>NW_026000037.1:16191146-16278904 GCF_001458135.2 Marmota marmota marmota
GTGCCATGTGCAAAATCCAATTACATTGATCATAGCACAGAGTTGTAGCAGAGGGGCTGCCAGGGACCCAAGTCAGGCAGAGAGTGCATGCCCAGCCTAGGACAGAGGGGAGATGGGGGCAGATGACACCAGACCCCAGGTCCCAGAGGACAGGGCTGCTAGAGGCCAGGGCTGCTATAAGATGCTACGTGGGTATGGGTCATCTGGTAAACCCGCACAGCTCTGCTAGACCAGCCCTGTGGAGCCACTTCGCTGAGAGCCCAAAGTCCACACCCCGAGTTTCTCTTGCCTCTGTCACATAACTAGCAAATGGCTCTGGTGGCCTTGAACTTTAGCCTCCGGGCTCCAGCCTGGGTTCCTTTGGCTCCCCTAGCAGAAGGGGTGGGGGAGGTGTGTGTCCCTCTCATATTTCCCCATTTGCCACTCACTGTGGGGCGGGCTGAGGTCCTCAAGGTGCATTCCTTAGAAGTGTCTCCAGTGAAAATACCTGGATGGGGACCTATTTGGCCGTGCAGGGAATGCTCCTTAGCCAAGGGGGGTCTCAGGGTCCTCAAGTCCTACCATAAGGATGTTTTCTGCGGACCCCATGAGAAGGTGCCCCCAGTCCCATGCTAACGATGACATGGAGACCAGAGAAGGTTCCTGGGTCCTTTTGTGCAGAACAAGGCTCCCTCCTGCTGCCCATGAACCCAGGTTCCTGGGTCTGCAATCTCCAGGGGATCCCCAGCCCTGGCTCTGCAGAAGACCACCCAAGCCAGAGGATGCACAGGCAGCCCACGGCAGCCCTGAAGTGGGTGCCCACCCATGTTCTGCCTGAGGAATCAGCTCAGAGACGGTTGGTTCCAAGTGACCCTGTGCGGAGGCATCAAGAGAGACAGAGCCAGGTCTGCCTGGGCCTGGATCTTGCATTTCCTGCCTTTCCCGTGGTCCCCAGGGAAGCAGCAACCCTGTCTCCAGAGCACTCTGGGATTCTTTAGTGTGATCCTGCTTAGGTGGCATCTCGTGACTCCTGCCTGGGTACCATTTTCATCTCCCACCTAGACAGTGAGCTCCCTGAAAGCAGGGCTGTCCTGGTCTGCAGTTGTCCCTGTGATGACCAGCTCATGTTTGCAGGCTCTCAGTGCTGCCCCGTGGTCTGGTGAATCAATGAACAAAACATGAATGAGCAAAGGAAAGAGCCCAGGGTGGGGAACGAGGCCCAGAGACAGGTGTCGACAGGAACAGGGAGTATCAGGCATCCACCCAGCTGGGGATGGGCTGGTGGCCGATCACCCATTGGCTGACCAGCATTGGAACAGGCATACCCACAGATGAATGGATGCGGTGGCTCTGCCAGCCCCTCACCATAAATCACAGGCAAAACCACGGGAAATGAGTGCCAGGCTTTTCTTCCTATTTAGTAATTTGTCAAGGGAAGAAGCGCATTAATAAACACATTTCCCTCGCGGGGTGAGAATAGCAGAGATGAATGTCACTGTCAGATTTGGCCCTGTTTCCTCTTGTTAGGGGCACCCGAGAGGGTGGGGATCCATGTATCAGCAGCAAAATCTTTTTTTTTTTTAAATGCATGACGAAGATATGTGTATTTCTTGTTTTAGAGGACGCTAGATCTTTTGTGTCCCTCTCATGTTTTCCCATTTGCAAGTAACAGGAATCCTGGTGAGGATCCAGTGTTGCCTCAGATTTGGAAGTGAGGCTTGTCAGGAGCAGACTCCAGAAACCAGAAGTGAGAAACTTAGAGGCCTCTCCAGATGGAAGCTGAGAAGTGGGTGTGGAGGGCAGCTGTGGCCACTCATCGTTTTCTAGACCTGCTGTTCTTTCCACTGTCATTAACTGTGGACTCACCCACACTGCCCATCCAGATGGTCCTCTGAGCCCCAGTAGAAGCTATGTTAATTAGCCATTTCATCTGGGAACATCTGTAGGGTCGTAGGTGACTCTTTGCCACAATAAGCCACGCTGTCCCCATTGTACAGATGGGGAAAGAGAGGCCCAGGGAGATTCAGTGATGTGCTCCGAGGAAGTGACAGGCTTGGGGGCCAACAGGCCCAGGTTGTCTGTGTTTCTGTGTCATGTATATGAGTGTGTGTCTGTCTGTCCATCCTCCATAGTCATCCCTTCCCTAAGACACCTCTGGTCCCCACCCTGGGCATAGGAAGGTGGTTTGGGCACCCAGGCACCTGCGTCTCAGTCCTGGTCTCTGTCCCCATAGCTGTATGGCCTTGGGCTTGTTACTTGGCCTCCCGATACCTTTGGTTTTCTTCTGTCAAGTGAGGACATTAAGGGCCCTTTCCTAAAGGGGCAGGTGTGAGGATTAACATGCTCAACATTTTCAAGTGCTTTCAGCAGGACCTAGGTTGGTCCACGGAGCCATTCAGGAAGGGTTGAGTTTGGGTGGCTGTGATTTCTCTGCCCCTCAACATGCCATGGCTGTGTGGCAAGTGGCCCAGCTGGATTTCCAGTGTCAGGGATTCCATGTTGGTGGCAGCGGGGAGTTTGAGTCCCTGATTCATGAAGGGGGAGAGACAGAAGCAAGCTGTCAACCACAGAAACGGTGCAGATTCCAGTGCGACCCTTGTTTGGAGAGAATGGTCTGCCTGCAGGGAGGAGCTGCCCCACTTGGGGAGATCAGGGAAGGCTTCCTGGGGGAGGTGACCCCTGGAAAGAGCTCTGAGCACACAGCAGGGAAGAACTGGTGGGCAGAAGAAGCTGTGTGAACAAAGTCCCTGAGCAGGTGACTGAAAGAGTGGGGAGGAGGAGGCCGGTGGGGTAGGACCAAACCCCAAGGGCCACATTGTAGACCTTTTCCATAATGGCAATGGGCCTCCTTTGCAATAGCACTAGGGAGCTTTGGAAGGTTTTAGGGGGAGGGTTGGGGTATATCTGCTTTGTAAGCTGAAAAGCTCTCTTTTGCCAAAGTGAGGAAGGTGAGTTGAATAGCTTAGAGGCTCTGGGATGATTCAAGCAAGCTTTGGACCCGGGCAGGTAGTGGAGTTCGAGAGAGAGGGGATTTTAAAAAGGGGTTCAGGAGGTCACTTCGGCAGGTCCAGCTGTGCAGGAAGAAAGGAGGCCTCTAGCCAACGCCCAGGTTTCCTGGCTGTGTGTGCCTGTCAAGCTCAGCCCTGCAAGAGGGGCGGTGAGGGGCCGAGCAGGCTGAGGGTGGAGACCCGCTGCGTCAGACCTGCCGTTCAGACAGCAGAGGACAAGCAGGCAGCGGGATGTTGACAAGTTCACTGTTCAGCGCTGCTGAGAGTTTGTGGGGAGGAGTGTCCTCTTGACCTTGGCCTTCTCCAAGCCTGCTGAAGACAGGCAGTGTCTCCAGGGAAGCCACACAGCAGGGTTCCTTTGGGCTCCAGTTCAAATCCTCAGGGACCTAGAGCAAGTCACGACCTTCCCAAGCCTCCTTTCCTTATCTGCAAAGCTGATATTGGAGGGCCGTGTTGGCTGTTAAATGAAACCAAGGGCTTCAGTGTCACTAGATAGGGGCGGCCCGTGTGCTATTAGTCACTCAAGAATTGACAACAGGCTTTCACCCAAACACCACTTGCAAGGAGCACGCTGGCTCTGAATGCTGACTTGCCAGGGTGTCTGCTTGGTGTCTGGGGACCGACCTCCTTCAAACATGGAAGGGTCATGTTTGCGGCCCAGCCTCAGAGCTGGCCGAGGAGTGTGTCTGCCTCCCTGGTCCCCTGTGCTCCCTGTGTCTAAGTCAGATGTGTGGCCTGGGATCCTTCCTGCTCTACTCCACCTGCTGTGCTCTAGCCCTTCTGTGGGACCAAGCAAGCAGCGTCCCCAGAAGCATCTATGGAGCACCTTTTGTGCACTTACTCATCCTAGGCCATTTTCTGTTGCTATAACAAAATACTTGAGACTGGAAAATGTATAAAGAATAGAGGTTGATTGAACTCAGTTCTGGAGGTTGGGAAGTTCAAGAACATGGTATTGGCATCTGGTGAGGGTATTCTTGCTGAATCATAATATGGTAAAGGGCCTCAGATGGCCCGACAGAGCCTGCATGCTAGCTAGGGTCACTGTCGGAACCTCATCTCCCCCTAATTCCCTCCCTAAGGTCCCACCTTCCAATGCCACCAACATATGAATTTGGGGGTTAAGTTTCTGATATATAAGCTTTCTGAGAACACAGTCTAATCAGAGCATCCCCATAGCTGTCCCCATAGGAAAAAAAAATAGCCAAAACCAAAAAATCTTCAGCTGACAAGAGCAAAGGTAGAGACGGTGTAGAGAGAGAGTCTTCTGAGTAGCTCAGCTTTTACTTCCAAAGGGCGCTTTCCCAAAGCCATGTCACCTTCGAGAAGGAAAGACAGTGCATGAATCTGACATGACTCTCCTGTGTCCCTATACGAACGTACCACAGCGACTCCCACCACAGTGTACGGCCCCAAGAAATTAATCTAAAAAGTAAATATGGTAAATTCCAGAAAGATCAGTAGAGGGAAGGGAGCAGGGGTGTGGAGAGGGAAGGGGAAGGAGAGGCCGTGGGGTCTGAATTAGAGCACGATATAGACCCTGCTTGTCTAAAGATACCAAAATGGATTATGCTGTCATGTATAACTAAAAAGGACCAATAAAATAAAATCAAAAAAAGAAAACAAAGTACACAACATAGAGACTCACACACGTGTTAGGATGGGGGACCAATCTGGGCTGCACGACCCCCTGGTGTCTGCCATCCCATTGGATTCACAACCCCAGGGCTGCAGGAGGACACCAGCCAGGGTGCCCGGGGCCCCACCCCAGCTCACCCACCACTGTGCCAACCAAGGTCTGCGTTCCCGGGCCCAGAGCCCCTTTGTCCCCTGTACCTGTCTCCTCCAATCTGCAACCTCAGATCCCCCATGTCCATGAAGGAGGTAGTTAGAAAAGAATCCCAGAAACCCCTCCTGGTCTAAGGGTTGTGGGGCCCCCTCCACCCCTCCACAGCCCCAGAGAGGTTTCCTCCCACAGCCCAGCAGAAGGGGATTCCCCAGCAATTCCCAGGACTCCCCCAGAGGCTGGCCTAGCTTGGTGGTGGCCATGAGGCAGGGTGGCCCCACAGGGTGGGGGTGCAGCCTCTCCATTGGCAGATGTGGATTCTTTGCAGTCTCCTCACCTTCTGGGGGGAGGGGGAGGGGGAGGTTCACAGGCATCACCCCTGTTACCCCCACAGCTCTAGGGACAGCAGGTGGCACATGCACAAGCAAGCATAGCCCCAAGGCCAGTGGGTCAGGGCTGTGTCACAGGAGTGCAGGAGCGAGAGGCCCTGGGACACCAGCAGGAAGCTGAGCCGAGTGTGCCCTGTGGCCAGAGCAGACAGGAGGGACGGCTGGGGCATGCATGTGTGGTGGGCACATTCAAAGCAGCAAGTCCCTGCAGCCTCGGGGACTCCGGCATGGAGAGCTTCAGTGTGTTGTCATGCTATCCTGCTTGCTGTTCCTGCGCATGTCCTTTCTATTGTCCCCACAGGTTCTGGAGAGCCAGCCAAGAGCCCAGGCATCATGCTAGGAGCATAGGGTAGCCATCCAGGGCCCAGTTTAGCAAGTGGCCTACCAGAGTGTGTTTGGGGGGCCAATTTTAGTGTGATCCCAGTTGCAACATAATCTGACTTTGGAACACCTACCTCCATTCACTCTCCTGACCCTGGGCTGCTCTACAGCAATGGGAATGAGCCAGTTACCGCCACACACGATGGCATGGAGACAGCTCACACGCTCATAATGTGGATGAAAGAATCCAGGCATGAAAGAGAATTTATGATTCGCTCACATAAAACTCAAAATCAGGCAACACTAAGCTGTGAGTTGGAAACCAGAATCGCAACTGTGTCAGTCAGCTTAACAGCACTGTAACGAATACCTGAGATAATCAACTTATGAAGACAAAAAGGTTTATTTTGGCTCACAGTTTTCGAGGCTTCATCCATGACCCAATGACCCCATTACTTTGGGGCCTGTAGAGAGGTAGCGCATCATGGGGGAAGCACACAGCAGGGCAAAACCACTCACCTCCGTGTCCCAGAAGTAAAAGAGAGGAAGAGGAAGAGGTTGGGCCTTACTACCCCTTCAGGGGCCCACCCTGGTGACCTAAAGACCTCTAGTTAGGCCCCATCTCCCAGTGGCACCAGACTGGGGACAACCAAGCCTTTACCACCTGGCCCTCTGGCGTGGCTGACAATTTTAGCCAGCTTATTTGCTGCTGTGACTAAAAGATCTGACCAGGACAACAGAGGAGAAGAAAAGTTTGAGGGCTCGTGGTTTCAGGGTCTTAGTCTATAGAAGGCTGGCTCCATTTCTCTGGGCTCGAGGTGAGGCAGGACACCATGGTGGGAGAGGGCGGCAGAGGGAAGCAGCTCACACGTCACCGTGATCAGGAAGCAGAGAGACCCTAATTTCCAGATATAAATATATACCCAAAGCCATGCTCCAGTCCCCACCTCCTCCAGCCACACCCCACCTGCCCGCAGTTACCACCCAGTTAATCAGGGGATTAATTCGTTGATTGGGTTAAGACTCACAACCCCCATCATTTTCCCTCTGAACCTTCTTGCACTGTCTCACACGTGAGCTTTGGGGGACAGCTCACACCGACCATAACACTGCCCTTGGGGTAGGTCTGGAGGGGGCAGGGGGCTGGAGACACTGGCCATGCCCTGTTTCTTGGGAGAAACCACCTCTCCATTCCCTACAACACCCCGATCTGATCAGTTCCATTTGACAGATAAATAAACCGAGACTGGGGGACACTATGAGCCCATCCAAGAACCCACGGCCGCAAGGAGGGCAGAGCGGAGAGTCCCAGGAGGACACCTCGTGGGCTCTTCCTGTCCCCTGCCTGTGTGTCCTCCTCGCTCCCGTACCTCCCCCAGTCCCGGTGATGCTCACTCCCGTTGGCCGCTCCACAGTGTCGCGGTTCTCCAGCCCCCGGGTGACGCCCCGGCTGAGCCGCAAGCGGGCGCTGTCCATCTCCCCGCTCTCCGATGCCAGCCTCGACCTGCAGCGCATGATCCGGACCTCGCCCAACTCCCTGGTGGCCTACATCAACAACTCCCGCAGCAGCTCCGCGGCCAGCGGCTCCTACGGGCACCTGTCCGCCGGTGCCCTCAGGTGAGCCCTGCTGGCAAGCCAAGGGCCAAGAACGGGGAGCTGGGCCGGGGTCCCCCAGGGGAGGGTCTGGCTTCTCAGTGGGCACTTTGAACCTGAGGAGCAAAGGTTCATCTGTGAATCAGCACTTGTGACTTCAGAAGAAGTCAGGAGGTGACCAAGCGTGCCAACAGAGGAGACTGTCATCGCGGACAGCCCTGTCACAAGGGATTCACACAGGGCAGCAGCCCCCCGGCCCTGGGGTGCTAGAAGGAGCAAACAGGAAGCCACCACCATGTCTTTGAGGGCCTGGTTGTCCAGAGTCACCAGCATTTCCTCAGTGTCCTGCTTTGGGAAGAGGGGCTTACAGACAAGGGCCATGACAGCTAAGGATGTGGGGGTGAAATGGAGCCTGGCATCTGCAGGGGGACACCCTGCCAGGGGGGTGAAGGCTGCACCCCAGGAGCTAAGCACGAAAGGCCCAAGGGACAGGCAAAGAAAGGGGAGCCGCCGCTGGTTTAGGGATGGTGCGGCCCGTACCATGCCCTTCTCGATGCCCTGGGCAGGGTCTTCTCTGTCCAGGAAGTCTCAGCCTAACGGAGGCCCCTGCCTCTCCCCCATATCCTCACCTCCTCTCCGTTGCAGCCCAGCCTTCACCTTCCCCCACCCCATCAATCCCGTGGCCTACCAGCAGATCCTGAGCCAGCAGAGAGGCCTGGGCTCCGCCTTCGGACACACGCCACCCCTGATCCAGCCCTCGCCCACCTTCCTGGCTCAGCAACCCATGGCCCTCACCTCCATCAGTGCTGTGTCCACCCAGCTGAGCAGCGGCAGCAACTGTGTGAGCGATGCCAACCAGGTAGGTGGGCCCAAGGAGCAGAGGTGGCCACCATATACTCAGCTGGCCCCACAAGGGCCGTTCAGTGACCACGCATGCTGGAAATTGGTGGAAGGACTCTGGGACCCGGGGTGGCTGGTGGGACGTCTTCTGGATAAAAGGGGCTGAGTGATGGGGGAGCCCTGGGCTTTGTCCATGGCAACCTTTCAGCCTCTGGGGTCTGCTGTCTCTGGTCCAATAAACACAATGAGTGGATGGAGAACCCTCCAATTCACGGGGTCCGGCACCACGTAGGCACACCACGCACCGCGTGTGAAATGAATGGATGAACCAACCGTAATGATGTTCGTGCAGGTTCATCTTACAGCATCTGTTTCCAGAATGTTCTCAAACACCTTGACTCTCCAATAGGCCTTAGGCCTTGCCTGGGCATCCTAGCAAGGTACCTGGCACCCCTGGGTGCCAGTGAGGTCTTAATTTGCAGCTGGGGACATGGCTTGAGAAGGACAGGACTATATAATAGACAGGCACAGGCTTTGGAATTGTCAGACCCTGCCTGGTTCCTGATTTGCAGCAAACGAATTTACCTCTCTCAGCCTGAGCTAACTCATCGACACATAGGGACCTGTCACCTAAGCTGGGCCACTCCGCATATAAACAAGTTCCTGTGTGCACACAAGACCCCGTGGACCCTGGGTCCTGAGTGGTACTTGGGAAGACAATCCTAGAGGAGGAGAAAGCACCCCAGGCCACTGCTTGGCAAGTGGCAGTGCCCAGATATGGCTGTGTCCCAGAGCTCCAGATGGTCCCAGCACCTCCCCAGACAGTTACAATGGGCTTCTGAAGTGTCATCTGAGACTGCAGCCCTTGCCCTTCTGCTGAGAAGCCAGGCCCTGGGTCCCCTGCTCTGGAAATCTGAGAAGTTGAACCTCAACAGGACATGAGCAAGGGTTTCCAGCATTTTCCAAAGGAGTCTCTTTTTCACCTTCCTCCACCCCTTGCAAAGCTGAGGTGGCAGCTCATGGAAAGGGGAGTGGTGGTGGCCTAGGTCTGGCCTTCTTCCCGGGTATGCCCCTGGCTGGAGGATCAGGCTGAGAGACTCAACTTCTGCTGCTTCAAACACAGGGTTGGCCTACGTGTTCAGTGTAGGGAGGTGTCCGAGGTAGAGTCCGATCCGAATTCGGGGTGTCCTGTCCTGCACCTGTGTGACAGGCTGTCCTCTGCTCCTCCTCTCAGAACAAGCAGAACAGCGAGTCGGCTGTGAGCAGCACCGGGAACCCCATCACCATTCACAAGAGGAGCAAGGTCAAGACTGAAGCTGAGGGCCTGCGGCCTGCCTCCCCAGTGGGACTGACACAGGTAATCCGATGGCCACCCTCACTGGCCTTGAGCTGGGACCAGGCCAGCTATCCTGGGTTGGCTGCCTTTGGGCCTTTCACCTGTGGATGAAAAGGAATGGACCAGTGAATGGAGGGTGGGTAGACGGGTGGCTGTATGAATGAATGAATGAATGAACGAACGAACGAACAAACGAACCAATCAGAGAGGGCGAGATGGTTCCCAGAGCCATGACTGCCTCACAACCTGTACATACCACATGTTTATCAATGAATGAATAAAAGAATGAATGAACAAACTCCCACCTGCCCTTCCACCTTGTCCCTGCTGTGGCCACCTCTCCCCATGCCTCAATCTTGAGCAGCATATGCCTCGGCCAAAATGCGTTGCTTACATCCCTGAACAGCCCAGGCTCCTTGGGCTGCCCTCATCCCGGAACTCCGTCCACGCTCCGTCACCTTCATTGCCACTGGCTCTCCGAGGTCACTGGACTCGCATCTGCCCAGACACTCAACCTAGCTCCTGGATCATCTTGGGACAGGGAAGGGAGTATGATTTCTGGCAGGAGGAGTGAGAACCAGCAGCTTACAGCCTGGGGCTGGCCTGTTGGATAGCCAAGATCTTTGTGCCACTTATTCTAAAGCCCCAAGATGGCAGACAGAGAATTCCCAATCTTGGAGCAAGGGCCAGTCATGCAAAGGGCCTGCTGACTTTGAAGGTGACCCACCTGGCCCACCCAGCCCTCACACAGTGACCCAGTTGCCATCTGTTACTACAGAATCCCCAGGTCGGCCACCAAGGATGCCTGGTACCCTGTCTCCCCACATCTGCCGGACCATCCTTTATCACGACTGTAAACCATCGGGCATGCTCTGGGCACTTAATTTTCATGAAATATCGGGCCCTGTTATTGTCAGACAAACAGGGGTTGGTGACAAATTCTCCCCCTCGCTGACACCAAAACCAGTCTCTACATGATGCATGGCTTTCATGAGGCTGGCCATCATAAGGGGTCGTTGAAATGGATGAGGACAGCACATATCCAGGGAAGATAAACAGGCTGGAGTGGCAGGTGGGGCGGGAGTCAGGCACTGAGCACCTGGGAGGCCCATGTCCCACCCGCCATCAGGGGGGCCCTGGGACCGCCCTCCAGCCCAGGTGGGCCGCACAGAGCCCCCTCCCCGCTCAGCAGCTGCTGGGGATGTCCGTGGGAGGAAAGCATTTTATCACGAGGGGGTGGTCCTCCTGTCACTCCGAGTCCTGATTCACAGCAAGGTGGACGGGCGGCTTTGCCTTGGCAGAAAAATGCAGCACGATGAATCTCTGCTCTGCCGAAGCGCTCAGAATTGCAGGCAAGGATGATGCCAGTGTCACCAAGGGACCTGTGGTCCTGTCCTGGGAGCTTCCCTCCACTTGTCAGCCCACCAGTCTCCCTGGGTCTTGTCTGAAGTGAGCCGAGCCTTCAGTGTCTGGAAATAGCAAAATACTCCCGGTGTTCCTTCAAATGCATTAGGAGTGGCATTAGGAGACCCGGGGGTCCCTTCTCCACGGTCTCCCTTCAGCAGCCCTCCTCTGCTAAAGATGCAGGAGGAGGCGTTCCTGAGGGTCCTGTCCCGTGGTCCCCACTCAGCCCAGTTATAGTGCTGGTTTCCTTTCAGAGAGTGCATTATTTAAAGTTATCCTGAAAACAGCCGGGAGCCTTTTTAGGAAGAGTTCTTTGAGTCCCCCGTGGAAAAGTCAGGCCACGAGGTGATCGGCACCCCACAGCCGGGAGCCATTTCTGCTGATTTCTGGGCTCCTAGAAATGGACTCAGTTTGGCTAAATCTCAGGAGCCAGCGTCTGTTAGGGCTCTTGACCATGGCAAGAGATGCTCCCCTTCACCTGCACTGGGCATGCTGTCCCCAGAGGCTATTTGGAAAGATAGAACATTTTCCTCCTGTTTTTGAAAATAGTTTGAAATATCAAGCAAGTGTTTGAAGGTCACCTCTTCACTCGGCTTTGTTCCAAGCCTGACTGGTAAATGAGTGGCGTATTAGAAAGTCCTCCACAGAACATTTTGGGCCCTCCCTCTCTCAGCCTGGGGCATCTGATCTGCCCTCCCAGCCCCCCCTGCAGGTTCCTCTGGTCTGTCCCCGTGACTCAGAGGCTCCCCTCGGCTCTGGGTTAGCACCACCTTGAAATGGGGCTTTCCTGGGCCCTAATAACGTGAAAAACTCAAAGTCAGATCTAGGCTGCTGCAGATCTTGCTGTGGGTTCCAGGAGGTCAACCGTTTCCAGAGCCTCAGTTTTCCCAGCCGTAATACGAGAATGCAAACCACGTTTTAGGACCAGTGCAGGGAGAATGTTCTGGAGGCATTCCCTCTGCTGAGCAGTGAGCAGCTACAGTTGCATTGCCCTGGTGCAAATCCAGGTGCCTCCCGAGCCTTTCAGAGAGGAACAACGGGAGAGTAACACTTCCAAGCCAGACACCTGTTGGTTTCCTGTCACCTCCGTCAGGAGCAGGCCCTGCACACATTATAAATAAAAAAATGTTCCTCCTCCCAAAGCCCACGGAGCCCACCCCAGCTCCCCACAGTGGAGACCAACCCAAATAAACAAAAGTCGCTGCCCTGCTCTCTCCTGTCCTCCTTGGCTGTCAGTAGAAGCAAGAGGTGATGGAATACCTGGTGGTGACAAGCCAGCCCTAGAGAAAGGACAGCTGCTGATAAGAAGAGCTATGGACGGGGATCTTCTGGATGAGTGTGTGTGTGTGTGTTTGCACATGTCCGTATGTGTGCACGTGTGTCCACACCTCTGTCTGCTCAGGGTCCTTGGCATTCTGCACAGGGCTAATAGGATCACGTGCTAGACACGGCTCATGAGGGTGTGATCTGCTCTCCCCGCCCCCCCCCCCCAGGAGCAGCTGGCTGACCTCAAGGAAGACCTGGACAGGGACGACTGTAAGCAGGAGGCCGAGGTGGTCATCTACGAGACCAACTGCCACTGGGAGGACTGCAGCAAGGAGTATGACACCCAGGAGCAGCTGGTGCACGTAAGCCTCCACCCCACATCCCAGACTCCACCCCACGTTCCAGCCTCTGCCCACGGTGGGCGGAGCCCCCACCACACTGGACCTGCAGCCTCCAGTGCCTCTGCTGCAATAAGAGGCTGATGGGGGAGGCCCCAGGAGGACCCTGGGTTGCATCCTCTGTGAGTGGGAGGCATAATGACTTATTTGTGCTCTGCCTGTTTCCCATAAGAAGACTTCCAAATACATGTGTAACACAAGAGTCAAAGAATAAGTGAATGAGAAAATCAGGACAAAGGGAACAACAGGGTAAAGCCAGGAGGAGAGTTCGTATTAAAATCAAGTGCTCGGAGCTCGAGATCACACACGGACATCTTCCTGTCCTAAGCGTCCTAGCAGCCAATGCACGAAGGGAAATCCGATTAATTAAACCAGCCAGGCTCTCTAATAATAAAGTCTGACTCTAAAACCTGAAAAAGGGTTCTCCTATGGAGGAAAGAGTTAGTAATTTCCTCTTGGAGACCATTTGCAGATACACAGTGTATTGGGTTTAGGTGGATGGCTATGTCCAGATTCTAACAGCTTAGGCAAAGAAGGCCACAGAGTCAGTGTGTCCTTCAGGGTATGTCTCTTTGTCCCCATTCAAACTCTTAGACAGCAGCATCCATTATGGTAGTAGTCAGGTGTAATGTGAACTTGGCAGTTAGAACACACCAACTCCCTCTGCTTCTTCCAATGTGGTTTGTTCCCAAACACCATAGATGCCTTTCTCCTCCCAACACTGTCACCCAGGACACCAGAATTTACCAGCAAACCCATTGCAGCTGATACAGAACCTGCAACTCAGGGTCTCATCTAATCCCTTCCAAAACTCCAACATGATCTTTCAACCTGTACCACCTCTTTGGGATCCCTGATGAAGAGGCAGCTTGGAGCTGTGGTTTGTGGAACAGATCAGATATGATTAAAGGAAGAGAGGGTCAGCATCTCGGGATGGGAGGGGGCTCAAACCACAGTGCAGAGGTGAGGACACAAAAGATGTATCCCAAAGAGCAGGCATAAGCCGGGCATGGTGGCACATGCCTGTAATCCCAGTGGCTCAGGAGGCTGAGGCAGGAGGATCACAGGTTCAAAGCCAGCCTCAGCAACTTAGCGAGGCCCTAAGTGACTCAGGGAGACCTGTCTATAAATAAAATATAAAAAGGGCTGGGGATGTGGCTCAGTGGTTAAGCGCCCCTGGGTTCAATCCCCGGTACGGGGAAAAAAAAAAAAAAGAATAGGCACAGAATCCTGACCTAGAAAGAAAGGCTGTAGGCACAGGACTGTCCCTATAGTTGCAGGTGGCCACCTCCACTTGGCTCTGGAGACAGCGGGCTGCTCTGCTGGAGAGGAAGGGCCCCTTTCTCCAGCTCTGCCTCTCTCTGCTGCTCCCTGGGAAGATGGATGGGCGAGCGGGAGCCCCTACTCGATTATTAACAATTTGTTGCTAAGTAAACCAATAAGAAAAAATGAAAGGCATTGTCAGGAAGCATTTTGATCATTTGAAAGACTTTAAAAATAGAAAGGGAGGCTAATAGGAGAGGATTTCTCTGGAAGTTCAAAGTGCTGTGTAGTTTACTTGCTTTAGTGGAGGTGTTTGTGGGCTTGACAGTGGAGCCTTTGCACAGGGCACAGGTGCCTGATGGCTTTTTGTCTTCTGGGATCAGGTGCCACCAAAGGCCTGATGCTCAGCTTCATAGGTCACACAGATCAAGCTACATTGTCCAGGAGAAGGAGACTGCAAGCTACAAATGCCATCCATGTATGCAATTTTACATTTCCTATAAGCATTAAAAAATAGTACAGGTGAGCACAGTGGCGCACGCCTATAATCCCAGCTGCTCGGGAGGCTGAGGCAGGAGGATCGCAAGTTCAAAGCCAGTCTCAGCAAAAGCGAGGTGCTAAGCAACTCAGTGAGACCCTGTCTCCAAATAAAATATCAAATAGGGCTGGGAATGTGGCTCAGTGGTTGAGTGCCCCAAATTCAATCCCCAGCATCCCCCCCCCAAAAAGTGCAAGCTGGGCACGGTGGCACACGCCAGTAATCCCAGCAGCTCAGGAGGCTGAGGGAGGAGGATCGTGACTTCAAATCCAGCCTCAGTAATTTAGTGAGGCCCTAAGTAATTCAGTGAGACCCTGTCTCTAAATAAAATACAAAAAAGGTCTGGAAATGTGGCTTAGTGGTCAAACGCCCTTGGATTCACTCCAAAGTACCTAAATAAATAAATTAGTACAAGCAAAGTTAACTTTAAAACAGCTAGAAAACCTCCCTTATCCAGAATGCTTGGGACCAAATGTGCTTCAGATTTGGGATTTTTTTGCATTTTGGAAGTGCTGCATATACATAATGAGATATCTTGGAGATGGGATCCAAGTCTAAACATGAAATTCACTTCTGTTTTGTGTACACCTTCTGCCAGTGTGAAGGTAATTTAATATAGTATTTTATATAGTATTTTTAGTGCACGGGGACCCATCCCGTGAGATCAAGTGTGGAATTTCCCACTTGTGGCACTGAGTTGTTTCTCAGAAAGTGTTGTACCTGGATATCAGATTAAGGATGCTTACCCTGTGATATATTTTATTTACTTAATAGCTGAAATATTATCCTGTCACCAATACCATCAGTATAGACCGACATTAATTGAGATAATGTACATTTTTTCCCAGTCTAAGTCTTTGAAAACTGTACTAATTTGCCTGTACTAATTTATTTATTTAGGTACTATGGAGTGCATCCAAGGGCGTTTGATCACTAAGCCACATCCCCAGCCCTTTTTTGTATTTTATTTACAGACAGGGTCTCACTGAATTATTTAGGGCCTCACTAAATTACTGAGGCTTTGAAACCAGTGTGTAGTTTGCCCTTAGACGCCCCCACACACAAACACACACACAGCACTTTTAACCAGCCACAATTCAGGGGTCCGGGAGCCGCACGTGGCAGTGGCCCTGGGGGTCCATGGGGCGGGCTCCTGGGTTCACCGGCTCCTGGGGCTTGTTCCTGTGCAGCACATCAACAACGAGCACATCCACGGGGAAAAGAAGGAATTCGTGTGCCGCTGGCAGGCCTGCACGCGGGAGCAGAAGCCCTTCAAGGCCCAGTACATGCTGGTGGTCCACATGCGGCGGCACACAGGCGAGAAGCCCCACAAGTGCACGGTGAGCACCCTCCTCCCACAGCAGCCTTAGGACCTACGTCTCCAGGCCAGGGGGTGGTGGTCTGGAGACCACAGGCAGACCTGAGTGGTACAGGCCACGGCAGCAGCATGGGGACAGGTCTGGCCAGTGAGTCATCCTGTCTGTCCCCACGCTGGCTTTCTGCCTGCCTGGAGTCCTGAAGGCCACTGGTCCACTGCTGCCCAGAACTTAGCAAATTCACTCTTTGGGCACGAGGAACTCGGTAACCGGAGTACAGGTGTGCTGATGTCACCTTGGCCGTCTGATTGTAAGCCCCAAGCACAGCCCACTTTGATTAACTTGGGACACTGGGCAGAAAAGCCACCTCCATAGCACCCTGCAGGAAAGCATCTTTGGTGAGTCACAGCTGGAGGCATTTGAGCAATGATGGGTTAGAAACCACTTTGGTTAAGTTTGGGGGGTTTTCTTGGGTTTGGTTTGGTTTTCTTTGTGTGAGTGTGCAGTGTCTTTTTATGGATAAGTTGTAAGACTTCTTGCCTGGCGTGGTGATACACACCTGTAACACCAGCAACTCAGGAGGCTGAGGCAGGAGGATCCCAACTTCAAGGCCAGCCTCAGCAACTTAGCAAAATGCTGTCTCAAATTTTAAAAATAAACAGGGTTGGATATACAGTCATATACCCCCCTACCCTGGGTCCAATCCCCAGTACCCAGTGTGTGTGTGTGGGGTGGGGGGGAACAGTTGTAAGAGAGCTTTATATATCTAGGTAATAGATCCTCTCAGACATATGATTTGCAAATATCTCTCCCATTCTGAGGGTTGTCTTCATTTTGCTGATAATTTCCTTTGAAGCCCAAAAGTTTAACTTTGATGAAATCTAATGATGGGTTGTTTAGGCTTTTATCGTATCTAAGAAATCACTGTCTAATCCAGGGTCACAAAGGTTTACCCCTTCGTTTTCTTCGAAGAATTTGATAGTTTTAAACATATATTTTGATACACACACACACTAGTTTTATAGTCTAGCTTTTCCAATAAGGTCTTTGATCCATTTTGAGTCAGCTTGTTAGACATTTCTGCCCCTTTCCCAGTTTTCTGGCAAGACATATTAACTGTTAGCACTGACGAAACCCATCTTCTGGGCACAAGCTGAGCGGTACTGGGCTGGGGTGCAGTGCATCCTGCCTTGGACCTGGGCTGCCCTCACGGACCTCCCCACCTCCTTCCAGTTCGAAGGCTGCTCGAAGGCCTACTCTCGCCTGGAGAACCTGAAGACACACCTGCGGTCCCACACCGGGGAGAAGCCCTACGTGTGCGAGCACGAGGGCTGCAACAAGGCTTTCTCCAACGCCTCGGACCGCGCCAAGCACCAGAACCGCACCCACTCCAACGAGGTACCCACCCCGCGCCTGCGCACAGGGGCCCGGGGACCAGTGCGCCAAAGCGCAGCCTGCAATGTGTAGCCACCTGCGGGCAGTAGGTAGCCAGGTGCCGAGGGGCCCCTCTCCCACTACTAGCTGCTGCACATCCCTGGATGCAGACCACCCCTCGGGGACCTGGGTGCGCCAGGCTCCCTGTCTGTGCTTTATCTTCTATTTTGAAAGAGAAGGTGCCTGCGGCGGCGCAGCTGCCGTGGTAATGCCATCTGAGCTCCACAAGCTGCTTCTGCTCCAGCAGTCCCAGTAGCTGATAGTGACACGTTCTACCCGCTAGTGCTGCCTGAGTCTGCTGTGACCCTGAGCTCCCTGTCATTGGGGCCCAGGGTAGACTCTTTGTCCCTGGGTACCCAGAGCCCTGACAGGGCTGAGAGAGCCCAGGGTGGGAAATCAGCAGGTGCCTTCAGGGTCTGCGACCCCTGGCCCCAGTTCCGGCCTAGCCATACAATCACTGTGACTCGGGAAGACTTTATAAAGAGCATTTCTAATAGCTTAGATAAGGTGGAGGCCCCAAATGGACCTTGCTTCAATGCCTGTATGAAGTTAAGAGGAATTCCCAAAGGCCTCTGGACCTGGTAGGGCATCTACGAATAAGAACCAGCCTTGAAAAGGAGTGTGTGTGTGTGTGTGTGTGTGTGTGTATGTGGGCTCATGTGTATGTGTAGGTATGAATGGGGGCGGATGTGCATGATTGTAAATGTATAACTGGCGGGGATGGTGGGAGGGGACTTGGAGTGGTGTCGGTGTGGCTGGGGTGTGCCTGTATGTGGGCGTGGTCATAGGGGAGCTTTGAGCCCAGTCTTTACCTTTTATCAGTAAGTTTTTTTTTGTTTTGTTTTGTTTCCTCTCTGAACCCATCTCCCCTCTTCAGGGTGCTGGTGCTGGCTCCCAAGGAAGGCATGCGTGTCCCTTTCAAAGTCTCTCTCACCAGTGCCCCAGTGTCTTATGGAAAGCGCACCCTTGACCATGCACTTAATTTCCATGAAAAGGTGGTACCCAGCCCGCTGGGGCCAGGCTGCTGTGGGCCTGCAGTTGGCATGCTCCAGGCACAGGGCACTGGCTGCAAATGCAGCAGAGTGCCCACCCGTGGTGCCAACCAGGTTATCCAGGGACCTGGGATGGCTTCAGGATAGGGAGTGCACCCCTGCAGAGTTTGTCCTCGTGTTCCCACCCATGACACAGTCTTGGTTCTCCTCCTAGAAACCCTACATCTGCAAAATCCCAGGCTGCACCAAGAGGTACACCGACCCCAGCTCCCTCCGGAAGCATGTGAAAACGGTCCACGGCCCAGACGCCCACGTCACCAAGAAACAGCGCAACGATGTGCATCTCCGCGCCCCGCTGCTCAAGGAGAACGGAGACAACGAGGCCAGCACTGAGCCTGGTGGCCGGGGGTCTGAGGACAGTGCTGAGGCCAGCAGCAGCAGCCAGGCAGTGGAAGACTGCCTGCACATCAAAGCCATCAAGACCGAGAGCTCCGGGGTAAGCAGAGCCGGGCGACCCAGCTGCAAAGGGCACTTCGCAGCTGGGCCAGGACCCAGGACCCTGCGAGGGTATGGGCTCTGCTCTGAGGTCCCCCACCTAAGGGTGCGATGATGTCCTTCCTCTCCCCAACTCGGCTTTCTGTCCCCTTATTGCCTTGGCCTCACATGGAGCCTGTCTTGTCCAGGTCCCTTTCTGTGACCTCGCTCCTGCTGGGCAGCTGTGGCAGGGCTGGAGGCGGGGCTGAGGATGCCTGCTCCCCACATCGGGCTGTGCCGGGTGGGGGCGGTCCCTACGTGTCTGCCTCTCCAACCAGCACCAGAGGGCTGCTGGGGGTCCCCAACCCTCTGTCCTGTTCTGCGTCCTTCCCCTCTGGCCTCTGCTCCTTTTGTTCTAACCACCTGTTCTTTGTCTCCGCCTCTTTCCCAACTGTACCTCCCCTAAGGATAGACGGTACTGAGGTGAGCAGAGGATTCTGGTGGGGGTGGGGGCGGGCAGGGGTGAGCGAGGGTGGGCCGGGGTTCTCGTGGGTACCATTGCCCAGGTGGACACTGACCTGTCAGTCCAGGCCTCCTGGGCCCAGACCGTGGGTTTGGAGAGGCAGACGGCAGGGCACTATACATGGGAATACCAAAGTAGGTAAAGGCTGGCAGCAGGAGTGGGCTGGCAGGTGGGGGAACAGTGGCTGCAGAATAGCTGGTCAGGAGGAGAGTGGGGGGAGACCAGGCTGCAGAGGGGGTGCACCAACCTAGAGGGTCTTGAAGACCAGCCACAGGACAATAAGGAGTACCATGGGCCAGAAGACCTGGAAGGACCCTGTTTGCTGGGAGCTTGGGTCCTAATGAGAGAAAGCATCACAGCTTCCCAAGGAAAGGGCTAGGATTTGGGGGCATTTGGTCTGGAAATGAGCCCTGAGGTGCTGCATGCAAGGTGAGAGGGTGAGCTTCATCCAGGTCCCATCCCCAGCCCCAGCGGGTGCAGCCCGAGTTCTCTGTCTTTCTTGACTTCTGCATTGGTCATGAGCTCTCTGCCCTACTCCACCTCAACACAGAGGGAGGGCAGCGGCCATTCAGTCAAGGCTGCATCCTGAAGCTCCCCGTCTCTGGGTGTCCCTCCCCTTTCTAACACCTGCCTCTGGCCTATTGATATGGCCCCACCCAGTACAAGGACCAACTCTTGGCTCGTCCTCTGCTTCATCCTGCGTACATCGCTGTTGCTGGGACTGCTTCAGCACCTTCTCTCATTGCCATCCGGGGACCTGTGCACATGCCAGGTGCCCAGCAGGCAGGCAGGTTCATCTTGTAGTTGGGAAGGCCAAGGTTAAGCGAAGTGAAGTGACTTGACCATCTCACATAGACCCACAGCAATGGTCTGCAAGTTCCTCTTTGAGATGTTGTCCTTCCCCCCCCCCACGCCCCCGTCCCAGCATGCCTGAGTGTGGTGTGGATGCAGGGTGGACGCAGGACGAGGTGCATCTGCATACTCTCTGAGCTTTTGACTTCTGCCTCCTCCCTATAGCTGTGTCAGTCCAGCCCCGGGGCTCAGTCATCCTGCAGCAGCGAGCCCTCTCCCCTGGGCAGTGCCCCCAACAATGACAGTGGCGTGGAGATGCCGGGGACGGGGCCCGGGAGCCTGGGAGACCTGACATCGCTGGATGACACACCCCCAGGGGCCGATGCCCCAGCCCTGGCTGCCCCCTCCACTGGTGGCCTGCAGCTGCGCAAACACGGGACCACCATGCACCGCTTCGAGCAGCTCAAGAGGGAGAAGCTCAAGTCGCTCAAGGATTCCTGCTCGTGGGCTGGCCCAGCTCCACACACCCGGAACACCAAGCTGCCTCCCCTCCCAGCAAGTGGTGAGTGGACGCCCAGGGCTTATGAGTGGGGTGGGAGAGAACCTGGGGCTGCACCAGCTAGACCCACTCCCACCCAGCACTCACCAGCACATTGCACACAGAAGGAGACTGAGAAAGCCAAAAACATCCCCATCTGAATCAAGTTCAAGGGTAAGACCATCTAGCCCTGTGAGGCTCCAAAGCCCTGTGCTCTTTCAATTGCACCATGATGCTTCCCTGTAGCCCCCTAAAAAGAGGCAAACCTTGGGCACCCACATCATCCTCTTCCTTTTCCAGTCATTTATTAAGCATCTGCTGTAGACAGTGTTCAAGTCCCCACCACTGCAGGCCCTGCCACTGGACTACCCCTGTATTGCAGAGGGACACCAAAGACACAGCTAAGTATAGAGCAGTGCAGAGGAAAGAGAAGCCTGTCTATTTGGGCAAGAGCAGGAGGACTTCCTAGAGGAGGTGGCACTCTGCTCGACCTGCGCTTTGAGATGGAAGGGATCTTCAGCAAGCAAGTCTTGAGTGCTAACTGCATGCCCAGCATTGCACTAGGCACTGGGCACTCAGGCCCCAAGCCCTCCAGGAACTGACAGCCCCTTGTTGGGGACACTGTGATACACCCATCCTAAGGAATATTTGTTGTCCCAACTATTGGAGGGACTGCTGATGATCACCTTGAACTCTTATGGAATTTCCTGGGTTATGGACAGCCAAGGTCACCCCTCCCTGAGTAGCCACATCCATCAGTGATTACTGCAGGAGTGTAAGGGACCAACCATGTTGGCCCAACTTGGGGCAGCACTAAAGGGCCACTGGAGATCCAGACCTTCCTCTGAGATCAACCTAGGCTCACTTCCTCTGACTACCCCCACGTTCTTTCTTTCCCCTCACAGGTATGGATCTCAGGGCCCTCCTTATAAGTAGCCTTCGGGGGTCCCAACTCACAACCCCCATCTGTGGACTCGGACGATACAGGAGACTGTAGCCCTAATCCCCTCTAGACAATAACCGGGTCCCAGCCAGGGAAGGTGGCACATGTCTGTGATCAGGCTGCTTGGGAGGCTGAGGCAGAAGGATTGCAAATTCAAGGTCAGCCTCTGCAACTTAGTAAGACCCTGTCTCAAAAAAAAAGTAAAAAAAAAAAGTGCTACTCTTGTCTATTGAGATGGCCCCATAGTTCAACAGTAAAGCACCTGGGGTTCAATCCCCATTGCTGGGGTGGAGTGCAATCCTTTAGAGAGGTGCATTATCTACAAGAGCAGAATCATCAGAATCCACAGGCAGCAGGGCAGTGACAGAGCTAAGATTTAGGCCTCCTAGCTTTCAACCACTCACCCTGGCAATAAGTGCCACCATTTGTTCATTTATCATTCCTACGCTCCCTTTCATTTCCAAATCTTCTATTGAGTGGCATCTGTATGCCACACCCTCTTCTAGGGCTCCAGGCTCAGCAGACTGCCTCGGTACCACCCAAGTAGGCAGAGCCCCGCTCCTTGGGCCCCAGAACTGACCCCTCTGCTTCCCCTACAGGCTGCAGCCTGGAAAACTTCAGCGGCCCTGGGGGTGGCGGGCCCACAGGGCTGCTGCCCAACCCACGGCTGTCTGAGTTGGCAGCGAACGAGGTGACCATGCTGAGCCAGCTGCAGGAGCGCCGCGACAGCTCCACCAGCACCATCAGCTCGGCCTACACCGTGAGCCGCCGCTCCTCGGGCATCTCCCCCTACTTCTCCAGCCGCCGCTCCAGTGAGGCCTCGCCCCTGGGCGCCGGCCGCCCCCACAACGCCAGCTCCGCGGACTCCTACGACCCCATCTCCACAGACGCTTCGCGGAGGTCCAGCGAGGCCAGTCAGTGCAGCGGCGGGGGCCCGGGGCTGCTCAACCTCACGCCTGCGCAGCAGTACAGCCTGCGGGCCAAGTACGCGGCGGCCACCGGAGGGCCACCACCCACACCGCTCCCCGGCCTGGAGCGCATGAGCCTGCGGACCAGGCTGGCGCTGCTGGATGCGCCTGAGCGATCTCTGCCCTCCTCTTTCCCACACCCACTAGGGCCCCGGCGTGGCAGCGACGGACCGGCTTACGGTCAAGGTCATGGCCATGGTCACTTGGGGGCTCTGCCCGCCTTCCCCCATGAAGCACCAGGCGGCGGCACAAGACGGGCCAGCGACCCCGTGCGGCGGCCTGATGCCCTAGCTCCGCCACGGGTACAGCGCTTCCACAGCGCCCACAACGTCAGCCCGGGGACACTGCCACCTTGCCCCGAGAGGCGAGGCCTCCGCCTGCCCAGCCACCCGAGCACCGACGGCAGCCTGGCTCATACCGCTTACTCTCCCAGGCCACCCAGCATCAGCGAGAATGTGATGATGGAGGCCATGGCCACAGGGATGGACGGCACAGGGCCCGAGTCCGACCTGGGACTGCCGGAGGATGACCTGGTGCTCCCGGATGACGTGGTGCAATACATCAAGGCACACACCAGTGGTGCCCTGGAGGAGAGCACAAGGCAGGTGTACCCCACGGAAAGCACCAGCTTCCCTGAGAACCCCAAACTGCCCAGCCCAGGCATGCATGGCCATCGCAGACTAGTGGCTGCAGACTCCAATGGGGGCCCCTCTGGCCCCTCAATGGGAGGCTGCCAGCTGGGCTATGGGGCACCCTCCAACCTGAACAAAAATAACATGCCTGTCCAGTGGAATGAGGTGAGCTCTGGCACCATGGATGCCCCCCTGCCCAGCCAGGTGAAGCCTCCGCACTTCTCTCAGGGCAATCTGGCTGTGGTACAGCAGAAGCCAGCCTTCAGCCAGTACCCGGGGTACAGTCCACAAGGCCTACAGCCCAGCCCTGGGGGCCTGGACAGCACCCAGCCACACCTCCAGCCCCATAGCGGAGCCCCCTCTGCACCCAGGGTGAACTACATGCAGCCGCTGCGACAGCCAGCCACAGGTGGTCAGTGTCTCAGCATGACTTCTGCAGGGAGCCCCCACACCAACTTTGGCCAAGCCCACCCTCAGCTGAGCCCCAGCACTGCCGGTGGGGCCCTGAACCAGTTCCCCCAATCCTGCAGCAATATGGCAGCCAAGCCAGGCCACCTGGGGCTTCCTCAGCAGATGGAAGTTGCCTCTAACCCCTCCATGATGGGAGGCCACCACAGGGAAATTGGGGTTCCCAATTCAGCACTGGCTGGGGTACCACCACCTCACCCAGCCCAGAGCTATCCACAGCAGAGCCACCACCTGACAGGCCCCCTGAGTCAGGAGGGCTACCGCCAAGGCTCTAGCCTTCTGCCCCCCCACCAACCCGGCTTCCTGGAGTCCCAGCAGAGCACCATGGGGGTGGCCACATCCAGCTTTGGCCTAGTACAACCCCGGCCACCCCTTGAGCCCAGCCCCGTCGGCCGCCACCGGGGGGTACGTGCTGGGCAGCAGTTGGCCTATGCCAGGGCCACTAGCCAGGCCATGGCTGTCATGTCAGTCAATCAGGAGACATCAGAGGCTGTGCCCAAGGGAGCAATGGGCACCATGGTGACCCTGCCTCCTCAGCCACCTCCGCAGGATGCAGGCGGCACTCAGGACCACAGCACTCTCCACTACTATGGCCAGATCCACATGTACGAACAGAATGGGGGCCTGGAGAGCCACGGAGGCTGCCCAGCCATGCGGCCCCAGCCACCAGCACCACAGACCTGCCCGGACAGCATCCAGCCCCAGCCCTTGCCCTCACCAGGGGTCAACCAGGTGTCCAGCACCGTGGACTCCCAGCTCCTGGAGGCCCCCCAGATCGACTTCGACGCCATCATGGATGACGGCGATCACTCGAGCTTGTTCTCGGGTGCGCTCAGCCCCAGCCTCCTCCACAGCCTCTCCCAGAACTCCTCCCGCCTTACCACCCCCCGGAACTCCCTGACTCTGCCCTCCATCCCCACGGGCATCAGCAACATGGCCGTTGGGGACATGAGCTCCATGCTCACCAGCCTGGCCGAGGAGAACAAGTTCCTGAACATGATGACTTAAGGCCCGGGACCCTGGTGCAGAGCAGAGCTAGAGGGATTCGTCACTTCCCCGGAGCATGGGAATGGCATTCATGTTTTTTTTTTTTTTTTCCAAAAAAGTATTAAATAGGGCTGAGAGGTTTTTTGCCAATGGTTCAGACTAAAGACGTGTGAAGAGAAAGTTCGTGAGTATCCTCTGGTCCTTTGGACTATTTTTCAGAATGCTAAAAAAAGGTCTCAATAGGAAAGAAAAGAATGAAAAACTCATGCACACAGTGCTTGTCAGCCTTTGGTGTTTGTGGGACCCGCTGGGTTCTCGCTGCTCCCCTCTATCATTTGCCTAATGGGGGATTCCATCGGCCAAGGGCTTCCCAAGTGCATGCAGAAAGAGGGTCGGGGAGCCACAGTGGGGTTTGAATCTGAAAGCCATACTGGATCTTCTACTCAAGGAATCTGGGCTTCTCATTCTGCCACCTGTAAGGAAAAGGAATTCCTGCCTACCCGGATTCTTCTAATAAACTTCAGCCTTGAGGTCTCTGAGTTCCTTTGCCACAGAGAGAAAAAAAAAAAAAAAAAGCCCATTCCATCCAAATGTGTTGGAAACACATCTTAACTCCAGGTTTGGTAGAGCTGGAATCTCTACCCTCTGCAGCAGTGTTTGGGACCGGCAGATTGCCCACATATATATGATTGAATAAAATATGTAAGTGTCACCAGGAAAAAGGAGAGAACAGGTGTATTACCTGGAGTAAGCTGCTCCGGCCTGTCCCCTCCGTGTTTACAGTGTTCATGCATGTAGAATGTAGCCCTTCCTAAAGGAACGCTTGTCTCTAAATACCTCGGGGTTGCTGGAGCTGCTGTGGGTTAGGAAGATGGGGCCTCGAGGAGTCCAGGGCACACCGCAGCTTGAGGTGTCCCAATAGGAAGAAGTCGCATGTTTACCTAGTCCTGTTTCTCCAATGCACTGTCTGCCCACCTTACCATGGATAACTCTAGGCTCGAGGGCAACCGTTGCCCAGCCTCCTGCGCGTGGTGCATGCTGGTGAGTAGTCACCAGCAACCCAATCAGTGGTCTACTCCAGGCCACAACAAGCACCCCCTATAACTTCTGAATTCCCTGACCTCTACCCTCCCTGGTTATTTGGCAGAGAATGATGTCCTGCATGGCGTTTGGGTGGGGATGGGAGGGTGAAGGGGTTGACTCTTGGACCCTGAGGGATGGTCACAGTGTGACCAAGCCCCACCTGCAAGTGGAATTTGGAAGTGACTCCAAAAAGACATCATTCCTGAGCATACAGAGGGTGAACCGGTGCCTCTTCCCGCTGTGCGCACGCACCCCAAACCTTCTCGTGTTGAATTCCTGGCAACCTAGCCAAAACAGCTGTGCCACGTAGCTTCAGTCCGGCTGTGACCCTGGCTCCTGAGAGGAACTTTCGACAGTCTGTGGACAGGGCCCAGGGCTGATTAACTGGGCCCTCTGTTTCCCAGGATAGCAAAACTCCTTGTTAAGACCCAGAGATGAGGCCAACTTCAAATGACAGCCCTGAACCTTCGCCAGGGATGTGTGGCTCTGGTGGCGTATGCTCCCTTCCTGGGATAGGGCTGTGCTCGCCGTCCCCAACCTGTATATATTTTGTGAAGAAAACGTCGTCCCTGAATATACTGTAGGTGAGTCGTCCGGCCAAATTTATATCTCCAAAACATTTTTAGCTTTTTCTACATGCTATGAATTGAGATGACACGCTCAACTTGTAAATAAGTCTTTTTGTACATTAAAAAAGTAATTTTTTCATAATTTATCTTGTCTATCTGCTTCTCCCTTGACAGTCGTTAATGAGAATCTGGGCAGTAAATTTGGTGCAATTGAACGGAAATTAGGCTGTATTTTTTCTTAACAGTGTCAAAATTGACTTTCCCACCTTCGCCAAGAGATGTTTAATTCTGAGGCATTTACGGGCTGTTTGCTTATCCCTTTGGGGTGGGTGTGGGCAGGGTGGATGAATATCTAGCTGTTTTTCCAGCGAGCTGGTCTGCACCTCTAAGCGGCTTTGCAGGATCCAGGTGTGGGCCCAGCGTTCCTCTGTTAGATACCTCCCCGTGGTGGGTACGCGTGATGGAGCCCATTTGTGCCAGGGTGGGGGTGGTGGCAAGGAGATAATCAGGCCCCGTGTTGGGCAAGCGGTGTTTCCTGGTGCAGGCCAAGGAAAGAGTTAGGGCAGGCAGGTGAAACCCGGATACCCACCTGCCATCTTGGGCAGAAGGGACCATGGGGGGCAGCCGTGAGCAGCAGTCAGCTTTAGGGAACCATGGAACCACTGTAATAAACCTTCAGAGAATCCAAAGGGAGGCATGAGGCCCAGCCTGGGGGTGGGACAGATTTAGGGACTGTGGCATGAAAACAGGAGAGAGCAAGCCCTGAGGTAGAGGGCTAAGAGGGCACCTCCTGCAGGATTAGACTTCTGATCTCCCAGTGCAGGTCCTTGAACTCCCTCCTTTTCTCCCTGAGAACTACCTTAGCCGCAGGTCAGGTAGTCTTGAAGCCAAAACCACATGGGACATCATCTGGCTTAGAGGGCATTCAGTTCCAAACGGATGGGATGCAGCAAGGTCTTCTGGTCAAAACAGAGGAGGAGACACCCAGGGGGAATAGAATTTCGCTGGTCTCTTCTCTAAGAGCACACCAAAGCCATCACTGTGTGCCCGGGGAAGGACCGACCTCTTCTGTGGCCAAAGTTCTTGGTGGAAAGAGCACAGCAGGAGCCACACTCCCGTCCTTGCTCCTCCCTCTTCCGTCTCCCTGCTTCTCCGTGGGAGTGGTTGCTGGGCTGGTGAGAGGACCGGATCCGGCTTGACTGGGCCCACACTCTCTGCTTTGCTACTTGTTGCATGGAAGCATCTGTTCTCTGCTTTGGCAAGAGGGCAGCAGGTCCCCCTATTATTCTGTGCTGCCTGAGATGGGGTGACCCCCAGTCTTTAGAAGCCCATTAAGATCATTCAACGGAGCCGTTAACTCTGACCACCACGGTGCCACTTGACGCTGTCCCTGGAAGCCCAGCACCACGCAATAGTGAACGCTGACTTCGATCAAGAACCTGGGTCTTCTGGGGCTTGGCTGATCCCAACTGACGTGGTTGATGTGGCTCCTGCATCTGGAGTCGGCTGGGGTCAGCTAATCTCGATGGCTTAGCTGGGGCAGTTTGGCTCTGCCCCACGTGACTCTCATCCTCCCCAAGGAGCTGAACACCAGCAGAAGCACAGGAGGAGAGCACGCAGGCAGAGGTGGGTCCTCTTTAGATCTCTGCTCAGAACTGGCCAAAGTAAGTACCAGGGCCAAACCTGCCATCAGTGAAGTTGGGAAGTTTGAGATGAGGGGAAAGGGGGGCTATTTCTCAATAATAGTCCAGTTTACCCAGTCTGCCCTCAGCGATGGTTATTCATGTCCCACCTGTAAAGTATACTCAAGATTCCAAAAGCCTGTGCTATCAACTTCAGGCTTGAAGTCCAAGATGGTGTGGTCTACGTCCATTCTGGATGTGGCTTTTGATCCAGAAACATGCAAATTGAAAAAGACAAATTATCCAACCCACACACCCTGCACATGCAACACCCAACACCCAGTGGGATGGATAAGCAGGGACATGCTCATCTGAGGAAAGGAGACGGGGAGGCATTTGCTAATCACACATGGCTAGTGTCCTGCTCTGGGAGTGGAAAATTCCCTTGAGTGACACCCAGCCCAGTGTTCCACACTCCTACATTGCTGGTGGGACTGCAAATTGGTGCAGCCAATATGGAAAGCAGTATGGAGGTTCCTCAGAAAACTTGGAATGGAAACACCACTTGACCCATTTATCCCACTCCTCAGTTTATACTCAAAAGGACTTAAAACCAGCATACTATAGTAACATAGCCACATCAATGTGTATAGCAGCTCAATTCACAATAGCTAAGCTATGGAACCAGCCTAAGTGCCCTTCAGCAGATGAATGGACAAAGAAAATGTGGTACATATACATAACAGAATATGACTCGGCCATAAAGAAGAATGAAATTATGGAATTTGCCCATAAATGGATGAAACTGGAGAATATCATGTTAAGTGAAATAAGCTAATCCCCGCAAACCAAAGGCTGAATGTTCTCTCTGATATGCAGATGTTAACACACAATAACTGGAGGTTGCGGGGAGAACAGAAGTTCACTGGATTAGACAAAGGGAAATGAAGGGAAGGGAGGAGAGATGGAAATGGGAAAATAGTGGAATGAATCAGACATAACTTTCCTATGCTCATATATGAGCACATGACCAGTGTAACTCCACATCATGTACAACCACAAGAACAGAAAGTTACCCTCCATGTATGTAGTATACGTCAAAATACATTCTACTGTCATGTATATCTAAAAAGAACAAATTTTTAAAAAATAAATGAGTGGAGAAAAAAATGTGCCCTTTGGCAGAGGAGTAACTTTCAACCCCTTCCTGCCTATATGTAACAAGTTGAAGGCTTGAAATTCTTTGTTTCAAAAAGTCTTAGACCCTTTTTAGTCCACAGTAGCAATTCATTTGCCTTGTGTTCTCTCAAACATCATGTGGGTTTCCTATGTATTTGATTTCAGCTCAATCTATGTGCCAAAAGCTGTACCCACAATTCGTTTGGTAATATACCTCTCTCCACATTTGGTGACTGGTGTCCCAACATCAGGCTACTGTGAACCATGTCCTCACGCTTTCTAGGCACCTTACTCCTGCTAAAATATCATTTTAAATGGCACCTTATTCATTTCAAGAACCTTAAGACACAGGATGCTACAATCAAGGGCACACCTATGTTTTGTTTTTTACTCTAAGACATGTTTCACTGGCACTCCCTGGATTTGGTCTTTGCTTCCCAGGTCAGATCATAATTTAAGAATCTTTTACTGGCTAAAGAGACTAGGGAAATAGTCCCATTTTCTAAATTGTGCTTGCAAACTGGTCAGTTCCTTTTCTGAATTCATCTCTTGCTTGTAGTACCTTATTATTTACAGCCCAAAGAAGTTGATGTTTATTCTGTCTGGAAACCATCCTGCCCAACTCCACTGATTTATGGATCCATCTTCTCCCTCCCAAATTAATAGCATTCTGGTATAGTGGTCAGCACAGCTGCCGTCCAGATAAATGATAATTTTTCTGAGCAATTCTTCACCACATAACACAGGGCACCATTTTCCCTCTTCCACCAAATTTCCTCTTTGCCTGGTTCCAAACCACTGTAGATATTTTAGGAACAGCAGCTTCCCATTCTAGGTACCAATTTCTGAATCAGTTAATCACTGATTAACTACTAGTGTCTAATAAAGTCAGAACCAGAAGCAGCAGTGTAGCTCAGGAGTCTCCAAGGTCACCCAGCTGGGCTTAGCTGGGCTGGGCTTGCTAAGCCAGTTCAGCTCTTGCTTCTGTGGGACTGGAGGATTGCTGGGCATCTTCAGGCCTGCGCTAGGAGCAGGAAGCAAGTTACATGAGTGAGTTCCAGATCTCAATAGAACCAAAAGTACACTTCCACAATGAGGGGATTCAGGTATCTGAGCAACTTTCCACATCCCATAGTAAGACTGACATGGCAACCTCCCACCCAGCAGTGTGCCAAAGCCAGATCACGTGTGCGACTCTTCCTGCCTCAGTATTCAGAGATTTCACATTGACACCTTGAAACTGGCTGTGTTGGAAGAATTTACACCATGAGAATCAGCTGGCAGTACCAATCAGGACTTCTTCCTTACTCCCAGGTAAATGATCATCAAGCAGTTTGCAGCAGTCCACAAGTACTGTGAGTCTCCAACAGCTTGGTGTGCCCAGTGGTCTCTTCCAAGTTTGCATGTCCATAGAACCCATTGCATGAGCCCAGAGGACCATGGGCATAGCTACCTGGGTCATCTAGTCCTAGTCGAGTGATTTCCAAAGTCATGGAACCTTGGGCTCCAATAGAATTGGTTATACTCGGTGAAGAACACAGGTAAAAGTGGAGCTCATCCCGTGAAGTTGGGAGCAGGAGACCAGAGCCCACTCCGATTCCCTGTCCCAACCTCCCTCAGCCACTTCTACGACCAACCAGAAGGGCACAGCCGAGAGGCCAGAGAAGAGAGTCTGAAAAACAAGTCTCAGATTCGACACCACATGAACTGCAGCCCAGAAATGTTGTGAGAAGAGAAATGATCAGAATGGTGTGTCCCTTATCCTCATCAGAGACAAGGAAGAGGTGGATAGGGATGTACCCACGAAGAAGATTTTGTACCTAAACACCGCTGTCGGTTCTCCCCAACCCGCACTGTCTGTTCTGTGACACTGCCCCCTGGTAGATGGCGTAGGGGAACTCTCTGGCCTTGTTACCTGTGTCCCCTGCAGGCCAGTTTTGGGGTTGGCACCCTGCTGCACCTGGGGATCCATCCAGTCATGACTGTTCAAGCAGGCTGGGGACTGACCAGAGGCCTCAGATAGCAGACTCCCACAGTGAAGCCACTGTCACCAAGAGCTGACCCATCCCATATGGGTTTAGAAGGATGGATAGGAGTCTGTAGGAGGGGACTGGAGATTCATCTTCAGTAACCATGGAAGCCAGAAAAAAGTGAAATATTTTAAAGCACTAAGAAAAAAAAAAAAAAACCTGAGAAATGCCAGCCCAGCACTCCACCTCCAGGACAACATCCTTCGGGGGTGGAGGTGAAACCGACACTCAGAGATAGACAGGAAGACCCCAGGATGCGTTGCCCGTGGGCTTGCTCTCAGTGACAGAAGGAAGATGTCGGATCTTCAGGATTAAAGGACGAGCAACAGAAACAGTGGACCCTTGACCATTCTTTCTTCTTGAGTTGTCACACATAGATTCAGCAGTTGAAAGTAAAAAGCCTGCGGTCCAGCGGGGTTTTCAATGTCTGCGCAGCAACAAGAAGAAACAGAGAGAATCCAAAAAACAAATGGTAGACCAAGTCCAAACCTATCCATCGTCCCATAAAATGCAAATGCTCTAAAAGCCCCCAATTAAGACAAGGAGAGTGGCACTTCAGCACTCACCCAGCCTGGTTTTAAGACTTCCTATAAAACTGCCCGAGTCAAGACAGGAGGGTATTGGTGATGGCAGAGAGGTGGATCAATAGAGGCGAGCAGACGAGGGCTTGTTTCGGTCAGCTGTTTTCATCACTGTGACCAAAAGACCTGACAAGAACGATTTTAGAGGAGGAAAAGTTTAGTTAGCGCTCACGGCTTCAGTCAGAGGTCTCAGTCCACAGGTGGATGATTCCATTCCTCGGGGTTGGAGGGGAGGCGGGACATCGTGGTGGCAGCAGCTCAGAACATTGCACCAGGAAGCAGAGAGAGAGAGAGAGAGAGAGAGAGAGAGAGAGTGCTCCCCTGTCCACAGACAAGATATATACCCCAAAGGCACACCCCCAGTGACCCACTCCTCCAGCCACACCCCACCTGCCTACAGTCACCACCCAGGTAATCCCTATCAGCAGACTAGGGTACTGATTAGGTCACGGGGCTCCTAACCCAGTCATTTCACATAACGTCCCCAATTCTCTCGAGTTGTCTTACCCTTGAGCTTTTGGAGGACACTGTATATAGTCCAAGACCAAATCTGATCACGTTCCGTTTGGGGAAGACCAGTGAGTTTAGAATGGTCTTTACATTCTTAAGTGTTTTATTTTTTTAAATAGAGTTCCATGGTAGAACAGTTGTGTAACCTGCTTGAGGTCCTGAGTTCAATCTCCAGCATCACAAAAAAATAAATTAGGGACCACAGGACCCACAAAGCCTAAAATATTTACTATTTTCCCCTTTGTAGAAAACATTTGCCAACCTCTGGAACAGAGAATCCAGAAATAGACCTGCAAAAATATGACAATTGATTCTTGACAAAAATACAAAAGCAAACAGTGATAAAAAGATAGACTTTTCAGCAAATGGTGTTGAAACAACTGGATATCCACAGGTAAAAGAATCTTGACCTCGACTTTATATAAAAATCACCTCAAAATAAACTATAACATTGACTTAAAAATACAAAATTATATTTTTAGAAGAAAACATAGCAAAAATATCTTTATGACCCAGACCAAAAATCCCATATGCGTGACACCAAAATATGACTCATGAAAGAAAAAAATTGAGAAGTTGGACTTTATAAAAATTTAAAGTATTTTCTCTACAAAAGACACAGTCAAGAGAATGAGAAGACAAGCTATCAACTGGAGGAAAATCTTATTCATCACATTTTCAACCAAACTGGATCCACAATATATAAAGAACTCTTGGAAATCAACAGTAAGAAAATGGGCACTTTTAAAATGGACAAGAGACTGGAACAGATGCTTCAGTCAAGAGGACATACGGGTGCAAATAAGCAAATGAAAAGGTGTTCAACATCATTAGACGTTAGGGCAACGTGAATCTAAACACAATGAGACAAACCCACAGACTTCTGCTTTCCATCTGCTCTTCTGTATACAATGATGATAGATCTTTTCTTTCTTTTGAAGCCACAGACCCTGCCTATAGGAAGAGCTAAGAGGCATGAACCCCAATGTCCTCATCTGCTAGATAAGACTGAAAAAATTGTCCACCCCAAATATCATTTCAAAGATGAAATGAGAACCAATTCATAAAATGCCACACCTCTGCAGGTGTCCAATGCCACACCTCTGCAGGTGTCTGGCAGTCTGTCCCTCCTTCTCCTTCTGAGATGCCACCATCACAGACATTTCTGTGCCTGTAGACTTGGGACAGGAATTCCCCTGGAAGTCGACCCTCAGCCACATCATGGCAGAACTTAGTCGGTAACTTTGTCCCCAGAATTGGTCCAGAGGGTACTTGTGACGTCTGTCGGCTTTGTGATGTGACAACTTGGTGAAGCTGAACTGCGGTCACCGGAATCCATCGTCCTCCGTGTTTCTGGCTAGAACAGGTCGCAAGAAAGATACCAGTGGGAACCTCGGGTGGGGGCCTGGGAGGCACAGCCAGGTGCCCCTAGCTGGGTGGTGACATCTCTTCCTGCCCTGGCTCCTCTTTCTGCCTTTGGAGTCAGGGTGCATGCTTAGTCCCTGGGGTGCCCTGGCTTCAGGTGCCCAGTCCACCAAGGCCAGAGGTGACAGAAACAGAAGGGACTCGGCCTGTCCTTGCTATCTCCAACTCTCCTCCACCTTCCTTCCAAACCACCTGCCCGTGTGCAGACGCCAGGTTCCAGCCAAGGTCCAGCCTCAGACACAGGTGAAGGCTCGCAGAGGGTCCCTGACCAGACCCACCCTCACAGAAGGCCAGACGCTGGCCACAAACACATTTCTACCTCTCCTTCCTTCCTGTAGGCTACCCGTCTACCCTTTAGATGTCCATCTATATTCTGTGTCACCTATTACCTGTCTTCTGTCATCTCTCCTCCTATCACCTGTCTATCTATTCACCTGTCAATCATCCATCCGTCCCCGTGGTCCCTCGTCCCTACTGCAGCCTCGGGAGAGGCAGGCAGCTCTGCAGGTCTGGCCCAGCTTTCCAGAGGCAGCCTGGGCACGTGCCAGAGCCTCTGCAGACAGGGAACTGTCACGAGTGCTTCCTGTGTCACAGGGGCTGTGCCAAGGACAGGTCATCTATTGCCACAAAATGCTGGAAACAGACCCTCCCAAACTCCTGGGCTTACAACAAGGGTCGCTCATTGGCACTGACCTCCAGGGCTGCCCGGGCTTGGCTGGCCTGGGCCGGGCTTGGCTCGGTGGCCCTGCTCCGTGGGTAGTCAATCCTGGTGGCAAGCTTGAAGGGCAGCACTGACAGTGGCCATTGTCATGGCAATGGCTTAAGAGGATCAACAGGAACTGGCAAGGTCCCAAAGGCCTGGACCGTGCACGGTCCCTCCTGTCCCATCCTTTGGACCACAGCAAGTGACATGGCCAGAATTCAAGTCCCAGGGCCAGGGGTTTCACTGTACCCATGGAGAAGTCAAGGCCAGGCACGTGACGAGTCGGAGCAGGCATTTCTCCCACCACACACCCACATGCACGCACACACGCGCGCGCACACACACACGTGTCTGCCGTTGCACTAACTGGGTTCTGGAATTCCCACGGCAGCCCTACAAGATAGATAGCTAGTCAGCTTTCTGTTACTGTCACAGACGCCCAAGAAAAGCGACTTAGAGGAGGAGAGTCTCCTTCTGGCTCACAGTCTCAGAGAATCCAGCCCATGATTGATCAGCGCCAGAGCAGAACATCACAGAGAGGGTGTCATGAGGCAAGCTGTCAGCCCCTGGCCCCAGGAGGCAGCGGGTGGGGAAGGGCCAGCAGGGGACAGAGTCCCCAAGGACACACTCCCAAGGCCCTGCAAGCTAGGTCCCCCCCCCCGAGTACCCACCCACTCAGGTTATTACTCCATCAGATGAGTGATCCACGGATGAGGTCCAAACCCTCGGGGTCCCACCACCTGTACACAGGATGGCCACCTCTGCATGCGGCTCTGTTGGCACCGAGCCTTTAAATACGCGCATCCTCGGGGAACATTCCAGATGGAAACCATAACAGGTCGGAGCCACATTACCTCTAGTGACCTTGCCAGTGGCAGCAAGAGATGAGAGCCAGGAGGGTCCGAGTCCTCCCCTGGCTGTGGTGAGACTGTGGTGACAAACAGGCCTAAATGACAGGGACAGCTGACCTTGGTCACATCATGGCACCAACAACGGACGACTGAAGCTCTCAGGTCCACACAGGACAGGCTCATGCTGCCACGAGATGCCATCAAACCCCTGAGCGAGACATGAGCCCAGGGAGGACCCTCCAAGAAAGTGGTAGCTGAGCCTAGGTCTGAGGGATGACCACACAGGGCAGGGAAGGTATTCCAGGCAGGCGAAGGGCCTGTGCAAAGGTCCTGAGGCAGGAGGGACAAGTAGCTAAAGAAAGCCTTATGGTGAGCAGGGCAGGGCCCCATGTGAGAGGGGCTGGAGAAGGAGGAAGCCCATGGTGGAAGACTCCGGGAGAGGGAGCAGCACCAGATAGCGTTACAGAGACTGTCACAGGAAATGACATGGAAGGCCTCGTGCTGGAGAGCTCCATCTGAATGTGCTTTTGAGACCCTGGAGGAGACTTTGGGGTGATGGGCTGTCGTGGTCCAGGGAGAGCCTGGGGCCGGGATGCAGCTGCGTGTGAGACCTGGGAGCGCAGGTGTGCTCACCTGGGAGTGTGGAGCCCCAGCGGGGGGCAGGCCGGCTCCTGAACCTGGAGACAGCCCCCCATCACGGACCAGACCAGAGCTTCTGAGAAAGGCGCAGGACACAGAGGAGGAGAGCAGGGTGGGAGCTACCCAGGCTCCGAGGGACGGTGGCGTTTCTAGGAGGCTGGTGACAGCAGAGACACCTGCATCCCAGGAGTCGGAGCAAACTCAGCATCCACCGAGAGGCCAGTCTTCCTCTCACATCCCATGTCCAGTCATCCTGGAAAGTCCTTGGCTGTCACTTCAGACAACATCCAGGGACCCGTCCCCTGCCATCATCACCCCCCGGGCTCCACGTTAGGCGGAAGCCAGTTCACAAGGTGGTGTTCAGTCACAGGTGAGCTGCGTCTGTCTGTCTCCACCATGATACGGCGCCCTCTGGAAGGTGCCGCTGCCGGATCCCCATCTCATCCCGAGCCTCTTGACTGGTCCACCTGCACCCCCTGGCCTATTCCCCACGGTCTATCCTCATTCCAATCAGAGCGATCCTTTCCAATGGTGTCACTGTTCTGCTCAGCACCCGCCCCATGCTCCTGTGTCACCCAGCTCAAGTACCATAGCTGTCTAAGACCTCACTGCCTTTCTTCCCTCTAGGATTTCACTCATCTGGACTTCTTACTGTCCCAAGTAGACTCCCAGCACAGTATACCCCAGGGCCTTTGCACTGGCTGTTCCTATTATCTGGAATGCTTGCCTGCTAGCTCTCCAAAGGACTCACACCTCACCTCCTTCCGTTCTTTGCTATCCCAACCACCCTATGTGAAGCTATAATCCCCCACCCCTCCTTCTTACCTGAGCTTCAATCTCACCGTGTCAGGCTGGGGACGTGGCTAAGAGGACTTGCCTAGCACGTGCCTTGTGCGGGGCCCTGGGTTCCATCCCCAGCATTGGGACCGGGGGACTCCCTGTGTGATTGGCACTTGCTGAATGAGCTCACGGGTGACAGGAGCCGGGCATCGTGTTGGCCTGTAGTGGAGCAGAAAGTAGTGAAAGGCAGGGAGGAGCATGGGAGGTGGGGGATGAAAGCGATTGGGGAGGAACTTTCTAGAAGCTGCCAGGAAGAGGAGAGGGAGAGGAGGGCAGGGGGAGGGGGCGCATTCTGTCCAAATGCAATGCTTTACCAGGTGATGGGGGGGCCCATTGGTCCCGCTGCCGGCACCCCACCGTGCAGCCAGCTGCAGGGGCTTGAGGTAATTCGCCCCGCCACCCCCACCCCGTGCCTTTTATGGCCTCTGCTCAGTGGGAGTGACACTGGGTTCTGCTTTATGAGCTGGCAGCGGTCTCAAGGAGCAGGCCCGCCGCTGTCAATGAGGGCTGTGTTTTACATTACGGGCGGGACGATTTATGGGCCGCCCCAGCACTCCACAGACAGCCACGGCCAGGGAGGCCAATGACCTCACGCTTAAGAAATCCGAAAGCTAGAAAACAGCTCACGTACGTGTGCGTGTGTGCATGTGTGTGTCTCTGTGTGTGTGTGTGTCGCACACACGTGTAACCATGTCTATACGGGCTCAGCCTCGCCTGCTGACCTGCCAGGTATTGGAAAACAGGAATCGTCCTGTTAGTTAAATAGGTTGGCTAGAAAAATGACATAAAATAAAATGACTCATTTCCTTTTGGCTAGGGCCCTCACGTCACCCACTGACCATAAAGTTCTGGGGGAGAGGCAGGTGACAAGTGATGGTCAGTTCCTGCCAAATCAAACTGGACCACGCGTCCTTTGGCTGGGTGGGCCGAGACTGCACCTGGCACCTTAGCAGAGAGGCTCAGTCCCGGGTTGTTAAATCAGTGCTGAAAGCACAAGTCTTCCCCACTGGGCGCCGCCGTGGTCTCCTGTCAACCTCCCCAGGAGACACAGAGCCCCTCATTCACAGATGCGCCATCTTGGCCCACACAGACCTGCTGGAAGCACTCAGAAACGTGCACTGGGCTGGGACGGAGCAACACGGGGGAGATGGTGGATAAGATGAATCACTTTGCAACAGGTAGACCCTCTTCTTAGCCAGAACAAGAGCAGGTGAATGGTCTGACACCAGGTCATTTCTTCTCTATCTTGTTCCTGGGGATGGTGGAAATGCAGACAATTCAATTTCAAAACTTGCCACAAAGCTACAGGCATTATACAGAGGAGTACTGGCGTAAAAGTAGATCAGTGGAATAGAATTGAGAGTCCAGAAATAAATCCATTCATCTGTGGTCGATGCATTTTAACAGACTATTCAATGAAGAAAAGAAAGATATTCTCTTCAATAAATGGTGGTGAGACTGTTGGATATTCACAGGCAAAAAAAGAAAAATGAAAGTAGTTCCTACAATTCAAAAAATATTTTTAAAGGAATCAGACCTATTTGGAAAAGCTACAACTATAAAGGCCTTGAGTTTATCACTGGGTTCTTAGCTGTGACACAACCAAAGAGAAAATATATAAATTGGACTTCATCTGGATTCAGAACTTTTGTGCTTAAAAGACATAATTAAGACCACTCGCAGAATTCGAGAAATATGTATAAACTACGCATCTGATAAGGACCTTCAGTGGACTGAATAATTATGTCTTCCCTAGTCTCCTATTGAAACCTAATCTACAATATGGTGGTCTTAGAGGTGGGGTCTTCGAGAGGAGATTAGGTCATGAGGGTAGGATCCTCATCAATGAGATTAGTGCCTCTATAAGAGACCAAAGAGACCAAAGTCCACCCCTTCCACTATATGAAGACGTAGCCAGAAGGCTCTATCTATGAACCAGGAAGTCGCCCTCACTGCCCTCACTGAGCCACTCAATTGCTGGCTCCTTGATCTTGAACTTTCAGTCTCAATAGTGAGAAATAAATTTCTGTGGTTCACAAGGCACCCAGTTTTTAACATTTTTGTATCATGGCCACAATGGACTAACACAGCTTTATTATCCAGAATATATAAAGAGCTTTTACAATTCAACAATAACAAATTTTAAAAATGGGCAAGGGATCCAAACAAACATTTCCAAAGAAGATACACAAATAGTCATTAAGCACACAAAAGATGCTCAATGTCTTAGTCATTAGAAAATGTAAATCAAAACCACAGTGAGATGCCATCTCATACCCGCTAAGATGATCAGAATAAAAAGACAATAACTAGTGTTGGTGAGGCTATAGTGCGATTGGAACCCTCGTAGATTGCTAATGGAAATATAAAACGAAATAGCTTCCCTGGAAACAGTTTGTCTGTTCCTCAAAAAGTTGAACAGAGAATTTTCATGGGACCCAATAACTTCACTCCTAAGCATAGACCCAAAAGAACTAGAAACAAGTACTGAAACAAAAATTTATATATGAATGTTCACGGCAGCATCATTCACAATAGCCAAGAGGTGAAAACACCCCAAACCTCTATTTACTCAGGAAAGCATTAAGAAAATTTGTTTATACATTACAACATAGTGTTCAGCCAAATAAAGAAAGGCTGATTCAACCTACAACATGGGTGAATCTTGAAACCATTATGCTCAGTGAAAGGAGTCAGACACAAGTGGTCACACACTGTCCTGTAGGAACTATTAAGAACAGAAGAACCCAGAGAGACAGAAATCAGCTTTGTGATTGCCAGGGACTTGAGAGGAAGGGACATGGAGAGCGATTTCTCATGGCATGGTTTTCTTTTAAGGTAAAAGAAGAATTTTAGAACAAAATATAATGATGGGTATAATAAATTGCATTTAAAAGTTTTTTTTGGTTGGGGAGGTACCAGGGATGGAACTCAGGGGCACTTAACCACTGAGCCACATCCCCAGACCTTTTTGGTATTTTATTCAGAGACAGAGTCTCACGGAGTTGCTTAGCGCCTCACTTTTTGCTGAGGCTGGCTTTGAACTCACGATCCTCCTGCCTCAGCCTTCCGAGCTGCTGGGACCACGCGTAAAGGCCATTGCGCCAGGTGAAAGTGCGCTTTAAAATAGATGGTTTTTATGTTATGTGAATTTTACCTCCATAGCAAACAACAGGGGCTGGAATGCTCGGAGATGCGGATGGACGGCCAGGTCCGGGATGTACTGTTTGGAGGCCACAGAGCGTGGAGCACAGCGGGAAGGGTAGAGTAGGCTTGGGAAGGGCAGTGAGATCCAGGGCGGGGTGGGGTGGTCCTCTTCCCGGGACTTCCCTGGATCCTCCTTAGGAAGTCAGACCCTGCTCCCTGCTTCCCCTCCCCCAGAGTCTCCCATCACTCCTCAAAGAGCTGCTTCTGTCCCCCAAAGTGTGGCCTGCTCATCTGCCATGGCCTAGGGCTGAGCCAGGCTCCCCATACGAGTTACTCCAATGACCCCTCACCACGAGCTTCAAAGCAGGTTGCTATGTCCTCCTTTTCCCTCTGAGAAAACCGAGGCTCTAAAAGGGTAAATATTTGTCCACAGTCACTTGGGCAGACTTGAGAAACCAGATCTGCCCTTTGCCAGAGCCCAAGCCTTGGTCAGCCCCACTGCTCTCCTGCCAGGGCCTGAGAGCCCAATTTCCTCCTCCACCACGAGCCAGCAGGGTTCAGGGACATGCCTGCATGTGCCACCAACAGCCTTGTGCAGGTGGCTCTCATGCAGAGAAACCTAGACTCAGCAAGGTCCCCTGGCTTCCCCAAGGCCCCGCAACAAGCACAGGAGGCACCCAGGGATCTGGCCGTGTGTGTGTGTGTGTGTGTGTGTGTGTGTGTGTGTGTGTGTGTGGTGTTGAGGATTGAACCCAGGGCCTTGTGCACCCAAGGCAAGGCACTCTACCAACTGAGCCACATCCCCAGCCCGGGAGCTGGCCTTTTAAGGCCTACATGTGCTGGACCAACCGTGTCTGTCACCAAGTGGGCCATTTGTCACCTGCTCTCCCCTGCCACAAACATTATCCTGTTCTGTATATGGATATTGGATATATTAGCTTTATATTTGCTATTGTATGATACACAAATCATACACATGCAATCATTCTGGGAAAGAAAGAAGTAAAAGAAAAGGAAAGAAAAGAAATATTATATTACCGAAAACAAAAAAACTCAACTATTTATTCAATACTTTTTTCCATGATTTTTTCACCCACCAGTTCGAACTTTGGTTCAAACGACAGGCTGAGGTCATACTATTTTATATAACTAATTGTCTCCTACTTCATAAGTGAATTTCCAAAACGCCTGTGAGGTGTACAATTTAGCCACTTACTAAGTCATACAGTGAGGTACTGTTTCACTTTATTATTATGGAATTTTGAAATAGCCAATTTACCACCAAAAATATGCATTCAGACCTTACAGGTATTTTTTGAACTTTTTCTAATCGTTCCTGTCCGAACTAAAGCCTGCACGTCCCCAGTGAAAACATTACATCTCGCCGTGGACTGGAGTCCCTGTTTTCAATTATGACTGCTCTCCAAGTTCTGGGTCTTTGTCTTTGGAACCAGTATGCCGGAGGAGTTCACGGCCAAGGCCGCAGGAAACAGGAACCACACCTGAAAGGGGTCGGAACAGAGTGAAGGTAACTGTCCAACCAGGAGCCTGCAAATCCTCTTCCACGTGGAACCCAATGTCGGTGAAAGGATAATTAATAAAACTTTAGGGTTGGGGTTGTGGCTCATCGGTAGAGAGCTCGCCTAGCATGTGCGAGGCCCTGGGGGTTCGATCCTCAGAACCACATAAAAACAAATAAAATGAGGGTATTGTGTCCAGCTACAACTAAAAAATAAATATTTAAATAAATAAATAAATAAGATAAAATTTTGCTCCTCTGAAGCTTAGCTGTGTACTGTAAAATTGCAACCAGTGTTATTGTTTAGATCTTGAACCAACAAAAGAATCTTTCACAGAGGGAAATGTTTCCGCTGGCCTTTAGAATTGCTGGCACAGGTTGACAATACAAAGCAGATCAACTTTTCCTGTTTTATTGGTTTGTTGTTGCTTTTATGCTGCTAGAGATAAAGCCCATCACCTCCCACGTGTAGGAAAGCGCTTTGCCACTCAACCAGCACTCTGGTTCATGTTGTATTATTTTGTGATTTTTTTCATAGACTGTGTACCCATAAACCACCTGTATCTGGGGGAGATCTCACCAACCCCGTTAGGATTTCAACACAGTTCACATCTCAACATCTACTGCCAATGTGATCAAATGAAAGCAAGGACCCCTTCCGGCCATCTAGAAGGACCCACTTTCCGGTAGATTCCTGCTCCCCGGCACAGACCACTCCCAGGACCCCCAGGCTGTTGGTTCAGCCTGTGCCTCCCTTGCTGTCTAGGGCCCAGTTCGCCTCCTGTGTCCTTCAGGGTGCTGGCTACCCCATCATCCTTCCAATGCAGGTGTGTAAGGCCAGCCACCTGCACACTGCCAGGCCCTTGTTTGTCCTGCACAGAGCCACCCCAAGGTGCATGTAGGGAGGGCCTCAGGATCCAGATCCTTTTCCATGGCACCCAGTGCCAGTCACGTGGTTGGTATTGCTGACGGAAAGGGCAGAGGCCAGAGGGGTCACAGTTAGGTGACAGGAATGCCACAAAATGGCTTGATATTCCAGCAACCTGGAGGTTGCCCTCCTGTGGGGAAAGCACATCGCTCACCCCACTTCCAGGGAGACCATGAGGGTGGGAGGTGGCGGAGGGTTAGCATCTCGGCCCTCTTCCCGGCCAGACTCTGCGCTGAGCACTGGGCATTATCTCATCTCCAGCTCACGATGACCTTTGAGGCAGTGGTGAGCTGGCAGTTTAGAGGGGACTCGCGGTCTAATGAGGAGAGGTCCTATCACTACTATGACCCTCATTTTACAAAGAAGGACATCAGAGAGAGGCTTGATGACTTACACCAAGGCCGGGCCTCCCATGCACTGAGACCCAGGCCCTTGCCGTCCCAGATGTCCTTCCCGCTGCTCACAGGCTGCAGCAAATCCCCTGCAGGCCCTGAGCTGCGTGGCTACGGGTAATGGACTGCCTGTGCAGAGTTATTAAGCTATTTGAAGCCGTCAGGGGAAACCCTGCTCTGCGTAACTATCAGCTCTGCTTGGCAAAATACCTGGAGCGGGATTTTATTTCTGCTGGGCATTATTATGGCTATTGATTTTAGAATCTGAAAATTCAATAAAACAGATTAAATCTCCCAAGGAATGAACGCATGGACCACCAGGCAGCCTCGCCGGGGGCATGAAGGCACAGTGGGTGGGATTGAGACGGTGGGTCGGTATCAGGCTGAACAGCCGAAGGCCCCTGGGTGAGCAGGAGGCAGCCTCAGCCTAGCTCCAGGGGAAGGGTCTACCCACAGGGTCTGTCTGTCCAGCACCAGCCTGCGGCTCCCCACACGCACTTTTCAAATCCAGATGAGAACTTTTCAAATCTCTCCTACAAGACACCTGACCTAGCTCCTCAGGAAGCTGACATCCTCAAAAAAGCAGAGAGAAGGTTCTAGATACAAAGAAATCAAAGGGCCCCAGCAACCAAATGCATCTGGACTGAATCCAGACAAAAACAGGCAGTCCTGGCTCAGTAAAAACTAAATGAGGGCTAGGTGTCAGAAGATACCAGAGAATTGCTATTAATTTGTAGGTGGGATAATAGCTTTATGAGAAAATGCCCTTATTCTTAGGAGACACACTGAAGTATTTCAGTGAAAAATGTCCTGATGTCACTTTAAAAGATCAGTTAAAAAAATATCTACTGATCCTTGATCGGGTTTCGGAAGCAAATAGAACAGTCGGTGAACACTTTTCAAATCCAGGAGAAAGGTTTGCAGGTATTCATTGTACCGTTATTCCAACTTGTTTTCCATTTTTAATTTTGAATAGTAAAATGTTAAGGAAATAAAAAGACAAGAGACCCTGTCTTCAAGAGACTCAGAATCTAGAGAGTTCTGTAAGATATTCACTGGTACAACAGGGAACAGGGAACTCAGCCCCTGGGATGTGCTAGCGACAGGTCGGGAGACCCTACCTCGTAGAACAGCTTTTTTCTGACTTCTGACAGAAGAATGAACAAGAAAGAGGCCCAGTGTGCTTAGGGGACAGGACTCAGGCTGCCCAAGGAAGAGGCAGATTGTGCTGAGACAAGCTAAGTGAGTAACTATCATTCACCTACAAATTTAGCAGGGAGCACTTCTCATTTTGAGGCCCAGGGCATTTTAACACAGTGGCTTTCATGAGTTGTTTGGATAGATCCCTAAAAAAAAAAAAAAAAACACGCAATGTAATTCACCAATAAAAAATATGTGGAAAAAAAATAAACACTAAGGCTGCAGCTTTCAAAAATATCACCAAGCATGACACGAAACAGACCTCAGCCCAGCTTATTGGCAATGCCCATCTGCAAGGCAGGAGTCAGGTCTGGGCCAGAAACCAGGCTTGGGGGGCCGGAAGCAGGATGTGAGATGAGTTCGGGCAGAGCCGATGGGCATAGCTGAGTGTCCCCGGATGCAGTTTGAAATTCTTCATGACATTTCTCCAGAGCTTTAAAGCAGGGTCAAGACAACTGTGTCAGTCTCTTTGGAGAAATGACCAAGGCCAGAGATGGACAGGGAAGCCACAAGCTGAGCCTGGAGCACCTCTGCTGTGGCAGGAAGGGAGAGAGGGCTGGAAAAAATGAAGGGGACATCCACAGGAACCCTGGAGTGTCCCTGATGGGGCTCCTGCTGGCCAAATCAGGGACCCATTGGGCACCAGAATGAATAAACTATTGGAATAGGAACCTTTGTGTCTACACTAGGGGTTCTCAACCAGGGGCAACCTTGTCCCCCAGGGGACATTGGATAATGTCTGTAGGTACTTTTGGTTGTGAACTGGGAGGGAGATAGGCTACTGGAATCCAGTGGGAAGACACCAGTGCCTGGGACGGTCCCTATAACAAACAATTGTCTGGTTCAAAATGTCAGTATTGTCCTAGGAGAGAAGAGATTCATACTAATGAGAGAGAGATTTATATAGTGGTGAAAATAAAAAGAAATAACTAAATGTGGGGCTGGGGCTTGCCTAGCATGTGTTAGGCACTGGGTTCGATCCTTAGCACTGCATAAAAATAAACAAAATAAAGGATGCTGTCCATCTACAACTACAAAAAGAAAAATTTGAAAAGAAATTAAAAAGAAATGAAATAACTAAATGGTGGTGAGTAGGGTGCAGGCTTCTTGCTTACAGAGGATCACTGCATATTGATTTGGAGGCACCTAAGCTGGAAAATCATGATTCTGTCACGGTAAAGATTGCTGCAGGCAAGAAGCATTGTTGGATGCTAAATCCAGGGTGGGTAATTTTGATAAGGAGAAGAAAGTTTTGCAAGGTCTAAAACATCTCTCCTAGATTGTTTACTTGTTGCAAGGGGCGAGAAACTTGTAGAGAATTGCTGCCACATCTTGGCATGATGGAAAGTAATGTCACCAGGAGGGGCCGAAAATGTGCCCTCCCAATGAGACTTCCCGAGAAGAACCCAACATCATCAGTGCAGTATTCCAGCCAGAGGGTATCACCTGAATCTTACCTAAAATGAGAAGGTTCTAAGATTCTTTTTGTTCTAAAAAGGCCTGTATCTTTCATAAATGCCAATGTCATGAAAAATAAGAACTGTGGATATCTTCTGATGTATGTGAGACAAAGAGATATGATCCGAGGCAGGATCCTACACTGAAGGAGAAATGCAGCTATAAACAACTGACGAAATTGGCATGTGACAGTAGATTAAGTATTCTATTTAAAAAGTTCCTGAGGGCTGGGAGTGTGGCTCAGTAGCAGAGCGCTTGCCTTGCACATGTGAGGCACTGGGTTCAATCCTCAGCACCACATAAAAATAAATAAACCAAATAAAGATATTTTTTAAAAAGTTCCTCATGTTGCTAATTATACTATAGCTATTGTATTAGTCCACTTTTTATTACTTGAATGCAATGTTTGAGGCTGGGTAACTTTAGAAAGAAAAGACAAGTGGTCTATGATCAAGGAGCTATATCTGGGGAGGGTCTTCTTGCTGGCAGAGTCCCAAGGTGGCATGGGGTGTCTTGTGGCAAGAGACAGGAACTATGTGTATCCTCTGATCTCTCCCACTCCTTATGAAGCCACCAGGATTCAATCTTGGGGATGCCACCCTGATGACCTTGTTTATGCTGATCACCTCATAAGGCCCCATCTACAAACACTGTAGTCAGATTAAATTTTCATTCTCTTAATGCCTCACAATGAGGATTAATTTTTAACACATGAACTCTTGGGAACCCTTGGGGACACTCAGACCATATCCAAATCATAGCAGTGATGTAAGAGAAAAATCTTATTCTAGGAAACACATACTGAAGTATTCATAGGCAAAGGGGCAGGATATATGCAATACCCTCAGGTTGATCAGAAAAAAAAATCTATGTGTGTATGTATACATGTACTTACCTAAAGGAAGAGAGAGAGAGAGAGAGAGAGAGAAACAATAGGCTAAATCACACCCTAGTCCCCCAAACCTGTGAATCTTACCTTATATGGGAAAAGGAACTTTGCAAATGTAACTAAATTAAAGATCTTGAGATGGGGAGACTGTCTGGGATCATCCAGGTGTGCCCTAAATGTCATCACATTAAAAGGAGCCTTCTAAGAGGGAGGCAGGAAATTGGAGGGAGTGGTAGGAGATGTAACAACAGAACTAGGCATTGTAGAAATGTGAGGTAGGGATCTGTGTTAATCAGCTTTCCATTACTGTAACAAATACCTGAGATAAGTCAACTTAACAAGAAAGAAGTTTTCTTTTGACTCCTATTTTTAGGGGTTCCAGTCCACAGTCAGTTGGTCCCATTATTTCTGAGCCTGTGGCAAGGTAGCACCTCATGACAGAGGAAGCTGCCCTCTTTGTGGCAGGGAAGAAAGAGAAGAAAGAGACTGGGGTCTCACAATCCCCTTCGAGAACATGTTCCCAGTGACCTAAGGTCCCACTGTTTAAAGGTTCTACCATCTTCCAAAAGCAGAAAGCCAGGGATATTGGGTTTTGGGGGACATTCCAAATCCAAACTTACAGCAGGGCCACAAGTGAAGGAACATGGGTGACCTCCAGAAGCTAGAGAAGGCAAGGAATCGAATTCCCTTCTGTAAATTCCAGAAAGAACAAGCCTGCTCACCTCTTCACTCTAGCCCCGTGAAACTGATTTTGGACTTCTGGTCTACCGACTCTAAGAGAATAAATTTGTGTTGTTTTAAGCCACAAAGTTTGTGATGATTTGTTATAGCAGTCATTGGAAACTAATACCTATACATGCACATGTTCGTGTGTATGTGTGTGCACGCGCCCACACAGAGTAGATCTTCATCATTCATGCAAAATATTCTACTCACTGAAATTCCTTTGTAACCCCCAAACCAATACTAATGTGGCCATTAGTCAGTGTGCACGGCAGTGGTGAAAAATGTGACTGGCACAAGGTACACATTCTCAGCTGAAGTAGAACAAGGCCTTCTTGTTTTCACTCTCATGCTATGAACAAATGTTCTTTCCATGGTCTATTTACACATTTTATGTTTTCTGTTGGTGATTTCACTCTTTAACGCAGCCCCCAAGCATAGCATTCTGGTGCAGTCTGGTGTTCCTAAGTGCAGGAAGGCTGTGACGTGCCTCATGGAGAAGATGCGAGCATGGGATGGGCTTGGTCAGGCATGAACTGTAGTTCTATTGGCCTTGAGTTCAAATGAAAATGAATCCATAATATAAAGTGCAAGATATCTTTCAAAAAGAAATAAGGCAGGCTGGGGATATAGCTCAGTTGGTAGAGTGCTTGTCTTGCATGCACAGGCTCTGGGTTCAATCCCAACACCACAGGGGGGGAAAAAAACCAAGGCTATGGATTGATCAGTTGACAAAAAAAAGAATATATATATAAAATAACCAGAATATATATATGTATATGTATATATGTGGGTGTGGGTGTATATATATATATATATATATATATATATATTAACCAGAAGCTTACATGAAAAAAATCCTGTATTTTCCTCAGAGCTCTAGTTCTGCATGCATCAATTGGTCACAGTGAAGTTATATAACATAACCATCAAGAACAAAGATCAAGGACTCTGCATTTAGAGAAAGAATGTGCAAAAGTGAGAAAGCAAAGGGAAAGAGTGATTTTGGGTAAGGGACTATGGTGTTCTTGGTAATATTCTTGCAACTTTTCTGTTAAGTTTGAAACTATTTCCAAATAAAGTGTTGAAAGAAAGAGTGGTTGTGTGGACACACTTGACATACAAAGTCTCATATCTGATCAGTGTGTCAACCCTCCATGTTTTATTGGGGTGCCGGTGTGAGGGAAAGAGCTGTGGTGGTACCAGGGTGGGCTCACAGGAGCAGATGGGCTCACTGGAGTGGTCTCCCCAATGGCTACACCACATGGGGTAAGGAGGGAAGAACCAGGGTAGAGACTTGAGCTTTGTGGTTCCCTGTGGCACCAAAAGCAGCCATGTCCGAGATAAGGAAAGGGCAGCTCCGTGGTCACTATCCATAATTTCCTTGGGCAAGAGAGGTGGACAAGGAAATAGCTCAGGGAGGAGCAGAGCATCTTCCTCTGTTACTGGCTAATCAGAAGAACCTGTCAGCCTTGCAATCAACCTGGCCTCCCCCTAGTCTGCACACCCAGCCACAGGCTCATCTGTCCTTGTATTCCCTCAGGCAGCTGCCTGATGGACATTTTACGTGGTTTCTCATCTCCAATGGAACATGTGCACAAGGACAGTCTTGGTCTCCCCCAAACCTGACTCTCTTCCACTTGTCCTCACAGATGCAGACGGCACCATTATTCACCTAGTTGTCAGTGCTCTAATGTTTTGAATGATTCTCTGACTTCTGTTTATTTTTTGTTGTTGCTGTGTTTCTGGTAATGCTCAGTTCAGCAGAATGGACAGATCCTAAGTGTTAAATTTGATATGTTTTGACACATGCATACACCTGTATAACCAACACTTCAGCCAGAATATAGAGTATTTCCATCACCCCAGAAATTTCTCTCATTGTACATTGTTTGATTTTTCAAGTGTCAGACCAGTTGTGCATTCTTGGAAGCAATTTTTATCTAATCATGATTAGTACCTTTTGATATATTACTGGATTCGATTTGATAATATTTTGTTCTTCTTTGTTCGAGATAGGACTGTTTAGATTTTCTATTTCTTAATGAGTCAGTTTTGGTAAGACATGACTGAATAATAGCCCTTAAGAGGTGCCCACATCCTCATCCCTGGCATCTTTTCTGTTCCCTTCTGTGGCAAAGAGGGTTTTGAAGATGGGATTAGGTTGATGATCTTGCAATGGGGAGATAATCCTGGATTATCCAGGCAGGCACCTCACAAGTAGGAGGCAGATGGAAGACCTGACCCCAGAGGAAGAGAAGGCAAAGTGAGAATTGAAGCAAGAGACTCCCTGGCTGATTAGCTCTGAAGATTGAGGAGGAAGAGCAAAGACGGCAGCCCTAGAATTGGCAAAAGGAAGGAAGAAAAATTCTCCCCTGGATCCTCTGTTGGGAGTTTAGCCCAGTCAAGCTGAATTCCAACTCTGATTTCCAGAACTGTAAGAGAGTAAACCTATACAGTTTCAAGCTGCCAGTATTTGTGGTGATTAGCACAATGGCATTAGGAAACAGGCGCAAGGAATTTTTTGTATCTAAATTCATAAGGAAAGTTGTTCTACAATTTTTTTATTTTCATGTCAAATGTCAGCCTTTGTATCAGGGTTATTCTGGCTTTATAAAACAATTTAGCGTTTCTTGTTCTTCTCTTTCCCGAAAAAGTTTGCGTCAAATTAGCATTATTTCTTCCTTAACTATTTTATAGAATTTCCCAGTGAAACCATCTTGACTTGGAGTTTCCTTTGTGGAGAGAGTTTTAAATTATAAATGTTCTTCTTTGTTTGAGATAGGACTGTTTAGATTTTCTATTTCTTAATGAGTCAGTTTTGGTAAGACATGCTTGAAATCTGTTCATTTCATCTATCGTCAATTATTAATATAGAGTTGTTCAGATTATTTCTCTTCTTATCATTTTAACATCTGTTATATGCAGTGTTATTGCTTTTTTCATTTCTGATGGTGGTAATTTTCACTTGCTCTCTCTTTTGTCCTTGATCATCCTTGCAAGTGTTTTATCAATTTTATCTTGTCAAAGAATAAATGTTTTTCTAACTTCTTAAGGTGACTAATTTGATCATTGATTTTAATTCTTTTCTAACATGTTTCTAGTACTTTTATGCTTCTTCTAGTAGAAATTTGGCTTTAAGTACTAGGTTAGGTGCTTCCCACAAATTTTGATATATTATATCTTCATTATAATTCAGTCCAAAAACTTTTTAAATTTTTCCTTCTTATTTTTCTTTGATCTGTAGTCTATTGGCCATTTACAAATATGCTAATATCTAATCCTTGGGAATAGTCTCCTTTTTAAAAAAAAATTCCTAACTACATTCTATTGTTATTAGAAAACATGCTATGATATTTTCATCTTTAAAATTTTATTGAGATTATTTTATGATCTAGCAAATTGTTCTATCTTCATAAATATTTCATATGCACTTAGGAAGAACATGCATTTTGCAGATTCTGTAGGCTTGCATCCAGGTCTGTTCCTTTCCAGTCGTGTGAATTAAGCATATTATATAACTTTCCTGAGCCTCAATTTTCCTGAAAGCAAAATGGGAATAAAAGATAAGTTATGGATCTAAATATGTTGTAATGAGAATGAGAAAACAAGCTCTCAGCACAACGACAGCCCGTTCAGTGTCACCTGTTCTCTCCCACTTTCACTCCTTGTTATCATGATTATAATTATTACTGTTACTATGTTGCAATCATCATCAGTTGAACTTCCCAGGGTGCTATTAAGCCCTGCCCCCAGGAGAGGAGTTTCCAGTGGGTTATATTACAGTCAGTTAGACAGTTCTTCTCCCCAGGATGTCTATTTTCACCAGCATAACTACATCACTTGCTTTACCTGTCACTCAGAGGCTCTTATGGAAGGGGGTGCCTTCTCTACCATGTTATTGGAGCCACGGTGATGCCCTGCTGCAGCCAGATTTTCCCAGCCTCCTGGGATCCCCTGGTGTTTGATAAACAATCTGCTTGCTGTTTGGGGGGTAACCTCGATGGTGTGTCTGTGACTAACTATCTCAGTTTGCATACCTGCATCCAACCCTCTATATCTCTTGCACATTACAAGCACTTTTTGAGTTGTCTTTACTCTTGGCAGATGATGGGTCTAGATGTGACCTGTCAGGCTCCACAGGAACCTTTTTCAAAATTGCCTACACAACCTCTGTTGCCTTCTGGCATCTGACACACAGAAGAGCACTCTGAGGCCAGCCTGATTCTTGTTCCCTGAAATGTAACCCTTCTCCTCTTCTGCCTAAGTGCTTAAGGAATGCTTTTCTTCAAAATGTGATCCAAAAAGATTCACAACAGGTATCAATAAATAGCTTCTGTGATTGGTTTTGCTTTCAGATGACTTTTTCTTGAGCCACATACACAGTTCTTTGGCTGGGAAATTTTTTTTTTTAATGATACACTTGATTGCTAGTTCCACATTATTTTATTTACTCAAAAACTATTTCTTGAGAACCACACAGTACTCCAGGGACCTGGAGGATCTAATAGGGAACTAGATAGAATTCCCGTCTGAGGGAAGCTTACAGATTATTAAGAAGCAATCAATAAACAAGGATCAACAATAAACATGGCAGCTGTCAGTAGGTCAATGGGTAAGATAAAACAGCATGGGGAGAAGGGAAGAGCTGGCCAAGGGGTAGACAGAATATTAGCAGAAGGGTCTTCTTTCCTTAGGAATGTCTTTTTAAAGATTATTTATTTGTTTATTTTATTTTGTTGTGTTTAATTAATTAGTATTATTATTAATTATTAACGACAATAATAATTATTAATAATAACAATTATTACTTATTATTATTATTATTTATTATTATTAAGCAGGACTGAGTATTGAACCCAGGGATATTTTACCACTGAGCCACATCCCCAATGCTTTTTTTTTTTTATTTTTTTATTTTGAGACGGGGTCTGGCTGAGTCGCCCAGGCTGGCCTCAACTTGCCATCCTCCTGCCTCCGTCTCCAGAGCAGGAGTGCTCTCAGTTCTGTTCTCTAACCTGAGTATGCAGTACAGTCATTTGTAGGACCTGCATCTATTTTTTCCTTTTTCTCAGCTCTCCGGAGTCACTTGCTAAATGTGTCTTCCAGTCATTAACTCGTGCTGTCCCTCCTGTCTCTGGTGGGGACCTTCCTTCCCTCTGGCATGTGGGTCCCTTCCTGCCTTCCCTCACACCTTGCTGACTTCAGCCTCCGCCTCCCTCTCCCCCAGCTTTCTCTCTCTTGCTCTTGTTCCTTGGAGCAGCCCCCCTTGGCGTCTCCTTGGGACTGCTTATGGTTTGCTGAGATTTTATCCTGACTTGTATTAGACGGTTCTCAGGAGCCCTCTCCCTCCTCTGCGGAGTCCTCAGAATGACTTGCCTTTCTCTTGCTCTGCAGTGTCTTTCCATAGGTCCCACCAAGAAGTTGGCTGGTCTCAACCTGCCTTTGGATGTGGATCATGAAGTCCCCTTCATTGAGGGTCAGTGGGCAGGATGGTATTACAGAGCTCTGGCACTATGTAAATCCCACTTGGAGTGACCACCTGGTGTGGGTTACAGGTCCCAGAGCCCAGTCCTATCCCCAGGGCACTGGGATACCACTGTCTCCTCCCCACTGCCTGGGACTCGGTCGGTCACACCCAGCAGATGCAGCACTAAAAACACCTGGTTCCCAGAAGGCACTGCCGCCATGATTCCCACCTTCAGTGCTTGACTTAGGCAAGAAACCTTGGAGGGCCACAAAACCACACACGGCTGCTCCTTGAAGTCTCTCCTCCAGAGCTCCCAGAAACCCCACAGCTGGAGGGGTTATTTACGTTAACCTCCTGTTTAGAAATTAAGCTCCGATCTGGAAATTAAGGATTGTAATTTAGCATTAACCCAGATGTCAAGACGAAATGAGACACACTGTGAGGGAAATTGAATTCCATATTGCCAAAGACCCATTTTATTTATAATAACCAGCCACTCACATGGTGCCAATATTGATGGATCATATGTTTAAATTTTTGATAGCTCATTCATTTCTATAATTACATTTATTTCGAATTAAATAAGTCTCACACACCCTTGATATACAAAGAGACAAAATTAATTTGTGGATCTGAATTAACCTGCCATTCAACCCCCGGAACTGTCCTTTCTCAAAGCCCTTGGAGAGTGGCATTCTGCCACTTCAGAGAAGACTATTTGCATATGAACAACTTTTAGCCTGGTAGGGGCTTCATCCTTGGGCTCTGAGGGAAGTGTCATTGCAAAAGTGACCCGGAGTGGACTTCCTCATCGATAGGCTCAGATATGGAGATGAGGCCATTTATCAACAGAGCTGCTCTGCCCAGAAGATAGCAAATGGAGTCACGGGTGCAGCAGCCGAGGGTTACATGAAAACGTGTGTGTGTGTTGACACTTGTCCCCAGTCTCCAGTAACCTCAGGCAAGATTCCTCCAAGTGCCCTTCTAGAGTAGTGTGGCAGAAAAGCAGGATAGCAAAAATACTCACTGTCCCCTGCTCACACACACCCATTGCCAGGGCCCCACCCCTGACCACCCCTGGCCTGTCTGAGAATGTAATCATGAACAATATGGCTGACGAATGGGCAGGGAGAGGAAGCTAGGCTTGCCCTGGACTCCCTGGGGCCAGTTCCTGGCACAGCAGAGCTATTTCCTCAGTGTATCCTCTTGTGAGCCAGGGGACAGTGGGAGCCAGGTCCAGAGAAGCACAATCCCACAGGTCCTGGTGTGACAGTAGGACATGGAAAAGTGGCGGGTGACATCTAGGCCTGAGAGGGTTACAGGCAGCCCCCGAGGAGGTCCTGCTGGTGGGAGATGAGCCTGTGAGACCTGCTGCGACTCAGCGCTGGACAGAGGGATGGCCTGGGGGAGAATGAGGGATCAGCTCTATCCCAGAATGTTAGGGGGGTCAGTAAGGACCCTGCATACAGTGGCAAGGTAGCATTGGTCATGGCTACATGAAGGCAGGACAGGACATGGCAGTTTTAGGTGTTATACGGGCCCAACCCACGTGGTCATTGAGAAGTGGAACCACCCTCCCTCAGCATGTGCCTCCCACCCTCCCCCTCTCCAAATTATCCTGGTCCCAAGGACTGGAAGGCAGGGGACATTCTCAACCAATGATATAAATCGATTTCTGAATTAAACCCATCATGGTAAGAAATCACTGAATTGGACTTAGTTTACTTGTAAGTAACTTGGATCCATTTTTTTTGACAGATGGAACAGGAAGTAAATGGAATGGCTCCAAAAATGGATCTTTGCTTGGTGTCCTTGAATCTGTAAGCACAAAATTCCACTCCTGAAGCCTGAATTTCATCAGCCCCCCCCCCCAGGAGGATGAGGAGGGTCCTCTGACCACGCTTGGGAGCCACACTGAACAGAGAACACTCCACGGAGTCATCATCATCTTCAAAGAGCTGGAGAGTTGGCACATGGCAAAGCGGACTGTGTTGCCTCCTCAGAGGATCCAATGTCGGTGGCCACAAGGCCACTGTCAGCTCTTCACTGACTGCATCACTGTGCCTGAGGCTTGCCCCAGGACAGCAGCCCTGTGTCACAGACTGCAAAGAAAGATACTCTGCTAGGCAGGCAGTTCTGCAAAAGGACTTCTTTTTTATTTCCTGATAACATTTATTTTATTTATTTTATTATGTGCATGTGTGATGGGGCTGATAGTGATGCAGGCACGGTGAGCAAGCCTCTACCATGGAGTCATGTAGATTTTTTAATGGACGCATAGTAATTACACATATTAAAAGATACAATGTGGCATTTCGATACAGTGTGATTGATCAGATCAGGGTCCTTGGCCTATTTATTGCCTCAAATGTTTATCATATCTTGTGTTGGGGGACATTCAAAGTGCTCTCTATTAGCTATTTTGAAATAGTCAAATTAACAATTGTCCAGCATAGCTTTTCTACTGGGCTCCAGAACGTTTGAAGCCATTCCTCCTGTGCAGCTGCACCCTGTACTCGTTGGCCATCCTACCTCTGCTGCCCCTTCCCACACCCTTCCCAGGCACTCACTGGCACTCACTGTCTGCTCTCTAATTCTGTGAGATCAACTTTAGCCTCCACATATCCAGAACAGGTGGTATTTGTCTTTCCCTGTCTCCCACTCAATGTAATGTCTTCAGCTCCAACGGTGTTGCTGCAAATGACAGAATTCCATTCTTTTTATAGCTGAATAGTATTCCATTGTGTATATGGGACACATTTCCTTTATCCCTTCATCTGTCCATGGACACGAGGTTGATTCCACATCTTGGCTGTTATGACCAGTACTGCAATAAACATGGGAGTGCAGATATCTCTTCAATACATTGATTTGATTTCCTTTGGACATGTATTTGTTATGGTTTGGACATGATGTGCCCCCCAAAAGTTCTTACATTATTAATACAAGCATGTTCAGATGAAATGATTGGATTGTGAGGGCTGTAACCTAATAGGTCCATCCTGGTTTGAATGGACTAACTGGGTGGTAACGGTAGGCAGGTGGGATGTGGCTGGAAGAGGCAGGTCACTGGGTACAAGTGCATCTTCCCTATGGCTTCTTACCCCTCCTCCTGCTTCCTTATCTCACCACCAGCTGAGCAGTGTCTCTCCGAGGGGCGCTTCTACCATGATGTGCTGCCCCACCTTGGGCCCAGAGCAATGGAGTTTGCCAACTCTTCTACAATGGAGACCTCTGAAACATGAGTCCCCAAATATACTTTCCCTCCTCTAAGTTCTTGCTGGGTATTTTGGTCACACCAACACACAAGTCGACAAAAACAATACTCTATGGCAGGATTGCTGGGTCTATTGGTACATCCATTTCTATTGTTTGAGGAGCTCCTGTACTATTCTCCATAGTAACTATACTAATTTAGACTCCTACCAACAGCGTCTGAGAGTGTCCCTTGTCCACATCTTTAGCAGTCTCCATTGTTATTTGGTTTTGGATAGTAGCCCTTCTTATTGGGATAAGTTGATATCTCATTGAGGTTTTTGTGTTTCTATTTTTTGGTCCGGGGATTGAACCCAGTGGGTGCTTAACCACTGCGCCACATTCCTAGCTCTTTCTATTTTGAGACAGGATCTTGCCATATTGCTTAGGGTCTCTCTAAGTTGCGGAGGCTGGCCTTGAATTTGTGATTCCCTTGCCTCAGCCTCCCAAGTCATGGATTCCAGTCCCGCACCGCCAATCCTGGCTTGGTTTGCATTTCTTTGGTGACTAGCAATGTTGAATATATTTTCATATACTTGTTCATTATTTGTATGGCTTTTTTTAAAAGAAATGACTATTTGGACTATTGGATGAAAAGATTTCTAAAAGTTCTCTTCTAAGACATTGGCAACTTTTTTTTTCTTTTAGCAATACAGGAAATGGAACCGGGGCCTCATGCAAGCTAGACAACTGTCCTACCACTGAGCCACATCCCCAACCCAACAGCTCCTTATATTAAACTCCTGATGTTTGTGCAACTCTAGAATGAAAAAGAGTAGATGAAATCCAAGGCAAGACCCTGGGAAACTCCCAGTTACAAATACGAAGTCAATACAACTCCCCATCCTAAGCTTCTGGAAAGATTAACCCCTCAGGGGACTTGATACTCCCTAATTAGCTCCTCCAATTGCATAGCAATCCAGATACTGGAATTATAATCCTGATTTGACAGGTGATAAACCAGATTCCATGGCAGTAATTAACCTGCCCAAGGTTATGCAATTAACAGGGAGGCGAAGCAAAAATGAAGCCCTATCTCTCATGCCCTTCCAAAACATCCAGGTCTCTTTAAACAACCTTTTCTTCTAAGAGAAAAAAAATGTCAAGACCCCCAACTTCCAAATCTCTTGATTACATTCTGTGGACTTCAAACAGATTTCTCAAATGAAGCCTCCACTGGTCCCATGCAAACTCTCCATCTTTTTGCATGTTTTTTTCAGCACCTGGAATTCAGATCTCTTTGCCTTCCCTCCCCTGAAGTCTCTTGCTCTTAGTATGGTATAAATATTTCAGACTCTTCAGGCCTACAGAAGGAAAAGGAAAAGAATCTCCCTTCATGTGCTTCCATGCACGGGTTCTGGGTCTCCGCGGACAGGGCGCTGGGGACTTCTCACAGGTGCGTGCTGCCAGGCAAGAGAACAGTCTCCACCGGTGATTGATCAGGGCTTCCTGCCCTGTCTCCTGGGGCGGCTGAGCAAGCATGCAGGTAGTCCATCAGGACTGACCCGGGCTTCCTTACCTGCTAAGGTGCTTTGTGGCTGTTACTTAGAGATGCCATTTAAAATTCAGAACTCACTGATGACTTCATGCATTGCAGACTCTTGATACACGTTGCTTATAAACTGGGAGGTAAAGAAACGGTAGAATCCAGCATGTATTGCTCACAGGAGTCTGATGCAGAGAGTCCCAGGCAGGGCTATGGGTGCCCTGGAGTCCCTGTTCTGACCCTGACCTACCCTCCCAAGTACCTCTCTGACAAAATGTGGCCACACTATGAGAGCCCAGGTTACAGACCCATCCGAGGCACCTCCAGGAAAGAGGAAGAAGCCACCAGGTGGGGGGACTCTGAGATGGAGTGTTCAAGGTCACCTAAACCCAGTGCTTTGACCAATTGTAAAGAGAAGCCTGTGGTTTCCAATAATAAAACAAAATACCTTTCTGGCTTCTCATGGTATCAACTACTTAATGCAATAAAAATTAGACACTAGAAGAGTTATATGAGCCCAAGACTCTCACAGTGGGTAGAAGGAGGGTTTTGCTCCATGTCTCAGGCCTGGGCAGGGGGACCCCCCCCCCCCAGGAGGAAGCCCCTCTGTACCAATGGAGCTTACAGGTACTACAGTGATATGAATTTGCCACGTGCTGTTTGGCACTTGACTTATGAACTTGGCTCTGGCACCTTCCCCAGAAATAGTACTTCGGAAAGTAGGTATCCATGGGCCACTTTCTGCTATGAGAGAAACTTCATCTTGTTGAAACAACAAGTAAAATTCACTGGTTGGCAATTTTATCCTTGATTGTGCCTCCATGTCCTAGGGCTGCTGCAACAAAGGACAAACTTGGTGGCTTAAGACAACGTATTTGTTCACAGGTCTGGAGGCTAGAAGTCCAAAATCAAGGGCCCTGCTTCCTCTGGAGGAACTCTCTTAGCTGCTGGAGGCTTCTGACACTCTTTGGATCGTGCTACATGACACTGAGCTCTGTGTCTTTCATATGGCCTTCTTTGTCTCTCCTTATGCCTGTCTCCTTCTTACAGGACAATCATGGGATGAAGGGTCTGCCCTGGTCCATTGTGACCGACCCTTAATTTCTGCAAAGTACATCAGCAAAGACCCTATTGTCCTAAGGTCTTGGTTTAGGTTGCTATAGCAAGATATTGTAGACTAAGTGCTGGGCACTCACACTGGTTTCTCACAGTTCTGCAGGCTGGAAGTTCAAGATCAAGGTGCCAGCGAGGTTGGGTTCTTGGTGAAGGCCCTGGTCCTGATTAATAGATTGCTCATATTTTCACCTGGTGGAAAGAAGAAGAAGTAAACACTATCATGTCTTTTCTGATTAGAGCACTTATCTCATCATGAGGTCCCCATCTTCATGACCTAATCACCTCCCAAGGGCCCCACCTCCTAACACCATCAATTTGGGAAGTTAGGGTTTCAACATTGGAATTCAGAAGGGACATGAACATTTAATTTAGTCCATGGTACCCATTAAGGTTACACTCTGAGGTTCTAGTGGACAGGAATTTTGAGGGACACTCTTCATTCCAGGTGCCTGCCATTTCAGATACTGCAGCAGAAAATGAGGATGCAGGCCCTGGTCAGTATCGGGTCTCTCTCCTGCTACTGGACAGAAGCTGTAGATGAACACTGCGGGTATTCTGCCCAAGCATGCTGGAGCCTTTCTACTAAGTCTGTGCAGCTTGCTTTTTAACAGCCTGTGCCCAACACTGCCCTTGAAGGACTGCCCTATGCCAACAGCTGTTCCCTGCAGCAGACTCCTCAGGCTCTCCCAGAAATTACCCCCCAGCCTAACTGCCCCCTTTCTCCCCCTCAGCCTCACCCCAGGGCACTTTCTTGAGAAGACACCTGAACAGGAAGCATTGTTGCCAGGCTGCATCTGGATAGAGTTGCCAAGTTTGGCAAAAACACACTAGAAAATAATAAATTAAAAAAAAATGTTAAGCCCTATTCCATCTGAATTTCACATATGCAAGAAATGACTTTTAGAATATCATGTGCAATATTTCAGACATACTTACACTAAAAATTATTTGTTGTACATGTGAAACAATTCAAGTGGACATCCTGGGTCATTTTTTTGTGAGGTTTTGATGTTGTTGTAATTTATTTGATAACTCTACCACTAAGAAATCATATTTAAATCAAACTTTACTCTGATTGGACCAACTCTTGCCCCTGAACCCAGTCACATAGCAAGTGGGATAGGATAATTTATTACTAAATATAACCATGTATTATGGTTGTAATAGAATTAATATGTATTAATATAGAATTGATATGTTATAGCTATAATATAAAGCAATATAGTATAATATAGTTAATATGTAACTATAGTATAATCAATATATTGTAATTAATATATGATATAATTAATAATATATTATAATCATAACATATAGGAATATACAATAATGTAATTAATATATAACAAAATTATAGTAGTTATAAATAAAACAGAGAGAAGTTATGGTTATAATACACAGTTACATTATGTTGATACAGTTATGATGCATGACATCAACTATATACAGTTGATTTTTATCTCTCAGCAGCTGTGGTCTCTGATGTCATGAATTAATGGTTTCCAAGCAGTTACTCCAGGAGAAAATACAGAGCTAGCTCCCTGGTCACTTCTGGTCACAAAGCTTTGTCAACCAATCATGACTCACTCTTTGAGTGATTCTGTTTAAAGTGACCTTATTTAATCTATATTGTGACCCATTGGCATTAAACCCATGGCTAACTGTGCTCATCTCCCACTTGAAGGAAGCATATTTAACACACATATTTTCTCCAAACGGCACAACACAGTCTTGTGCTGAGGATCACTAGCCAGAACCCAAGAGCTTTGTTTGGGAGCTATTTAGTAAAATCACACACAAAACAGCACGAAGAGTGTGGAGAACGTAACATTAAATAGACTGTGGGAAGGACCCTTGTTTACCATTCAAGAGCTGAAGCAAGAAGGCAGAGTGTCGCCTTGTTCTGTCTCAGCTGGGAACTCGCACACCCCAGGGCTCGAATTTCGCCACCCAGCACATGTCTGCAAATGACCAGGAAAGCCCTGTGAGTATTGATTGGGGGGGAGGCTACAAAGAAATTTTAGCAAGTAGTTGAATTGACAAATACAGAATCTGCAAATAATAATGACCTGTAAAAATCAATGAATGACTGTATTTGCAGAGCTGCCCAGGGCTGTTTCAAGTATTCTCAAATTATGTGAACATTTCAGAGAATCATCTACTAGGAAAATACAGGGGCTAGCTACACAAATACAGAAGTTGGACAAACAGGCACTTCAGGGAACTCTGTTTGTACAGCTATCAACATGCAGCCTCTACTTGCTGCGTAACTATAGCAGCTAGCTGTATATTTACAGTGTTAACACAAACGACTTCGTACAAGGCACCATATTTGCCAAGCTATTTAGTGGCTGTATGACATGAAATTCCTGAACTCGGCCTCTAGTTGTATGATTTGCAAATGGAGTGCTGGCTTTTTTTAAAAGAAACAGCTCTCAAAGGGAAGAGCTGTGCCCTAAGCCACTTTATAAGTTGCTGCTTCTATTTACACAGCCACCTGCTCTAGTTCTTCTCACACTCCCAGGGTCAGTCCTTTGCAGGCCTGTTTAACCCAGGGTCTTTAAGTGTTTGGAAGGGATCATCCGCCAAAGCCTTCATTTATCTTGTGAAAAGATACTTATCTCTTGAACAGATTGACTGTTTGCCTCAAACAATCAAAACATCAAAAAGTTTTCCCTGGCTGGAGTTGGCGGTCTCCTCCCTCCCAGGAGAGCTCTGGTCACTTTTCCCAGGCACTGGAGAGGATAGCTTGGCGGGCCTGCAGGAGGTCCAGGGAGGGAGGGGGCTGCTGGCATGATCAGATATTGTCATGGAAGGCCACCACAAGTTGCTTCTCATGATTTTCCATTTCCCTGTATGCTCTACTGATCCTGCCTGCGTGCTTTCCTGCCCCTGGACTCCACACTTACAGCCAATTCCTTGAAGTAAACCTCTTAACGCATATACACATCTTCTGTGTCTCTGCATCTCTGGTCAGTTCTAAGTGTTACTCTAGCAAAAGATCTGCCTTCCCCTGGGGGATACTGCTGTGCTCATGACCCCAGGGTATGGCTGGGTCCTGAGCAGAACCTCAGGCAGGGGCTGCCTCCCTAGGATGAGGGTCAGCAATGGCCCTGGACAATGATTCTCAAAGTTGGTCCCAGACCAACAACATCCGCATCACCTGGGAACTTGTGAGAAATGCACATACTCAGCCTATTCCTGGAAATTCGGTGACCTATTCTGTAACTAAGTTCGAGAACCATTGTTCTCAGGGGACCTGGAGATGGGCCCTCTTATGATTTCTGTGCAAGGTCTCAGGGAGGGTTGGGCTGAGTCCCTGTCAGATGACCAGGTCACACGCACTCTCGGACACTCTCTCCTATCCAGGGTCCTGCCCCAGAGCCTTGTCCTCAGAGGCAATAAACCGTGCACTGCCCAATATCTGGCCTCTTCCACCATGAGCAGTTCCAGCCAATGGCTGCCCATGATTCTCAGAATGAGAACTTGCCCATGGTGTCAGGGCAAGGCCCTCATGACCTGGCCCCTGCCAGCCTCTCCAGCACCCCACCATCTGGCCCCCTCTCCAGTATTGCTGTCTTCCTTGTAGCTCCCAGAATGCCCTGAACTCCTTCACCCAGGGCTCTGTGCACATGCTGTCCCTCTGCCTGAGACCCCATTCCTCTTATTTCACCTGGGCAGCCTGGGAATTTCCATAGCACTTACCACAGCTTGGAATTATATGTTTATTATACATTTCCATATTCATTACATATACTGGAATAGTATACTGTTTATATTGTATTTACACTGTCTCCGGAAGTATATATACAGTATTGTGTGTATGTGTATATACGATATATATTATATATATTATATATTATATATAGTATTGTGTGTGTGTGTGTGTATATATATATATATATATAGATAGATAGATAGAGAGAGAGAGAGAGAGAGGAGTTGGCCCAGTGTATCTGCAGGTTCTGTGTCCTTGGAGTCAATCCCCTGTGGATTGAAAATATTTGGGGGGAAACGTGCTTGTACTGAACATATTCAGACTTCTTCCTGAAACTCTTCCCTAAGTAATACTATTTAAAACTATTTATAAGAACTCTTTATATAGGATTTCCCTTATCATGCACTATAAGTAATCTGGAGATGACTTAAAGTCCATGGGAGGGTCATGCAGATTAGAAGCAAATGCTGCATCATCTCACATGAGGGATGTGAGCCCCTGTGAATCCAGGTATCTCCAGGGCTTCCTTGATCCATCCACTGAGAGCACTAAGGGACAAATGTGTGTCAACAGCTCTTTCCCATAAAGTCTAACCCCGAGGACAGAGATGGTATCCACTGACTGCTCTTAATTCCCAAATGCCCAGGGCAGCCAGTGACACCATAGGAGGCGTTGATAAAGGTTGATTAAATGACTAAATGTCCCTAGGTGAGTTACTCCACTCCTCTCAGATTCAGTTTCCTTTGGAAGGAAAGAGAGCTAATGATACCCACCTGGCAGGGATGTTCTGAGAGGGGCCAGTCTCCGGACCAGTCTGGCCCCAGGCTTCAGACTGCTCCTTCAAGGGCTCTAGAGAATGAGTTAGCCTTAGTCTTGCCCACCACAGGCCCAATTAACCATCTGTTAAGAGAAGAGGGTTGATAGGCACGATAATCCCAGTAGCTCAGGAGGCTGAGGCAAGAGGATCACGAGTTCAAAGCCAGCCTCAGCAACTTAGTGTGACCTTATCTCTAAATAAAATATAAAAAAGAGCTGGGGATGTGGCTCAGTGGTCAAGCACCTCTGGATTCAATCCCTGGTACCAAAGAGAGGGGGGAAGGAGAGGGGGGCGGGGGGGAAGAGGGTGAGGTAGGGAGCCGGCATTCTGGCCCTTGATTCTCTGCACCTGGGCAGGCAGGCTGCCCAAGAAGAGATGCAGGTGCCAAAGGTAAATGCACAAGGTGGGGGGCACCCAGATGGTAGAAGGACTCTGGGGGGCCTGGGAGGAGCATCACCTCACCCGCTACACTTAGCAAAGCCTCTTCAACACCGTTTCTAGGCTCAAGCTGGGGTCTCCCGATGACAGCAAAGAAACCGCACCATTCCTGGCAATCCTGCCCGAATGGGTGCCAAGGGAACAAAGCCCTTCCTGGCCTTCTGCATAATATCTGCCAACTCTGCTTGTCCCCAAAGCCCCAACTAGCTTCTGGGGGCCCCCCAGCCCCCTGGAAGGTGGGCAGGGAGAGCCCCGCTCTTCCCCTGCCACTTGGGAAGTGGCTGTGGCCGCGGAGGTCAGAGAGAGCTTGGCAGACCCTTCTCCAAGGAGAGTGTGGAAAAATCCAGATGGAAAATCCTGACTTGGCCAATGTATAGGGGCCGCAGGAAAATCCCTAAATTGGTTCCCTAACAACCAATCTCTGTTCCCAAGTCCCTGGGAAGGCAGAAAAAAAATGTATCCCACGTAAAGGAAAATTGAAGTGCGCCCAAAAGTTCATCAATACTTTTCTGTCTTCCCCACCGGATTGCCAGCCAAAGTTGTTAGAACATGCCTGCCTCTGGGTTTAGGCGAGGTAATTTGATCCAGGCAATAATCGTCATAAATATTCATGGTTCTGCCTTAACGTTAGGATAACATCTGTTTCCAAACATCTGCAATCTGTTTTCAACGCTTCAGTAAAATGTAAATTAGCTATAACTAATACAATAAAGTGCTAATGGGGGTAATGATAATGAAAGACGCCCATTAGGGCCGGAGTCCAGTTCTGGCTCCAATGAAGTTCTGGAGTTTTCCAGAACTTTCTTTTCACCACCCAAAACTTCCCCCAAATGAAAGGGACTTTGAAAGGCCTCCACTGACTTCTTGGTGTGCAAGAAGCTCGCTGGTCCAAGGCCCTCCGTGTGTTCCCAATCCTCCCAGAGTTCAAGCCCAGCTGGGCAGGTCCACACATGGAACCTTCCATAGCCACATGACACAGTCCTTTCTTTAACTTTCACTTGTCCTTTAGGACATGGTTACTGGCACCATGAGATGCTGGGGAGAGATACTGAGCAGTTATGAGGAAATACAAGTCGTCAGGAATGATGTGAACAGAGGTTGGCGTGTAGCTCACTGGTTGAGAAATTGTCATGCACGAGGCCCTGGGCTCCATCTCCACCCCCACCCCCACCCCCAAAAAATCTATGATGAACAACAAATACTAGAAGTTTATGCTGTAAGGAGCATAACAAGTGAGTTACAAACATAAGGCTTATTTGTTAAAAAAAAATATGCATACACACAGGGAAAATATTGATGCACAACAAATTGTTGTTTGCTTTGAGATGCAGGATTGGAGGAGCTGCCTTTTCTTTTTATTTGAATTTGCTATCAAGAGTAAGTATGGATTTGCTTTTTTAAAAAAAAAATTCACCCATTTATTAATTTTGAGTGGGAAAACAGTAATTTTATAGTAGACAAATCCCAAGACACTCTCTTAATCGTGTTATCAAAATGAGCATCACCATCAGTGGGACAGATCCGCCAGGTGCCCTCTGACATGAATACGCATCCCTTCTGAGGCAATTCCTGAAAAAATGTGTGACCTTCAGGGAAGCCCAGGGAATATCAGAAAAGCCCAGGTCAGGGAACAATCTACAGAACAACCAACGTGCAGCCTTCAAAAACTGATGGGTCACAAACTACAAAGACGGACTAGAATGTAACTGTTCCAGATTCAAATACACTAACGAGATGGGACATTTAATCTTGCATTTTTTGTTTGCTTTGAGGGACATTACTGGGGCCACTGGAGAAATCTGAATGAGGTCTGTGGGTTTTAAAAATGATATCCTATCAACGTCAATTTCATTTGTATTTAATTGTAGGTAGGTAGAGAAGATAATTCACAGGTTACTTGAGGAATTTGGATAAAGTATGTGTGGAATTTTTTCCTACTATTATTGTAACTTTCTTTGAGTCTAAAGTCACATCAAAATAAAACAATGAAAGAATAATTTCTAGCCAGGCATCGCAGTGTACAACTATAATCCCAGAGACTCGGGAGGCTAAGGCAGGAGGATTGCAAGTTTGAGGGCAGCCCAGTCAACTTGAGAGACCCTTTCTCCAAAATTTAAAAAAAAAAAAAAAGAGAGAGCTGGGGATGTGGCTTAGTGGTTGAGCACCCCTGGGTTCAATCTCTGGTACCTAAAAAAACTTTTTTTTCTACAGCCTCGTGTGCTGAATTAACAGTTCATGTTTCCATCTTCCTTTCTTTGGAGGGGGGAGCTCATGAGGGAAGGAACTTGGGTCTTTCCCATCTTACTGTCCACAGAATCTAGCACAGGGCCAGAAAGGAGGTTTCTGAGGGACAGCCCATCCCTTGCCCTCAGAGGTCCAGGGCAGTGACGGAGGTGACAATACACTGTAACTTGGCACAGCCTTGGCTCAGTCACCCAGACCAAACTCCTTGGGTCCACTGAGCACTTGCATCTGGGAAAGGCACAAGGAAGCACCCAGAACAGGGAGAAGACGGATGGATCCCCAGGGAGGGCCCCAGCAGACCCTCCCTGGCCAGCAAGCCCTCCCCACCCACGGATGATCACCCACCACTGCCTAATCTCCTCTGGAGGTGGCTGGAGGCTCTCCTGATGAGTCCCTTTGCACAAACACCCACGCCACACGCTACGCAGTGGACGTGTTTGGATATCCATGCATCCACCCAGTTTGAATGAAGGATCCCACAGTGTCTGGCGGGAAATAGCACCTGGACAATAATAGGATTATTTGGGAAGGGTTTCTAGCACTGGAGCTGGGATTTCCATCCCCTTGGGCTTCCTCTCTGGTCCCTAGGGACAGGTGCCAGCCCTGCCTGTGTGCATTGCTGAGCACTCCTCTTTCTGAGACTGGGGGATCCACAGGACTGATAGAACCAAGGAGGCTAAGCTGGGGTGCCCACCTCTACTTTCAGACTGAGGCAATAATGCACTTTGGGCATCGCTGAGCGACTTATCTGGTGGGATGTCTATTATGGCCTGGATGCCATGCTGGGAAATAATCCTGCCCCAGAAATATTCTGTTCCACTTTATAGGAGAGCAGCAGGAAATCAGCAGTCCTGGATCCTGGATCCACCTCCACAAAAGGCCGCCTCTGCTATACTTACGCCAGCTTTCTGTGGCCCAAACTGTACCGTCAAACAACTGGATTTACAAGAAAAAGCCAGACAGTGCTACGGCAAGCCCACAGCACCCCCAAAAGTATGGCAGGTGGAGTCTGGGATTGGTTTCTTGTTGGTGCTCTGGATTCACTCCTGAGTCAAAGGACTTCCTATGTCCTGGGTGCTAGCTGGCCAGCACCTTGGACCACTAGGAAGCCCCAGGCCACTGGATACCTGCAACCCCTGGTGCTGGGGCTCTGTGTCCCTAGTTTAGCAAGCCCCATGTAGACAAGAGTGGTAGTACAGTGCATGCTGGGCTTGGACTCTCTTCTTCTCCACTCCCCTCCCCTCCTGTTCCCACCAGGACTGGAAACACCATGCGCCATTTGCAAATGCAGAGCAGGGTCTGGCTCTCCATTTTAACCGTGTGGGGGACTCGGGGTCCCTTGGCACAGGGTGGCATGAGGTTCACCTCTGCTGAGCCCATGGGCACTCTGCCTGGGGTTAAGCTGGGCTGCACTGTAAAGTCCTGTTTTCTTGGCCTCCCAGGGGAGCTTAGTAACTCACCCCTCTGCAAGACAGGCTGACCAAGCCGGAAGTGGGGTGAATGTCCTCCCATGATGCCCTCCCTGACCACTGGCAGAGGCATCTCCTCTGACCCTTCATACTGTAGAGCTGGGGGACAAGGGCCTTGGCCAGACACTTTCTTCTAAGTGGTGACTGCAGCGAGGGCCGCAGCCAGCTAGAAGGACAGGCAGAGCGATGCAGGTGTCCATCTTGATTGGGGCCCTGGCCACTGGGAAACAAGGGGCAAGTGACTGAACTCCTGTTCCTCCCTTCCTCACAAGTCAATGCCTACCAGCATGGTCCCCAGAACATTCTAGAAGCTCAACACCCCTTTATCTGCCCCTTATCGCACCTCTCTTTCTTTGATCAAGGTTCTCCAAAGTAGTCAAGATAAGGCTGGGAGAGAGAGTCCTTTCCCACAAACCAGGGGTTAGTGAGCGAAGACCTTTCCTTCTCATCAAGCGGGATGGCTTTGAATTTCGCCTGATGGAAACCCATGTCACAACTGTCAGTCACTAAGGATAGTTTTTGAAGTGTCAGGAAGATGTGACGAAGTGAATGTCTGTGGTAGGAATTGCCAGCCTGTCACATGGTGCATAGACCTAAGTCAGCCACGTCACCTGTATGTCCCATAAGTCAGTTCTTGGTTTCCCTCTGGGTAAGGGGGCGGCTGGAATCCTGGCCCACCCCTCAGCTGTCAGTGGCACACAATGGCTCTTTTATATCTGATCTCAATTTCTGCTTGGAGCCCTACCCCGTGTTGTCCTTTCCATTCGTTCAGAATTCTCTGCCTCTTTCCTGGTGACACAAAGTCACTATGGGCCCACTCCGGCACTGACAGGGACACCCTCATGCTGGCTGCCTCTGTTAGCTTGCTGGCCCGGCCTCTTCAGATGTCCACTGTTGCTGCCATAGCTCCTCTCCCTTGTCCTGGAAGCCTCCAGGGGCTTACCCCAGGCCTGTCTGCCCGTGAAGACCTGAGTGACAATGGCTGGTTCCTGGGCACTGCTCCCTCCCTGGAGCTCTGCCTGGGACAGGGAATCCTGGGGGTCCCCAGCTCTGATCATCAACCATCCCTAGTTCTTCCAGGCAGGAGTAGTGTTGACTTCTCCTCCTCCGTGGAGTCAAGTGTGACCTGTGATCCGCTTTGGCCAACGAAACGTGAGGAGATATGACAAGTGGCTCAAGTTTTCAAAGCCACAGTGCAGTTTCCTCTGCTGTGGTGACTGGTGTGATGCTTCAGAGGATACCTGCTCCGTTGGCCCAGTTCCTGGAATGAGGGGACAGGGTGAAGTCCCAGTCTGGCCACAGTGAACATGGAGTGACAGTGAGAAATTAACTGTGTTTTGTTAAATCACTGTGATTTGGGTTATTTGTTACTGCAGCAAAACTTTACCACCCTGACTGCTGTAGTCGCACATGTTTCCTGAGCTCTTGACTTTCCAGGTGAACTTGAAATCTAATGAGCCCCATTGCTCAGCCAAGTGGGCAGAGAAGGGTGTGAGGACTCTCCCTGTGGACTCTTGTCATCCCAATGAAGGGCCGTTTCCTTGATGCTTCCTTGTCTCTTATGTTCACATTTCCCTCTCTGGCCTATTGTCTGTTTCTTCAAGGATGGGCTTTAGACACTTAAAAGGCAAGAAATAGTTATGGTCTTAGTCCATTTTCTGTGGTTGTAATAGAATGCCTGAGATCGGATGACTTAAAAAGCAATGAGGTTTACTTTGGCTTGATGTGACCACAGGTCTTGACATCCATTTCTCTCTCCCCCAAAGTGCCTTCGCCAACGGCAGAAATCAGAAAGCTCTGATCACACTCCAGAGTCCTCTGTAGTTAGGGTCTTGGACTCAAAATCAGTTCTGCCAAACAGAGGCACTTCTGTGAGGTTAGAAGACAGAGGAGAGATGGAGGCTGACCTCTTAAAGCTGCAGAAACAAGAAAGGCCAGGCCCCAGCCCTGTGTTCTCCATTCATAAGGCATTGACCGGGACCCCTGGGTCTGGGGGTTACAGAAAAGAGAGAGACTCAGTTTCCACACTCCAGAAGCTTCCACAAGGTGGGTAGCAGAGTGTGGACAGGCACCCCATCCTCTGGTCTGGGAGACTCAGGGAGGGCTTTCCAAGAAGGGCATGGGGGGACAGGGGCTCCCAGCAGGGAGCAGGGGCCAAGTGGAACTGAGGCCAGGAGCAAGCAAAACCTTCCAGCCTGGGCACATAAATGGGTGGGGGGTGCCAGGGTAATGCATTTGACTTTACATGGCAGAAAATGGGGTTCCCTGTGCTACTTCTTGACCAGGAAAGTGGTCTAATGTGAGTCTCAGTTTACGTCTTCAGTTAGGACCGCAGTTATTTGCAAGTAGCAGAAATGGGATCACGGTGTTCAACAGACAAGGGTCTTTCTTGTTTGTTTTTCACAGAACATGGAATCTGGAGAGGAGAGTATCCAGATCTGGTCCTCAGGATGCACTGTGTCATGATCAGTCAGGGGCTTCCCACCTTTCTGCTCCACCACCCTCCGAATGCGGCATTCATCCTCAGATTGCTACCTGGGAACATAATGGCTGCCAACTCTCCAGCCTCATGTCCCCAGTCTTGGTAGGTGGGAAAAGCAGGAGGAATTGGAGGAAGAGAGGGGCAGGAGGAATTGGAGGAAGAGAGGGAAAGGAAGAAGCAACCAGAGTGATTATCTTGGGGAAGCAAAAGATCCCCAGGAATCCAGTTACATCTTATCAGCCCAAACTGCAAAGCCACAAAAGAATTTAAAAAAAAAATGGATTTTTCAGCAATGTTTCTATCAGCAAGGAAGACGGGAAAACAGTTATTGGGGGCAGCCCCCAGCACCTGCCTTGGTCACCTTGAGTAGATTGGGAACAGACTTGAGGATGGGTAAAAAGAGGCCTGGGGCAGGAGCAGCTGAAGGTGGCTGGCTTTGAGCTGATGGCTGAGGAGGTGAAGGGAACTTGACAGGAGGACCGTCATGCAGAAGGTGTGTGCAACCATCGCTGAGCTTTTAGCTGCATATGTGCACTTACTGGCAGTCCTGACCTTGACCCAGATTCAGAAGGAGCACCAGAGTACCCTCCCTGCAGGAGCCACAGGATGGAGCAGAACCTTCCTCACCTTTGAGCTCCTTGATCCAAACATACGCACACACACACCAGGGAATGGGCCTCCTTCTTGACAGACAGGAGACGTCAGGTCAACAGTTGGCCTTGACTTTCAACACACGGCCCACACTACTTCCCTTCCCCCCACCCTGCGTGTCCCCCTTCGGGTTCCCCCACCCACACTAGGGAAACCCACGGGGGGCATGTCCAGCAGGGACCAGGGCAGGTGACCTTCTGCAGTGCACGAGGTGTGGGCTGAGGGGGGATGGGAGAGGACTGGAGACTGGGATTGTGTCTACCAGACGCTTTCTAGGTGCCAGGCATGTTCAGGACCCTTTCAGTGGCTTCCGGAACTTGTCTCTCATTGGTGTTCAGTGTCCTTGCTCTACAGAGGAAGACGCTGATGCTCAGATGGGCTCCGATTTCTGAGGCTGCCCCAGCCTCTGAGCCAGAGTGTGCTCAGGGAAGGACTTGTAATGGATTCCATGATGCTGGTGAGGTGGAGGCAGGTGTCAAGGGGGGTATTCATTCTAATAACCCAAGTGAGAATTCCTTTGACCCTCCTGTGTGCCTCAGATGTTCAGAGGCCCCCACAGGTGGGAGTTGGTGGGATCTGCACACATCTGGATTAGGGATGAGGTAGTGCTTAGCACCCACTGCCAGAAAGGATGTTAGTTGACATGGGGCTGGAGGAAGAAGGTTCAGGCATGTGAGTTTCAGTCAGGAAAGGCTAGGTTAAGCTGCAAAAACAAGCAACCCCATCATCTCTGTGACTTTAACCATCATGAGCTTATTTCTTATGACATATCTATTTTTTTAAAATTTTTATTTATTTATTTATTTTTTAGTCATACATGACAGTAGAATGCATTTTGATATATAATACGTACATGGAATGTACATACATCAATCATGTTGTCTATTCTGTCCTGCTGCCCTTCCTATCCTTCCTACTCCTCCCCTCCTCTCCCATCCTTTCTCTCTATCCAATCTAATGTGACACACTTTCTTTTCTTTTTCTCATCACAACATCATATATGTCTTCTGTATAACAATGAGGTTCTCCTTCCATCTTCTGTGCAACTCCCCTTCTCCCTCTTTTTCCCTCCCACCTCTCTTCCCTATTTAGTGGTAGTCTTCTTCTCATGCTTTTGCTCCCTATCCCATTTTGAGTCACCCCCCTTATATCAGGGAAGACATTCGGCATTTGTTTTTTAGGGATTGGCTAACTTCACTTAGCATAATCTGCTCTAATGCCATCCATTTGCCTGCAAATGCCATGATTTTATTATTTTTTAGTGCTGAGTAATATTCCATTGTGTATAAATGCCACATTTTTTAATCCATTCATCTATTGAAGGGCGTCTAGGTTGGTTCCACAGTCTAGCTATTGTGAATTGTGCTGCTATAAACATTGATGTGGCTGTGTTATGACATATCTATTTTAGTCAGTGTTTTTCCTACTATGACCAAAGACCTGACAAGAATAATTTTACAGAAAAAATTTATTTGGGGGGTTCACAGTTTCAGCTGTCTCAGTCCATAGATTGCTGGTTCCATCCTTGGGACTTGAGGTGAGGCAGAACATCATGGTGGAGGACTCCTGCAGAGGGAAGCAGCTCACATGATGATCAGAAGGCAGAGAAAAACTCCACTCACCAGATACAAAACATATACCCCAAAGCCATGGCCCCAATGCCCACCTCCTCCAGCTACACCCCACCTGCCTTTAGTTACCACCCAGTTAATCCCATCAGGGGACTGATTCATTGATTTGGTTAAGACTCTCACAACCCAATCATTTCTCCTCTGAACCTTCTTGCATTGTCTCACACGTGAGCTTTTCAGGGACCCCTAATATCTACACCATAACAATATCTACACCTAATATAACACCCAGGAGTTACTCGAAACCCATCTGATGAAGAAGCCACCATTTCAAATATTGTCACTCACCGTGGTACAGGAAAAGAGCAGCTGTGGGTTCTCCCATCAGCAGAGAAGAGTGCAGCTCCACTTGACCTCACTCACAACTAGTGAGCAGAGCCGTAGGTGGGGGTCTGCCTGGCCACCAACTGTGAGAGCCACTGCCCAGCCACCGTAAGAGCGTAAGAACCGAGATCAGCACGCTAGCAGGAGCTAGCTAGGGAACGAGAAATTCCCAAAAACACATCTGTAAAGACGGATGTCCTACTTTCTCAGCAGGCAGTGAGCAGCCCACTCCCAACGGGCCCTCGCTCCCTGGACCAGGCTGCACGGGGGGCCACCCCCACAGCAGGATCCACCTCTGAGCTACTAAGGAAGGAACACTGAGACCTGGTTCCTGGGAAGCAGCTTTCCTTCTCTGGGATCCAGTGATTCGATTCTTCTGTGTAGATTCAAGAGAACTGAAAACATCTCCTTCCAAACTGGCACTCAAAGATTCACAGCAATATTCTCCATAAGAGCCAAAAAGTGAAAACAACCCAAATGTCCATCAGTGGACAGATGGATAAAGAAAATGTGGTCTACAGAAGGGAAGGGAATGTGATCCAGCTATAAATAGGAATGAAGTCCTGAGACCTGCTCCAGTACATTATCCTAAGGGAGAGAAGCCAGTCACAGAAGGGTGCATATTCTGTATCCTATTCCTGTGAAAGTTCATCGTCAGGAAATCTATAGAAATAGAAAGTAGATTACTGGCTGTCGGAGGCTGGGGTGGGGAGCAGAGTGACAACTGAAGAGGACAGGGCTTCTTTGGGGGGTGACGGACAGGTTCTCACATCGACAGTGCATGCATATCTGTGCAAAACCACTGAGTTGCACACCTTCAATGGATGGATTGTATGGTATGTGAAGTATCCCTCAGTAAAGCCTCTTGCTACTGTCTGACTGTGGAGAGCAGGCTTCCTGTCCCTTAAGGTGGCATAAGTGTGATTCAGAGACACCCTCTTAGCAAACGTTCATTAGATCTACCTTGTGCTTCCAAGATTCCCAACCACCATCCACACAGAGGTCCTCTTTCTCGTCATTTCAGTTATCTTAGTTCACATAAATGTATTGAGCATCGACTGTGTGCCATCTACTCTGTGATCATCATTAAGACCAAGTGCATAGGACAGACAAAAACACCTGCCCTCTAGTAATGATTCCTTAAAGGAAAAACATGCAGTTATCTACATTTTATTTAGTATAATGTTTCTTATATACAGGAGCTATTTGAACCATGCACATCTGTGCAATATGATCCAGCTGTAAATAGGAATGAAGTCCTGAGACTCCTCATGCTTATGGTTCTTACGGAACTCCAGAACCTAAACAAGTTGCCAAATGGAACACAAGATGGGCAGCCAAACCGACGGAGAGGTGGAGGGCTTTCTGCTCTAGATTCTGGTGTGCAGACGTGAGTCCTGGGAGCCAAGTCTTCCTCTACATCTTCTGTCCTGGATCCTGTCCCATGATGTCTCTTGGAATTCATTCATGTGGCCAGCCCCCACCATGTCATTTCATTGGTGTTAGTAGCCCGTGACAGTGTTCACTGTTATCAACAGCATTCCCATAAGCACCAACCTGGGCACTTGGCTTTCAGACTGGTCTCCCACATGATTCAGAATCTGCATTTTCAGTGATCTGAATCTGCCTGCTAATATCCTGTCCCAAGATGTCCCACCACTCAGTGTGTCTTTCAGGGTCCCTTCCTCTGGACCCATCACTCCAGCCCACCCCTTAGCCCCATAAGACCAAATTGACTCACTGAACATTCTAGAATGATGGAAATGCTTTATGTCTGGGCTAAGGTGGGAGCTATTGAGCCCTTGAAACGGGTTTAGTGGGAGATGGAACTGAACTTGCATTTAATTTTAATTAACTTAAACTTAATTTGTCACCTATGGCTGCTGGCTACCTTCTGGGCAGACAGCTCATGGGGTACAGATCTGCCCTTTTGAAAAGATGGATGCACAGACAATAGTGTGGACATACGCACATGCCGAGCTGGACACTCACAAAGGGTTCAGATGGCAACCATTACCTGATGTGTTTTTACCACAGTAATAATAATAATAATAATAATAATAATAATAATAATATGGCAGCACATATTAAATTCTCCCAGAGACTGGCAGGGGGCTGAGGACGTTGGGGGACGGCACTCCCAGAGCCTAGAATCTGTCCCCTGCCCCAGTAGGCACTGGGTGGTCCAACCAGTGGGTGCGGATGAAGGTGCTGGTCAGGTCTGAAGGCCAGGCCTGTGAAGTCACTGGATTGGAGGAAGAGGGCCAGGTAAGGTCAGCAAGGCCGGGGCCCTCCTGGGTTGAGCACGGGGAAGAAGCCGAGGAGGCAGAGACAGTGGCTGGTCCCGGAGGTCACCGAAGCCTGAGCAGCACAGGCTCCTGAGGAGTGGGCACTGTTATGGCCCAAAGCTGGAATGTCCCCATGGGCTCAGCTGCTGAAGGCGTGGTCTCCAGGCGGCACTGCTGGGAGGGGGAGACATGTCCTTGGAGGGCACAATAGGTCCCAGCTCCTTCCTCTCTTGCTGCCACCACGAGGTGAACTGTCTCCTCTGCCACACGCTTCCTCCCTAATGTGCCCCCTCACCTCAGACCCAAGGCACCAGGGCCAAGTGACCATGGGCTGAAACGCAGGAAACCGTGAGCCCCAACAAGCCTTTCCACCTCTTAAATTGATTGGCTCAGGTATTCTGTCCCAGGGATGGGTGACTACTAACACAGGCACTGTCCCTCAGGTGAGGACGAGTCCCCAGAGCATAGGGGACCTCATAGGGGTCCACACTGGCCCCGACGCAGAGGGCAGATGGGAGAATGGGCAAGGTGGGAGGTCGGTGGGCATCTGGGAGGGGAGATCATGGATGCTAGGTCTCGGCTGGAGACCCAGCCGGGGGTCAGCCTGCTGGACCCCAGCCTACGCACGGGGGGAAGCTCAGGTATTAGGGATTCCTGAGAGGTGGCACCTGGTGCACGAGTTCCCCCAAAGTAGAGGAGACAGAGCTTCCGTGGGGTCCCAGATGAGGCCCACGCCAGGGCTGGATTGAGGTCCCATGAGTCAGGGGTAGCCACCAGTGTGGCGCTCCCTTGCCCGACACCCCCATGGGCCCTGGGAGGAAGGGCAGACGCGGCATCTGACAGCCTGGAGCCCAGAGGAAACAGATGCCCACCTTCCCAGGCCTGTTTTTCATTCCGGTGCCACCGTAAATTGCCTGGAGCAGCCCCCCTCTCCCCCGGCCACTGTTTTGCAGTCTGGGAGTATCAGTCATGATAAGACATTACTTAAAGCAGCGGTGACAGGGCCTAATCAGTCTTGTGAAATATAGACTTCTCCCCACACTGCGGGCAGGGCCAGCATTAATACACATTTATGCAAAGCAAGAGCTGTAGCTGTCGGGGGCTAATCTTTACAAGTATGATAAATGATGTTTATTTTCAATGATGGAACGCAACACCCCAGCCCGACAGTAATTGTAATAAAAAGGACAGATCAACTTCTATAAAGTGATTGAATTACCCAACGATTGCATTAATGTCCACACCAGCTTCCTCGGGGTTCCGAGGACAGTGGGCGGGACAATTTCCCCTTCAAGTCGTGACTGCCCTTCACCCGGGCTCCTGGGGCAGAGGTGGCCTCCACCTGGCATTCTGTCAATCACCCTCGAGTCAGATATTTTCTTCTCCTGCAGAAGGAATCTTAGCTGCATGGGCACAGTGACCACCAACCTGGGCAGCCTGGAAGTGGCCAGGTAACAGAGGGAGGGTGAGAGGGGATGGGATGGGTGGGGGCCAGCTGGGGGCGGTCTGCATCAGCCAGTCCTTTGAAGCAAAATAAATTAATAAATAAAAACCCAAAACTGTGACATTGACTTCCCTCTGTGATGCTTAGAGGTCGGGGCTATCATTCTGTTTCTGCAGGTAAGGAAAGAGAGACTCAGAGAGGTTAAGCAGCTTGTCCAGGGGTGCACAGGGTTGCATAGGTGTCTAAAATGAGTCTCACGGGGTTTGAGTAAGCTTGTGTCCAAAAGACCTGACTGGAACAATTAGAGGAGGAGAAGTTTATTTGGGGCTCTCCGTTTTAGAGGTCTCAGTCCACAGACACCAGACTCCATAGCTCTGGACTCATCGTGGGAGGATGTGGGAAGGGACAGCAGCTCAACACAAGACAGAACCTTTCTGTGGAGGAAATTCTGCTCACCAAGGACCAAAAGATAAACCCCAAAGGCATGTCCCCAGTGACCCACCTCCTCCAGCCACAACCTGGCTGAGCACAGTTACCACCCAGTTAATTCACATCATAACCTAATCCCCTGATCAGGTGACCACTCTCATAAGCTAGTGATGTCACCTCTGAGCCTTCTTACATTTTCTCACACATGAGCTTTTGGGGGACACCTCATATAGGATCCATAACACACACCTAAAACCATTTCACAGGTGCCTAAAGGGAGTCCTGGCCCCGAGCTCAGCTTCTGATTGTGACCATGGGCCTGCCCAGTCCCATAGCAGCCCAGAGGACCCCAGTGTCCGGCTGTTTCACAGTGGAGGTCTGCAGAAGTCTGGTTACCACAAGGCCTGGACCAGGGATGCGGCATGTCCTGTTTCAGCAGCGCAGCCCAGGCAGGTGCCACCGGAGGGGCAGTGCATGGACTTCGCGGGCTGATGGGCCTGGGTTGGAATCTGACTCTTGGGACATCAGACTCCCATGTGCAAGACAGCCCCTGTCTGACAGAGCTCAATGGCTCGTCGGTGGAAAGACTTGCTCTGAATATGAGATGTCCCCCCCAAAATCTCATGTGCCAATGCAGGACTGTGCAGAGGTGAAGGGATTAGATCATGAGAACTGCGACCTCATCCATTGATCAATCCATTTGGTGCATTGATGATTCCAATGGATTAGTGGGTGGTGGCTGTGGGCAAGCAAGATGTGGCTGGACAGAGTAGGTGTTTTAATCACCTTTTCCCTGTTGTGACTAAAAGACCCAAACTGAACAACTGCAGAGGAGGAAAAGTTTATTTGGGGGCTCATGGTTTCAGAGGTCTCCATCCGTAGACAGCTGGCTCCATTCCTCAGGGCTCAAGGTGAGGCTGACCATCATGGCAGAAGAGTGGTTGGAGGGAAGTGGCTCATGTGATGATCAGAGGCAGAGGGACTCCACGTGAGGCCTGACCCCAATGCCCACCTCCTCCAGCCACACCCCATCTGCCTTCAGCCACCGCTCAGTTAATCCCATCAGAGGGTGAATTCACTGACTGGGTTAAACCATAACAGGAGGTCACTGGGGGGGGGTGCCCTTGGGGATCATATTTTGCCCCTGGCACCTCTCTCTCTCTCTCTCTCTCTCTCTCTCCCCTTCCTGACTCTCATGAACGGAGCCATGCTTCTCCACCATGCCCTCCCACCATGTTCCATCTCACTCAGGCCCACAGTAATGGCATCGGCCGGCCATGGACTGAACCTCTAAAACCATGAGCTCAAAATAAACATTCCCTCCTCCAAGTTGTTCTTGTCAGGACTTTTGGTCACAGTGAGAAAAGGTGACTAATCCAGGGTTCTGAGTACCTTGGCAGGGTTCTCCCCCAAACTCAGGCACCTCTTGGAAGGTTCAGTGGCCCTGAGGATGGGAGATGCCCGTGAGCCCTGACCTATCTTATCCACAGAAGGCAGAGGAATCTAACAAGTTAGATTGGCTCTGGTCACTCCTTTGCTACAGCCTCCAGCCCGCCAGTGACTTGTGTTGCATTCAGAACAATATCCCAGCTCGTTACCTCACACAAGTTAGTCCCAGTGTCCAGACATCCCAATGCATGATGGCCCAACTTTAGACCGTTGGGCAAAACAGTGACGTGAATGAGACGCACATGCGGTAGAAATTTGAGGCTTGGATTGCCCAGGCCAGCAACAGGAGGCCCCATCCTCTCTGGAGATGTCAGGTGACAGCAGCCACAGCTCCCAGCCAGCCCTGCCATCCCAAGGGAAAGAAGTGACCCTCTACAGCGCACAGTGCCACTGAGCCGTGATGCTCAGTCTTCGGTTCATTTCCACTAGATGGGTTTCTCTGGACGAAGCCCCTCCGTAAGCAGAGGGGCATCAACCACAAGATGACAATTTCTGCTATCAAGCCTGGTTCCAGGTTCTCTGTACTCACCCTTACTGCGGCCCTTTACAGGGGGGAAACTGACCTTTGAGAGTTTAGGGCACTTGCTCAGGGACACACAGAGCTCCTTAGTGACAGACCAGGCTCCCCACCCACAGCAGTGGCTCCTAAGCCCATGGATCTCTCAGGGTCCTCCTCTGGCTTTAGGGGGAGACAGAGCATCCATTCTGAGCTAACAAGGTATCCCACCAAGGAGAAAATTTTTGAGATGAGGCATTTGAATCACATTTAAGTTCAATCGCAGCCCATCCGAGAAGTGTGTGTGAACAGAGCCCTGCATGTCAGGGATGCCGTATTGGCTGTGGATTTGCAGGTCCGGATCCTTGTAATTAGCAGCATTCTGAGTGTCACGCTGCAGGGTCCCACCAATTAGCATGAGTGGACCATTGAAAAGACGGCAGCAGGTCCCTTACACCCCTAAGAAGGCTGAATGGAGGCTGCCAGGGAGCTTCACCTCCTAGGATTGCAGGGTGGAGCTTGTCAATCAGAACCACCGCCAAGCTGGTGCAAACCTAGACTCACACGGGTTAACATAAAAATTAAAATGGCTGCAAAATGGTCACATGAGAGTGTTGCCACCAAGACTTCCCATCAGGAAATGAATCCTCCAGACAGAACAACTTTGGGAACCTAGCAAACTCTGAAAAATTTGAAATACATAAGGTTGGTCAGTTTACCTCTTGACCTGGTTGTTCCAATGACCTTGAGAATTTTATAATCAACCTGGTTTGTGGTAGTTTCCAGCCACTGAACTGACCTCAATCTGCTTATCTTCCCTAAATTATGCACCTTTGGGTTCTAGAAGCCCCCTTTCTGCTGAACCTTGGTGGGGCCCTAGTCCATTTTTTAAACTGAGTCTGTGGTCACAATTTGCAAATATATTCCGTGCCTGGACAAAAGTGTCCTTGCTTTTATTTTAGCTCATCTATGATTTCTTGGTTTGTACAGGTTCTATCCATCTATTGGAATACTACCCAGCCGTAAAAAAGAATATGGTACTTGTGTGTGCTGCAAATGGATGAATTCAGAAAACAGCACCATCAGTGAGAAAAGCCACACATGAAAGTCCGCACATCCTGTGATTCTATTTAGGTAAGATATCCTGAAAATGTCAACCTATAGAGACAGGAAGCAGATTGGTATTTGCCAGGGCCTGGGGAAGAGGGCCTGGGGAGAAATGGCTTCATAGGTCTGGGTTTCCTTTGGGGGTAATGAAACTTGGATCTAGGTAGAGGTGGTGCTTAGTGGTAGCCAATCCTGTGAATCGTCACTGTATCGTACGCTTTAAAAGGGTTCATTTCATGGTATGTCATTTCATATCCAATTTTTTTTTTCTATTTTTCAGTTGTCAATGGACCTTTATTTGATTTATTTATATGCGGTGCTGAGAATGGAACCCAGTGCCTCACACATGCTAGGCAAGTGCTCTACCCCTGAGCCCTAGCCCCAGCCCCTTCATATCCAATTTTTTCAAAAAGCAAAGCAAAAAAAAAAAAAAATAGTAACAAAAAAATAAAAATCCCCACGGCTTGGGGGGCCACCCCCAGAGTCTCTGATTTGACATTACCCTGCTGATCCTGGACCACACTTTGAGAACTCCCTAGGAGGTAGCCCTGGCCTCCAGGGGGCTGGGAAGACCCCAGGCTGGAGCCAGCTGCTAGCAGGAGGCTGCAGGAGGGCCGGGTGACATTAGATTCTTGGAGCGGGGCATCCACGCTGCACATTAACAGTTTGGGGCTATACACATTCTCCTATCTAAGTTCTCATTTCATGTTTCCATAGTTTGTTAGTTATTTTGAATATTCTTCATATTTTAGCTCAAAAAGGGCCATCTCTTGAAGAAGTGTTTTTAAACAAGGCCGCTGTTTTCAAAATGACGAGGGATGAGCTCTTCTCTCCTCCCTCCACGGAGGCTCTCCCCGCACCTTCTGGGCGGTCAGGAGGAGGGGACTGAGGGCAGCGTGCCCTGGCCAGCCGCAGCTGCTTGCTGGACCCTGGACTCCCCAGGAGCTCTGAGCTGCCCTCTCCCCAGCCCTGGGCTCCAACCCTAGGCCCCGCCTGCCACCTGGGTAACCTGCAATGGACCTTGTCCTTAAACAGGGTCCTTTCCTGGCTCTCCTCTTACAGTGCACGGCCCCCTCTATCCCCTTATGTCAGCCAGGACACCAAGAGGCATCCCTGACACAGCCCTTTCTGAAACCTTCCTAGTCCACCCCACCCACTGCCACTGCCTCCCTATTTGTCACTTGCCACCCTCGTCTGTCACCACCACCCAGGTGCAGAACATCCTAACGGGTCCTCTGCAGCCACGCCTGCCTCTCCTGTGGTCCTCTACCCCCCAGGATCAGCCGACCCAGCCATGCTGCAGCAGCAACCAACAGTCCCTTGTAGCCCCTGCTCTGGCCCCTGTGTGGCTCTCCAGCTCCTCTCCCACCACCATCTTCAAAGCCACTGCCTTCTCCACTCCATCCATCTCCAGCTGGCCCCAGGACCTTGGCTCAGGCTGTCCCCTCTTCCTGGAGCCTCACTCCCTGCTCCCATCGCTGGCCTGCCCTCTCCATAACCTCACACGTTCTTCAGCTCTTGCTTCTGAATCACATCGCCAGGAACACCTTCCTGACCCCAGGCCAGGCCAGGCCCCAGCTGAGCTCTCCTGTACCTCATGACTCTCAGTATCTTTCCTTGGCTGTAGTTCTCCTGGTTGCTTTGCTCCGTGGCTTCTGTAAGGCCTGTGTCTCTTTGCACACCGGGAGGCTCACAAAGGCCCAGACAGGGAGCGTTCAGCCCCCAGCCTGGCGCCTGGTACGGGAAAATGCTCAGGAACTCCCGCCTGGCCAGAGAAGGGGCTTCCCGTCTTTGTGGAGAGCCTGAGCTTTGCCCCCAGAAAAGTGAGTGTGAGTGGATGGGGGTGGGGGAGAAACGGGAGCCAGGACAAGCATCCCAGCCGTCTGCCTGGACTGGTGTGGGGACGATGGCCAGGGTTGCTCCCAGTCTTCCACCCTAGAGCTGCTCTGCTTGCCTGGCTCTGGTACCCAGCAGGGCTTTTGAAGGCACCTCCATCTTCAAGATCTTGCTGGCTCTGGACAGAGCATGTGCCCTCTCTAGATTCCTCCCCGTTCCAGCCCATTTCCCCCCTTCTGGGGAACATCTCACCACCTCCTGTCACTAGGCAGGCCTGCAGGTCATCTTAAAAGGCCACAGAACTCCACAGACAGCCCAGCCGCTCTGCTGGAAGATCATTATCATCAGTCTTTGATTTGGGGGTGGCCCTTGGGCGGTGGCTAAGGGTTTGGCTGCTCCTCTGTTGTGGAGGACAGTCAACTATGACTAATGTCACCAGAGGCAAAGAGCCTCCACGGGTGTCCTCCAACCCCCTGATTCTAGGAGCCCAATTTAGATCCCGGGAATCTTAATCCAAAGGGAAGATGAGAAGACGTTGACTTTCCATTTATTTCTGCAGCCACAGCTGGCCGGGCACCCCAGATGTCACCTACCTTCCATCAGCGAGGACTGGCAGGGAGCTCACGGGTGAGCAGAGATGAAGGAGCCCAGGACTGGGCGGGGCCAAGTGGGTGTGCAAGGAGACACCCTCCTGGGGGGTCATCATGAATAAAGGCGCAGAGGGGGGCTCATCCATGGCTGTCCTGAGTGGCACCTCTCCCGAGTCCTTGAACTCTCAGGAACCACCAGCAGCTGTTCATTAGCGGGGCAGGAGCAAGAGAATCAGTCATTTGCCAGGGCCGCCTGCTCCGAATGAATGTCGCGGCAGGGGTCTCGCACTCCTGGTCCCGATCCAGTTTGGCCCAGGCTGGAATGATCAGGGGCCAGGGAAAAGGGAGCTAATAGGTTGTTCTTAATTATTATTATGATGGCTTTTTATTAGGAATCCCGGCTGCCCAGGCCATAAGGCTGTGTGTCCCCCACCTCTGCTGGAGCATAATGAAGGGGAAATGTTGGGGGGGGAGACTAATGAGTTTGGCTTGGGTAAGAAATGGAAATCAGGGGGGGAGTACGGCCGGTTGGTGCAGAGGGGCTTTGCACATGGCGCTTGCCAAGATTCTTGTTAATGGGCCCAGCCGCCTCTGGGCCTTTGGGGGCTGAGAGGCTACAATTCAATGTGATTATCAGGGCTGTGTTGGGGAGCTTGGTTGCAATTTCTAGCCCTGATAATAAAGGAAGGCAGGTGATGCCGCTCTGGGGGCCATTTCCCCCAGCTGTGCATGGGAACGTGGCCCTGGTTCTCCGGAACCCTCCGTGGCTATCCCACATGGAATGAAGGAGGATCTGTAGGGACCTGGCACCATCTATGGACCTGTTGACATCTTCTCTTTTTTCCGTGGGGCTGAGCTCTGGATCTTGGTCTAAATAAAGCATTACCCCGCCCAGGATGCTTAGGCATCCAGTTCTAAAAGCTATTGTCCTATACGGAAACTTACGCAGCAAAGAAGTCTACTGTCTCCACTGGAAAATACAGCTGCCTCCTACAGGAAGCCTCCCCAGATGGCAGGCCCATAGGAGGCTAATGCATCCTCTGTTGTGTCCAACAGCACTGGTACCAACTACTACTGTTGCTCTTGGGATACTAGAGACTGACCTACTATCCACATCTCTGGCTAAATGTGAGGATCTACAGATCAGGGACTGTGTCCTGGTCACCTGGTTACCCCAAGTGCCCAGCTTCTCAGAAGATGTATGTTAGGCAGAGATGACTGGAGGCTGGGGGTATTTAACACACCTGGGCACCATCAGTTGCCCAAAAGTGGATCACAGGGAATAGAGGCTATGGGAGAGGAGAACAGGGCAAAAGAAGAGACTGAAGGTCAGGCAGACTTTCAGAATGGGCATCCTGAACAAGGCCTAGAGAAAGGTCAAGCAGTGTCAGTCAGCCGCACCAGGGACTGGCTCACACGTCCCCCTGATGTGGTCTCTGGAGTTTCTGTGATTTATCACCAAGCAGGCGGGACAAAGTTCTAAAAACAGCAACAACAGGAAAAGTATCCCTTAGGCTGTTACAAATTTGATTGCTACAGGGAGGCAGGGGAGGCTTCTTAACCCTGCGGTTCTGAACCAGGTCTGGTGGCTGTGGAGTGGGGAGGCTGGGGGCGGATTATGCCCAGATGTGTCCAGCAGCTGGGCAGAGGAAGATGCCCGAGAGAGACGGGCCATGGTTTCCTGTACACCAGTTCAATGAAAGCATGGGGACACTAAAACCTTCTTCTGTTATCAAAACAAAGACAGATATACTGTAGAGAGAGGTACCGATTTTGAGTATTTTTGAAATAAAGAATGAAGCGTCCAAGAAATGGCACATTCTGATTTCCCTCCTTTGATCAGGAGGGCTGACTTTTTTTATTTTTAATTTTTCTTTGCCCCTCTGGGACAGAAATGAGTGGGGAGCCACCCAGGGAAGAGGAATGATACCAGAAACCGTGGCTGAAGATGCAGGTGAGGTTCTGAGTCCGGATGATGGTGGGTTGGGCACCAGCGGTCTGGACCAAGTCAGAATCGCACACTTAGCTTCAAGGCCTGTCCAGGACCGGTCAGTTCCTTCTCTCTTCTCTCTGGGGCTGGAACCTTTGGGCAGTTCCCAGACCACTCTAAGCCCTGCCTGGCTGGTAGCATCTACTGGAATGGGCCCTCCTACCCTCCAGGTTTATTGGGGTTCAGCACTGGGAGCCCACCAGGTTGCATGAGGGAGACTAGAGACTGAGGCCAGGGTCCGATTCCCCAGGCTCCCTCCCCTGGAGCTGGTTTTGGGGAATGAAGGAGGTGCTGTGTCTCTCAACCAGGCAGCTCCTTCCATTTTCTCCTTCCTGGTCTCTTGCCTCTTAGGTTCTCCCGTTAGAGAGTCCTGGACTCCCCGCCCACCCACACCGCTGCACTTAGTCCAATGATTCAAGCCTCCTTGATCACCCCAATGTGAGCACAGCAGGGCATCTCCTATGGCTGGAGGGGGGGAATGGGATAGAGAAAAGACAGAGAAGCGCAGGCGTATGGATTGGGACCAGATCCCGAATGCCAACTTTGATCCATTATCAGCAGCCTGAGCCATTGTGCTGAAGGGAACTCAGGGGCCACGCCCCAGATTGGCAGGGGGGGAAGAGTGCTGCCATCGATTGGTAATGTCTGCCACTGGAGCAAGGCCTGGGAGGAGGAGTATGTGAGCCATGAGCTCTGCTATCCCAGGTCCTACCATGGAGGGTTGGGGCTGCGGGAAAAGGGACTTGGATTTTATCTTATAATCACTGAAGAGAGGGAAGGAAAGCATCATCTAAGCCATTTTGAATGGGGAAGTACTGCTCCAGGCCTTCTCTCTTCTGTGGTGTGGAGGTGAGGATGGGGAGACAGGGACAGCGGCAGGAAGGCCACTGTGATGGAGATGAGGAAGGTCAGAGAAAGGGAAATACTGGGCACCGGGAGGCGGGGAACCATGTGGGAAGGTGAGAGATTTTGCAGTGAAATTCTTAGGACTTGGTGGGTTGTTGGCTGTCAGGGGGGATCTGTAATCAGGACCCTGGGACGCTGCAGAGGACATTTAGCAGGAGATCCCAAAGGACAAGGATGGAGGAGGAGGGGAGAGGATACTAGGAAGGGTAAGAGGCTCTTCTGTCTTGGAAGAAACCCTGGGCTCTCGACACACTGTGACAAATGGGGCCTGCAGTGGGCTGCTGGGCCTTGACTGTCCCTGGTCCTCCTTAGCCGGCTAGTAATGAGGGGACCTAATTGGGAGCATGGTGGTGGCACCATCTGGCCTCTAGGAGTGAATGACAGGAGGGGAGGGGGGTGGCAGCTGGCCAGGGTAGTGAGTAGTGTGCAAATACCACACAGGTGTCTTCTGGTCCCTGCCTCAGGACCTGGCAGAGCCACACTCTCCTCCAGGGTGAGTTTTCCTGGTGGTTTTGCATGTTTCTTTTCTTTTCTTCTAATTTTAAAATTCACATCTGCTCATTCAGGAAATTTAAAAAAAAAAAAAAAGCTCACTATTAGAAAAGAAAAATCACCTTCACACACACCCCCACCTGCAGAGAGAGGTGCTATGAGGGTTGGGCTTGGCCTTTCAGATTCATGCTTTTCTTTTTGTCAGTGTATTTGATGAAGGGACCCCCTGGGCCACCAACTTGGGCCTGCAGGAAACAGCACACCCCCTTTGGTTTATAATCAACAAAGTGTGAATTTTGAGTCTCCTTTACCCCCAACCTTGGATGGTTCCCTAGTTCTGGATTTCACCCAAAGACAAGGTATGTGTGAGTAAGAAGGGATGGGGAAGGCCCTGGGTTACCTGTCACTTATGTTTGTCCATATGAGTGACCCTGAGGGGGGACTGTGACTCTGTAGCAGCCTGTGCATCTCTCTCAGATGCAGGGATCATGGGAGAGTGTGGAAACATCGTGGAGCAGCTGCTGGGGGCTCCCTGTGACCTCGGACATCTAGGGCCTCTGGACCCGCCACCTCCCTGCACCCAGACTCAGCACAGAGAGTCTCCCCATCATTGATGCAGGGTGGGGGTCCTCCCTGACCCTGACCTCTCCCAGTGTCCTGCCTCTGCCTGCCACACGATCCGCCTCTTGTCCTTTCCCAAAAGACTTCAAAGGCCACAAAATCCAGAGCCTGAATCATTTGTAACCAGAAACCAGCTCCTCTAACCCCAGGGCAGGAAGGGCTAAGGCAGGAAATCCTTCCAGGAAGTGAAGAAAGATAGTTGGCAAAGAAAGAGAAAAAAAGAAAAGAAAAAACAACCACCAAACTAAGTCTCCTCCATGAAGCCAAGCAACCAAGTCTGTCCAGGCAAACCCAGGCACAGGTACGAACTTGAGATGGTGCTGCGCATTGCTTCTCAGTTCTGTGCTGAGCATCAACACTGTGAGCATTTTCTCGTGTTCTGTGAAAATGTGATTTGGGATGGTAGTTTCTAAGTTCCTTAGTAAATGAGCCGGAACCAGGGCATTAAGTGGGTTAGAATCAGTCGTGAACGGGATCAAGAACAGATCTTCTTCATCGCTCTTCCTTTCCTTAGCCCATACCCAACACTAGCACCCTTTCCTGAAGCCCCACCAAGAGTCTACTGTGGGCCTGGCATGGTGGTGCACACCTGTGATCCCAGCAGCACGGGAGGCTGAGGCAGGAGGATCGTGTGTTCAAAGGCAGCCTCAGCAATTTACTGAGGCCCTAAGCAACTCAGCGAGACCCTGCCTCTAAATAAAACACAAAAAAAGGGCTGGGGGTGTGGCCCAGTGGTCAAGGGGTTCAATCCCTGGTACCAAAAAAAAAAAAAAAGAGTCTACCTACCAGCTTGCAAACCCTTTCCTTAACCCAGAAGGCCTCTTCCCTCCTCTGCCCGCTCCACCCCCAGCTCTTGCCACAGGCACCCATCCCTCCCTTCTGGCCATCAGTCTCCCAAAGCCCCCACAGCCCCACCTAGCACTAGGTCCCGTTTCCTTGCTCTGCCAATGTCCCTGTCCCTCTCCAACCTTGCCCACCTTGGCCAGCAGTCTTCCAACCCAGCAACCCCTCTCATCTGCCTGTCCTGGCATCTCAGGGTAGGGTCTGAATTGCTGCCACTCCTCAGGGGAAATGCGGGGCCCCTCGGTGGGCTTCACCTTGCTCTCCTGAGCCTGGCTGCCTGGCCCAGCACTTCTCGGAGGAAGAACTTTGCACAATACCTGCCTCCAGGTGCCTACCTCTGGGTAGGGTGTTTGTTGCCACCCAGTGCCACCCAGGAGCCAGGCCCAACCACAACCTGTCCCTGGGGTTGGGAGAATGCAAACTCTGCCTCTAACTTCTCTCTTTGGGGACAATCTGCCAAAGCATCAGGGATTGGAAGGAAGGGATGTGGATTGCGGTGTGTGCTGCAGACCTGGTAGGTGCAGGCTCCACCCTCCCTAGCTATCCCTCCTGGGAAGCTCCTTCAACCTCTGCAAACCCCAGCCCCCTCTCTTGGGGGTGGGTAAAGCACTAGTGATCAGGAGGGACGTACTAATGAACAATTGCTACCAAAACCCTGGTAATGACATAGGACAATGAGAGCCAGGTGCTGCGCAATCTCACTGACTGCTCCCCCATAGTCTCATGGTATAGGTCACTGCTTTTACCCACATTTTGCAGCGGAAGAAACTGAGGCCCACAGAGCTCCAGCAGCTTGGAGACTGCAGGTGCTGCAGAGACTAATGGTAAAACTCAGGCACCTGTCCCCAAGGTGAGGCTCTGCTGAACACCTTGGCAAGGCCACATGCTGGGGGTGTGGTGCAGCCACCTGCTGTGGAGGAGGTGTAGTACACCCTCCGTGGATGGGACTCAAGAACCCACCGTGGCTGTCCCTTTGTGCCCTGTCTGTGACTCTGTGATGGAAGATACCACTTTTTAGTTAACGTGGACCTCACATATGTGCTGGAGGACTCCATCTTACGTAAGCATTGAAGGGCTAGGAAAACCAAGGCTGGGCCATCTCCACACACTGGGGGACATTCACAAGACACTGATTAAAAACAGGAAGAAAGATAAGTTTGTACCCAAGTCAAGCCCAGTCCCTGAAGCACTTCTGAGCTGCTACTTGAGGGCAAGAAGTAAACAGTGTGTAAAGAATGTTCTGTCCCCACCGGGAGCTCCACTTGTCCCTCAGTCCTGTGAACCATTGGATCTGTCCCAAAGCTCACAGAAATCTTTCATCAGAAATGTTGTTCAGCCTGGCGCAGTGGTTACACTTGTAATTCCAGTTGCTCGGGAGTCTGAGACAGGAGGATCGAGAGTTCAAATCCAACTTCAGCAACTGCGAGGTGTTAAGCAACTCAGAGAGGCCCTGTCTCTAAATAAAAAATATAAAATAGGGCTGGGGATGTGGCTCAGTGGTTAAGTGCCCGAGTTCAATCCTCGGTAGCACTCCCCCACCCCCCAAAAAATGTGGAGTTCACCGCCAGCCCACAGGGCAGAGTGGAGCACAAGAGGTACCCTGGATTTTCTTCCAGGACGAAATCACAAAAAGTCTGCCGGGCCCACGACCCGCCCACGACCCCGCCCATCGACCCCGCCCACGACCCCG
>NW_026000037.1:16278929-16335177 GCF_001458135.2 Marmota marmota marmota
GAAAATCCAGCCAAAAAGTCACAACCCCGCCCACGACCCCGCCCACGACCCCGCCCACGACCCCGCCCACGACCCCGCCCACGACCCCGCCCACGACCCCGCCCACCGGGCTACTCGAACCCTCCCACTTCCCGGGCCGGCTCTGAAAGCCAAAGTTACATCTGCCTTTAAGTCCTCAGACTTAAAGGACTGAGGGTTCCAGTGTCTGTTTGAGAATGGATCCGGGAAGGGGGTTTTTAATCCTGAAGAAGAACTAGCTGAGATGGGGGACCAGAAGCCCGCCAGCGCCCGCTGCCGAAAGGAGGGATGTCACCCGCTCTGCAGGCGCCGGAGGCTACCACCTGCCTGCCCTGGGGCACCCACCCCATCCCTGGGAGGCCATCCCAAGGGCGTCTAGAACCCCCTCCCATTCCCAGCCCTTCTTCCAGCCTCCGCGTCTCCCATGTGAAGAAACCGAGCCCCACAGGGAAAGTGGCCTGTCCCCTGTCACAGAGGGCGTTCCCAGAGTGGACACCAACCTTGGGCCCTTGATCCTCACCACAGCCCTGGAGTGCAGGCTCTGAGAAGGCCTTCCAAGGCGTCCAGCTGCCGCTTGTTAAAGGCCCAGGCCACCCGGATGGTAGGACTGCAGATGTTCTGGGATTCAGACCAAGTACCCAAGGATGGACAGAACCCCAGAGAACCCAGGGCAGGCCTCCCGGAGGAGGGCTGATGTGTGCTTGGCAGGACAGGAGCCTCAGGAGCTGGACAGGGGACCCTGGGGGAGGATTGGGAGGGGTGAAGGAGACTGGGAGAAGACCCTGAAGAGAGTCTTCTTTCCAGGGCTCTCCAAGGAAGCCCAGGCCCAGGGGGGTTGTTTGTTTCAATTTTAATCATTTTATTTAAGCCATCTGGGTCAGGTTCCAGAGACCACTCCCAGGTCCTGTGATTCACTTGGACCCAGCACATAGTTGGAAAATGGTTAACATCGAGCAGTTGGCAAAATTTGCTAAGATTGTCTTTATTTTCAGTGCTGGGATGGAACCCGGGCCCCACTCATGCTAAGCAGGCTCTCCACCCCCCACTCCCAGCGTAAGATGGTTTCTTCCTAGCAAAATGGCACAGAGTTCAAGCAGCAAGGGGAAAGGCGACTGGGTGAAGTCCAGGGGAGATCAGGTGCAGCTTCCTAAGTATGCCCCCCCACCCCCTGGGGAGTCACACAGGACAGAGCTGTGACAGCACTGTGAGATGCCACCTACCAGGAAAGCTCCTCAGCCACCCAGCACCTGGGGGTCTGCTGCAGGCCCAGCACGTGGACACCCTCTGCCTGGCACTTAGAGGATGCCAGACTCCCAAAAGGAGAACAGGTGTGTGGGGCCAGCCACACTGTGGTCCACATGGTCTCAGCACAGTGAGTCGCTCCCACCCTCCAGACAATGGCGGGGACTCCGCAGCTCCTGGGTCCCCAGTGATTGCTGTCCTCACTCTGTTTTAGCCATGAGCATCACAAACCTCTGTGCGGTGCTACTCTGGTCTCCCTCCGGCCCTGCTGGCTACTCTCTTTAGATCCCCTTCCCAGAGTCTCTCTCACACCTTGAATCCTAAATGTTGGGGGGCCCTGGCTCGGCTCCCTCATCTGCTCTCGTCTACTCTGAAGACTTCGAATGCCATCCAGGACCCTGCCAACGCGCTCCATGCAGCCCTCTCAGATGCCACTCCTGGACATCTGGTCAGCTTCTGGATTTAATATGACTCTACTGCCATTGCCCCATGCATGTCTTCCTCTCCATCTTCAAGAAGAGCCAAGCCACCTGCTGGCATATCTTCTGCCCTCCCATTGTCACTGTCAGCTAGATCTGTCCTCTGTCCTCTCCTGCATCTGCTCTCTGTCCCAACCCCACCAACACCTCTAACCTGAATGACCACCAGGACCCTCCTGGCTCATCTTCTCCCTTGCCTTCTAACAGACCATTGTCCCTACACCAGCCAGTGTCAATTCTGCACCATGTCTAGCCACAAGCCTCCGCACAATCTAACGCTGCTTACTTCTCTGGGGTCACCTTTTATTGGTCTGTCTCTGTTTCAGCCAGCTGGGCTTCCTTCAAAAGCATCAAGCTCACCCAACCCCAGGGCTTTTGCACTTGCTGATTCCCTTCTCTGACAATGTCTGCTTCTAACCCTCTACACACTGCCTCCTCCTCGGCATTTAGGTATTGAATGACAGCTATTCCTAAAGGCTGTCCTCATTCACCAGAACCCAAAATGCCTGCTCACCCCACTCCCTGTCCCCTCAGGCTGCTGTCCATCTTCATAGGACTTACTACCAACATTACATTGTGTAGCTAAGTAACACTGTAAGTGTCACGTGTGACCATGGAAGCTCTGTGGTGGTGGGCACTCACCTGACCACAAGGGGACTTCTCCCCACAGGGCAGTGATACCGGTGGTCATTCTTCAACTTGACAAAGACCACGACCACGACAACCCTGTTATTATTCTGTCTCAAGGTGGGGGGAGGCCCTTCCTTCCTGGCTGTGCTTCTGACAAGGTGCCGAGGATGGGGCCACACCGCATGATTCTTCTGTCCCTAAGCCCTGCCATCCTAGAGCTCCTGGTCTCACAACTCTCTAGGTCCAGGCTGGCCCTAGAAGACACCGCGATCACAAGACCTATCCTCACATGGCTGGTCTGCAGGGCCACAGGGCACCTCCCCTGTAGGAAAACTCCTCATGGTCCCCCAGCAGGAGACCAGGCTCCACCAAGGCCAGCTTCCTCTAGACCTTTAAATTCCGGGCTCCGCAGGGACCTGCGTCCCTCAAGGGCACTGTCCCACTGAGGAATCTGCTCGTGTCTTTTCACATGCTGTTCCTTCCTCTAGGAACAACGGATCTGCTTTTCCACGCATTTTGCAAAACCCACTGAACAGGTCCAGTCCTGCAAGGGTTTTCCCATCCCGCTCCCCTCCTCTCTTCCTATAGGCTCTGCTCCTTGTCAATCAGGGCTCAGAGGCATAGAGACACTGGGGACACACAGAGTCTGTCCTAGGGACGTGACCTTACACCATCCTGCATATGGCTAGCCAGTCTAAGGGAGGCTCTTCGGCTGTGTCTGGTGCTTGGAGCTGACAGGACAGATGGGGGGAAGACAGGATGGCATGAAGTGGGCAGCAAGGACACATGGAGCCTGCCCGGCTGAGCTGGGACCCCTGAGAAAGTACTGGGCCCAGGTCTCCACTTTCCAGACTCCACCTGTGATGATGGGTGACCTGCAGAAACTGGCACCTTCCTGAAGCTAAGCACATGCCTGGCTCCACAGCCAGGCACGACAAGGAGGGCCCGGGCACCAAACCCACCACCTGCCGGTCAGCGACACCAGAAGAGAGTCAGAGGCCACCCGCACCTTCTGAGAGTGAACCGAAGACGTGGCCACGGTTCCTCTTCTGCCCCCTCATCACATGCAAACTGTCTTGGGATCTTCGCTCACCTCAACTGCACAGGGAAGGGGGTTCTCGTAACTGCAGCTCCAGTTCAGCTGAGTTGACCATCCACATCCTTCAGGCCTACTCGGGGGCTGTGGCCACCGTGCCCGTCCTCAGGAAATCCAGCCTCTCTTGGGAAGGAGGACGAGCCAAGAGACAAAGTTAAAACACTTTCGTTAGGTATTTCAAGAAGTGTGAACAACGGCCATGGGGACCTCAGTGGGGATCTGGTCCCCAGACAAGAGAGATCATGCAGTGGCCCCGGGCATGGACACCAGAGCTGGGTATGGAAGGATGGAGGGAGGCTGCCAGGAAGGGCCTGGGCAAGAGAGAGCCACACTAAGACCCAGGACCGCCATTCCTAGGCCTGGAGAGCATGGTGCTTCCCTCAGACGGCAGGAGGGAGGTGAGCTTTGGGTGGGACCAGCTAGGGTCAATGCCAGTGTCTGCCTGTGCCTGCCTTGCCAAGGTGGGGCTCAGCAGAAAATGGGGTTTGGGGGTGAATTCAGGGCAAAACCAATACAAATATTGCCATATCCCAGATACCCCATTCCTGAAACTGATGTTATTGGGTCCTAAAAATTCCAAAGGAGATTGGGTATTGTTGGAACTTGGGAATTGCCACCAAGTGCAGAGGGGACTGTGGGGGCCATCCAGGTCTCCTGTGACCCCATTTATGCAGTGTGCAGCACCTCATTCCCCACAAGGATCTGCAGCCAGCTCCTGCCATCTGCCGTGATTTATGGAAAGGAGGCAGTGATTAATCAGCAAGTCACCACCAAGTGCAGCCATTTTCTCTCATTTACCTGCCCCCTGACCCCCCAGCCCAGTCAAGGCAGCACTGGGCAAGTGTTATTAATCATGCACTTTAAAAATATTTAAAGGAGGAGCTGGGCCTGGAGCAGAGTTGCCTTTAATGGACTCCTTTTCAGCTGAGGGTGAGTATGCTAATTAGGAGATAAAACAAACGGGCTGTTTGAAATGCAAACGAGCGGGTAGAAGCACTTCTGGTCCCTTCCTTCCCCGCTGCCTCTTCAGGAGGCTAAATCTTACTTCTCCTGGCCACTTCCCGCCATCGACTGCTAACCAAAAAGGATAGTGGCTGATTCTAAAGCTGAGAGAGGTGCTAGGTCTTGTTCCCACCCCTCTTACTAGGATCAAGGAGACCAAAGGACAAGTCTGTCCAGCTCCACTGTGTAGAAAAGCCACCTCTGCTGGTTTACCCTCTCCTGGTCCCACACAGCCCCCCCCTCCAGTCCCCTCTGTCCCCTCAGGTTCTCTCCTCTCTCTCTGCCTCTGTTTCTGACGTCCTCTGAGCTGCCCCACTCGCCTCCCTGCCCAGTGAGTCCCTCTCCATCCGTCAGCTGCCCACAGGAGTCTCCAGGCACATCCAAACGCTTCGCAGGGATCTTGCCTCCCTACAAGTCTAAACCCTGCCTCCCACCCACTCCGGCCCTGTGCCACCCCATGCCACCTCTCCTTCCTAAGAGAAGCCCTGAGGCTCTTCCTGTGTCCTCCAGGTTTCTGATCTGGCACCTGGCTTGGGTGACAAAGCGAGTGTGTGTTCCCACTTGTTACCCCAGGCTCCTGTTCACAGGATCTTCCTTCCCCACTGTGCCGCGCCTACAGGCCAGGAGCTAGCATTTACTAACCGCTGGCTGCTGGGGTACCCTGGAGCTCCCCGAGCTCCCCATCCCTGTGATATGCTTGGTACCAGAACAGGGGCCTGCAGAGTTCAAGGATGACCACCTGCTGTAAGACTGGTCTGGAGAAGCAGCAGGGAGCATCTAGCCCAGGGCTCCCCTCATTAAAGACATCCAGTGCTCCACCTGGGAAGAAGGGCCCCAGCCCACCCCTACAGATAGGGCAAAACGTTACTGCAACCTCTGCTGTGAGGGAACCAGGGACCTGCCCCCTCCGGCAGGTTCAGATGCAGCCTGTGAACTTGAGCCTGCTCTGCGGGTTACTTCACACAGAAGTGATGTGATGGACAGGTGGGTCTTGGATAGCTCATTCAGCTTAAGTAGAAGGGGAGGTAGCATGTGACAGGGGGGTGATTTGGGGTGGGAAGTCATTGCCTTCAGACTGTTTCTTTTTCAGTATAATAATAAGTAAAATCATTGGCCTGAGAGTGTGGAAAAGGGAGAGGCTGCTGGGGATTTGAAGAGAGAGTAGAAAATGAGAAAGAATCTCCCAGAACAGAGTTGCAGGTGGTGCTTTGGGTGTCTCCTTCAATCAGGCTGAGCACATGTCCCAGATACCCCCTCTCCCCCTAGAGAGCCCCTAGGTTCCCTGGAACATGCTTTAAAGGAGGAGCTAGGCCCGGAGCAGAGTTGTCTTTTATGGACTCCTTTTCAGCTGAGGGTGAGTATGCTAATTAGGAGTTCAAGAATCATCCCAGGCTTGGTGCCCAGGTGTCGGAAGGGCACAGGGACACATTCAGGAAAGAGGGCTTCATGTAGTCTTGGTAGACATAAGTGCTTCTCATCTCACCTCCTTGTGCCTCAGTTTCCCACCTGTAAGGGGGAGGGTGTTGAGCCTGGGGAGCATTTCCATCTTTCTTTGCACTTCTAGGAGGCCACACCTTAAGCCACAGGGACAGATGGGTCAAATGCTCTCTGAGTTTTCATTGCAAACAATGCTGACTGCCACAGTGCAGCACCCATTTCCATCATCTGAGCAGCTTCCAGAAAAAAACAGAATCCTTTAGGTCTTGGGGGACCATGGCTGCAAAATTCAAACTTGAAGGAACTAGGGCAAAGCTGCAGTTTTCTTGGACTTCTCATTGCCGGGCTTATTTGTCCCCAGAACCAGTTAACGTCTCTTCCTCTGGGCGAATGGCAGGGCACAGCCTGTCCTGGCTGGTGACCCAGCTGCCTGATGAATTCTAGAATGAGCAGAGGCCACAGCAGTGTGCTCACTGCATCTGCCCCATCTGGTGCTATGACTCTTGTGGAAACACTGTCTCTGTGTGGTGGGTGTCCCACGGTGCCTGGCGTGCAGTAGGGGCTGTTTGCTGAATGGCTGAGGAGGGAGGTGTCCTGGTGGGACTCCACCTAACTCTCTGCGTTCTCTTTCTCCTCCTCCCTCTCCTCTCCCCGTCCATCCGGGTCCTCGCAAACATGGCCCTACCCATTCCTCTGATAAATGGCCAGTCCCCTTGAGCAGAAGGAGGGGCATTTTCAGGGCCCCACAGGGAGCTGCTAGGGCCTTGTTCTGCCTGACACCTTTATTAATCGCTCAGCCAGGAAGATAAACAGCTCTTTAATTAAATTTGCAGATGTTGTTAAGTTGGGAGGTGTTCTGATTGTTCAGTCCCAGGAAGACAGAACGGTCCCATATTGGGCCTTGGGAAGGTCAGCCTGGGCGGGAGCCAGGACCTGGGTGGCTTATCTGTGAAGGTAACAGTAATGCCAAAGTGGCCGACCCTTGCTGGGCATCCACAGTGTGCCAGGCTCTGTACGAGCCTGGGAATCATAGGCTCGGGTCTCAGCTCCTTAAGTTCTGGGGACCCAGAGTAACTTTCTATCATTCCTGAGGCCTCGATTTGTTCATATGTGCAAGATGGGGTCCCTCACAGCTGTGACCTCTGTCAGGCCCCAGTGTCATGGCCCCAATGAAGGGAGAGGCCCCATTTTACAGTTCAGAGGGTGGCCAGCACCTGGATCCCCAGTTAAGCTCCCCCGCCCAGAGAGCTTAGGGGGAGCTGGGGCGGAGGGTTCTGGTAGGTTTGGGGAGGGTTGAAGCCTGGGTCTGCAGCTGTTTGTAGTGTGTAGCTGGGGGATCTTGGGGTCTGTGGGTCTAGGAGACTTAGTTGGTCTGGGGGCGGTGTGTAGGGGCTTGCAAGTCAGAGTAGGCAGGTCTAAGGACATGGGGACTGAGACTGGGAAAGCTGGAGGTGCTGGGCAGGGGACCTCTGAAGCTGATGGTTTTGGGGGCTTGGATGTTATGGACTCTGGGGATAGGCGTTAAGGGTCTGGGACTCTGGGATGGTTTGAGAGATTGGGGCTCTAACATCTGGGATATCAGATGGTACATCTGGGGGTATGGGGAAACAGGGATCTGGGGGTCTGTGATATAGGGGTGTTTGGGAGTTGGGAGGGAGTCCAGGGCGTAGATAATCTGGGGAGTCACGGGCTCTAGAACTGAGTTTGAAAGTTGTGGGTCTGGAAAGGGAGGTGGGAGGACTAAGGCCAAATATGGCTGGACAGCGCCACCTAGTGTGCATTCCTCCACACTACAGTCAGAAAGGCAGCCTGCAGGCTCTGGGCTTCTTCTCCAGAGTCTTGGGGCGGCTGGGAGCCCTCTGTGCAGGGAGCGTGAGTGAGCAGAATCTCTAGGGCTACAAACTTGCAGTGTTTGCACACTCAAGGGTCAGAGAGCGTGTCCATCTTGCTCACTGCTGTAACCCCAACACAGAATAGCGCTAGCACGTCTTGCACATGTAATACGTGTTTGTGGAGTGAGTAAACAAGGAAAATTTATTCGCAAGGAGTTCACCCAGCAAGGATAATACAGAAAGTCTAGACAGGGCCACTCACCAGGTGCAGCTGTGTAGAAGTTGGTCCTCCTGGAGATGAGCTGATGGTGTGACTACATGCTGGATTTCAAGGAGTTTGTTTTTTTTAAAAAGTAGGTCTCCCTAACAAGGGTTTGTGCTGACTACACATTGAAGATCACGTTTTGAATAAGCTCACTGCATGAAATATATTACTGAAATTAACGATACCATTATTTTTCGCTTTTTAAAACACAGCTACTAGAAAATTTTAGAATGACATCTGTGTCTGCCATTCTGTTTATTTTGGACAGTACTGGTTTGGGGTGAACCACTGATCAGTGAAGAATCGAGTTCAAGGTGTCCATGAGGGGGGGGGGCAAAAATGGCTCCAGGGGGTCCTAGAGGTAATGACGGGGGAGGGAGAGCCTGGAGAGTTGATCTTCCTGTGAGGGAGAAATGAGCCCAGAGGAGAAGACTAGCCAAGGGTGTCCCACTGGAGACAGCTGGTGAGGGGCCAGACGCATAGTGCATATTAATGGGTGATCGATAAAATCCCACCCCCGATTTCCTCTCCCCTTTCCTTGTCCTTGAGGCTAGGGGTACAGGCAAGCTGTTCTAGACAAAGATGTCAGACTCAGGAGGAAGACCCTTCACTCAGGGAGGGATGATGGTGGGCAGAGCCAACTGGGTGGGTGCAGGTGACACAAAGCTTGCGTGCAGAGTAAAGAGGTCTGCATTTGGGGCAAGTGACAATGGCGAACTTGGGCTGCAACTGAGGGTCTCCATGGTGGAGGGGCCACCTCCCATGTGCTTGGGGCCCTGACACTTGGCTCTGAAACTCGGTTGCACTAGAGCCCTGGAGGTCCCCAGTGCATGGGTCCTTCAGGGAGGCACCCAAGTGTCTGTTTTGGAAGTCAAGTCTTGTGCAGTTGCTTAACTGGAAAGAGATCTGTTCAGATTTTATCCCCGTTAAGAATCACCTAGGAAGTCAAAGCCATTCCCATGCATCCCTGGTATTTTTTGTCCTGGCTGAAGTCAAAGTCTATGGCCCTGGGTGTGAATCACGTGACACTTCTTGGGCTCTGCACTGACTTCCCGAACATGTCCCCTGAGCAGCACCTGTGCCTGTGCCCTCCAAACACCGCGATGAAGGCAGACCTTGGTCCTGTCACTCTGAGCCAGCAAAGGATCAAAAACTACACTCACAGACAGCCCCGCAGTGTGAGGCAGACGGGGAAACGATCGCACTTGCGGCACACAGCCGGTCTCAGTCTGCTGCTATCACAAAACCCCATAGACGGGTGGCTTATCAATAACAGAAATTTCTTCTTCTGTTTCTGGAGGCTGGAAGTCCAGGATCAAGGTGACAGATTCAGTGTCCAGCCCATTTCCCAATTCATGGATGACGCCTGCTCACTGTATCCCCAAGTGACAGAAAGGACAGGCAGCTCTGGGGGGGGGGGTGCTTTTTATGAGAGCACTAATCTCCACCCTCACGACCTGATCATTTCCCAAAGGCCTGGCCCCCTGAGGACATCCCAGTTCGGGCTAGGTCTCCGCACAGGATTTTGATGGGACACTGATGTTTCTCCCACAGCACAAGTGGACGGGGTGAGAAGGGGTTGAGGCTTGGGTACATTCAGGGAGAGGTCCCCTTGCAGGGGAGGCAACATCCAGAGGAGGACATCAGGAGGAGCTGGGGGTCTGAGGGGAGTTTAAGGAAGCGAGAGCGAGAGACAGGGAGGGGCAGGGGCCAGGCTGGGGGACGGAGGCCGTGGTGGGACGCAGCTGGACCTGCCTTCAGGGAGCTCCGTTAGGAAGAGTCCCGCAGTTGTGGGTGGAAGATGGATGGGAGAGGAGGCGGGAGGCTGGGGCATCCGTCCAGAAAGAGCAAGGCCTGGGGGTGACAAAGCAGTACTGTTGATAACAATGCGAGCAATTATTGAATGCCTACTGTATTCAGTGCATTAGCTCACTGAACATTTTCCAGAACCTTCTGTCGTGATGTGAAAGCCCAGAACAATTGAGCAACTCGCCCAAGTCGCCCAACCAAGGAGCAGGATCTGTCCCCAGGATTCAATGTGATAATAGCACAGTGTGATTGAAAGAGGACTTTGGAGTCCTTCTGGGGCACGGGGGGGGGGGGGGGGGGGAGGGCGAGGGGAGTACTAGGGGCTCCCACTGTCCCTCCAGCAGGCACGTCACCGTCCCCCTCACCTTCCTTGTGCTGGTCTTCTAAGTCCCCCACAGGATTGTCTCCCTGGTGGCACTCACAGGTGTGTGGAACCCCACACTCCCTGGAAGCCAAAGCCCCCTCCTCAGCCCCCCTGGATTCACAGGGAAGCCCGTATTTGATGGATCGCAGTGGGGCGGCAGCCATCTCTCTGTCAGGCCAAGAACGGGTGGGTGATTAAATTTCTATAGGTGGAAAGCGGAAAATGCAAGTTAATTTTCTGAGGAAAGAAAATCCTTGACACTTCAGCCCGATGATGAGTGGGGACTCCGAGTCCCCCGAGGAGGGAGGGAAGCCGGGGTGCTGCCTCAGCACTTGGCCGTGGCCCCAGAGAGACTCTTCACAGCGGGCCCCACGTGAGCGGGGACGCAGGTGTCTGGGCGAGGCGTAACAGCTGCTAACTTGACACGAACGTGGCGCGAAATCAATTCTAAGAATTTGTCAATGTGCACGAATTGAAGATGTTTAAATTTTTTTATTGCCTGTAGGAAAAACACATTATTTTCTTGATGTGGATGTGGTAAGAGGTATAAATCCAATAAGGAATCACAACTTTGGAAACTGGGCGCAGTGGCACACGCCTGCAATCCCAGTGGCTCAGGAGGCTGAGGCAGGAGGATGGCAAGTACAGAGCCAGCCTCAGCAACTTGGTGAGGCCCTAAGCAACTCAGCGAGACCCTGTCTCTAAATAAAAGTAACAAAAGGAAGAAATTATGATTCCGTGAATATACAAACAATTGTTCAGAACCTTCCAGACAATGTGAAATGCTCATCTTTGCCATGATGGTTTGTATTGCTGCACCTTGCCACTTGTGGGGAGCGTCATACCTGGTTTTAACCCTAATGCCTTGACCTTGGGTCTTTAGTATGGGGTGGCAGGATATTTGGGGATTTTTAAATTGGTACATGTTAATTTTATAGAATGGGGCTTTCCCTGGTGTTTTCATAATGCTTTGATCAAATTCATTCCTTCTTACCTCCCCTTGTCCTCTCCTTTCTTCACCTCCTTTCTCTATACCAATAGTCTCTTGGAGACAGGTGTCTTGAAGGGAGGGGGAGTCCCCTTCAAAATGGAGAATGCATCTTGGTTACCCACAACAGTGGTAGCAGCTGTGCTTCTGTGCAACCAAGAATTTTAACATCTCATTTAAGCATAACCATCAGTCTATAAAGAAAGTACTTTGAGGCTTAGAGAGAGTGTGGTTTGCCCAAAGACAAACAGGTTGTAAACGACAGAGAGGAGATATGAACTGAAATCTGCCTGACTCTGAAGTCAGACCAGGGCACTCTGCCTTCAGGGTCAAGGTCAAAGCCAAGTTCTGACCCCCCCCCCCCCACAGGATCTGGAGGAAAAACGAAAGCCCTAGCAAGTGCACCCTGGGGTTTGCTGCTCTGTGACCAAGGGAAGCAAAACCAGCTCCAGTCTTTCTCTGTCTAGTAAACCAGCCAGAATGCTGGGGACATGCCCATGGCTTGGTGTGCCAGGTGTTCAGGCTGCTCCAGGGACTATGGATGATGGCACCTCTGTCCTGTGAGTCTGTGTCTGACTTGATCCCCTCCCCGTGTAACTCTGTAACATACCATCCCCGACTCAGAAAGGTTGGTGAACTGGTCCAGGGTCACACAGCTGCCACATCACCTAGACAGGGTTAATACCCACGTCTATGTGAGGACCCCATGGGCTCTGTTCATCCTTATAGACCTCTCCCTGGGGCAGCTCCCGGGGTCCTTTCCCTGCCACCCTGCACTGCCAGTGGCCTGTGGAATGAAACTCAGGCATCACCCAGATCTAGTAGCATCCTCATTTTGTCTTTTGCTCATAGTGACTTCTGGACCCAGCATTTTCTCTCCCTGAACCTCGGTTTCCTCATCAGAGAAATGGGGGGTAACAGCAGCCCCAGCCCACAGGGGTAAGGGAGCAGGGGTAATGTGGCCCAGGGCAGCGTCTTCCACACTTGGCTTGGTGGGGCACAAGTCAAACATGCAGAGTCCTGACCCCTCCCCAGAAGTCCGGACTCAGTCCTTGAACCTGGGAGACCCTTTCACAAGACAATCTGGGCCACATCTCTTCATCCATCCATCCCCTCCCCCCCAGGTCACTCCCATGGACTGTTATCCCCCCCACCAGGGTGGGGCCACAGCTGCAGAAGGCAGGACATCTTCCAACATCCACAGGGGACATCTCAGTGGGGTGCCAGACCATGTGGAAGCCCATGATCCGGCGCCCCAACGTGTGTGCAGGCCAGGTTAGGAACCAGGGTCCCCTCGGGAGCCTGTGCCACACAGATGGCTCTCTTGAGGGAGCACACAAGTAGGGTGACCCAGAGCCACCGCCTCCCACTCTCCTACCTGCTAGCCTGTCAAATCAATAAGGGTGTCACACTCTGTCCCCTGAGAGGAATCATCAGTCCTTTATACAAATTCACCCATACTGTAAACCCCCAAGGAGGAGACACACATAGGTCACCTGCCCCGAGCCTCTCTCACCCCCACACCCCACTCCCTCCCCAGCAGGATGAACTCATCAGCAAACCCAAGTGCTTGTTCCAAGGCGTGAGCTGACAGGGGCCTGCAGCCCATATCCCAGGGAGCCCCGGGGTCTAACAAGCCCCACCCTGAGGCTGGCGTGGGTGGCTTGAGGGAGGAGGGTCTACCGTGGGGAGGGGCTGGGCCAAGCTTAGGCATCAGGACCCTGGATGCATATGACCTTCATGGGCCCCACGCACTCTGAACAGCAAACAGCCTGTTTTAGGACTATCTTGGTATAAAGACCAATATAATCCACACAGATTCATTTATATATGTCCACGAATTATTATATTCTTTTTGCCTTTGACTCTAAAAAATATGAAAGTTAAAATATTTCCAGGGCATCTAGAAGTGTCGTGGCTCTTGGTAGAAGTGTGTGTCCAGTGCAGATATTGCCCACGAGGCCCCACAGTCTGAGTGACAGGAATAGGGCCAGAAGACCAGGCTGGGGGAGATGCCCACCGTGCCCCTCAGGAGGTGCCTGGTGCACTGCCTACCCTCTCTGAGCCACTGATTTTAGGTAACACAAGTTCGTCCTGCCTGCTGGACAAATTACTTGTCCTAGAGGTGCCTAGAGGGACCTAGGCAGAGGGGGCTCAGAGCATTCTAGGACCCCTCCCCTCCTCCAATAGAGAAGGAAAGAGAGAAAGTTATCTTTTCATCTTTCCATTTCTTTCCATCTCTCTCCATCTCTCTGCATAGGTGTGTGTGTGTGTGTGTGTGTGTGTGTGTCTTATTAATATAAAATTTTTAAAAACCCACAGAGTCTCACACACTCATACGCACACTGACATTTTTCCAGGGCCAATGAGACATCTCCCTGATCGCTGGCTGCCAGGCAACAAAAGCCACAGGAGACTCACTGGCATTACAGAGCCGTTTGCTAACTGCCCTGGTTTCCAGGAGCAGCCATGGTGCGCGGTGGGGCCAGTGGCCCCTTCCCCAAGCACCTCTCTCAGAGAGATCACCTACTCGAAGCAACTGGGGGCGGTGTGCCAAGGTGAGGCTGTCCCCAGCGTGCGCAGTAGGGACTTGCACAGAAAGGAAGCTGGGCTGAGCGGGGAACTTCTGATAGGCCTGCAGAGGTAGAAACTTTGGTGGCGAAGGGCCCTGTGTTAGTCGGCCTTTCCTCTCTGTGACCAAAACGCCTGACAAGAACAACCTGGAGGGGGAAAAACTTCGGTTTGGGCTCATGGCTTCAGAGGTTCAGTCCATAGTCAGCAACTCCACCCCTTTGGGAGGGAGGTGAGACAGAACATCAGGCAGAGGAAAGTGCTCAGCTCATTACAGCTAGAAGCAGAGAGAGAGGGAGGAGCCCCTGGGGACAAGATGCAATCCCCCAGGCAGCCCCAGTGACCCCCTCCTCCAGGCAAGTCCCACCTGCCCACAGTTACCACCCAGTTAGTCCTTTCAAATAAGCCATCAAACGGATCAATGCAGTGATTAGGTTATGACTCTCGATATCCTACCTTAGTACCTCCTGCATTAACACATCTCCAAACCATAACAGGCCCCTAAAGGAGGGACAGCCAGGCCTCATGCCTGGGGAAACTGAGTGTCACCAGGGACTTCCAAGATCTCGGGAAATGTCCAGGAGGCCTTTGACTTAACAGACCTGTGCAAACCCCATTGGCTGCATCTTGCCGGACCTCAGCATCCCAGGTGGGCAAGGCGATTAAACTTGGGACGGGAAAAGCAGGGCAGGGCTGCAGGTGGCCTGGCAGCTGCGTCTAGGCCAGTGGGCATTCTGCAGCACTCAGGGTGTAGGCTTCTGGTGGTCAGTGTGAGGGTGTGGGAGGTTGGAGACTCTACAGGACTTGAATGTGAGACCACCTGGAATCACAGATTGTGCAGAGTTTAGGTGCCCTCCTTTACCAGAACCAGCCAGTCCTGTCTCACTTCTTAGCAAGCAGACCTTGGTGCCTTCCCAGCACCTCCCTGTTCCTTCCTGACCCTCAGCTGCAGATCATCTGCCATTGTAGTGGCTGCCCAGCCCTCAGAGAAGGAAAGAGGGAAAGTTATCTTTCCATACACACAAGGCCCAAGGACCAACTCTGGAATGATGGGGGTAGCAAGACCAAGAGCAAAGGGCTCCCTGTGTCCCCAGTTGACCCTAACACATAGAAGGGTCATCCAAACGTCCAAACCTCCCAGTGCTCCCCACTGTGGCATTGCAGATCCCCCTTCCTCTGGAGTCACATGGGGGGCAAGAAAAGGGAACAAAGGGTCCTTAAAAGCAGACTCTGCAGTGCAATCTGCTTCTGTAAGTGTGCTTGGAGTGACCTTGACAGGCAGGGTCCCAGACATGGGGGACCTGACATGGATCTCCCCACAGACCCTGGAAACAGCATGGGGTGTTTTGTTTTTGTTTTTGTCTTTTGGCCAGTTTGGGGGTGCTTCACGCAGACAGTGGTCATCTATATTTTGCAGAAAATGAGAGCATGCATCACCCCGTGTGACATGGCAAGCTGGGGTGAGGACATAGGACCCTGGCAGAGTGGACACGCACATTCCAGAGGCCTGTCAAGCTCCCTCCCTCCCTTCCTGCCTCGGAGCCAGGAGGTGGCAGTGACTGTGCCCTATACAGATGTCTGGGCAGCTGTTTGCTGTTCCCGCCCACTGCCAGGGGCTCCCAGAGTCGGCCCAGGTCTCAGGCTTCAGGCCAGCGGTGAATTCGTTCCTCATGCTGCCCCATGGCACAACTCCTGGCAGGGGCTGCCTAGGCCAGGGGACCTGGGTCAGGCCGGCTTGGGAGGCTGTGATGGGATCTATCCTGCTGAGCAGGCCAAGCTCCAAAGATCCCCAGTGGTCCAGCCTGCAGAGTGTAGGAGTCTCCTGCCCCTGGTCTGAAGCCTGGAGCCCAGAATGATGCCGATGGTCCTGATGAGGAGACAGAGGCAGGGACCAGGGAAGGGGGTGGGGTGGGATCCTGCCAGATGCCACGGTGAGGCCCGAGGAGGGAGGGACAGCTGCTGTAGCAACTAGAGCACCTCCCCACAGGGACTGCTGTAGCTAGGAAAGGGACAGGCTGGGCATCTCCCCTCTCCACAATCAACTCTGTGTCAGCCTGGCTGGGACCCTTGCTCTACACCAGCCCCTTCATGGAATACCCCAGGAGAGCCTCCGTGGGCCACACTGGGAGACAGGCCCTTGGGGTGGATAAGGCAGGCCATCGCCCTTGGGGAGCGCAGCAGCAGTGAAGAGCAGAGGATAGGATAAATCAGAAGGTTAGAAATCAAGGACCAAACACAGGTTCCAGACAGCCATTAAACTGAGAGTCAAAAATAGCAGCTACTAGTTATCCGCTGTGCTCTGTCCTGGCCGTGCATCAAGCACGCTGCATATTTTTCACATTTAATTTTGATCAGAACCCCACAAGGAGGAGACTGAGGCAGAGGGGCTCATCAATGTGCCTAAAATCAGGTCCTTGTATGTGGCAGAGCAGGGTTCCCCCATCTCTAGCCACGGCTGTCCCATGCCTCTGCCCCTCCGTCTCTGAATCAACCCTGAGTCTCCAAGTGATGGGGGGAGAGATGGAGAAGAAAGGAGGAAGAGAAGGGGAAGGAGAGGTGGAGGAAGAGAGGGACAAGAGCACAGACTCAGAAAGAAGAGGGGACACATTATGGGATGCCACAAAGAACAAGAGCAGCACCTGTGAGCCACCCTTCAGGTATCAGGAGTATGCTGGAGTCCCTGTTGGGACCACCCAAGACTGGCCTCCCGATCCAGGAAGATGAGTCCTGGGAGAAGAGGGAGAGGCAGCAGCCTGCAGAGAGCTCAGGGGCTGCTCAGGAGCAGGAGAGGACGGAACCAGCCTGTTGTGATGGCAAGAGGTGCGGCTTATGCAGCCGAGAGGAGAAATAAAGAATGTCATGTGCTTCTGCCCCTTTTCAATGCTCAATACAATGTCATTCTATAGGTTCTTAATCAAGAAAACAACAATCCTTAATGCTAGGCACTGCAATAGACATAATCAGTTCACAGCAAACAATTCTAGATTAATTAATTCACAGCAAACGATTCTAAATAATTCTAAGCAATGCAAACACACTTAATCATGGCAGGCTCATGACAGACATTCCCTCTCATGCTAAGTTCAAGAGTCAGATCAAAAGTCTCAAGCCTTAGGCTCTAAGTCCAGCAGATGCACACTGATTCAGACCATGGTGATCAGATCAGGAACCCAGGCAGGCTTTTCCTGGGGTGGAGCTGATGGCCAGTTGAGGAGAAGGTCGTAGGGAGAAGTTGGGGGTCTCATCAGGGTCAAGATGTGGCTGTGGAGTTTGAGAGTGGTGAGGAAGATGCAGAGGATCAGGCAGATGATGAGTGGAGTTGGTATGTCAGTCCAGGTCCTCGTCAGGCTCTCCAGTGTGAGGGCATCAGTGTCGGCTGGCTGAATGTTCATTTGCTCCTTCATTTATGCTAAATTTGGGGGCTTTGACCACCCGTTCAATCCCTATCAGCTGCCACCAGGTGTTCTCCACCCTGATTTTCTGGACTTTCCCTCTTATGGAACAAGGACAACAGGCCAGAGGCTTCACTTTGAGTTTGTCAGGATGGGGAGAAGTGACTTGTTTGTGCCTAGGGCCACACTGGAGGGCTCTGTGGGTGTGCCTGGTGAGACTGCAGGTTTCAAACTGGAGTTCTAAAATGGAGTTGCTTAGGCTCAGGCCCAAGGCCAGCCTCACAGAGCCTCAGCAGTGGAGACCCCCAGCAGGTTCCCAACTCCCTTCTATAGGGTCAGCAGAGACAGGGTGTCCAGAGAGTTCTCAAGGCCACAAACTGACAGAGCAGTCCCCATGAAGATTCCCAACAGTAACCAGGAAGTGGGAGGAAAAACAAGACAAGTAAATGACACATCAAAAGAGGAATTCCAAGCTGAGTGTGGCGGCACACACCTGTAATCCCAGTGGCTTGGGTGGCTGAGGTAGGAGGACCATGGGTTCAACACCAGCCTCAGCAATTTAGCAAGGCCCTAGGCAACATAGTGACACTTTGTCTCAAAATAAAAAATGAAAAGGGGCTAGAGATGTGGCTCAGGGGTTAAGCGCCCCAGTACCAAAAAAAGAAAAAAGAAAAACTCAGGAATTCCACCTGAAGGATCCCCAGGAATAAAGGAGAAATTAGATAGTAGTTTTTCATATTAAGAAAAAAATAATTAGCCAGTTATAATAGTGCACAGCTATAATCCCAACTACTTAGGAGGCTTAGGCAGGAGGACCATAAATTTGAGTCTAGCCTCAGCAACTTGGTCAGAGCTTGTCTCAACACAAAAAATGAAAAAGGCTGGGGCTGTAATTCAGTGGTAGAGTTTCACTGGGTTCAGTCCACGCACCAGGAAATACTTACATACAAACGAAAAGCCAGGTGCAGTGGCAGGTGTCTGTGGACCCAGCTACTTGGAAAGCTGAGGCAGAAGGATCACTTGGAGTTCAAGGCCAGCCTGGGCCACATAGTGAGACTCCATCTCAACAAATAAACAAATAAGGATAATGTGTTTCTTAGGACTCAAAACAGTCTTAAAATAGACACAAAAGACCAGAACAGATATAAATACACCAGAAGGAATGGGAAATGACCTAGAAGAGTTCAGCAAAGAAAAACAAGAGGACAGTGAAAGTATAAAAGAAATAAAAGATACATGAGAAGCTACAAAGAAGTGGAAAAGAGTGAAATAGAAGTGATTATGAAGAAGATGATAAATGTAGAAGAAGGATCTTTCTGAAAACAAAAACAGGACAAATGAATTTTAAAAACTAAAAATTTTAGTGGAAGAAAAACCTCCTAAAATACAGAAAGGTTAAAATGTACATAACCCCAAAAGATACGCATCAGGTCCCAGTAAAAATCATAACTACGGCCACCTGGACATGTCCTGGATCGTTCGTTGAGCATCAAGAATGACCCTGCGTGCGCTCAGGCATGGGGACCAATGTCTTGGGTCAAAGTCAGGGAGTGGGGATGGGGGACAGGCCAGCCCTCAGACCCTCCCAAAGCAGAATTCAGGGCCTGAGGGTGACAGTGTGAGCAGGAATGTCACCGTTGTCCTTCTGGTCTACCGTAATAGGACAAGAACTCAGGTAATGCAGTCCCAAGAGGCTTCTCGTTCAAGGGATGCACCAACATGGAGAACTGGTGAAAGGAGAAGTGCTAGGAGGTCATGGTGTAAGGGACCGGCGAACGACGGAGGAAGAGACCACCAAGAGACCGACTCATGCAACAGCAAAAGGGGGTTTATTAAGGATCCAGCGTGCTGGGGCTCTGTGCTCACTCAAGGAGGGAGGGCAGCCCAGAGCCCTGAGCAGGGGTTAAGCAGTGCTTAAGTACACTTTTTGGGGAGGGCGGGGGCTTTGCATACATCAGAGCAAATCATCATGAGGTGCGGGAAAATCAAACAACAACTCTCAAACATGATTAGCACATTCATTGGCGGGAACAGGTTGGGCGAGAGTGATAGGTCAGTCCTAAGGAGAGGGATACATTCAAACTGATTGGTTTGGGCCCTGAGGTGCCTACGTGCTGAGCTGCACAGGGTCCAGGTTGTTAAGCAACTAAGTGGTCAGGGGGAATTTCGACACATATCTAATGGGCAGTTCCGGGAATTGTCTTAACTGCCACAGGAATTTCAGGTTCTGAGTGCAGTTTAGAAACTTTACAATACCTGGTCCTTTACATTTTAACGTCAGTTTCTTTTATCCTTTCATTTTTCACTCCTTTTTCTGACTACTTTTAATCTTAAGAGTAATGAATCATAATTATTGGGGAGTTTCATTTTCCATCTCTGTCAGTGGAGCATATTGCTGTCTGATTACCATGAGTTGTCCTGGGTTTCCTGGAATCATTTTCAGCATGGCCTGCATTTTAGATTTCACTCAGTATTAGACCCCGATTTACCTAACTACACTGACTACCTAACTTTAAATCTGGCTTCTTCAGGCTGAAAAGGGACGGTGTGGGGCAAGCAGTTTGGAGTCCCCCTTTAAAAATCGGGTCTATCGAGTGGTCCATGATAAAAGTCCAATTGAGAAGTAATAGGCTGGAGGGCCATTTGAGTGATGGGTGGTCTATAAGAGAAACAAGAATTCATTAGTTCTGGAACCATATTGATGCAGCAATAAATGCCACCGCACAGGAATATGCCAATGAGTATGATGGCAAAGACAAAGACTAACAATGTTTTCCACCAGGAAGTACCAAGAACCAGGAGCTAAGATATTGTTTCCATGACAAAGTTGCTGAGGACATGGCTTCTATCTGAGCACGTAAATCTTTTAAGGATATTTGTCACATTGCCAGAAATGTCAGGGATGTAAACACAACAATTAACATTTAGGTTTACAGATGTCCTTTCCCTTAAGATATAGTCTAATAATTTAATGTCATCTGATCTTGCAAAATCCTTTTACTAATATGGCCTCTGTGTCTAATAGAGAAATATTTAATTCTGTTACTTAGGGCTGGATAACCATACTAGCAAACACCAAGCCTACCTGTGTAGGTTAGGAATATCTGTGGGCCTTAAACTAAAAACTACTCTGGCAGTTCCTTTTGATAGTTATCAGGCATTCCTATCTGAGAATCTCTTTTGTAGCCTCCAGTTTACTTATTTTTGGAAGTTACATTTAACTATTATTATTATTATTATTTAAAATGTCCAGGAATAGCTGTGCTTTGGCTTTGACTATCTTTGTTAAGTGTTTAAGATGAAGCAAGTCAAACTGACTTTTGTTTCTATCTATTGTTAACAGTCAGCTGAGTTTCCCTGGGAGTCCTCGGGGAACTTACAGCAGCTTCTCAGTTCTGCTAGTGCCATTTGCGCTAGGATGGGTCCAGGTCTTGCTTGACCATGTGGCTTCCTTGGAATTATCAGGGATGTCTCCCTTTTCTGATGACCCTCCTCTTCACAGCAAATGCACTGATTGGCTTTCTGTCCTCCACTGGTCTCATTAATCTCCCTGATCGGGAGGTTATGTGGCCCAGAGTTGCAAAGCTCTTTGGAGAAGTCCCCTATTCCCTGAATTCAGACTGACTCAGAGGGCAAGAGCCAAATATTGGTTTTCTTGGCCTTTTTAATTTAACTTTAATTTTAAAATTTAATCTTAAACATCCAGCAAATAAGTTAACAGCCTTATGTTAAGAGCACTGGGCTTTAATGTCTATCTCTCTATCCGGTAGGTGATAACTCCTTATCTTAAGTTAACCCAGGTTGTGTGTTCTTAAATCAGTACCTCTGCAAAACATTAACAGGCAATTTTCAGACCATTTATAAGAAAACTACAGAATAAAATTAACTAGGGTAAAAACATATTTAGTTTATGTAATAGCTACCTTGAATTTTGGCAGAGTTATACATTATAATCCCCTGTTTGAGATCCTGGTAATCGTGACAAAAACCAACTTTTGGACACAACTTTAAATGTACTGAAATCTGGCCTACTTCCTCCATAGTCACTTTCACATGAGATGGGACATAGAGCCTTATCTCAAGTAAGGCAGGGCTCTTCATAAATCTTAAATACTATAGTTCTTAAGCTGATCTTTGCTTTTTAGACATCATTTTACAAAGCCTACATAAATTGTTGCTCAAGTTTACATGAACATTAGCTAACACAACATAATATCACATCTAAAACATGAATTAAAGAAAGGCTGAAAGCTTTTAACCTTTTGTAGAAAAGTAGCAAAGTACTTTTGTGTTTTACAATAAAACCTTTATACAGATTAGGCTCTCATTAACTTAAAAATACATTTAAATTGTATCTCAGTGTAAAAAGTAACATAGAACTTTACATATCTTATGGATAACAAGTCCAGTTATAGAACACAAATGATATAAATAAATCAACATGTTTTTCTTTTTAAATCTAAAATTACCATACAATTTTAGAACACCAGCTTGATATAATGCTCTTTCTAAAGCTTCTACCTTACAGACTTGTATACCTGGAAGATATGGACACATTAACACCACAATTACATTGATGTTTTTATATTAACCAAGTTTAGCTTTTAAAGAAATAACATAGCACAATTCTCTAAAACAACAGCACTTGTTTGACCAGCTGTTAAATTTCTTTAAGATTACTTGCTCAAAAACTTACACTTATAAGCAACTTACACAGACCTTCTTTATATCATTTACTTAAACCCTCTTAATTACTTAATCATATAGACTCTTATCCAGAAACACATTTTCCCTCTATTAAATCCATACCTAGAACCTTCTAGTTTTTCTTTTTCATCTGTTAACCTTTTTCTGTTCACATTTTGAAACAATACTTGTAAATTTTTGAATTTAAGCAGATTTAACATTTTATTAGGGCCTTTTTGAACATCTAGAAAAACTTATAAGCTTAATTTTAAAGACATCTTTACTTTCATCTGTTTACCCAATTTAAATTGAACCATTTGAATCATGTGAATCAAAGACATTTGGATCCATTTTTAAATTTTTCATGAGTGCTCTTCATATATCTGCCAATTGTCATATAATTGCATGATATATGGACATATACATACAGACATACAGACATACAATACATAACACAAGGCCTTGTAGCTGGTTTTTTTTTTTTTGGTTTTGTTTTGTTTTTTTAGGTGAAATCTCCATTGCAATGTTTAAAAACTCCACAGTTGATCAAAAACAGAACTGATCAAAAAACACCAACCCATCTGCAGGATCAAAATCATGAGCTCAAAAAAAAAAATACAGAATCTAAGAAAAAGCAAGAGTCCTAAAAAAGATGACTGGCCAGTAATTAGTAAATACCATACAATTTACTTTTTGGTTTAATCTAGTTTGAGTTCCCATAAAAAGACACTTTTACTCTTTTGTTTTCTTGGGCCTCAGATCTGTCTCCTACTGAGTGCACCAGGATTCTTCTATTTGCATATCAACTTAAGTCCTGGCTGAGGTCTGGAAGGAACTGGGAAAACTGGAATTCTGAGCAGAAACCTCATGCCTAAGGCATTTTAACTATAAGTCACAATTTTCAGGTTTGGATGTTGAAAATTATGATACAAGTTTAAGATACAATTTATAAAATTTTATATCTTTATATTTTTCTACACTAGAAAAACTTGCTCACACAAAACTGAAAATAGGATCTTTCTTGATAATATAAAAGCCACCATCAGAAGAAGTTCCTTCAGGATCATTTATCCACTTTCTTTGTTCTTAAGTTCCTAAAGTAGTATTAAGTTCTACCATGTATATCCAAAATTAAGCTTTAAAAATTTCCAAGACTGTTGCTAATTAATGTCATTTCAATAAGCCAGACCAACGTTTTAATTTAGCACTTTTTTTTTCCCTGAATCTTACACACTGAGGGGAACAGATATCATATCAGAATTTATTATCCTTGCCCAAGTTAATGCACTGGTATACCTAGTGAAATCTTTTCAGGCTACCCAATTCAAAAATTGATGAAAAAAAATAAAACTAAATGATTGGGAGTTACTTGCCAACTTGGAAGTAGAGTTTTTTAATTTTCCATCCTAAGTATTTAAGTTTTCTAGCATGAACTATCTGAAATCTCAAACTAAACAATTACTTAAACCCAACTTTTAACTGCAAGATTGTGCAATGCTTTTAGAAACCCATTCAGATACCAGATTGTTAAAATAAAAAAATCATCTTTTAGATACACATTCAGCCAAGATCATCCCCAAAAAACAATCTATAATATCAACACATTCCTGCATTCATTGTCCCTTTTTTTTTAAGTAGACAGAGGTGGAGTAATCCTTAAAGTGCAGGTAAGGAAGAGGGAGTTCCCCAAAGCAAAATGGCTTTGGCAGCTGCTGGGAGTCCCTTAGTCCCACCTTTTACTTACAGGATTAGTCCCTCTGGTTTGGTCTGACCCCAGGCACCAGGCATTTTCCACATCTCCTAACTTTTCAGTAGTCAGCTCCCAAAAAGTTCATCCTCTGCTTGCAGCTGTTTCGAGTGCTAGGCTTCCCCAAGAAGGCAGAGTGGGGACTCCTCTAAAGTCCCATCTGGGGTGCCAAAATTTATGACTGAAAGTTCGGTTCCCATCCCCAAAGCTAATTAATGCCAATTTAATAATGAGGACAGGGTTTTGAGAAAAGTTAAAGCGAGATATCAAAGTTCTTAGACCCCAGGCATTTCCCTCTGCAGTGGGTGTGCTCAAGCCAACTACGGGAAGAAAAGGAAACACTGCTTCCCTAATCCCGCTTAACAAAGGGGAGTAAAGTTTATCAAAGTTCTTTAAAACACAGCTAAGAGAGGTGTAAAAGGTGAGAACAGAAAAGCTGGTGGTTTTATTGACTTTTGGTCCCTTACAGGAGAAGCATACTAGGGACAATTTAGGCTAAAATTTAGCTAAAGTTACCTCCACACATCTAAGGCAGGTTGGAACTTGGGACTCTGCATCGGTCCAAAGTAAAACAATGCCATCACACTTAACAGAGACACAGACAAAAAGACACACAAAGACACACAAAGACATAGATTCCCTTTTCAGATTGTAGGGACAGAGGCGTGGAATGGCTTTGTCCCATAATGGGAGTTACTCAAACAGGGACAGGGACAATATAAACGCGACACAGACAAGGACAAACAGTAAACGTTTAACACGAGTCCAAGACAAAGATTAGAACTGAGTAACTGGCAAAACCTGATGGGTTAGACCACAAAGACAGACAGTAAACTCAACCTGAGAAAATGAGTAGCCGGCAAGACCTGACGGGTTGGCAGCAGAGTCACTGAATCCGAATCAGTGGCAAAAGTACACCTGATGAGGGCACCTCCATCCCTCCATTTCCTGAGTCCTCCAAGGCGTCCCTTGGGGACGTGGCCTGTGGCTTCAGAACACATCTGTCCACCACCGCTAGGGGGAACTCAGGCTCTCTGCTGGCAGCCACTCTGCCAACCCTTAAACCGAACCTGAACGAAAAGCTCTGAGCGATCGCAAGACAAAGAAAAAATAGGCGCCTTACTTACCCCTAGAGGAATCCGTTGGGGTCTCCTTGTCCGGCACTGCGGGCTTCCCGGCCAACGCACCAAATGTAAGGGACCGGCGAACAACGGAGGAAGAGACCACCAAGAGACCGACTCATGCAACAGCAAAAGGGGGTTTATTAAGGATCCAGCGCGCTGGGGCTCTGTGCTCACTCAAGGAGGGAGGACAGCCCAGAGCCCCGAGCAGGGGTTAAGCAGTGCTTAAGTACACTTTTTGGGGAGGGCGGGGGCTTTGCATACATCAGAGCAAATCATCATGAGGTGCGGGAAAATCAAACAACAACTCTCAAACATGATTAGCACATTCATTGGCGGGAACAGGTCGGGCGAGAGTGATAGGTCAGTCCTAAGGAGAGGGATACATTCAAACTGATTGGTTTGGGCCCTGAGGTGCCTACGTGCTGAGCTGCACAGGGTCCAGGTTGTTAAGCAACTAAGTGGTCAGGGGGGATTTCGACACATATCTAATGGGCAGTTCCGGGAATTGTCTTAACTGCCACAGGAATTTCAGGTTCTGAGTGCAGTTTAGAAACTTTACAATACCTGGTCCTTTACATTTTAACTTCAGTTTCTTTTATCCTTTCAATGGCTCAGCCCCTGCTTGCCTGCAGGCCTTGGCTCACATCAAGGACTCAAGGACCAACAGGTGATGTGAGGTGGGGGCAGAGGGGCTTTGAGCCACTGGGCAGGGTGAGAAGTCAGAATATAGTACTTAGACCTGATTGGATGTGAGATCCAGTCGCAGCCTCCTTGAGATCCAATTGTAGCCTTTTAAACTCTAGCCCTTCCCTTTGCCCCACCCCAATTTTAAAATCAGCCAATCACAGGGATGGTTACCCGGAGCTCCTCCAATCAGAGCGAAGCACAGAGCTGCTCTTGCTAGCCCCATTCCGCAGCCTGCCCTGGTGCAGAAGTCAAGTTTGCCGGGCCCACCCACTTCTGTGCCCATGGTGGATTGCCTGTGCCACCTCGGTTTTTTCACACCTGTATAGACTGAGGTCAGCCGTGTGGGTCATTAATCAAGAGCCCAAGCTGAGCTTCCCTGGTGGCCAGTACTCTTGTATTGTGTCACATCCATGTCAGGAAAGTCAGGCTGATCCCAAGGAGAAGACAACAGGCCCTGCACTCCGTGGTGCCCAGGCTTTACCTGCCTCTCCCTTTGGTTGATGTTCTTCTGTATTCAGGAGCCTAACAAGAGTGTAACAACTTCCAGTAAAGTTCTGTGTCTTTCTAGCAAATTATCAAACCTGAGGATGGTGTGAGCACATCCTTCCCCATCCTTGCAGTTGGTATCAGAAGTGGTGATCCTGGGGACCCCAGAACTTGTCATTGGTGCCAGAAGTGACATGGGTCTCCTACGTGGACTGTGTTCCCTCCAACTTCCCAGTGGGTTAGACTCTTTGCATGTGGCAAACATTTCAACACTGACATTTACAATGAAGGCTTTGACTTCTAGACCAGATCTACTAAAGGAAAAACAAAAATAAGCTCATGTACAAATACTGGATATGTTGATTAAAATAAAACCAACATTTTAAATGAGTTGATGGCATGAACCTAAAAGAAGTTGAGGAGAATCACAAAGGGCCCCAAACTAGTGAAGGGCCAAAAGGAGAGAGGTAAATATGATCTCTGGGTTCCTGGGCTGCCTTAGGAGCACATGCAACTATCTGGAACCTGCAGTCACTGGTTTTAATAGCCATACAGGTGAGAGAAGACAGGCCGTGGGAAGGAAGGAATGGAGGGAGGGAGGGGACCTTTGGGAAAAACTAGAATCCTGGAGGATCCATCTATACCCTCAGCGAAAGCTGGGATAGACAAATATGATATAATAAGAAATTTGTCTATGTTGGTGTTAGCTTTGTGTAGGGAAGACAGGAAGGAGTAGGAGGAGGAGAAGGAGGAAGGATATCTTATCTCCCCATTCCCACTAAAACTTGAAAGGCAAATCTCCACTCATCTCATGGATTGGAGATCTGGATTTACATTACAAGAAGGTCCAAGCAGAGACTTATTTTAGTGTGTTTCCAAGATGATAGTGTACTCCAGGGCTCCTAGTTAAACAAACAGATCCCTCCAGAGGACTGACCCCCCTCAACCCAAACATCTTGGGATTTCCACAGACTAAGATCAGCAAAACATGAATTCACAATAAAAATGAGCCAACACATGAGAAAAGAGTCCGTCATGAGCAAGGGTCAGCGGAAACAACCAATGTCAGCATGAGAATGGCCAAAGACCTCACATGATGGAATTATGAAGAGCAGAATTCAAATTTGTACCTTTTAAGTGTTGATAACAAATGAAAAATTTTAAAAAGTGAAAAATGGCTGAAACATCAGGATTAGGTGTATCTGCAAAAGAAATATGAATTAGACCAAGAAAGAAAAAAGAAAAAAAAAGAAGAAAGAGTTGTGGGTCTTGACCACAGTGCAACTCAGAGAAAAATAATGACATGAAAGTGAACTCAGGATTCCTCTTGCTTTCTCCCCTTGGAGAGAGCCATGAGCTGGGCATGTAGAACAGGCAAGTATGGACAGGAGACACTGAGCTGCCAGAGGTGAACGGTGCTTCCTGGCGTTCCCCCTCAAAAGCTTCCCTACACCCAGCCTTGCATCTACTTTGAGAGGGATTAGGGAAGTATTTGGTGTGTGTGACTTGAACCTCACACTTCACCTGAAAGGCCTCAATACATCTGTCATTCAGGAATTTACCTCAACTGAAGCCTTTTGTTTCTTGTCTGTTCTCTGTGAGCAAATCACTTTCCCGTTTTGAATTCATCTGTACCATGACCTGCTCTCTCCAGTCATTGCCAAGCGTAATATTACACTGTGTTATGACATTCTGAGATGCTGCACATCACACAGCCACTCCAGCAACTCGAGCCCTATACTCAAGGGCGAGTCAGAGATCCAGCATGGCTTACGAAGAGCCCTGGCTGTTCTGCCTCTCCAAAGTACCAATGCACAGCCTGAAATTTCACCATTAGAGAGTCATCTCTTTGGAGGTAAACAGTGTCTTACTTCTATTCAAATGATTTTTTTTTTTCTAAATGGCCTGGGTAAAGGATGCTAATCAAAGTCAGCATCAGCCACAACACCTCCCTGGGGTTATTTTAACTATGGTTTCACAACAAACCCACAGCATCCGAGATGGTTTTGGTGGTAGAGGAAGGGGGAAAATGTGGGATCAGTCACCACCCCCTGGAGGATGGGAGGTTCTGACCCCCAGTCCTAGGTGCAGGAGAAGCACAGCTAGGTGGTGAGTGTCCCGCAGCCTGGCTGCTGTCCCACCATGATGTCCAAACATGTCCTTCCTCCCTAGTCACTCTGAACAACCTTGACCCAGCCTGGCCAGCAGATGGCAGTGCAAAGCCAAAAATGAGCATGATCCCAGGCTGTCATGGTCAGAGCTGAACGGGCTTCTTTTTAAGGTGGCCTAGTATTCAGTTTGAAGAAGGGGCCACAGGCACCTGGGTAGTCAGATGTGTGACAGATGCCCAAGCCTTTTTACGTTTGACCCTCAGCCCTCAGGAGGTGGCCTGGTGGTGGACAGAGAAGCCTGGTGCTTGACAGGGAAGCCCATGTCTAGGGTGGGACATATCAGACTTTGTCCTTCAGTCTTGGGGGTGTGCTGGGGATAAAATGAGAACCTAGGGGTAGACATGATTGACTGATGGATGGGTTTATTTGGGCACTGGGGATTAATCCCAGAAGCCCATTACCACTGAGCCCTTTTTATTTTTTATTTTGAGACAGGGTCTCTCTAAGTTGCTTAGGTCCTTGCTAAATTGCTGAGGCTGGCCTTGAACTTGCAATCCTCCCGCCTCAGCCTCCATTGAGACCGAGATTACAGGCATGTGCCACTGTGCCTAGCTAGAGGTAGATAGGTTTAATAACCTTCTTGGGGCTGTTCCCTCTGTGAACATGGAAGGTCATGGGTAGGGGGCATGGCGGGCTCTGTAGGGTGCAGACAGGTTCATTTGTCAGAGACCGTGATGCAGGTATAGTCCTTCATCCCTGAAGAGCCCTGACTGTTCTGTCTCTCCAAAGTACCAAGGCTCAGCCTGAAATTCCACCATTAGAGAGTCATTTCTTTGGAGGTACGGTGATTACTGATAGGGAGAGATAGAGCAGGGACTGCTTGGGCCTGGGCACCAGACTGAGGCTGGGTGACAGTGGCCCTTAACCTTCTAAGCCTTGTTTCTAGATCTGCCTGATGTCTGTGAACTCCCCCAGGGGACCAGTTCTTTGTTACAGCAACTTCTCAGAGGTGATCTCTGAGTTCAGGGGGGTAGGGGTCACATTCACCCCACTCCCTCCAAGTCCTCTGTCCCCATGGAATGCAGGGGGCTAATAGTGTTTTCTCTCCCAGGGTGCTCTGGGCAGCCTCGGCACCCCATGCAGCCTGGCTCTGTATCTTCCCACTCAGGTCCCCTGACTTGCCATGTCCCCCCTTGCCACCAGCTGCCCAGTAACCCTCCAGAGCAGGGGAGAAAAGCCAGCTGCTCGATGCAAATGCCTTCCTGGGAGGCACTGCCCATTCTGCAGGCCAGCCCAAGGCCTGCCCACGGGCATCCGACCCGTCCACCCACCACGGGGGCTGGGCTCGGGGCCCCTATGCGGCCTTCAGGGTGGAACTTCTGCAAGGAACCACGCAGCACACTGTGCTCTGAGACCACCTTCCCCTGACTCCCCTGCTCCTGAGGATCTCTGGGTGCTTGTTGACGTTCATATTCACATTTCAGGACAAGGCTGGGAACCACGGTTCAGCAAGCACCAGTGGAAAGTCTTACACTCAGTTCAGGTCAGCCAGAGGGGGAAGGGACAAAGAGACCCGGAGCTGAAGGCGAGAGGCTGGGAGAGAAGTCTCAGAGTGAGCCCAGCTAGCCTCAGTCCTGAGGCTCCGTCTGCTGATGCCTGGGACATTTCCTCCCTCCTCTTCCCTCGGCCTGGGAGAAACCAAACTTGCCAAGCTCCAAGGACCCTGTGACCCCTATGCTCATCTTTCTTTTTCTTTTCTTTCTTTCTTTTTTTTTTATAATCTAAGGGGTGCTTATAGAAGGTGGAATCATGGTCTCCCCTGTTCTAATCCCCAGACCCTAGAATAGTCACTTGGCAGGGTGTAGTTGGGAGCTAGTGTCCTCCAAAGGCCTGTGGGTTATTAGGGGTGGAGTTATTGGGAGGTGGTAGAGACTTTAAGAGGCGGGGCCTCGTGAGAGGTTTTCAGGTCAATGGGGGGGTGTGGTCTTGAAGGAGACAGTGGGACCCCAGCCCCTTCCTCTTTCTCTTTCATGTCCTGGCCATCACATGAGTAGTGCCCCTGCCATGATATGCTGCCTCGTGACAAGCCCATAATCAGTGCCTCCAACTAATCATGGATTGAAATGATTGAAAACCTTTTCTCTTTATAAGTTGAATGTCTCCGGTCTTTGTTATAGTGACAGAGCTGACTGATACACATGGGAAAAGGGTCTTTGCCGATGTGATTTAATCCACAATGTTGTGATGGGAAGATGATCCAAGCCTGTCTGGGTGGTCCAATAAGACCTCCAGGGTTCTTCAAGAGGGGATATCAGGGCCAGTCTCAGAAAGAGGCAAAGATGCCACACAGCTGGCTTTGAAGGTAGAGCAAGGAGCCATGAGCCAGAGAGTGCAGGTGGCTTCCAGAAGCAGGCCGGGCTGAGGAAATAGTGAGTCCAATAGAACATCCAGGAAGAACCAGCCCTGCCGGCACCCTGATGTCAGCCCAGCGAGACCTCAGTCCTGAAGAGTTGTAGGGTCACAAAGTTGGTGGCGATGTGTCACAGCGGCCACAGGAATGATACAGTGGTCTGGGTGGAAAAACTGCTCTGGTCATCATCCTGCCCCGTGCATGGACACTGAGGGAGAGGCAGAGCAGCTGCCAAGGAGCCACGGGCTTCCCAGCTCGGACCTGTCCTCCTGGTGGAGAAGAGGCCACTCAGCCCGCATGTCCCAGCCACAGATGGGGGTGGTCGATGCACGGACATCACGCCCCGCACAGGGAATCGGCTGGTTTGCTGCGGGGAACTTTCCCTTCACCTGTTGTGCACCTGAGATCCCAGGTGCTCCAGAGAGAGGCTCAAGGGGGTGGGCTTCCCAGTACCCAGCCAAGGTCCCACCTCGGCCGAGGGGCCCTGATGCACCCGGAACATGTTGATGGTGCCGTCTCCTGATATCCTATTATGCAGCCCATTTGTAGGGATGTCACATTGCCACCCAAATCCCGTGGCTCAAGGTGATTCTTGGAGATGGGGACACTTGCATCTTAACCACGGCTTCTTGGAGCTGTGCTTTCCCATGTTAATTCAGTGTCTGGCCTTTGGTTATAGGGCAGTGCCTGGAGAGAAGGGCATGGGTGGAGGGACAGGCTGGGAGAGATGCTGGCTGGGGGCAGGTGACAGCAGGCCACGGGTGCAGGCGTGTCCACCCCATCCCCACAGAAGGTCCTCCCTTCTCATGGCATCTGGGGTCTGAGACATGGCATCCATAATCAGAGTGGACAGCACCGTGAAGACTCGGATCAGAGGCTGGGGGTGTGGCTCAGTGGCTGAGCACTTGCCCTGCATGTGCCAGGCCCTAGGTTCAAGCCCCTGCACTGGGGATTAAAAAAAAAAAAAAATAGGCCTGATTGGATTCAAACCCAGCTGGTGCATCTAGCAGCTCGGCAAGTGACTTAAATCCTCTGAGCCTCAGTTCCCTCATTTGCAGCTTTACATATGCACATGTAAGTCCCTCTGTTTCTTCTCCCAAGAGGACCTGGAAGCTAAGATCTGCCCTCGGTGAAAGGGTTCTGATCATGGAGGGAGGCTTGTGTCGGGTAGCTGGGGCCTGTCCCTTAAATCACCCCAGCTAGCTGGCTCCCTGTTCTGTTTATAGATAAGTCCCAGGGGAGCATCCTTGCAAGAGCTGGAAGCTCAAATAGAAGTGGCTTGAGGACCTAGGAGCCTGGGAACCTCCGCCAGCCTTCTGGTGCCCCCTGCTGGCCTCACTAGGAAAAGAGATTGGGAGATCAAGGTCAAGGAAGTTCCTAAGGTCAACCACGCGGGCACTTCCAGGTCTCCTTCCCAGGGACAGAAGCCTGAGGTAGCCAACTAGGTAAGGACACCCATCTCCGCAGAGCAGGATCCTGCCCTCTCCCTGCACCTGGCTTGGTGTCTATACAGGTGGTCTGGCCCGTGGGTGTAAATACCCCCCCAGCCAGGGCTCTGCTGGCGGGGGGGACTGTCACTCAGAGGGATGGGATTTGAAAATTAAATTGGCAGGACCAGACAGAATATTCCATTCTAAGAACTTTCCAACCAGGACACGTGAATGAGCTGTGTGCAGGGTAACTGTTCTGGGGTTTATCTGGGGCGTTTGGCAGGGACATCTACCTGAACTAACATTTCCCAGTTGTCATGAGAAGAAATGACGATGGCCAGGTCTGGCTTGCTCCCCTGGAAGGGAACAGGCATTTATGTTCCTGTCACTGAATGAGTGCCTTCCTCTCCATGACATCATTTCTCCTTGCTGACAGCCTTTGACAACAGAGGTGGTAGTTCTATTTTACAGATGAGTTCGTGAGGTTCAGAGAGGTGACGTGACTGTCCCAAGGTCACAGCAGCCTGGTCAAGGCACTGGATGCCCGACTCTGAAGGCTTCACACCCCTCACCCAGACTCCAGCTGTTGCATTCACTTGTGCCCTAGAGTGACCATCATGTGCCCAGACTGTCACATGGTGTTTGAGGTGTAAAACAACCCTGCAGGATTTGGGGTCTCTCCAGGGCCTGGCCCAGCCCACAGGGAATAACCAAGGATTGCCATCTCTGAACACAGATGCTTACGACTGCTTTACTTACCAACACAGAAGGGGAGACCACCAGCCTTGCAGAGGGCTGGGGAGAGCAAATACCAGTGACCACGAGTTCTGGAACACACTGGGCTGGAGGGTGCATGGGAGTCCGGTTCTGGGTATCCCAGGATGAGGGAGGGTCTGGACCAAGAAGTAGTTGGCTGCAGGGTGGGATTACTATCCAGAAGCATGCTCTTGGGCTTGTCATTTGCCGCCTGTTTCTAGAAGCAGAACAGGAGGTATTCAAGGACATAGCTAAGGGACAGCCCCATGGGCAGTCTACTTGCTTGGACTGGGTTTATCTGAATTTTCACTCAGTTCCTTTGGTAATGAGGAGCTTCCCCACATGCCGACTGCAGTCACCAGACACAGATGTAGGCGTGGGTTGTGGTGGAGAAGAAATCAGCTCCAAGAACCAGCAGCTCCGTTGGAATGAGGTGGTGGTGGGGGGGGGCTCCTGTACCGGTCACTATAACTGTCCATGGGTTTTTTTCCTTTCTGCACCTCTGTGAGGACTGACCACATGGTCCCCAAGGTTTATGCCAACTGCAAAGCTCTGTGATTTGGAGAGTTTCTACAAAGCTAAGGGCTACTACCTATGTAACAGCCACCAAAATTCTCAGATTTTCCGGGGAGATATTCCAAGCTGTGTGCTCTACAAAAAGCCCAGCAGTAAGCTCTTGGGCTGGAGGACTTTCAAATGCCTTTCTTGGTAGCAGAGACTAGAATCTGCACCTGGAAGCAGAAGGTTTGTGGATGCCCAGGGTTGCTAGGTCTCTAGCAGGTGGCTGGAACCCAAGCCTCCCAGCTGTGGGTAGGGATAGGGGTGCAGGCAAGACCTTCAGGCTCAGAGAGCAGCCAGGAGCAGGAAGGCCATGAATAACTACCTCCCGGAACATTCTAGAACACTTTGTACAGCTGGAGTCCTCCATTTTTATGGGGGAAGGTGCTGTATGTTAGGAGCTTTATCTAAGATATAATTTGGTCACCTAGACCATGTTCAAAGCTCTTGCTTAGCTGTGGCGCTTACAGTAGGACCTTCTACGGTTAAGTCAACAGCCTCCCTTGGACACCCTCTGGCCTCTGCAGATGCTGTCCCACAGCAGCCCATCCAGGGTGGATGATACAGATAAGGGCCCAAGTGACCCCGGGGGAGAGTACCAAATTGCTCTAATGCCTTCCTACCATCATTACCCAATGACTAAATCAACTGTGGTAAATGTGTGGCTTTCTTTGCCAATTAAAAGACTCAGCAAATTACCCACAGGGCCAAACAACATTTAAATATAAGTAAAACCAAAATTGTCAATCAATACTTGGAATATGTTCTTCTACATTCTTTGACAAAAGGAAACTTTGGGCTTTGGTCCCCTTTCTTCTTCTCCTTCTCCTCTCCTCCTCCTCCTCCTTCTTCATACTGTGGATTGAACCCAGGGATGCTCTACCACTGAGGATGCTCTACTCCCCAGCCATTTTTATTTTCTTTTGATATAGGTTCTTGCTAAGTTGCCCAAGCTGGCCTTGAACTTGTGGTTCTCCTACCCTGGTCTCCCAAGTCATTGGGATTGAGGGTAATGCACCACCATGCCCGGTTCTTTATTTTAATCCTACTTTTTCAAAAAAAAATATACTTGTAGAGCTAGCACCCAGTTTAGGGGTATCTTGCCTTACCACTCACTGGGTGCATATGTATGTATGCAGGTGTTCAAACTTCATCCTGATTCAAAATCATGGACCATTAATAATGTCTGACTGCAAAACTAAGGAGCCACTAAATATTATAACTATTTATAAGTAATCTGTTGCCCAAGGCTTTGGGCTACTTAATGAAACTTTGAATTAATGTGTAACTTAAGAAATAGATCATTCTATGAATATAGACTACCAGAAGCATAATTTAAGCTATTCTAATTGCTCAACTACTTGGATAGGGGTAAGAGGAGTAAATGAATCACAAATACTAATAAAATGTATTAGTTTGCATGTGTCACCTCCTTGGCCATCATAATGACCCTCTAGGCGAGACACTATTACTACTCCCATTTTACAGATAAAGAAACCGAGGCTTAGGACGATGTATGTAACTGGCCTAAGGGCACACAGTGAAATTCAAATCCAAATACATATGGCTTTTATAGTCACTGGACAGTGCATCTCTAGGGTAGAAAGAATGAGGCAAGAAGGTGCTAGAGATCAATTAAATTGCCTCAATGAAAGTGTGGAGTTTGCTTGAGCTCACACTGATTGGTTAGAGAATGAGATAGGGAAAGGTAATTTCAGGCAGCTATATGGGTTTTATGGAAAAGTCCTTGGGAGAGGGCTGGACAGCCAAGTGGTAGCTGGGGTGACGTGGTCACTAGTGCAGCCCATGTCTGGTAGCTGGGGTGACCTGGTCACTAGTCAGGGATGAGACGGGGAGAGCCTCAGGGAATCCTGGGGGGCTGGGTGGTTCTAAAAGATGCCCAATCCAGACTCATTAAACCTTCTTGATAAGTACTCGGGAAAATCCTCCCAGATGGGCTGGGATGACCTTTAGGGGCCTCACCATGAGCATGACCCCATGCGGCCATCAAGGGAGAGCTCAGCCCACCCTCCCTTCAGTCCCGCAGCCAGGGATGAGCCAGACAGAGGCTCCGTCGGCCACTGTGGGTCAATTCTGATCGCACACCCAGTCTGTCTCCCTGGCGTGAGACTTTGAAAGCAGTAGTGGGCAGGGAGGAGGCAGGTAGGTGGGAGGGTGGCCAAGGATGCAGGGGAAGGAATGGGCATGGGGGGCACTGGGAAAGCCGGGATCCGACTGGAAGCCAATTCTGGCTGCAGCATCCGTGATCCTGTGTCTGTTCCCTGCGCCACATTCTTCTGCACGTCACGGATCCACCCCAGGAGAGCTGGCATGGCTTGCAGATGGAGGTCCCTCAAGGAATCTGGGGCCCACAGTCATCATCCCACTGGCTCATGTCCCTAGCTGGTGATAAGCAGGCTAGAGTCCAGCCCTCTTAATTGCTTGGCAGGTCGCGCCTCCCCTCCTCTCCATTGGACATATTTAGCCAACACTTGCCATATGGGGAGCACCATCTTTTTATTTCACAGGGTTGACAGCCCAGCTCAAGCAGACGGAGGAGTGTCGACAGGGGAGGGTTCCAAGGCACTTGTTTATTTAGGAACAAAGGCTGGATTTTGGAGGAACTGGCGCCTCGAATGATAGAAGGTTCTAGAACCTCAGGTCTGGAGGTAAGGAGGGAGGGAACTCAGGGGAGAGGGGCTGGCAGCCTGAATGGAGGTGCCCTTCTCTGCTGCCACCATTCTCTTAGCCTCAGACATCTTTTCCTGTCTTTGACACCCTGGGAACTGTCCAGCCAGCAGTGTGCTGAACCGCAGTGGCCGCCTGAGGCTGCCCTGATGGGGAAGAGCCTGTGATTAGTTAGCTGGAGACCTGAGGAGGAGGAGGAGGGACAAGGCTGGGTCCTCGGAGGGCAGCCCTGCCCCACTGCCACGTTTGAACCGTGAGCATTTGCATTCCTGACGTTCACAGTTGGTTAATTAAAAATAAGCCCAAGGGCCTCAGGAGGCCCAGAGCAGGGTGGGAACAGAACTGCAATGTGAGGAGATTCCAAGTTCCAGACTAAAGGGACATGAAAGGGACCGATTTTTGTTTGAGAACCTGCTGCTATGGATGGGAGCTTGGAGACCCCGAAAAGGACAGGAGCAATCCATGGTCGTGATGCTTAAAGGACACAAAAGAAATCATGCCCCCCTGGAAGGTCACACCACCTGCAGACAGTGGCTAGCATCTTTCCATATCTTACCCTATTTTAATATGTGAGTGTGTGTCAGTATGTGCCAGCACCAACTCCATCAAAACTCCCACCAGGCAGGAGTTAGCCTTGTAAATGGGGGGGTGGAGGCACAGAGAGGATAAGTCATCTCCCTGGGGTTGTTCAGTGGACAGCTAGGACTTGGACACAGTCAATCTGACTCCTAGGGCCCACTCTTGACCTTAGCACCATATGCTCTCTTCAGAAACCTTTGCTGGAAGTCCAGGTGCACATTTGAGCTTTTATTTTGAAGAGAGTAAAATTAATGAGGACAGAAAATAATTTTGTGAAGATAAAGGTGGCCAAAGGTCTCAGGGTCACCTGGAAAGCTTAGCTTTGATTCTCTCAAAGAATCTGGGGAAGACAGACAGTATCCCATTCCAAGTAGGACACAACCACAGCTCAAGGCTCTGGGGTCTTTCGGGTCAGGGTCCCTTAGCTGCTGGGCTCTTGTGAACCTTACCCTGGATGTGCAGGGTTCTCAAGCATGTCCCCATGGTAGTCTCCCCTCATCCTTGGAGTTATTCCAAAATCCACCCCCAGTGGATGCCTGAACCACAGGTAGTATTAAACTCCATAGATACTGTTTTCCCTGTACATACATACGTGTTATTACTCAGTTTTTCATCGCTGTAGCAAAATTCCTGAGATAAACAAGTTATAAAGAGGAAAGGTTAATTTTGGCTTATGGTTTCATAGCTTTCAGTCCACAGTCACTTGGCTCCATTGCTTTTGGGTCTGCAGCACGACAGCATATCATGTTGAGGAGCCATGGGGGAACAAGGCTGCTCACTTCATGGTGGCCTGAAAGTGAAGAAGAGAGAGAGAGGAAGATACTGAGGTGCCATTATCCCCTTTAAGGCCACACCCCAATGACCTAACTTCCTCCCATGAGGCCATACCCCCAATGACCTAACTTCCTCCCATGAGGCCACACCCCAATGACTTAACTTCCTCCTATGAGGCCCTACCTTCTAAAGTGTCCATCCCCTCTCAATAGTGCAACAGGCTGGCAACCATGCTTTTCACACATGTGCCTTTGGAGAACATTCCAGATCCAAACTAGAGCACCTAGGATGAACTTTATAAGTTAGGCCCAGTAAGAGACTGGCAACAATAACTATACTATAAAATGGAGAAATTATGACAATATATTAGAAAAGAAATTAGGCAAATATCTCTCAAAACATTTTATTATTTCTGGAATTTTTCATTTAATGTTTTTGGACTGTGGTAAACTGTGGGCAACCAAAACCATGGAAAGCAAACCCACAGATAAAGGAGGTCCACGGTATTGTCTGCTCTTCCTGGTCAATGCTTCTGTGATTGGCAGGTAGGAGACTTACCTGAGAGCCAAAGAGGCCACACCCTGCACACCTTGAGTGGGCCAGGTGGTAGTGACTGCTGCAGCTGCACAAGGGCTACTTTATCTTCATTTACTATCTTCTGTACTTTTCTGTATCTTTGAAATTTTCCATAACAGACTTTTTTTTATTGTTGTTGTTTTGTTTCATTTTTCTTTGTTTTGTAGGGCTGGAGATTGAACTCAGGGCCTCACACAAGCCACCACTGAGCCACATCCCAGGCCTGTAAGTGTCTTTTTTTAAGAAAACATAAATAAAACATCTTTTATAGATGCTCTGTCCTCAGGGAAGTTCCAGGGAGTGGACCATCTGACTACAGGAAGGTCTGCATGACCAGCAGTTGAAGAAGCTGAGCCAGGAAGGAGGGATAGGATGTTTTCTGGAACAAGGCAGGAAATATGCCCTTAATGACATCCACTTAATCAAACAAGACTTTTTCTTTTCTTTTCTTTCTTTCTTTTTTTCTTTCTCTCTCTCTCTCTTTTCCTTCCTTCCTTTCTTTCTTTCTCTCTCTCTCTCTTTTCTTTTCTTTCTCTTTCTTTCTTTCTTTGTTTTTTTTTCTCTTGTACCAGGGATTGAACCCAGGGGCATTTAACCACTGAGCCACATCCCCAGCCCTTTTTTATATTTTATTTAGAGACAGGGCCTCCCTGAGTTGCTTAGGGCCTCACTAAGTTGCTGAGGCTGGCTTTGAACTCACAATCCTCCTGCCTCAGCCTCCCAATCCGCTGAGATTACAGGTGTGCACCACCATGCCCAGCCCAACCAATGCTCCCCATTGAATCTTGGTGGAGATTGAATCTTCAGTGCACCTTGGAGTCAGACTACCCAGCTTACCCTCTGACCAACTGTGGGAATTACTTTGCCTCTCTGCCCCTCCATTTCTCATCCACCCACACATCTTCCTTCTTGTCTGGCTGCTTCCTCTCCACAGTGAACAGAGGACAGGTGGGCTGCAAAAACAGAAACACTCACCACGTGACCCTCACAGAATGTCTCTGCTCTGCTCTTGAACAGCGCACAGGCCGCGTTGCCCGCGGAGAGCACACACACCAATCAGTTGTGTCTGGTTCCACCTTTGTGCCAGCTGTATGGATTATTGTAAGTACACAACTTAATTACATAGTGGATTGATCAATGAAAGAAAAATACGAAAAAATGTTTTATTTCTATGAAACTTAGGTTAAAAGCCCTCGGGAAGAATCAATAAACAGGTCACGGAGAACAACGGACATTAAATAAAGCATGAGCAAGAGAGTTATAAAAATCTGGGGAGGGGCACCAACCTGGGATCATTTTGCATTCAGAGAGCTTTGTAAACACCTTTCAGGATCACATTAAGGAAGCAGGAAACCGTCAAGAATGCCCTGAAGGTGTGGTTTATTTCTGAAAGGTGGTGTGGAACTTCACAGCAGACCCACATCAAAAAAAAAAAGTCTTAGCTCTACATCAAAATATTGGGTAAGTCTGTATTTTGAAAGTAAAATTCCAGGTTCAAGGAATATACGCACGTACAAGGTTTTGTCTATTTGTTTTGATTTTGGGGACTGGGGACTGAACCCAGGAGCTCTCTACCACTGAGCTACATCCTCAGCCCTTTTTATTTTTTATTTGGAGACAGAGACTCACTAAGTTGCTGAGGCTGACCTTGAACTTGCAACCCTCCTGCCTCAGCCTCCTGAATGACTGGCTGATTGTCCTGTACCACCTCCAGGGCTCACACAAAAGAATTAAAATTATTTGGGGGAAAAATATGAATCATTCAAGAGTACGAGATGATAAAACATTTGCAACAAATGTAAATGCTCCTGATGAAGCACTGCTCTCTAAAATACCCAGAGAACACGATTCAACAATAAGAAATGGAACAACCTGATTTTGAAATGGGCAAAAGATCTAAATAGATCTACCAAGAAGTTATACAATGGTGAGTGAGCATTCAAAAGGAGGCCTCACCTCAAGTCAGGGGAGAATTGCAACTTAAAACAACAATGATGTGTACCACGACCCACCCATCAGGATGGCCAAAGCAGGACCATACCACATGCTGGTGGTGGCTGGGGGAGGCAGAATGGCACAGCCACTGTAGGGGACAGCTTGGTGGCTCCTTACAAAGCTAAACATACCCTTACTACAAAACCCAGAGATCACACTCCTGGTATTGACCCTCATGAATTGGAAACTAGGTCCATATCTGCACACAGATGCTTTTGGTAGCTTTATTGATAACTTCCCAAAACTCAGAAGCATCCAAGATGTCCTTCAGTAGATGCCCATCCAGAAATGTGATATATTGAGCACTAAAAAGAATTGAGCTGGGGCTGGGGGTGGAGCTCAGCGGTGGAGAGCTCATCCAGCGAGCTCCAGCCCCGGGTGGCAGCCTCAGCATCATGTCAAAAGCATCATGCAGGAATGGAGCTATCAAGCCATGATCGGATACGGATAAAATTTGGATGTCTATAACTAAGCGAAGAAGCCAATCTGAAAAGACAATCTACTCCATGATCCCAACTGTATGACATCCCTTAAAAGGCAGACGTATGGAGATGCTCAAAAGATCAGTGGCTGCCGGTGGGGGGCGGGGAGTAGAGGGGAGGAAGAGATGAATAGGCAGAAGATTTTCAGGGGAATGGAACCAATTCTGTAGGATACTGCCTTGATGGACACATGTCACTGTACACCCATCAAATCCAGCAGAAGCTGCAACAGCAAAAAAAAAAAAAAAAAACCACTTTAATGTCAACTCTGAACTTTGGACAATAATGAGATATCAGTAGATCCATTGATTGTGACAAAGGCACCACCCTTGGGAGGGTCAAAGGTCAGAGAGGCTGTGTGCAGGGAGGAGAGTGTGTGGGAGTTTTCTATAGTCCCCACTCAGTTTTCCCGTGACCCTAAAACAGCTCTAAAACATCAAGTGTACCTATGTATGTATAAGTATGTAATACAGTTATTGAATATCAAATAATCATATATAACATGACACACAAATACATAGATATCCAAAAAACAAGGAGAAAGACAGTGAGGGATCTGCATTATAGTTTAAAAGACGGCAAGCCCACGCAGCCTTAGAAGCAAGTTCTATCATCACCTCGAGGACGACAGGAGCCCCGCCCGTGTGAGACCAACTGTCCTGTAATTTGACCAACATTAACCTTCCTGCCTCTTTTTATAATCTTAATATGCAAATATCTTAAATATTAGCATCATGAATTCACTACTGAATTGAAAAAAAAATCCATCATGACCAATTGAATTTTTCTCAGAAATGTACAAGGAATGTTCAAGATAGAAAGGAAACTCTGAGTCTAGATGGGAAGACCTGAGACCTGAATATATGGGGGCCACGCGGTGTTCTAGGACAGGAAGAATCAACCCCACATCAACCTGTCAGTCTACAAACATGAGTCCAACAAAAACACCCACAGGATTTCTAATGAATTGGGACAAGGTGATTCTCCTAAAGTTCATCCAGAGTAGGGAATGCACAAAGATAACAAAGTGGATTTTGGAGAATCATAATAACCAGGAGGTGTGTAAACTAACTTGAATCAGCTGGGTTTGGTCAGAGCAGGCACAGTTACTACAGGTAGATAAAAACTAAAATACACATAAAACATTTTCAATTTAATTAACTAAAATACTGGGAAATAGAATGGAGAAATAAACTGAATTATTAAAATAGTCATCCATCTGACAAATATTTGAGTTTTTGTTTTGTTTGGGGTACTCAAGAGTGAAGCTAGGAACACTTAACCACTGAGCCACATTCCTAGCCTTTTTTAATATTTTATGTAGAGGCAGGGTCTCGCTAAGTTGCTGACGGCCTTGCTAAGTTGCTGAGTCTGGCTTTGAACTTGGAATCCTCCTTCCTAAGCCTCCTGAGCCACTGGGATTACAGGAGTGGAACAACCATACCTGGCCAAATATGTGTTGAAAACCTACTGTGTGTCAGCACTGTTAGACTATGTACAATGGATAAAAGTAAACCAGATGTGAGAATATAAAATAAACATGTCTGGGTGCGAAGGCACACACCTGTAATCCCAGCAGCTTGGGAGGCTGAGGCAGGAGGATCGCAAGTTCAAAGCCAGCCTCAGCAACTTAGCAAGGTCTTAAGCAACTTAGCGAGACCCTGTCTCAAAATAAAAACTAAAAAGGGCTGGAGATGTGGCTCAGTGGGTAAAGTGCCCCTAGGTTTAGCCCTAATACCAAAAAAACAAACAAACAACAACAAAAAAAAAAACCATAATGGATAACACCCTGGTCCCCTTGGAACTTGCACTCTAGTGGGAGAGACAAAGAAGAATGAATAGACATATCATTTTAATGTACGACACTTTACTTGGTGCTGCGACCAGGGAGTCTGGACTAGGTGGAAGTATTGATCTAAAAATACCAACCTGAATAGTGGCCGGCATAGACGTGGTGGGTAACCTGCAGACTGGACGCTGGCAGAGAGGGGACAGACTGAGCCTTGGACGTCCAGGGTGAAGGAGACGTGGAGGGGCCATCAGTCAAGTAGGAGGAGATCCAGAAGATGGAGTCCCAGGAGCGGGGTGGGGTGGGGGAGAAGCCCCTCCAGGAAAAGGGTGTGGTCCACTCTGCCAAATTCAGCAGGGAAGTCCAGGACCCATCGCTGCATTTAGCATCGTGTTGATTATCCTCATTTAAACACGCAGGGGGCCGTACCCAGGCCCTTCAAGAAGTGTCATGCTGCACACCTGTAATCCCAAGACTTGGAGGCTGAGGCAGGAGGATGGCGAGTTCGAGACCAGCCTCAGGAACTTAGTGAAACTGTCTCAATACAAAAAATTAAAAGATCTGGGGGTGTAGCTCAGAGGTAGAGCACCCCTGGGTTCAATCCTCCATACTGGAAAAAAGAAAAAGAAAAAATTAGAAGAAAGAATGGAATTATGGGAAGAGGTGAGCTTTGTACACTACATTCTTTTTTTTTTTTTTAACTAAGAAATAAAAACAGCTCTGATGTGAACATGGCAACATAGTTACTCACTCTGACATGTGGTCACCAGTGCTTGTTATAACATTTCTTTTAAACATTTTGTTTCCAATGTTGTCAAATCAAAAGGAAAACCATTTTCCAGGTAAATATTTAAAACATACATATGTGAAAAGTTTAGGTGATGGCCAAGAAACTGGGGAGTGGCTGTCCCTGGAAAACCACCTGTATTAGAGATTTCCTGGGCATCCTCTGCCCTCTGTTAAAAATACTAGAATCCTATCTGATCCCTGCTTTGGTATCAAGGCAAACATGATCCAGGTGGGTTCCTTCTCATGTGCTTACTATGGCTATGTTCGTGTCTCCTTCTGATTTTAAAAAAAGTTAAAACGAAAACATCTTCAAGGCCCCCTGGAAGAAGTGTGGCCGCGGGTGCTACGGGGTGTGGTCCGTGGGGGTCACCCAGGGCACTGGGCAGCATTTGGGAGTCCAGGGAAGGGGGGCTTCCTTTTACTCTCTAATATCTGCTTCATTTGAGTTTCTAAAATCATATTCATTGATCCCCTTTTTTCAAAAAGGAGGCAGGCTCTCTAAATAAATGGATTTTTATAAGGTTGGATTTTTTTGTTCTTTTTAGATATGCATGACAGTAGAGTATACTTTATGTATTATGTGTACATGGAGCATAACTTATTCTAATTAGGATCCCATTCCTGTGGTTGTGCATGATGTGGAGTTTCACTGTCTGTGTATTCATATGAACATAGGAAAGTGATGTCTAGTTCATTCCACTGTCTTTCCCATTCCCATCTCCCCTCCCTTCCCTTCATTCCCCTTTGTCTAATCCAATGAACTTCTGTTCTTCCCTCCCCACCCCACCTCCCTTAATGAATGTTAACATCCTCATATTAGAACATTTGGCCTTTGGTTTTGGGGAATTGGCTTATTTCACTTAGCATGATATTCGTAGTTCCATCCATTTACTGGCAAATGCCATAATTTCATTCTTCTTTAAGGCTGAGTAATATTCCATTTGTGTACACATACCACATTTTCTTTATCCATTCATCTGTTGAAGGGCATCTAGGTCGGTTCCATAGTTTAGCTATTGTGAATTGAGCTCCAATAAATATCGATGTGGCTGTGTCTCTAGAGTGTGCTGATTTTAAATCCATTTGGTATAAACTGAGGGGTGGGATAACTGGGTCAAACTAGTGGTTTCATTCCAAGTTTTTAAAGGAGTCTCCAGACTGCTTTCCAAAGTAGTTGCACCAATTTGCAGCCCCACCAGCGATGTATGAGTGAACCTAGAGAAAGTGTTGTTAACCTAACAGAAGATTGGGCAAGGACAGAAAGAAGCCATCAGCCGCTGAGTAAATACAAATGCCTACAGCCGCGAAAACCAGGCTCAGCTGTCTGAGAAGGAGGGACATTCACGTCACACACGAAGAGTTCCCAACTGGGAAAAATGGAGACTCCTGTTGCTGGGAGTGTTGACGTGGGTGTGGGGAAACGGGCCTCTTGCGATGTCGTGGCAGTGGTGATGGGTTCATCTTTCAGGAGAGCAATGTAGGTGTTTTCTCCACGCGTAATGCAAATGCCTTTGGTGGGCCACTATTATTCCAAGAAATCCAACATATAGAAATAGTCTCACACACACACAAAGGTGCATTCATTGTATTTCCATTGCAGCATTGTTGGTTTGAGTAGAAACTTAGAAATAACCTAAATGGGCATATATTCTGGTAGGTCCATCCTACGAGATGCTAATTAGTTACCCAAAGTAATGGGGTGAGCCTGCGGCAGGACAGGGGGAACCCGTGGCTGTGCCCAGTTTAAAGTCGCACCGGCTTAGACTTCAGGGCCTCTGGGACACTCCTCTGAGGTACCTAATCTCACAGGCAAGGACACCTGGCTCTGGGTAGGGGGTTACTGTGCCTCATGGGCAGGACCTGAGCAAGAGGGGCCCTCGCTGACATCCTCAACTCGTCCCTCTCTGGGCTCTTCTGGCCCTCCTGTCTTGCCATTTCCTGGTCTCCTTGAAACTCCAACTTGAGCTGCCCTGTGGTCGAGTCAAGGCCCTGGGGCAGAGCTCAGGGCTCTGGGCCTCATCTTTCTGTGTCTCTGTGGAAGATGATGGAAGCAAGCTCTCTTCACCGAATCTAGACAAATCTTCTAACTGACGGGGGGAAAAACTCACCACAGAGACTGAGAGCTCCCACTGGCAGGCGGTAAAGTGGTGTTCCAGACGTTTCCACACTGGCTCCTGCCTGGTCTGCCCTTCTTGTGGCAGGGTCCCCCAGGGTGGCTGGCTGGCTGGGTTCCTGGCTCGGCTGTCCCTTGCCGTCATCTGGGCTCTGACCTGACTGTGCAGCTCCATGTCCAGGCCCTGCCCTGCTCCCTGGGCTGCTCTAAGAAGGACAGGCTCAGCCCAGGGAATCTTGTCCTCGTGCCAACATCCTGGGGGCCTGAGGAGCGCAAAGTCACCTGGGTGTCTGAGTCCCTCCCCTCAGCGGCAGCCCGGCCACCTCCACCACTGCGGCAGGCTCTGTCCTGGGGGCCAGGAGCGTCACCCCTCCGTCCCCACCTGTCACGGAGGGCCAAGCTGGATCTCCACAGTCTGGTGAGTGAACAGGCCCCCAGGCATGTGCAGCGTCACCCCGGCCCCCACCAACGTGACCCTATTGGAAGCCAGGTCCTTTCAGATGTGATCAAGGTGAGGATCTTGAGTCTGTCCTGGATTTAAGGTGGTCCTCAAGTCTGATGACTCGTGTCCTTGAAAGACAAGGTCAAGGGACATTTGAGACCTGGACACAGCATGCAAGATCCTGCACGTAGATCAGAACGACACAGTCCAGGCCAAGGGACAAGCAGGGACAGTGGGGGAGACGTGCCAGGAGCAGCGAGTGGGCAGGGGACAGGGCAGCCGAGGACCTGGCCGAGCCTGGGCCAGGCAGCGTGAGGACAGGGGAAGGGCTATGTGCTGTCCTCCTGCCTGAGGTTCTGGGAGCCTGTCCTGCAGCTGTGACATCCAGGATCCCAGGTGACCCGCCCGCCCCAGCCCCCCTCCCCAGAGCCAGGTGCAGAGGTGAGCCAGGTGTCAGAGCCCGGTCGGTGTCAGGGAGGGTGCAGAGAGGCACGTCACCCCCTGCCCAGGAAGGAGATCTGACTCTGCTGCACAGGGCACGGGGACAGGAGGTGTGGCAGGTGGGGCCTGCTGATTTCATGTCATTTTTTCCCCCTACGACCCCAACCATGCACTTCCTGCAGACCCACACAGTAAAAGCCACACCCAGAAATGTTCCTGCAGGGAAATGCAGCTCTGTGACATCTAGGATAGCTATCTAGTGAGCTTACTCTTTTGACCGGTGTTCTTGTTTTATATGCAACCCTCACCACCGTGCCCAGCATCCCTAGGCTGGGTCTGTCTGGCCTTTGGGCCTGAGAGGAAGGTATGGGCAAAGGAAGTCAGTGAGCAGATGAAGGAGGAAGGGAGAGGGGGTGACCGGTCCCCCACCCGGAATGGCCCAGCCAGGCGTCTATCTCTGGTGGGAGAGACTCAGATCTCAGGCTTTGCATAGCAGCGAGGGTTGCAGAGTACTTGGGCCTTGTTTGGGCTCTGAGCAGTGGCTGGTCTAGAGGCCTGAGCCCTGCCCAGGAGGGGCCTGAAGCTGAGGCAGGCCTCTGGGTGTCTGGTGGATGAGCACCCAGGGCCGGGTGGGACGTGCTGCTGGCAGAAGACCTGTCAGGTCAACTCAGATGGACGCCACGCCACACGGCCGTGAGCCCCGCGCAGGGCCAGGGGTGCTGATTCTCTCACAGAGGGTGCAGAGAATCAGCAGAATCAGTAGACAGAAGGGGAGGCGGGCAGGAGATTGGGGTGCTGAGGACCAGCCCCTGAGCCGTAGCCAGCAGGACCTTTGGGAAGAAGGCTTCAGGTTGAGGCTGCTCTGGGAGCCAGAGATGTCATAGAAAGGGATGAACTTTGGGACCAGGCAGAGCAAGTTGCTTTGCCGTATGGGTCCTGGGATCTTGAAACAGGAGGGACAATCAGGCCCCCTGGTGCATGCTGAGACAGGAGCAAGTCTCCGAGCGACTTGTTAAATCTCAGTACCTTCTTCCCAGGGAGCTTGTCACAGGGGACATGACTATACAAGGGCCTCATTCACGGCTGGATGTGGCACATGCCAAGACTGCCCCCTCCCCCTCCCTGACCTCCAGTCACCTGGTCCCTTGGTGCCAGAAGCACCCACTGAGCTCCAGCAAGGTGGCCAGCAGGGGGAGACGCTGGGCCAGCAGACATGAGTCCTGCCCTCAACCCCTCAGTGACCCTGGGCGGCTCAGCGTGGGACACTGTGCGCTTCCCAACCTTTGTTGCCTGCGTAAGCAAGTAGCACCATCCGACTTAGACTCTTGTCTCCCCGAGTTTCTTTTCAGTTATGATTTGCACTGACCTAATTATTCCTCCTCTGGGTTCTATTAGTAAGAGATTCAAAACCAAAACATCCAGACGGATGGACTGGGTTTTAAAAAGTGATATTGAATTTCAAGTTAGCCTGTGGGATACTTTGGCGTGGGGGTGGGGTGTGCATGTGTGTGTGCACGTGTGTGCTCAGAAGTCACAAGATAGGAGCAATCGTTTCTTCTGAAATCAATAACAGTGGTCACTCTTTATAATCTTTTTGCCAATTTGTTCTTTCTTTTCCTTTCTCTCTCTCTCTCTCTCTCTCTCTCTCTCTCTCTCTCTCTCTCTCTCCTGTGTGGTACTGGGATTGAACTCAGCATCTTCAGACCTTTTTATTTTATTTTATTTTATGGGTTGCTGAGGCTGGCCTCGACTTGTGATCCTCCTGCCTCAGCCTCCCGAAGCTGGGGTTACAGGTCTGTCCCCACACACGGCTTGCTAGTTGATAATCCTGTATTCAGAAATGATCATGTCTGGCTTTTGCATTTTTTATTTTTTTTGCTGTGCTGGGGCTCAAACCAGGCCTTGCTCATGCTGGGTGAGTGACCACACTGGCTGCCCTCGATCACGTTGGTCTTCGGTTCTCGTCTTTTCTCCTGCTCCTCTGGCCATGGAAGTCTGGTGTCCTTGTGTGGTGGACAAGGCCTTTTACGGAAGGTCTCTTTGCATCTCCACATTTAACCGTCTCATGTCCCACCCCCAGCCCAGGCTCTGATGGAATATTCCGGGCTTTCTGCCACCAGGCCTGTGGGGGTTGGCTCTCCTGGAGGGGTCCTGCCCCTGCCCGGCCCCCCCAGTCCTCAGCAGCCAGCTCCACAGTCTGCAGGTCTCTGTCAAGGCCAGCCCTCTGTGGTGATGCTGCTCCTCTGCCCTGGATGCCCCTGGCCACCGCTGCCCATCCTCACGTCCTTGTCCAGGGCCTCCAAGGGGCTGTGAGGAGCTCGCCCTTCCTCCCATATACCACTGCCTCCAGGATGGGCTTGTTTACTGCTCCCTCCCCACACCCAGAACTACCCTGGCACCAGAGAAGATGCGTGTGCAAAAGGAATCCCTAAGAATCCCAGAGACTCAGGAGGCTGAGGCAGGAGGATCGCAAGTTCGAGGCCAGCCTCAACAACTTAGCCAGGTCCTGTCTCAAAATAAAAAAATAAAAAGAGCCGGGAATGTGGCTCAGTGGTAGAGCACCCCTGGGTTCCATCCCTGGTATGACAGGAAGAAAGAAAAAAGAAATCCCAAAGAATCTTTTGCCTGCATCCTACCCAAATCAAGTCCTTCTGCCTTTGCAGAGATGCTTGGTTTTCAGTTTTTAAAAAACTCTTTTAAACCCTGGGTGGTCTTGCCCTCTTCTGTGGAATCTACCATAATGTTGCTTATTTAATCCATTTTCTACACTGGTGATTTTTAATAAGTATGGGAACATGAAAATACATAGAAAGTAAGTGGGGAAAGGAGGAAATGAAATCATAAGCTAAAAGAGGGTAAAGATGATCCATAAAAGCATACATTATAATGCTAGAAGTGGGCTAAATGGACGAGCTTCCCAGTGGGCAAAGCAAAAAGGGAAAGATGTAAACAAGGTGATTTCCAGAAACACAGGCTTTCCTAAATTTGAGATCTGAAGGTGAATTCTCCTTTGGTCCCAAATAAAGGTGGCATCATGGGATGAGGGGACCATGTCCTGATAATATCCCGACAGCAGTGAATTTCTGTAGGTCCTTGTTAACCAGCGCACTCAAAGTACTTACTCTCAGACAAAATGTAATTCCGCAGACTCATGTGTCCAAGGCAGGGCCTGGACAAGGCTGGCTTGTCACAAGTAAGACATGGCGATAAAGAAACAAGGTCAGACCCACGAAGAAGCTCATTCCCAAAGGAAAAACTAATAGCAACCACAGCAGATGCTGTTAGAGGCAACATTGTCCCCCACAGAAGGAGAAGTTGGAGAGGTTGTACATTGGAATGAGAATGTTCTGTTGTATTTCTTTTCTTTTTAAATTTTTTTTAGTTGTAGATGGACACAGTATCTTTATTTTATTTATTTATTTTTTGTATGTGGTGCCGAGGATCAAACCCAGAGCCTCACACACGCGAGGCAAGTGCTCTACCACTGAGCCACAGCCCCGGCCCCTTGTGTTTCTTTTTGGAGGAAGAGGAGGGGAGGAGGAGGAAGAGGAGTTGTAGTTTATGCTGCTAGGTAAGCGCTTGTCACAGCTGCTGCCTCTGAAGAGCTTCATGCTGTGTCACCCAGGCAGCCTGAAGTGGTGAAAAGCTCAGGTGTGACAGTCAAGTGGACCTGGGTACCAATCCTAGCACTGCAGCTTTGTAGGTTGGGAAAGATACTTTGCCACTCTGAACCTCAGTCTCCTCTTCTGTAGAACAGAAACTAGTGACAGAATTTCTTGCTATGCAGCTTGGCTGGGAGATGCTCAGTCTTTCTCTCATGAAAGGACAGGAGGCTGCAATGTCAACCTGAGAGAGAAACCCCGGCCCATGTCCCTGATGGAGACATAGGATTCTCTCCCTGAGCCACCAATCCAATCCTAGTCCTGGGGACTAGGATTTAGACCTAGGACTAGGTCTTTAGATGCCCCCCCTGGGCCCTAGTTAGGAATGTGCACTTTGGGACCACCAGGCTCCCTTGAGCATGTCAGGGGCCTGCCCTCCTGCTCACCCCAGTGGACAGGCCTAGGGAGGAATTTTAATGGAAATTCATTAGCATTTTTCTCCTACTTCTTGCTAATTTGCTGTGGGAGCTGGAGGGACCTTGGCCCTGGGGAGGCGACCTGGGGAGCCCAGTCCCTTGCTCCAGGGAGCCCCTGTTAGATGCTGTGTCTGCACACTCCCATGGCCAGGCCCTGCACCCACTTTCTGGCCCAAGACATCAAGGCCCTGGGCTCAAGCCCCAGGAGAGCATTCCCTAGCTGGGGCAGGCCGCGGACCCCGGTCTGTCTGTGGCTGCCCGTGGCTGTGCTTTCCCTGGGGGGGTCAACCGTGGATGCACGTGCTCAGAGCCAACCTGCCGGCTGTCACCTGGACCCCACGAGGGGTCACAGCCCTGCAAGGCCACACCCTGCCTCCCTGATTTTACAGATGAGGAAACCGAGGCAGCTCGCAGCCCGGCCTGAAGCCCAGCAGGCAACCTGAGGCCCGGGCAGATGGACACGTGCTTTTGCCAACTGCTGTGGGTGCCCATCCGTGGGCACAAGAGGGTCACCGGTGCAAGTCCTGGCCCTTCAGTCCCCCTCTGCCCAGCATGGGGCTGGGACCCTCTGTGCCTCCAGGTGCTGGTGAGGGTCTAGAACACCCTGTCCTGCACGGCCACCACGAGCCCAGGGGCCACGTCAATTAAACTCAATCACAAGAAGGATCCGGGTCCCCGGCCGCTCCAGCTGGCTCATCTGGCCGCTTAGTGACAGTGTGTGTGTGGAACCCTCCTTCCCCGTGACAGAGGGCGCAGGTGTCAGTGTTAAGTGGACCTTAGACCCCTTCTTGGGGCACTGGGAGGAGGGGCAGCTGACTTGGTGACTAAGACATCAGGGTGGGGGTGACACACACCTTCAGATGCATCCCAAGGTCAGGCCTGCTGGCCCCTGGGTGTGTGGCCCCCTCTGGGCTGTCTCTGCCTTCTCCCGCCCTGAGCAGGGTCACCCCCCAAGCCCCGTGCTTGTCAGAGTGGAGCACAGGCCTGGGCTGGGCCTCTTGGGTACAGAGCTTAGCACCCAGTGGCCCTGTCCCCAAGGCCAGCTGAGCCTCCCCTGTCCAGAGTCCTGATTTCATATGCCAGTCTGTGACCTTTGCACCCGCAGCCAGAGCGGGGCAGCTGATAACCAGGGCAGTGGCCTCTCTGCCCAGCCCTGCCCAGCAAGGGTCCTCATTCGCCTGTTGGAGAGTCAGGCTGAGCCCCTGCTCCTGTCAAGAGCCGGCCGTCCACACCTTCACTTCCCACCAGCACATGAGTGTGCACGTGTGTGTCTGTTTGGGGGTGCGTGTGTCTCTGTGTGCACATATGCATATTCTGTTTGTGAGTGCATGTATGCACACGTAAGTCTGTGTAGATGTCTGTGCATGTGTCTGTGTACACATGTTGGCATTATTTATGCACCTGTGTTTATATGTACACGTGTGCATCTGCACATGCATGTGTGTGTGCTCATTGTGTCTGTGTCTGCCTGTGTGCATATGCATTCCGGGTCCGTGTATATGTGTCCATGTATATGTCTGGGTGTGGGCATCTGTTGTACATATCAGCATGTATCTGTGTGCCTGTGTTTGTATGTACATGTGCGTGCGTAGGTGAATCTCCGTGTGTGCAGATACATGCAAGTGGGTGCTCATGGGTGCTCAAGTGGGTGCTCATGTGTGTCTGTGTGTGCCTGTAGCCCACATCACATGCATTCTGTGTGCGTGTGTGCAGGCGTGTGTGTGTTGTGTGTCGTCTGTGTGCACTGTGCATGTGTCTGCATGTGTCTATGTTTCTATGCTTTTGTGTGCTGTGTGTTGTGCTGTGTGTGTGTCTCTGTGCTTGTGTTATCCAGGGTGGAGGCCAGAGGGCCAAGGAAACCTTCTCTGCTTCCTCCCCAAGGTGTGCTGATGGCCACAGGGCTGGGAGGGGTGGTCGCTTCCTCCAGTCCTGCCCAGCCTGCCAGGGCTGGCTCTGGGGCCTCATGTCCAGTGTGGGAGGCGATGCTCCAGGTCCAGCCTGGAGGGTGACACTCTGCCGGTGAGTGGCCTCCTCAGGCCAGGGAGGCACAGACAGAGGAGAAGCCTTGATCCACCCTCCCTGGAAGGGGGAGCAGCTGGAGGGGTCCGGGCCAGGGGAGCCAAGGATCCGTGCCTGTCGGAGCCCACGGCCCTCTGCTACCACAGACTCCCTACTGAGCAGCTCCCAGGGCCCAAATCCCAAACCCCACCCCTCAGAATGCACTCTGCCTGATGCTGGGCGTCCTGGGCTCACACAGCGGCGTCTCTGAGCCGTGTCTGAGATCCCCAGAGCTCCCTCCCAAGCAATGGCGCAGAGGACTGTCCCCTGGTGCAGAGAAACGGGCCTCCAGGGCAGAAGCGTGGAGGAGCTGTTTGGAGGAGCGAAGGGAGGGCAGGTGGTGGGCAGAGCCAAAGTGGGGAGGCAGCAGCCCTGGAGGGGGGGGGGGCGGTGACAGGGACCGCAGCCAGCCAGGCAGCTGCCTCTAAGCTGGCAGGACGGCAGGGGAGGACAATGACTTCATTTTCAGATTATTATTCTTTAAACACGGAAAAAAAACAAGAATCACAGAAGAGGTTTGTTTTGGCAACTGGACTTCCAGCAGGAGCCTAGGGCTCCCCAGGGATTTGTTCCCCTGAGCCTGGGGTGCGGTGGCCTCAGGCCCACAGGGGCCCGGCTGTCCGTGTGGAGGAGGGGCAGGGGGAGCTGCTGCGTGGGATTGGACATGAAGGGAGGGCGCAGTCACAGGGCCCCTTGTTTTGACCCTTTGAGGCCAAATGACCCGAGTGGCTGATTCGTCCTCAGTAACTGCGCCACCTGGTGGACTGAAATAATGCTGCAGGGTTTACTTTGGGGGTTTGGGGTTTTGCTGTGATTTGTCTGGTTCTTGTCTCTGCTGACTGCTGTGCAGTGTGGCCAGAAGCAAGGAGCCACCCTGCCAGGGCCTCCCCTCCCTGTGCACAGGGCTAGAATGTCCCATCTCCCCACTCCTGGGATCATTGTGAGACACCTGGCCAGGTTCGGCGGTCCCACACTACTGATCAGGGGAGACCCTTATCTAAAAGGCCTCCTCTAATTTAAAATCAGCATGCTGAAGTGAGGCAGCCACATCAGTGTTTACAGCAGCTTGATTCATAATAGCTTAACTACAGAACTAGGTGCCCTTCAACAGATGGATGGATAAAGAAAATGTGGTACATAGACACAATGGAATATTACTCAGCCTTAAAGAAGAATGGAATCATGGCATTTGCCAGTAAATGGGTGGAACACAGACTGTCATGCGGAGTGAAACAAGCCAATCTCCCCAAACCAAAGGCCAAATGTTCTCTCTAATATGTAAATGTTAACACACAATAAGGGGATGGGGAGGGAAGAATACAAGTTCATCTGATTAGACAAAGGGGAATGATGGGAAAGGAGGGGGATGGAACGGGAAAGACAGTGGAATGAATGAGACCTACCTTTCCTATGTTTCTCTATGAATGCATGACTAGTGAAACTCCGCATCAGGTACAACCAGAAGAATGGGAAGTTATACCCCATGTTTGTAAGATATGTCAAAATACACTCCACTGTCAGGAATAACTAAAAAGAATAAATTAAAAAAATTAAAAGAAAGCAGCCTTCTCCAAAAATAAATAAGTGAAAGTCCCCCTGTGTCTCTTCTTCTTCTTCAATTCAGATGAACACTTTTTTCAAAGTTTAACTCCAGTCGTCCCTTTCTGGGACAGGTGGCCCTGGCTTACCCCTGGCTTACCCCTGTTGCTTTCTCCACATGGTGCAAACAGCAGGAGGGGTCCGCATGGTGACCTCCTCTCACCTGCTGTGTGATTGAAGCAAGTCGCTTGCCCTCTCTTGCATAAACTGCTCAGCAGAAGGCTGGAGGCGCTGCTGGTACCAGGAAGTCCTGGGAGGGATCTGCAGCTGGCCTGGGTTCAGCATCCCAAGGCCCGCGCCCCCGCCTCTCAGTGACACTACAGCCCTGTCTGTCCCATAGCTCAAGTGGAAGCTCCCAGGGCAGCAGGCGCTGTGTGGACTTGCTCTCCACCACACCAGAAGAACAGAGCCTGCACGCAGTAGGTGCTCAATAAACAGGCTGAGTCCAGGAATAACCAAATGCACACTTAACTCTCCTCGTGTGCGTCTGTCTGTCCAGCCCTCTCCCCCACCATAGCACGTGCTGTAAGTGCCCTGCGCTTGGTGCTGGGAGGGCAGGCAGAGGCAAGGACACTGCATTCTGGAGTTCTCACAGCAGAATATGACATGTGCGCACGTGTGTGTGTGTGTGTGTGTGTGTGTGTGGTGTGTGAGCATGGCTTCTCTGTATGTGTGTCCTGGCCACTGTCCTCACTGCCCTGCAGAAAGACAGCTGAAAGCCAGGCCCGGCCATTGGCTGGTCCCTCAGAGGTCAGCAGAGAAGGGTCAAGGTCACACCCCACAGAGTGGAATTTCTCCATAAGTCAGGAGCTCCCGGGCAGCAGCGCCGGATGGAGCCAGTTCTTTATCTGTCTGGAGCATCTGGAGGACAGCTGGGAAGGACTTGAGCCACTGTGACCTCTACCTCAGTAAAGCAGAGGACGGCTCGGCCTGCAGTTGGCTGCGTGTCCCCCCTCCACACCCTGAGCAAAGAGGCCGGCCAAGCCTGGTCAGTGCAGAGGTTCCTAACGACAACAGGAGTGACAGCAATGGCTGCATAATGTTTGCAATCATGTGTCCGCAATGGGGACTGGGGACCAGGCTGAGCATTGGCCAAACCTTTTTTTTGTTTGTTTTTCTGTGCTGGGAATGGAACCCAGGGTTTCACATGTTAGGCTGGTCGGGGCTCTACCTCTGAGCTCTATTCGAAGCCCTTCTCAATTTTTTTTTTTTTCTTTTCATATTGAGAGCCTTCCCTCTAAGAACTGAACAAGACAGGGATGCCCTCTGTTACCATTTTTATTCAACATCATCCTTGAAACTCTAGCCAGAGCAATTAGATAGAAGGAAAGAATTAAAAGGGATACAAATAGGAAAAGAAGAACTCAAATTATCACTGTTGCCAGAGACATGAGTCTATATTTAGAAAATCCATTAGATTCCACCAGGAACATTCTAGAAGTAATAAATGAATTCAGCAAAGGAACAGGATATAAAATTCACACCCATAGATCAAATGCTTTTCTTTCTTTCTTTTTTTTTTACTATTTATTTTTAGTTGTAGTTGGACACAAGACCTTTATTTTTATATGGCGCTGAGGATTGAACCTAGGACTTTGTAAGGCTAGGCGAGTGCTCTACTGCTGAGCCACAACCCCAACCCCTCAAATGCTTTCCTATACATCAGAGATGAATCCACTGAAAGAGAAACTAGGAAAACTACCCCATTAACAATAGCCTCAAAAAAATGAAATATTTGGGAATCAATCTAACAAAAGAAGAGAAAGACTTCTACAAGGAAAACTATAGAACACTAAAGAAAGAAATTGAAGAAGACCTTAGAAGATGGAAAGATCACCCATGCTCCTGGATAGGCAGAATCAATATTGTCTAATGGCCATGTTGGGCTGGGGATATAGCTCAGTCGGCAGAGCGCTTGCCTCACGTGCACAGGACCTTGGGTCCAATCCTCAGCTCCACACACACAAAAAATGGCCACACTACCAAGAGCGTTACACAGATTTAATGCAATTCCTACTAAAATCCCACTGACATTCTTCATAGAACTAGAAAAAGCAATCATGAAATTCACTTGGAAAAATAAGAGACCCAGAATAGGCAAAGCCATCCTTAGCAAGAAGACTGAAACAGCAGGCATCACAATATCAGACCTTAAACTATACTACAGAGCAATAGGAACAAAAATGACAGGGTGTTGTCACCAAAATAGACTTATAGAGCAATGGTACAGAATAGAAGACACAGAGACAAACCCGCATAAATACAGTTATATGTTAGACAAAGGCACCAAAAACATACATTAGAGAAAAGATGGCCTCTTCAACCAATGGTGCTGGGAAAACTGAAAATCCATATGCAGCAAAATGAAATTAAACTCCTTCTCTCCCCCTGCACAAAACTCAACTCAAAGTGGATCAAAGACTTAGGCATTAGCACAGAGACTCTTAGCCTAATAGAAGAAAAAATAGGCCCAAATCTCCACCATGTTGGCTTAGAAACTGACTTCCTCAACAAGACTCCTAAAGCACAAAAAGTAAGATCAAGAATCAATGAATGAGATGGATTCAAACTAAAAAGCTTCTTCTCAGCAAAGAAAACGATTAATAATGTGAAGGGAGAGCCTACAGAATGGGAGAGAATCTTTAATGCACCTCAGATAGAGCATTAATCTCCAGGACATAAAAGAACTCAAAAACCTTAACACACAAAAAAAAAAAAAAAAAAA
>NW_026000037.1:16335202-16393855 GCF_001458135.2 Marmota marmota marmota
AAAAAAAAAAAAAAAAAAAGAGAGAGAGAGAGAAAAGAAAAAGAAAAAGAAAGAAAGAAAAAAAGAAATAACTCGATCAATAAATGGGCCAAGGAACTGAACAGATAATTCACAGAAGAAAAAATACAATCAATCAACAAATATATGAAAAAGTGTTCAACATCTTTAGCGATTAGAGAAATACAAATCAAAACTACACTGAGATTCCATCTCACTCCAGTCAGAACAGCAATTATCAAGAATACAAGTAACAATCAGTGTTGGTGAGGATATGGGGGGAAAGGCACACTCATACATTGCTGGTGGGACTGCAAATTGGTGCAACCAATATGGAAAGCAGTATGGAGGTTCCTCAGAAAACTTGGAATGGAACCACCATTTGACACAGATACCCCATTCCTCTATCTATACCCAAAGGACTTAAAATCAGCATACTACAGTGACACAGCCACATCAATGTTTACAGCAGCTCAAGTCACAATAGCTAAACTATGGGACATAGGTGCCCTTCAACAGATGAACAGATAAAGAAACTGTGGTATAGATACACAATGGAATATTACTCAGCCTTAAAGAATAATAAAATTATGGCATTTGCTGTTAAGTGGCTGGAACTGAAAAATATTATGCTAAGTGAAATAAGCCAATCCCAAAGAAGCAAAGGCAGAATGTTTTCTCTGTTATGCGGATGCTGATTCACAATAAGGAGGAGTGGGAAGAATAGATGTATTTTGAACTAAACAGAGGGGAATGAAGGGAGGGGAGGGAGCTTGGGGGGCAGGAAGGACGTGGAATGAATCAGACATCATTACCCTATGTGTATATATGATTACAAGATCTGTGTAACTCTACATCACGTAAACAGACAAGTGAGAAGTTATACTCATTTATGTATGAGGTGTCAAAATGCCCTCTGCTGTCATGTATAACCAATTAGAACAAATAAAAATAAATAAATAATTTTTTCCTTTTATTTGGAAAGCGGGGGCGGGTCTCCCTAAGTTGCCAAGGTTGGCCTTGAACTTGTGATCTTCTTTCCGCAGTCTTCCAAGCAGCTGGAATTAGAGGTGTGGGCCACTCCCCCTGGGTTCCATATCTCATTTAATCCAGGAGTGACCTACGGGAGGTACCCTTGCACCTTGTTTTACAGATGGAGACTGAGGCATAGAGAATGGGCTCGTTTCTCAGGAGAGAGGACCCCCACCCCATGCTGGAGGCTCCCTCTTTTGTGCTCCCACGGGGGAATCCTGAGCGTGGTTCTCACCCCCGTGAGCCTCAGTTTCTTCACTTGGTTAAAGAGCCAGTGATGTCCCTTCAAGGGGCTCAGGCAGGCGTTGGGGACGACCTCCGGCCCTCAGCCCAGTGACTGCCATGAGGCCAGAGATAAGTCAGGGGGGCCGGGCAGCGGGGGCCTGCTCCTGCTGGGCCGCTGTACCCCTTACGCCACCGTCTGAGGCACATGGAGGTTGGACCTGAGGCCTCTGGTTCCCGGGGTGAAGCTATCGCCCTGCTCTGGCCTCCATGGGTAGAGGACAGCAGACAGTGTCCTCAAGCACAGAGCCAAGGCCAGCAGAAGCAGCACAGGCCAGTGCCCACCTGCACCCACACTGTGTCCCATCTGCCCGGTCAGATCAGTCATGAAGGTGGCCTGAGCCTCACCTTAGAGTCCTAGTGTGGGGACCTGGGGACCAGGGGTCCTCTGTGGGTGGAGAGCAGGGACCGACCCTCTATCCACCTGCTCCTGCTCTCTGGGGAAGCTCCCTCCCGCCCTCGGGTGGGCTTGTTCTGTGTTTGAGAAGCAGCATTCCTAAACCCGGAGGGGGCAGTACCTTCCTGTACCCCGAAAGGGAGGCCCCGACATGAGGCTCAGGGAGCCGAACAAAGAAATGCACATAAAAGTCTCCAGGGATGAAAACAAGTACACCATTCCTGTGACTTGTCACCTGGAAAAACTGTCTGTTGTTGCTGTCAATCTAAGAGAGTGCTTCACAGAACAGAAGGGCACGTGAACCCATAGGAAGGTTTGGGGCAGTGGCACAGGTGTGGGGACCATCAGACCTGCTGGCATCTGGACCTACACGTGGGCCTTTGGGGCCCTGCTTCTGGACTGTGGGTGGACGCCGTGATGGCTCTGAGCAATGCATGAGTTGACCCATGTAGCACCCCCTGGTACATAGTAAGCGCTCAGTAAAGACTTATTTATTGAGCAGGTATTTATTGAGAACCTACTGTGTTCCAGGAACTCATCTGGGGGTGCAGACACATGAGTGAACAAAACCCAGAAGAGTTTATAGTTTAAGGGGGAGAATGAGTTGATGAAATCAGTAGATCGCATCAGTGTCGTGTCCAAACCATCATGGCCAAAGCCAAAGCCGTCGAGTTTCTTCTCCCGGGGTTTTCTTCCGTGAGCTGTAGTTCTAGTCTCACAGTTGGGGCCTTTGGTCCATTTCAAGTTGAACTCTGGGCATTGTCACCTGCACCAAGGCAGGGTGTGAAAGCACAGCACAAGGCCCGGGTCCACATTTATTCTTGTGCATGTCCCCAGCCTGTCCCCAGCACCACCTGCTGAAAAACCTGTCCTTTGCCAGTTGACTGGCGATGGCATGTCTTAGGTCTTCTGCCATCTGCACGAGGCTTTAGTTCTGGGCTCAGCCTGCCAGGCCACTGGTGGACACGTGTCCCTCCAGGCCCTTGCTACCCTGCTTTGATCGCGGTACCCTTGTAGGTTTTGAAATCAGGAAATGTAAGACCTCTGATTTCTTCTCTTTCAATTTTGTTTCAGATATCTGGGTTCAAACATAGATTTTTTTTTAACTTTTTAAATGAAATGCTTCTAGACAATAAAAAGGGCTCTATTTCACAAAAGGAAACAGAAGACAAATGCACCCTTATACAATTTTTTTTTCTTTTTACTTGCTTTAGTGAGACTTTTAAAAATGTCATTTAAATTCTGTTTCGGCTGCGATTTTGAAGAGAGCAGAAGCAAATGAAAGGTTCTAAAAGATTTTTTTTTAATGTCCAGGCCCAATCCCACAAATGTCCAGTAGGAAAGAACATAATTTCAAATGGTTCAAAAAGAAAAAAAGAATAAAAAAACTTGTGACATGGTTCTAAATATTTTGGATTAAAAATTAAAAGGGTGTCAGTTGTCCCTAAATGGATCTGTAGTTTAACCAAATTTATGCCAGAATCTTTAGCGAGACTTTTTATAGATGTAGACAAAGTTTCTCCTAAAATTTATATGGGGCAGCAAAGGAGTTAGAAAAGCTAAAGACATTTTAGAGGAAAAAATAAAAAAAAAACATGGCGGGACTTGGTGGTGCACGCCTATAATCCTGGAGGCAGGAGGATCGCGAGTTCAAAGCCAGCCTCAGCAATTTAGCAAGGTGCTAAGCAACTCAGTGAGACTCCCTCTAATACAATACAAAATAGGGCTGGGGGTGTGGTTCTGTGGTCCAGTGACCCTGAGTTCAATCCCTGGTACCGCCCCCCCCCCAAGAAGTAGAAGGAATCCCCGTACCCTGTCTTCTTCTTTTGGGGGTGGTGGGTGGGTTGGAATCCAGAGCCTCACCCATGCCAAGCAAATCCTCTACCCCAAGCCACATCCCCAGCCCCCACTCAATCTCAAGGCTGATTCTATAATGACACTAAGATCAATGGGCAGAATGGAGAGTCCAGAAATAGACCCACCCAAGTGCGGCCAAATGGGTTCTATCAAAGCTGCAAATGCAATTCAGTGGACGAAGGGCATCCTGCTCAATAAACCCCTTGCTGGACCAGTGGACATCAAGGGGGGAAAGCGCCCCCTGCTGGCCTTGTGAAGCCCCAGTATAGGGTGGTGGCTTATATGAGTCAGGACAGCTAAGGGCGCAGGTAGGTCCCCTTTTGCTGTGGTTGTGACTGTGCTGTGATTGAGGGGGATGCACTCTGTGACCCCAACTTCCACATGACGGTGTAAAACTTTCTTTTTGAAGTAGCCTCTTGCTTGCCTAGCACCGTGGTGACGACTATAATCCCAGCTCCGGGGGAGGCTGAGGCAGGAGGGTCACAAGTTCAAAGGCAGCCTTGGCAATTAGAGAGGCCCAAAGCAACCTAGCAAAGCCCTGTCTCAAAACTAAATAATAATAATTTTTCAAAGGGCTGGGGATGTGTCTCCGTGGTTAAAGCATCCCTGGGTTCCATCCCCAGTACTGAAAATAAAAAATAAATAGAAAGCACCATCTGGCTTAATTATATTAAATTCCTTTCCAAAGATTAACTTCCAATTAGGAACATTTCAGGCAGAAGTCAGTTGGACGACGACATTGAAGCGTGAAAAGAAGGTCCTCACACTTCTCCCCTGTGTCCCAGCCCAAGGCCAGACAGACCCTTCCACAGAGCCGCATAGAGGGTTCTAGGATCCTATTTAGATTGAGAGGGTACAACTCAGAGAGGGACAGGGTCTTGACAGAGGTCACACAGCAAGGAAAGAGTGACAGGCAGGGTCCTGAGTTCACTTCTCTCCTCCTCTCTGGGATGTCAGATGCCTGGACTCTCTCCCTGTTGACCAGCTGAGTGACTAAGGACAGGATGTCATCTTCTCTGAAGGTTCACCCTCCGATAAAAAAGGACAGGTGGCACCAGCTTCTTTGCCAGGTTCCTCAAATTCCAAAGTAAAAGCAATCAACCCAACAGCCCTCTCAGTACTGATGACAACAGGGTTTGGGGTCCGTTGGGATGGTTCTGAGGTTGCCACTGAAGGGCTAGGTGATCTCTCTGACCCTTGGTCTCCTCATCTGCTAAAGGGAGCAAACAGTTCGACCCACTTTGCAGGACTGTTGTGAGGTTCAAATACAAAACTGTGCGTAAAACAACTAGTACAGTGACCGGTGGCAGGAAACAGTGACTCCTGGGGTAAGAATGATCAGTCACTTCTGGCGCTGCCCATCCCCAATCCCTAGCACCACTCACCATTGGCTGGGTCCAGAGTTCCCAGGGGGCTGACCCTCCCCTTGTGATTTTTTTTTCTCAAGGTTACAGTCTAAGAGTTGGCTCTGGGAATCTTGTTTATGAGTAAAAGAAATATCCCCTTCTGTTTTTCAGATAAGCCCACGGGGTTCCGTGGAGACTCAGGGGAGACGTGGGAGAAACAGAGCTGGATAGTGACAGAGAGGGACCCCAGAGGAGCAGGACCAGGCGGACACGGGAAAAGAGCAGAAGGAGAGGCGAATGGGACGGCCCGAGACAGGGGGACCGATCCAAAGCAAGCCAGAGATGGAGACAAGCCCAGGAGCATGCAGCCAGGAGCCCAGGGGGGCAGGCACCCCCCACCCCCATCCGGGGCCAGTTTGGTCCAGCCAGGCCCCACCAGCCCCGCCCCTTGGTGAGAACTGTCATTCTGCAGTCAGGTGAGTTGGAGGCAAAGGAACCTTGATCTCATCATTCTGGGTAGAAAAAAAAAAAACACCTTCTCCAGGCCGCCTGTTCTCTGCAGGTGGCTTGGGTGGGGTCGGAGGACAGGGTCTGCCCACATACTACAGAGGGCAGAATGGTCCCAGTGGGTACGGCTGCAACCCCAACCAGGTCTAGGGCCTCAGTAGGGTGGAGCGTGTCACCAAAGTGTGGAGGATGTGGGGAGCAAAATGAAGAGTTGGTCAGTGTCGGGTGGGAGTGTCACCAAAACCCAGCAAGACCAGTCAGTGGGGTAGAACAGCACCCACCGTCCCTGCCCAGGGCCCGAGGTGCACGGCCCTGATTCTAGAACAAAACCTTTGCCCTGACTCAGTGAGGCTGTGTCAATTGGGAATCACTCAAGAAAACAACTTAGTGCAAAGACATAAATGTGGGCCCCTTTTCTCTGGAGCAGAAGACAAACAGCCTCAAACTCCTCTCCGTGGGACCACACAGGGGTGCACGCCTGCAATCCCAGTGACCCGGGAGACTGAGGCAGAAGGGCCACAAGTTCAAGGTCGGCCTCAGCAACTTGGAGAGACCCTGTCTCAAAATAAAAAAATAAAAAGGGGCTGAGGATGGAGGTCTGTGTGTAGAGCGCCCCTCGGTTCAATCCTCAGTTCAGAAAGAAAGGTTCCCTGTCCTCCCAGGAATTTTGCCCAAAGTTTTCTGCAAAGTCCCAGGTTTGCCATTCTTCAGGTCACCTCTCGCTCCAAGCACCTGCTCCCGCTCATCAGCTCTGTTTTGTGATCTTGGTGTCCTTGACCCTTCCAGGGTCTGCACAGGGACCAAGTTGGGCCTTGGTCCACCCCAAACCGAGCAGGAAACAGCTCTCCTGCAGCAAAGAGCCTGTGGTAGGCAAGAGGCATGGGCCTTGCATAAGCCGTAACTACTGCCCAGGGGACAATGGACAGGCCAGCCCTTTCCATACCCCAGCTGCTCCTGTGGCCACTTTGTTCCATGTTGACCACAGGCCCACCCGGCCCCTGGCTCCTCTCCCCCTCTGTCTTCCCAGGCCCTCTCCTCTCCGTCTTGCCCATCTCCAGGAAATCTGGGTGGGTTTTTGGGTCTCGTGGGGAGGAGGTTTCAGCTCCCCCGAGTTCTCTTGACCTCCAGTAGCCCCTGTTCTGCAGATGCAGGCCACCCAGGGACTTCCCTCCACCCTTCTTGGAAAGAGACGGGGTTTGTTTATTTATTTATTTATTTATTTTTTATTTATACCAGGGATTGAACCCAGGGGCCTTTAACCACTGAGCCACATCCCAAAGCCTTTTTTAAAAGCCACTTTATTTAGAGACAAGGTCTCCTCGAGATGCTTAGAGCCTCGCTAAGTTACTGAGGCTGGCTTTGAACTTGGGATCCTCCTGCCTCAGCCGCGGGGAGTACAGGTACGCAGACTTGCACCCCGCTGAGACTGGGATTTTAAACAGCGAAACCCTCCTTCTGCAGAGTCCTGGACCCTCCGGGTTTGTCGCCAGCATACTTGACTGCACGGGCTGGGGGACTCAGGAGAGAGGGGCTGTCGAGGCAGAGCCACCTCCAGGTCTCCAGCCAGGGTCTGGCACCTCTGTCTGTACCGGGTGCTGACAAAATACCTGGAGGAGCCTTCAGCCAGCAGGGCCCCAGGACCACTCCTGGGATCTTGTATCTTGTCACCCCCTGGCCTTCCTCATAATAGAGTCAGAGTGAAGGCTCTGAAACACAGGCTGTGTCCCCCTGCACCATGTGACCTTCGGTGGCTCCCTAGTGCTCTCTGGTTAAGGTTTACATGTCTTTGCATGACTTGCAACATTCTGCAGGAGGAAGCCCCTGCCCAGTTCTGCCACCCCTCAGGAGCCCCAGCCCTCAGGGACACCACTGGATTCCCTAGAGGGCCTGATCTTTGGAAGCAGAGGCCTTGGCCAGGAGGATCACCTTCCCCTTCTCCTGTACCTGCTTCCTTCATATACAGATGCCCCCTCCTGTCCCATGCCCTGTCCCAGCGGCCCTGCCACCCATGCCATGGTCCCCACCCCTATTCCACCCCATTCCCCCAGAATCTTCTCCGTTCATCCCCAACAACTCAGGTGGCAAAGTGCAGTGACCCAGGGCTGGACTCTATGGGGGCATCTCATAGAATCTTATGGGTCATCATTTCTGAGAGGTTGAACCAATCATCTCTTACGTCATCCTTTTCTGCAGATTCTGTTTTCTCCATATTTCTCTTTACATTTGGGGAGTCTTCTGGAGGCTGGGAATACCTGGGTTTGATGTGATCCTGGCTCTTCCTAGGGGAGAGGCTTCAGGCCAATTCTTTAGCTTCCAGGCGCTTCTGAGGTTCAGTTTCTTGTGTATAAAATGGGGCGGGAAGAGCTGGGGGTGTACCTCAATTCAGGGAGACCCTGTCTCTAAATAAAATAGTTTTTTTTAAAAAAGGCTTTGGGATGTGGTTCAGTGGTTAAGTGCCCCTGGGTTCAATCCCTGATATAAATTAAAAAATCAATATAATAAAATATATTCATTAATATATAAATAAGGTAGACCTCTTGCCTTAGCAAGAGAGGGCCCTGGGTTCCATCCCTGCACCCCCAAAATAAATAATAAATAAATAAATAGGGATGAAGCTTGAGGGGTGCTGTGGGGTTAGAAAAACATACATATAAATGTAGCGTTGTTGGGGGCACCGGCCAGACGGAAGCCTCATCATTTGGCGTAACTCTGGTACGGGTGAGAGCATTTTGACCTGGCAGCCATCTTGCACAGGCAGGTGCCCAATAGAAGGCCACCCTTCTGTGTGACATGGAGAGGAGGGAAGGAAAAGGAGCAGAGAGAGGCAGCTGGTGTTTTGAGTCACGCGCTTGGTAAAGATGTTGGGAAAGCAGCAGCCGGACTCAGGGACCAAGCAGAAGGTTCTGGTACAATCTGCTTGTCAAAAGTCAGAGTCACAGCATGAGCTGCGCAGAGCCCACATCTGTGTCCCTGCCATGAGCCATCCCCAGTGTTTCCCTGAAGGACACCTCTGTCCTCTCACGCTCTCAATAGGTCTTGTCCGGAGTTCCCACCCAGGGGTGGACAGGCGGGTGATGCCTTTAATGAACATCTCCCCAGCTTAGCTCCGGTGGGTGGCCCACTGGGCCAGTCTGCAGAGTAGGGCCTTGGGGTCTGCTCAGATGTCCCCTTGTGTCCCTGTCCTTGTCTCAAGTAGGCCCCAGTGCAAAGAAGACAGAGCTCACTCTGGCCCCCCGACTGTCTTAGGTGGGAGTCCCCATCGAGACACTAGCTAATGTGACCTTGGCCACACCCCCTAAACTTTCTAAACCTCTGTTAACTTCCTCTATAAAATGGGAATGACCGAAACTAATTCAGAGAGTTGTTATAAGGGATAGAAATCATAGGTGAAGTTTCTGGCATATAATTTCCATTTGATACGTGTCAGCTATTATGATTATTAGAGTCACAGAACTCCAGGATAAATAAAAGGTCTCCAACGTAAACATCTTAGACATCATGGGGTGTGTGTGAGAGAGCATGCATGTGAGTGTCTGTCTGCCCATGCTGGGCAGGGGCTGAAGTTCATCTTGCATCCAACTGCCAGGCTCAGGAGGGCCTCCCTCCCTCCCTGACCTCAACTATCATTCTGCCCCCCACCCCCCACCACGAAACTCTGGGCCAGACAGTTTATTGACAGGGTTATATTATTCTTATTTTCTTCCACATAACGTATTTAAGATGCTTAAAATTTCTATGTCAAAGGAACCCTCTCATCTCATAGCTCACAATCCATGTCTGAGACATAGGGACATGTTAAAAAAAACTTCAAGGACCAAGTTCAAGGCGCACAGGTCTCAGCGAATCACAGATTAGCGGGTGAGGAGAGAAGAGGATTAGTCCATAAATAAAGGAGTTCTTTGTCTTCATGCCCACACTCACATCACTTTTTCCATTCACTTCTCTAAGGTAAGTTGTAGAGTTCCTGGTATCACCATTCAGACTAGACAGTTCATCTGAATCTAATCATTTATAGTCCTTGGATTCTGTGTCATTTGGTCTTAAAAAGGATTGAATGACTCAGGCATTACCACAAGTCTAGGAACGGCAAATAGATTTCATGCTATACGCCAATGCCAATTGATTGGAGGGTTGCCCGGAGAAGATTCTGGAGACGGATTCTGTGGTCTGGTCCAGGTCTAGCTAGGAAAGACCTCTGATTGATCAGACATGTCTGCCAAGGACTGAACCTTGGGGGAGTACCGTGTGTCTCGTTTGCCATCCCTGGGTACACTGGAACGGGCTGACAAACTTTTCTATAAAAATAATAAAGTGAATATTATCTATTTGTAAGATAAACCCTGTCCCTATCCGTATTCTTTTCTTCCTCTTTTTAAAATGTTAATATTAAGGAATCAACATCAAGAAAATGGACACACCAGTATCATTCTGTTAATCTACACTTCCATCTATTTCTCTGTGTAGGCATTTGGTGTTGACCTTTCTTTGATGAAAAACTACTACCCCAGAGGCTTCTTTGGGCCTTCTCACCAGGCCTGCCCACCGTGGACCCTGGTGGACTTCTGTCTACGTGGTCTTGGCTTGACAACTACATCCAACTGGTAACAATTTGCTAAGGTGAGATGTCATTGAGAAAGCTCTGTTTGACTCAAAAAATGGTTTCTTTTTTTTTTTTCTCCTTCTAAATTCTTCTACAGAAAAGCCTCTTTCTGCAATCTTTCCCCTCATCATTAAAGTAGTGAAAAGAAATCCCATGCCTTGAGGATGGCCCATCATTTACAATTTTTTGTAGCTCTCGTTTTCCAACCACCATAAAATGATACAAATATGTAATTGGTGTTTATGTAAATAGTTTCTCAGCTGAGCAAACCGCTGGGTGGTGAACCCTCTCTCATCTCTCTAAGCTGCTTTCTATCCACCCTTAACTTTGTTGGTGCTCCAACCATGAGCTATGACATCTCTAGGTGAGTTATCTTTGGGTAGGTATGATTTGCCCCAGAAGTTTCTGCCCCAAACTGTAGGTCGGACATTTGGAGTGTCTCCAAAGACCCTCTGGCAAAGGCATGGCCTCCAGCTTTGGCACTATTGGAAGGTGGAAGAAACTATAGGGGGTGGGGTCTAGGGGGAGGTCTTCAGGTCATTGGAGGTGAAGGACACTGCTTAGGGTCTCACTAAGTTGATGAGGCTGGCCTTGAACTGTCAATCCTCCTGTCTCAGCCTTCTAAGCTGAGACAGTCCCTTCCTCTTCCTTTTCCTGAGTTTTAACTCCTGGCCACGACTTGAACAGCTCTGCTCCACAACATATCCCCACCACGATGTGCTGTCTCGCCACCAGCCCAAATATGAGCCTGACCAATCATGCATTGAAACTTCCCAAACAGAAGCAAAATAGACTTTTCTCTGTATAAGTTGATTTATCTTGGGTATTTGTTATAGTGTCGGAAAACTGACTTACACGACATTTTTGCTTTTCAGTGCTGAGTTGTAAATAAACTTTTTCACGGTTTTCTTAAATCAGTTAGTTCCAGAAAATGGAGCTCAATGATGACAAGCCTTGAATGGTCAGTAAGGAGACTGGACTGTATTTAAGGGCAATGGAAGCGCCCAAACCTTTTTTAAAACAGCTGTTTGATGTATAATTGACAGATAATAATCGGCACATATTTAAAATAATTATGATTATTAATTTAAAACATAACTATAATTATGTTTTGACAAGTATATACTCAGAAGCTATCCCCAATGAAGCCAATGAACATGGCTGTCCCATAGAACTTTCCTTATGTCCCTTGTTAATCCTTCCTCTTTGTCTCTCTCCTCCCATGGCAGCTGCTGATCTGTAACTCATCATCATAAATTAGTTTGTATTTTCTAAAGTTTTACACAGTTTTATTCAGTATATATATATATATATATATATATATATATATATATATATATGGCTTCTTTCATTCAGCATAAATTTAATTTGAACTTTATCTGTATTGTAGTATGCTCTCAATGGTTCAACCTTTTTTATTGCTGAGTAGCATTTTATTATGTGGACAAATCACAATTTATCTCTTCATCTTTTGTTGGACATTTGAGTTGTTTCAGTAGGTAAAGCTCTTATCACTTCCTCAAATGACAAAAAATGCCAAGCACAGTGACACACACCTGTAATCCCAGCAGCTCAGGAGGCTGAGACAGGAGGATTGACAGTTCAAGGCCAGCCTCATCAACTTAGTGAGACCCTGTGCAATTCATCGAGATCCTGTCTCAAAATAAAAAAATAAAAAGGGGCTGAGGATGGAGGTCTGTGTGTAGAGCGCCCCTCGGTTCAATCCTCAGCACCACATATAAATAAATAAAGGTATAAAAGATGATTTGAATATACTTAAAGATTATTAACAAAATAATAATAATAACAAATAAACAAAATAACAACAATGTGTTNCCCCTCCCCTCCCCTCCTCTCTCTCTACCTCCTCCACTGTATAACCCTGAGGGTCTCCTTCCATTACCATGCAAAAAAATTGTATTTTATAATTACAAATAAACTGTTATGAGCACTTGTGTACAAGTATCTGTGTACACATATTCTTTTTTTTTTTTTTCTAATTCCCCCTTAGCTAAACACCTAGGAGTAGACTGGCTGGATCATGTGTGTAGATACACATTTAAATTTTTAAGCAGATGCCAAACTGTTTTCCAAAGCTTATGTGACTTACCATTCTACTATGAGCATGTAAGATCTGCATTTCCTCACCAGCTTGGGGTAGTTGGTTGTTCAAGTTCAGCCACTCTAGGTGTGAGCAGCACCTCGACATCTCAATGAGGTTCCTTGTGAGATTTTTTTGTAGGTGCCCTTTCTCCAACTGAGGAAATTTTTTTCTATTTCTAGTTTACTGAAATGTTCTTTATCAGAAATAGATGTTGCATTTTTTGAATACTTTCATTGTACCTGTTTAAGTTGTGCTGATTGATTTTAAATGTTAAATCAACCTAGTATTCCTGAAATGATCCTAGATCTGTTGGCTAGTGTTGGGTTCACCTTGTTAATTAAAAAAAAAACAAAAACAAACAAAAAAATATATATATATATATATATTTACATTTGTATTTAAGAGGAATGTATATATCTGTAACTTTAATTATAATGTCTTTGTCATCTAAAAAAAAAAAAAAAACCAGGGTGGGGCTGAGATGCAGCTTATTGGTAGAGCATTTGCTTAGCATTCATGAGGCCCTGGCTTAGAATCCTAAACTCTGCAAAAAGAATTTAAAATAAAAGGTAAAAATACAGAGGGCAATGCTGGCTTCACAGAATGAATTGGGAAGCATTCTCTCCTCTTCAGTGTTCATGAACTAGTACTGTTTCTTCCTTAATTGTTTGATAAAATTCACCAGCGAAGCCATCTGGACCTGGCAAGGTATTTTGTGGGAAGGTTTTTAACCAAAAGTTCAAATTCTTTCTAAATACAGGCTACATAATATTCATCTGTTTCTTTTTCTAAATTTTTTATTATTAAATTTGTTTTAATTAGTTATGCATGATAGCAGAATGCATTTATGCCCTTTGATATATCACACATAGGTGGGGTGTCATTTCTCATTTTACTGATTGTGCATGTTGTAGAATCTCACGGGTCATGCGGTCATAGATAACACATAAGGTGATACTGTCTGCTTCATTCTACTGTCCTTCCTGTCCCCATATCTCCTCCCCTCCCCTCCTTTCTGTATCTTTAAGGTCATCTATTTTTCCTTGAATGTGCTACTGTCATGTGTCCTTCAAGGAACTTATGCAATTCCTCTAGGTTGTTCAATTTGTTAGCATAAAGTTTGTCATCATATCTCTTTTAATTCTCTCAATAACTGTGGAAACTACAGGAAGGGCACCCAGAAGCTGTCCCTCCTGATATCCGAAATGTGTGTCTTCTTTTATTCCTGATCAATCTAGCTAAAGGTTTACCCATATTATTGATTTTTCTCAAAGAATCACATTTCGGTTTCATTGATTTTTCCCTATTCTGTCTCCTATTTCATTGATTTCTGCTCTTTATTATTGCCTTGATTCTATCTGCTTGGTGTTAAATTTATTCTTTAAAAATTTTGTTCTTCTTTTTCTTCCTTTTTTTTTAAGACAAGAGCTAAGGTCATTGATTTGACACCTTTTTGCTTTTCTAGTAAAATTGCTTAGTACTATAAATTGTCCTCTCAGTACTGCTTTAGGAACACCCCACAGATTTTGATATGTTTTCATTTCCATTCAGTTAAGAATTCTTTCTAAAGTTTCTTCCTATTTCTCTTTTGACCTATGGATGGTGTTATATTGGGTGTAAGCACTTGTTGGTTTTCTACTATTCTTTTCTGATTTCAATTCTAGCACACTTGTATGATGTATTGGTTTTCTATGGTTGCTGTGACAAATTCCTACAAACTTAGCGGGTCAGACGAATACAAATTGATAACCTCACAGTTGTGTAGCTCAGGAGCCTGACATGGGTCTCACTGGGCTAACCCTACAGCGTCAGCAGGGCTGCCTTCCTCTCTAGAGACTTTGAGAGAGAACCTGTTCCCTTACCCTTTCTACCTTCTAGAAATTTCTACAATTCTCCGATTCGTGGCCTTCCTTCTCCATGTTTAAAGCCAGAAATGTTCTGTACTCCATTGATCTCTCTTTTGTTTTCATAGAATCCCCCTACCCTTTTTCTTTTTCCTTATTTTGAGCAAAAGCAATGAAGAGCTATAGGAGAGAGGAAATAGATGGAACCTCCTCCCCCGTGAGTGTTAAAATCTCTGGGCAACAGAAAATGGGTGAGTTAAAATGGTGACACTGAACCAAAACAAACAAACAAAAATCCTCTGGGTTTCAGTTGCTACTGCTTATGCAATTTCTGAAATACTTTCATTTAATTATAGAGGAGCATAAAAGATTAACGCTCAAGTTCTATTCGCGAACTGAACCTCATAGCCTTGTTAGCACTGTTAAATAGACAGATTCCCCATCACTTTTACAGTGACATCCAGTTTCCTCAAATTTACACTGCAGCTGGGCACTGTGGTGCGCACCTATAATCCCAGCATCTTGGGAGGCTGAGGCAGGAAGATCACAAGTTCAAAGCCAGACTCAGCAACAGCAAGGTACTAAGCAACTCGTGAGACTCTGTATCTAAATAAAAAACAAAATAGGGCTGGGGATGTGGATCAGTGGTTGAGTGTCTCTGAGTTCAATCCCCAGTACCTCCCCCACACCCCCCAAAAATTTACACTGCACTTGTTGACAAAAATTTTCTTGTGCTTGGCAATGGCTTTCATTTCCCAAGCTCATTTTCCCATGGGTTCGGCTGTGAGGTAGGCAGGGAAGTCATTGACATCCACTTTATAAGTTTGGAAAAATAAGCACATGCTGAGGGTGGTGCTGGGGATTGAACCCAGGGCCCTGTGCATGCTAGGCAAGCACCGTACCAACTGAGCTATATCCCCTGCTGAAAGAAATACCTTTTTAAGGAAGCTGATTTACTACTAGGGAAAAGGTCGGTTATTTTTTTTTTTCTAAACAGGAAAAGGAATGTACCAATACCTAAGTGAAGGAAAAAAACAGGCAAATCCATTATTCAAATATTTACATTGACATTGTTTGGTGGATGAGATACTTCTAGAACTCTGCAATATTAATTTACCCCTTGCTGTTCTCCACCCAAGGTATAACACTGAATATGGTACATTTCACGTAACAGTCCTCATAGGCATAGGGCAACGATTCTTCTACCTCTTTATTTGCTGCCTAGGCTCATCCAGGGACCTATGATTCATTTCCTCTGGTCTGCTGTGCAGACACTATCAAGCCATAGTCAATTCATCACAGGGTGACTTCTAAAATCAACATCATTAACAGGTTACTTCCCAGCCAGAATACTTGATTGAATACTTGATTTAAATGAATGAATAAATGTTGGGTCACGTTCTTCTCATCTTTTGGGTTCTCTCTCTTCTCTTCTTTCACTTAATGGCTGTTTTGGTGATTATATTAGGCCAAAATAAGTTCCCCATCTCAAAGGAGTGGATCAGCACCTAATACCCCCTTTCCATGTAGCCTAACATATTCTAGGGTCAGGGGATTGTTAGAGTCTGTAAACAAGTCTGGATGGCGCCTGGCACTTTGCCAGAGGGAGTGGTTTGTGAAGTAACACCAGCGAGCCATTAAGTGTGGAGATTCCTTATTGGTTGACTGCTGTATCTAGTTTATGCTAATTAGATAAGCTGTGTGGAATGTATAAATACCTCTGTTGTCCTACAATAAACGGCTCCCACTCCTGCTGTATCAATCTACACAAGTTGTTCGTCACCCCCCGGTTATTTTGCTGCAGCCGGACTGCAGCAGGGGATCAGAACATAGACTTTGGGGAGGCTGTTATTCTGTCTACCACCATGACTTGCACCTGCACACTTTTAAGTGTATTGAAACTCATGGCCTGAATATGATCCATCTGGTAAATGTTCTCCATGAACTTGAACAGAATGTATTCTATCATCCTGTTGTTTGGAGTGTTTTATCAATCAGGTCAAGTTGGTTGACAGTGTTACTTTGTATTTCCATAACCCTACTGGGGTATTTTTTTCTACTTTTTTTATGAATCATTGAGAGAAGGATATTAAAATCTCTGATTATCACTTCAGATTTGGCTATTTCTCCTTGCAGTCTATCAAATTTTCCTTTGTTTTGAAGCTCTGCTAATGAGAGGCATAAACATTTAGGATTGTCATGCTTTCTTGAAAAATCGACTCCATCACCATTAAATGACATTCTATATCCATGGTCATAGTTTTTTGCTCTGAAATCTACCTTACCTGATACTAATAGAGCCACTCCAGGACTAGTTAGTGTTACCATGGTATATTTTTTTCTCTCTCTCTCTTTTAACCTATTTGTGCTATTAAGCTTAAAGCAAGCTTGTTACAGGCAACATCCATTTATTCAAACTCCAGTTTTCCCTTCCTATACAATCCGATAATGTCTGGCTTTCATTAAATCACATACATTTAATGGTGTCATTGATGTGTTTTGACTTAAATATAACATTTTATTATATATTTTCTCTTTGTCCCTTATGGTTTTGTTCCTCTTTACCATTTTCCTGATTATTTAATATTAATATTTAAGCAATATTTTTATGATTTTGTTTTATCTCCTTTGATGGTTTATTGAGAATCACTATTTTGTTATTTTAATGGTTGCTTCAGGGTTTACTTTTCCCCTTGGACAATAACTTTTATTTATTTCCCCATATTTGGATTGGTGCATTGTAGGTGTACACAATGGTGGGACTTGTTGTTTCGTATTGGTCCATGCACATAATAGAACAATACAACTTAGCCAATATCATTCTCCAGTGTTTCCCCTTTCCCTCTCCTCCTCCTCCCCCTAATCCTTTTCTTCTACTGGACTGATCTCCCTTTGATTTTGCTTCAGGGGTCACAGTTTGCATTTTTCTCTTAAAACAGTCTAACTTTGGGTGATATTATACCACTTCACATATAGTGTATGAAACTTAACAAACGTCAACTTTGTCTCTCCCTCCTGGACTTTGACCTACTATTTTCATGTATTTTACTCATACATATGTAACCAATCCCATAACACATTGTTGTTATTTTGTTTATTTGTTATTATTATTATTTTGTTAATAATCTTTAAGTATATTCAAATCATCTTTTATACCTTTATTTATTTATATGTGGTGCTGAGGATTGAACCCAGGGCCTCGAGTGTGCTAGGTGAGCGCTCTACCGCTGAGCCACAACCCCAGCCCTATATTCAAATAATTTTTAAATCTCACATATTTATCCACGCAGTTACTTCTGCTGCTCTTCATTCTTTTTCATGAATTCATAGTTCCAGTTAGCACCATTTTCCTTCTCCTGAAGGACTTCAATGTTTCTCATGCTGATCTGTTGGTAATGAATGCTTTCAGCTCTCTTATGTCTGAAAAAGTCTTTATTTTATCTTCATTTTTAAAATATTTTTTGCTAGGTACAGAATTCTGCTCTGCCTTTTATATTTGTTTATGTTCTGCCTGTTACTATTTTATTCTGACACAATTTTCTATTTTTTCCTTCCTCTTTAGGTTGGGTAATTTCTATCGCGGTGTCTTCAAGTTTACTGATCCTTTGCTCTGCAATGTCTAATCTGTGGCTAATCCCATCCACTGTATTTTTTTAATCTCAGACATTGCAGCTTTGTTTCTAGAAGTTTAAATTGGATCTTTTTCTATCTTCCATATCTCTACTTAGCTTTTTGAACACATTAGAGACAGCTATACTAATTGTTTCAATGCTCTTGACTCATTCCCACATCTGTGTCAGCTCTAGGTTGGATTAAGCCAGTTAATATTTCTCTTCATTATGAATTGTATTTTCCTGCTTCTTTGAGTGCCTAGTAATCTTTGATTGGAATCTAGACAACGTTAATTTGGCCTCTGAATCACTGGATGTTTTAGTGTAAATGTAAATATGATTAAGATCTGTTCTGACATGTAGTTTAGCTACTTGGGAACAGTTTTTGGTGTTTTAGGGTCTTGTTTTCATGAGTTTTAGTTGAAGTCACATCTAACTGAAGTTGTCTTGCTTCCTACTACTGAGACCGGTCCCTTGAGGATACTGTACCTAACCTGTTACGATCTGCGGAGTTGCCCGGCCTACTTGATGGAAGGAAGCCCGGCTCCTGGCCCTGTGTGCTTTCTGGGTCCTGTTACCTGCTCTCTTCCCCTTAACCTTGAGTAGCTTCCTCACAATCACCCTACGCTCTGCTGAATACTCCAGAGAGATCCTCTGTGGATCTCAAGGGTCCTCTCTATGTAGCTCTATTGCTGTGTCTTGTTCTCCCTGGACTCCCCACCCCATCTCAACTTTGGGAGTCCCCTAATCTCTCTGAACCCCTTATCTGCTTCACATTCTTCAAAGTTACAAGGAAGGGTGTTGACAGAGCTTACTTTTTTACCCATTTCTGAGAAATTGCTGACTGGCATGGTGTCAGATTCTTTGTCTTTAAAACGATTGCTTCACATACTTTATCTGAGCTGTTTAGATGATCTGGAAAACCTTGTTCCTGTTACATCATCTTGGCCAGAAGTGGAAGCAACTGCAGAGCTTCCTGAGCAGAAGAATCATATGCAATATATATTTTTTTTAATTTCAGTAGGTGACCTGGTATAGGATATAAAAAACAAAAATCAGTACAGAATAGGAAGGGGGAAGAGTCTTCAAGAGTGCACATTGTCAAGGTTTTCAAGTCATTCTGCTCCCATCAGCATCCTCCCACCTATGTTCCCGAAGAAGTAAACTTCAAGGAGCCATGACCCACTTGCCATAGGCCCAAAGATTATGGTTTCTCTCTGCTCTGATCTTTGGCCCTTAACTTGGGAAAAAAACTCACCATATATGACAAAGTCATACCCTCAAGTAGGCTCCTATCTATGAGGAAAGTTATACTCCCTCCTGCCAGCTCCTTACCCAGCATGCACTTTGTGTTAGTCAGCTTTCTGTTGCTGTTACAAAACACCTGAGAAAATCAACTTAGAAGAGGAAAGATTTATTGTGGCTCACAGTTTCAGAGGTTTCAATTCATGGCCAACTGGCTTCATTGATTCTAGGCTTGTGGTGAAGCAGAACATCATGGCAGGGGTATTTAGGAGAACAAAGCTGCTCACCTCATGGTGAGAGAGAGAGAGAAAGAGAGGGAGAGAGAGAGAGAGAGAGAGAGAGAGAGAGAGAGAGATCCTGTCTTCTCAGGCACACTCCCAGTGGCGTACCTCCTCTATCTAGGCCCCACCTCCTATAGTTTCTGGCAGCTTCCAATAGTCCTTTGATCATGTGCCCATCAATGGCTTAGTCCATTGATAAAGGTTGGAGCCCTCATGATCTACTCACTTCTTAAAACTTCACCTGTGAACTTCCCTGCACTGGGGACCAAGCCTTCAACACTCAGGCCTTAGGGGAACATTCCAGATCTAAACTCTGACGTGCTTCCTGCATCTCTTCCCTGTCTTAGGCCACTCCCTGACCTACAGCTGAATGAGGTGTCCCTTCCCACTTCTCCACGGTACCTGAGCTTTATTTGGTATGATAATAATCTGTGAGCATGTTTGGACCCCCAACTGGAAATGGGTCTCCAACACTCCTGTACCCAGCATGGAGCCAGCTCAGAATGGGCAGCAGGATTGGTGAGGTGTCTTGGCAATAGGACGAATGGAGAAATAAAAGACAGTCAGGCTCTGTGAAACCTTGGGCATGCTTTGCTGCCCCCTGTGGCTCTATCAGTTTCCTGGGGCTCTGGGTAACTTACCCAATCAAACTGAGCACCTGGGTCCTGATCCAGCCTTTCATAAGGTGGAAGGAAAAAAACAACCAATCCCTAATCTCAGAATGGAGGCTGAGTCATGGCTGACTTGCAGTCAAGGTGCTTGTAGGAAAGTTGTAGCAGAAGCGTCCATTCTTCTATGCGGTAGACTTCACTCTCTGCCCTTCCCTCCAAGTCCATGTCTCAATGATAGAAATAAAAGGCACACGCTTTGTCCCCATCTGAAACAAGAAGGGGGCAATAGCTTCTGAGGCCACAAGCCTGTCTTTCCAGCAGCATCCTTCAGGGCCAGTATCTCATCCAACCCCAGCATGCCCGTGGCCAGGTAAGAAGGAAACTCCAGCTCCCGAGGGTCAAGAGGCTCGCCTAAGGGCACACAGAGACTCGGGAAGGGAAGTCACCAGAATCTTCCAACCTAAGACCCCTGGCCCATGGAAGAGCGCACGGGGCACACTGGGAGAGGTCCTCCTTGAGACATGGGAGCTGAGACTGATGGCAACTAGCCTATGAATTTGTATTTGCTCCAAGAATTGTCTCTCCTGTGAATACATAACATCCCACATATCTTCTCATTGCCCATTTTTTTCAATCTAAGTAGTCGAATGCTATTAAAGAAGTATAAATTCATTTAAAAAAATATAACTACCTACCAGGCGTCTTTATTACTCTTATCAAACCATGGGTACCAAAAGCCCAAGGGCTATGGCACTTTTTGATGTTTTGCTGATGTTCTTTTTATTTTTTTTAGTTGTAATGGACACAGTACCTTTATTTATTTATTTTTATGTGGTGCTGAGGATAGAACCCAGGGCCTCACGTGTGCTAGGCAAGTGCTCTGCCACAGAGCTACAAAACCTCAGCCCCTTGCTGGTGTTCTTAAGAGGTGTTTCACCTACTTAAGTAAGTTTGGAGACTTCTGGGCTCCGGACCCTGGGATTCACGGTCCAGTTTTTTCTTCATCATGTCTGCAGTAGGAGTGCCGGAGCCCAGAGGACTTCAGCCACCCCTGGATTCCCTCTCCAGGGTGGGGGTGGAGTTCACCCCAAGGACACGGGGTGGGTAAGAAGGAAGGACAGATGCCATCCTTCCCCTGAGGCTCAGGCTGGATCTACCCAGGCACCACTTTTCCCTCCCCACCCCTCCATTCTTCCCTGCCTATTCATGCATAGGGAAAACCACAGACTTGAGCCCCTTCCACTTTTCTGGTGGTTTGGGTGCCTGGGCCTATTCTGCCAGCTTACTCGGTCACCCCAGGCTGTCATTGCACACCTGGGGGTTGTCATCTGATGCTCTGATTCTTCCTGCAGAAATTCCTGACCCCTGGGTCCAGAAGGGCCCAGGAAAGATGGATCCCGAACCCTGAGAAACTATTCTTGAATTGTCCCAGGAACAATACAGAGCCCTATGGCCATTCCCTTCCCAGGTATGGACCTCCTGGGGCATCAGGATCTAAACTAAGGCAGCAAAGATGATGATTGAAAGGGATCTGGGGTCTGACAGAACCCCCATTGTGCAGAGGAGGATGTATCCCTTCACCTCTCCATCTGTGAAATGGGGATAACCACATGGCTATTTTAATGGGTCTTGGTAAGGAGTAAAGAAAAGTATGGCAAGTTCCCAACTCTGAGTCTGGCATGTGGCCGCGCCTTATGTGATGTCCTAGATGCGTCCTGATGTATTGAATTCATTCCTCTGTGTGTTGCCAGCTGCAAGAGAGACACCAGTGAGAGATATGGAGATAGAGAACACGCAGAGTGGGAATGAGGACCACGGATGTGAACATGCGTGCTTGCACACACATGTGTGTGCGGGTACGCGTGTGCCCAGAGGAGGCAGGCCCTCAGCGGGCAGATTGAAGGGCTCAAGAGAATTTCTGCTTCCGTGGACTACCTCAGATCTCATGGGGCCACGTAAGCCTCCCAGAATCAAAGCATCACCCTAGAAAAAGAAAGGAAAGCTGTGTCATTCCTAAAGAAAAGGGGGACAATAAAACTACATGTCCCTGAATGCCCCTTTCTGTTCCCAAAAACCTAGTCAAGTCAAAGGGAAAATGAGAGCAAGTCTTCACTGGAAGGTCTAGAAACGTGTTCTCTTGAAGGATGTGGCTTTCTTCCGTGTGTGCTGGTCTGAGGCTGGCCTTGGGCCTGAGCCTAAGCAACTCCATTTTAAAAACTCCAGTTTGAAACTTGCAGTCTCACCAGGCACACCCACAGAGCCCTCCAGTGTGGCCTCAGACAAGTCACTTCCCCTCACCCTGATAAACAGAGTGAAGCCCCTGGCAGGCTGTTCCTGCCTGATAAGAGGAAAAGGCGAGATCATCAGGGTGGAGACCACCAGACCAGATGTTTCTGACCCCAGGGTAAATTATGTCACTGAGACATCCAGTGGTAGCTGATAAGGATTGAAAGGTGGGTCAAAAGCCCCAAAATTTAGTATAAATGATAGAGCAAAAGAACAGGGATTCAGCCAGCTGAAACAAGGATGCACTCGAGCTGGAGAGCCTGATGAGGACCTGACACCCCATCACTTGTCCTCATTCCTGAGCCTCTGCGTGATCCCCACCACTCTCAACTCTACCGCCTCGTCTGGACCTTGGTAAGAGCCGCAACTTCTCCCTAGGACCCTCTCCTCAACGGGTCCTCCACTCCACGCCAGGAAAAGCCTGCCTTGGTTCCAGACCTGATCACCGTGGTCTGAGTGAGTGTGCATCTGCTGGACTTAAAGCCTAAGGCTTGAGACTTTTGAACTTGGCCTGCAGAGGAAATATCTGTCATTAGCCTATCATGATTAAGTGTGTTTTCAGTGCTTAGAATTAATCTAGAATTGTTTGCTGTGAATTGATTTTGTCTATTGCAGTGCCTAGCATTAAGGATTGTCGTTTTCTTGATTAAGAACCTATAGAGTGAAATTGTATTGAGTAATTTGGGTGAATAAAGCATTGAAAGGGGCAGAAGTGCGTGGACATTCTTTATTTCTCCCCTCAACTGCAGATGTCACAATTTTGCCCCCTTGTGACAGTTGGGAATGAGGGCAAGTTACTGTTATCTGTAGAAAGCTTTCTTTCTTTCTTTCTTTCTTTCTTCCTTTCTTCCTTTCTTTCTTTTCTTTCTTTCTTGTATTCCAGGTGGGCTGCTCCTTGGGATGCTGGTCACACAAGAAGCAAAGCCAGTTAATGCTGGTGATGTCACTGCTCGTGTGTCTAACTTACACACCGCTCCCTGTGGTAACTGGTGCAGACCAGGGCACCATGGAGAGGCAAGTGCTTGTCCAGGTAGCCGCCCTCTGCCACAGAGTGACACCTGCCCCGCCCATTATTATTGGACTTACTGACAAAGCACCCACCAGCTCATTGCCACTGGCTTCCCCCATAAGCATTTCTCCATGAGTCCTAGATCTCAGATCCCACCCCTGTATATCTTCCTTGGTCTCCTGGAATTTATCCACTGCCCTAGGGAGACAGGAAGATAGACCACCCCAGGCACCAGGAATTGGGTCTCAAAAGAAGAAAAGGAGATAGAGAAGATTGGGAAATCGTGCTTATGGCCCCCAATGGTCCCCACAAGGATGATCCCTTAATAGCCACCAACTACAACCAGCACAATATTCCTGGAAAAACACTTCTGCTGACAAGCCTCTGCCCCCACCCTGTGCTGATTAAGACTTAGAAATAATTTTTTCTCTAGATTTGCTAAAGAAGACAAAAAAGGAAAGAGTTGATTGGTCCCTCTCTGAGTCCTGTTTTTAGGACTACAGGGACAATCAACTAGAGGGACAAATCAAGCCCATAAAAACCCCTAGACAGAAGACAGTCAGCAGTGTCCTCCCCTGGGACCCCTCCCGTGCTGCAAAGCCTTTCTCTGCTTTAAATAAACCTGACTGCTCTACCCTTCGCTTGTCTGTGGATCTCATTCTTGGAATTTGTGAGCCAAGGAACCTACCTGGTGTCCACATTCCGCCTTCCACCAGAACAACTGAGCAGTAGACCACACAAAACCTCAGACGAACTGTGATTTTTTTTTAATTACTGATTTGCTCTTCCAATGAAATGAAGTCTCAAAACAGAAATGAATGTGAATGACAGAAAATTGAAGTTATAGGACCTAAGTCTTTGATCCACTTTGAGTTTTGTGCAGGGTGAGAGATAGGGGTTTAATTTCATTTTGCTACATATGGATTTCCAGTTTTGTCAGCACCATTTGTTGAAGAGGCTCTCTTTTCTCCAGTGAACGTTTTGGCAACTTTGTCTAATATGAGATAACTGTATTTATGTGGGTTTGTCTCTGTGTCCTCTATTCTGTACCACTGGTCTACATGTCTGTTTTTCTGCCAATACCATGCTGTTCTTGTTATTGAAGCACTGTAGTATAGCTTAAGATCTGTTATTGTGATGCCTCCTGCTTCACTCTTCTTGTTAAGGATTGCTTTGGCTATTCTGGGTCTTTTATTTTTCCAAATGAATGTCATGATTGCTTTTTCTAGTTTTATGAAGAACGTCATTGGGATTTTAATCAGAATTGCATTAAAACTCTATAATGCTTTTTGTAGTATGGTTATTTTGACAATATTAATTCTGCCTATCCAGGAGTATGAGAGATTTTTCCATCTTCTAAGGTCTTAGACACTAGAACAAAGACCCTTCCCCTGATAGAAGGAAAAGTAGGCCCATCATGTTGGCCTAGGATCTTTCTTAACAAAACTCCTAAAGCACAAGAAGTAAAATCAAGAATCAATAAATGGGATGGATTCAAACTGAAAAGCTTCTTCTCAGCAAAGGAAACAATCAATAATGTGAAGAGAGAACCTACAGAATGGGAGAAAGTCTTTACCACATGCACCTCAGATAGAGCATTAGTCTCTGGGATACATGAAGAACTCAAAAAACTTAACACCAAAAAAAAAAAAAAAAAAAACAACCAATCAATAAATGGGCTAAGGAACTGAACAGACACTTCACAGAAGAAGAAATACAATCGGTCAACAAATATATAAAAAAATGTTAAACATCTTTAGCAATTAGGGAAATGCAAATAAAAACTACACTGAGACTGAGGGGATATGGCTCAAGTGGTAGCGCGATCGCCTGGCATGCATGCGGCCCGGGTTCGATCCTCAGCACCACATACAAACAAAAACTACACTGAGATTTCATCTTACTTCAGTCAGAATGGCACTCACCAAGAATACAAGTAACAATAAATGTTGGTGAGGATGTTGGGGACAAGGTACACTCATATGTTGCTGGTGGGACTGCAAATTGGTGCAACCACTCTGGAAAGCAGTATGGAGATTCCTCAGAGAACTTGGAATGGAACCACCATTTGATCCAGCTATCCTACTTCTTGTTTTATACCCAAAGGACTTAATATCAGCATACTACAGCGATGCAGTCACATCAATATTTATAGCAGCTTAATCCACAATAGCTATGCTATGGAACCAACCTAGGTGCCCTTCAACAGATGAATAGATAAAGAAAACATGAGACATATATATGTATGTATGTATATGAATATTACTCAGCTTTAAGAATGAAATCATGGGGATTGGGGATTTAGCTCAGTGGCAGAGCACTTGCCTAGCATGTGCAAGGCCCTGAGTTCAGTCCTCAGCCATGGGGGAAAAAAAGAATGAAATTATGTCATTTGCAGGTAAATGGATGGAACTGGAGAGTATCATGCTAAGCCAAATAAGCCAATTCCAAATAACCAAAGGCCAAATGTTTTCTCTGATATGTGGATGCTAATTCACAATAGTAGGGGGCTAGGGAAGAATAGAGGTACTTTGGATTAGTAGAGGGGAGTGCAGGGAGGAGAAGAGGTATGGGGGTAGGAAGGACAGGGCAATGAATCAGACATTATTACCCCGTGTGTGTACATAACGATACGATTAGTGTGACTCTACATCGTGTACAACAAGAAGAATGAGAACATATACTCCATCTATGTCTGATGTGGTCAAAGCGCATTCTACTGTCATGTATAAGTAATTAGAACAAATTTTTTTAAATACTTATTTTAAAAAAGAAAATTGAAGTTTAAAGTTTGCACACTTTGGACTGAAGTATGGAATCGCAGCCTGTCCCCTCTCCTTGCTCACTTGTGCTCTGTACCCTGTGTATGACTCTCAAGTCCTTCCAGGTAGAAAAGCTGGCCCCTCCACAGCCACTGGATTTCCTAAGCGAGCGCCATGGCTCCGGCCCCGTGGGCACCATCAGTATCACCAAAGAAAACACAACTACGGAAAAGAAAATGCAAAAATAAGACGAAGAAAGCAATGAACAACAATGAATCCTTTCCTGGGTAGCTGCACAGGACGCATGCGCAGCAATGAGCTGCCCCTGCCCCTTACTGCAGCCCCAGGAAAGGGCTCCTTGTCCCTGGGACCAGTATTCCCTCCTTCAGAACAGGAGCCAGACGTGCCTGAACACCGCCCCACCCAGACCTGCTTCCTGGGAAGTTGGCACAGGGGCCTGTCCAGGCCATTGGCGCCTGAGGCCTCTGAGAGGCAGGTGGTGGCTTGGCTCAGCTGGCTCTTTGTCTGCAGCATGCAGGCAGGCCGGGCCGATGCTTGGCAGTCACCCCTGCCAGGCTGGGCCTGCCAGAACAGGGGGACGAGGCCGGGCCAGGGAATGTGTCAGGAGAGATTCCAGGGGTGAGTGGGGCGCCCAAAGAGGAAACTCCCAGGGCTCCTGGGAACATGTCCCAGCTCCACGACTGCCAGGTCAAGCTGTGCAGCCCACTGAGGCCAGACCTGCTGTCAGGGGCAGGGAAGTGACAGGAGTCCCCAGAAATGAGCTAAGAGGTCATAAAGCAGCCAGCACTTAGAAGCCTGGGGGCGGGGAGCAGAGTGTGTGTGGCTGAAACCCGGGACACGTGTCTTCTGTTCTCTCAATCTCCATCCTTTTTCATCACCCAAACACCACCCTGCTTTCCCACCCTGGGGTGGATGGACTAGGGTGGACGCTGCAAACCCTGCCCTCTGCCTTCCAGGGGGGCTCTATACCAGGTTTGACCAATAGGGGGCAGCAGAGGGAGGCTCAGCATTGAGAAGGGGGGTGGGGGGCGACTCCTGCTTCAGGTCTCCTTTCTCTCTCCCGGTGACCACAGCCCCGGGCAATACTGCTTCACCTTGGCAGCAGCAGGTCCCTCCTGCATCAGCTGCTGAATCCAGTCTGCACTTTTCTAGACCTTGAAGAACCAGCCTCTTAGGGCAGCATGTCTCTTGAGTTTTCTATGATCCCACAACTAACCTGAAGCTCCAACCACACGGAATACAATGCTAGATTCATCCTGGAAGTATAACAAGCGATACTACTGGGTGTAGAGTTGAGGAGAGCCCACAGCTTGCTGTAGAGTCGTAGTAACAGAGGTGACTTGGTGTTATGCCACTGCCACTGTATCAGCCTCTGAACACACCTGCTGAGGGTGTGGACAGCCTCCAACTGGGAAAAAGGTTCTCCTCTGAGCCTAAACGAAGAGCTATCTCCACCAAAGGTAGGCATGCAGGGATGAGGGAGGCCTATTTGCTTTCCTCATGATCAAGCATCTGAAGGTGATGGGGTTCCTGGCCCCCTGAAACTTCATCTTGTCCCACTTAAATTTTCCTGGTATTTCCTTCCTTAGGTAGCACAGTTTCCAGCTGCCTTTCCTTCCTGAACAAGCTTCCCAGAGGAGTGACTAAAACCCATGGTGTTCAGAGTAGAGTGCAATGCCAAGCTGAGCCTAGGGCCACCCAAGCAGGAGGGCAGGACTGTTACCTCCTATGGTCAAGAGCTCTCTCTCTCTAATGTGGCCTGAAATTATAGTCTTCAACCATGCTTTTGATGGCTTAGCACCACTCCTTTCAAGCTCACAGTCGATTAGACCTCTGTATGCATCCAGGTTATTTTGTTGTTCATTTTAGATATACATGACAGTAGAATGTATTTTGGTATATTATACACACATGAAGTATAACTAATTCTAATTAGGATCCTATTCTTGTGATTGTACATTATGCAGAGTTACCCTGGTCATGTATTGATATATGAACATAAGAAAGTTATGTCCGATTAATTCTACTGTCCTTCCTACTCCCCTCCCCACTCCCTTCCCTTCATTTCCCTTTGTCTAATTCAATGGGCTTCTATTCTTCCCATCCCCACCCTCCCTTGTTGTGGGTTGGTGTCCACATATCAGAGAGAACATTCAGCTTTTTGTTTTTTGAGACTGGCTCATTTCACTTAGCATGATATTCTCCAGTTCCATCTACTTACTGGCAAATGGCATGATTCCATTCTTCTTTATGATTGAGTGATATTCCATTGTGTATATATGCCACATTTTCTTTATCTATTCATCTGTTGAAGACACCTAGCTTGGTTCCATAGCTTGGCTCTTGTGAATTGAGCTGCTGTAAACATTGATGTGGCTGCATCCCAGCCGTGTGCTGATTTTAAGTCCGTTAAGATAGATCAACAAGTGGGATAACTGGATCAAATGTGGTTCCATTCTAAGTTTTCTAAAAACACAATTGAAAAGTGGGCAGACCCACACTGGAGCCCAGGCCTCCACCTAGGACAGCGCTGCTGAGGCCCCAGCCCAGGACCACCCCCACCTACTGGCAGACCCATGCCCAGAGCCCATGCCCAGGCCTAGGACCCACCAGTGTGGGAGCCTAGGCCAAGCCTAGGCCCAGGAACACCCTGCCAACAGGCAGACCCATCTTGCAGCCCAGGTCCTGCCCCACCAGTCGGCAGACACATGCCAGAGCCCAGGCCTAGCCCACTTTCATCTTGAGACACTGCAGACATCACCCTAACCCTCCCCATGCGGTAGCTTCCACCTTGGGACAACACATAGGGCCTGGAGACAGCTGCACCTCCTAACAGGAAGCCCACCCTTTCAGTCCCATCTCTGAAAGTGGCTGCAGCCATCTTGGCACACCCCCACTGCTACCTTGAGTTACCTCTGTTATTGCCACCACCTCCTTTGGTTGCAGTAGCATTTATCATGGGACACCGGCCAAGGACTAGAAGCCCAACACCAGGGTGAGGTACAGGTAATCTGCAGGGGCACTATAAGATTATAGGGTGGAAACTGTAATATCTCAGATCCGCCCTGCTACAAAGGGAGACACATAGATAACATGAAAAAACAAGGGAGGAAAGTGCCCAAAACAAACCAGGATACTACAATAACAGAACCCATGGACAGAGCAGTTGATGGAATGTTGGAGAAGGAGCTCAGAAGGTTCATAATTAAAATGATCTGTGAATTAAAGAATGACTTCAATGAGCAAATACAGGCAAAAGTTGATCACTCCAACAAGGAGATAAGAGAGCAAATACAGGTAGCAAAAGATTACTTCAAGAAAGAGATAGATATTCTGAAAAAATAATAATCAGAAATCCTTGAAATGAGGGAAACAATAAATGAAAGAAAAGACTCAATAGAAAGCACCACCAACAGACTGGATCACTTGGAAGACAGACATCAAATAATGAAGACAAAGTATACAATCTGGAAAATAAAGTTGATCACACAGTGAAGATAGTTAGAAACCATGAACAGAACATCCAAGAATTATAGGACAGCATCAAAAGACCAAATCTAAGATTTATTGGGATAGAGGAAGGTACAGAGATTCAAACCAAAGGAATGCACAATCTCTTCAGTGAGATAATATCAGAAAATTTCCCAAACATGAAGAATGAATTGGAAAATCAGGCTTCTAGGACACCGAATGTACAAAATTACAACAGATCCACACCAAGATACATTATAATGAAGATATAATGCTAGGCAGCATACAGAACAAGGATAGAATCTTAAAGGCCACAAGAGAGACAAATTAGATCACATAGTCCCCCTCTGTGAATTCAGATTCAGCAGATTTTCCAACCCAGACCCTCAAAGCCAGGAGATCATGGAACAACACATACCAAGCTCTGAAAGAAAATGGATGCCAACCAAGAATCTTATATCCAGCAAAATTAATCTTTAGATTTGATGAAGAAATAAAAACCTTTCATGATAAACAAAAGTTAAAAGAATTTATAGTAAGAAAGCCTGCACTACAGAACACCCTTAGCAAAATAATCCAGGAGGAGAAAATGAAAAACAACAATGAAAATCAGCAAAGAGAGGGATTACACTAAAGGAAAGGTCAATCAAAGGAGAAACCAAGTCAAGTTAAAAAACAAAAATAAACCAAAATGTCCAGGAATACAAATCATATTTCAATAATAACCCTGAATGTGAATGGCCTAAACTTATCAATTAAAAGACATAGACTGACAGATTGGATTAAAAAAAAAAAAAAAGACCCAACAACATTCTGCCTTCAAGAGACTCATCTCAGGAAAAGACATCCACAAACTGAGGGTGAAAGGGTGGGAAAAAACATACCACTCACATGGACTGCAAAAGCAAGCAGGGGTTTCCATCCTCATATCCAATAAAGTGGACTTCAAACCAAAGCTAGTGAAAAGGGATAAAGAAGGACATTTCATACTGCTTAAGGGATTCGTACATCAACAAGACATAACAATCATAAATAGCTATACCCCAAATAATGGGGCATCTATGTATGTCAAACAAACTCTTCTCAACTATAAGAACCAAATAGACCACAACACAAAAATACTGGGTAACTTTAATACACCTCTCTCACCACTGAACAGATCTTCCAAACAAAAACTAAACAAAGAAACTATAGAATTCAATAATACAATCAATAAGTTACACTTAACAGACATATATAGAATATTCCATCCATCAACAAGCAAATACACTTTCTTCTCAGCAGCACATGGATCTTTCTTCAAAATAGAGCATATATTATGCCACAAAGCAAGTCTTAGCAAATAAAAAAAGAGATACTACCCTGCATTCTATCTGATCATAATGGAATTAAGTTAGAAATCAATGATAAAATAAAAAATAGAAGCTACTCCAATACCTGGAGACTAAACAATACGCTATTGAATGACACATGAATAACAGAAGACATCCGGGGGAGATAAAAAAAATTCTTGGAGATATATGAGAACTTATCAAACTTATCAAAATCTATAGGACACCATGAAGGCAGTGCTAAGAGGAAAGTTCATGGCATGGAGTTCATTCATTAAAAGAAGAAAAAGTCAACAAATAAACAAGCTGACATTACAGTCCAAAGCCTTAGAAAGAGGGACAAACCAACCCCAAAAGTAGTAAAAGACAGGAAATAATTAAAATCAGGTCAGTCATCAATGAAATGGAAACAAAAGAAACAATCCAAATAATTGACAAAACAAAAAGCTAGTTCTTTGAAAAAAAACGAATAAATAAAATTGACAAAAACCTCAGCCACACTAACAAAAAGAAGGAGAGAGAAAATTCAAATTACTAAAATTTGTGATGAAGGAAATATCACAGAAGACACTATTGAAATACAGAAGAAAATCAGAAAATATTGTGAAAATTTATACTCCAGTAAAATAGAAAACCTCAAAGTCACCAACAAATTTCTAGAGGCGTATGATCAACCCAAACTGAGTCAAGGGGACTTACACAATTTAAACAGATCAATTTCAAGCAAGGAAATGGAAGATGTCATCAAAATCCTACCAACCAAGAAAAGCCCAGGACCAGACAGATTCACAGCTGAGTTCTACAAGACCTACAAAGAAGGATTAACACCAATACTCCTCAAAGAATTCCATGAAATAGAGAGGAGGGACCCCTTCCAAACTCATTCTATAAAGCTGGTATCATCCTGACCCCAAAACCAGGCAGAAACGCTCAAGGAAAGAAAATTTTAGAACAATATCCCTGATAATCATTGATGCAAAAATTCTCAATAAAATTCTGGCAAATCTAATTCAAAAACGTATTTAAAAAATAGTGCACCATGATCAAGTGAGGTTCGTTCCAGGGAGGCAAAGTTGGTACAACATATGGAAATCAATAAATATAATTCACCACATTAATAGACTTAAAGATAAGAATCATATGATTATATTGATTGATACAGAGAAAGCAGTTGACAAAATACATAACCCTTTCATGTTCAATACACTAGAAAAATTAGGCATAGTAGGAGCATACCTCAACATTGTAAAAGCTATCTATGCTAAACCAAGGCCAACATCATTCTAAATGCAGAAAAATTGGAAGCATTCCCTCTGAAAACTGGAACAAGACAGGGATGCCCTCTTTCATCACTTCTATTAAACATAGTCCTTGAAACTCTAGCCAGAGCAATTAGACAGACGAAAGAAATTAAAGGGATACAAATAGGAAAAGAAGAACTGAATAATGATAATGTTTATCATTATTTGCTGACGACATGATTCTATACTTAGAGGACCCAAAAAACTCCATCAGAAAACTTCCAGAATTAATGAATTCAGCGAAATAGTAGGACATAAAATCAATACCCATAAATCAAATGCATTTCTAATCATCATTGACGAATCCTCTGAAACAGAAATTAGGAAAACTACCCCATTCACAATAGCCTCAAAAAAATAAAATAAAATACTTGGGAATCGCCTTTAAAAAAGAGGTGAAAGATCTCTACAATGAAAACTACAGAACACTAAAGAAAGAAATTGAAGAAGACCTTAGAAGATGGGAAAATCTCCCATGCTCTTGGGTAGGCAAAATTAATATTGTCAAAATGGCCATACTACAGAAAGTGCTATACAGTTTCAATGTGATTCCAATTAAAATCCCAATGTCAATATTTCTCAATGAAATAGAAGAAGCAATCATGAAATTCATTTGGAAAAATAAGAGACCCAGAATAGCCAAAGCAATCCTTAGCAAGAAGACTGAAACAGGAGGCATCACAATACCAGACCTTAATCTATCCTACAAAGCTATAGTAACAAAAACGACATGATATTGGCACCAAAATAGACATGTAGACCAATGGTACTGAATAGAAGACACAGAGACAAACCCAAATAAATACAGTTATCTCATACTAGACAAAGGAGCCAAAAACATACATTGGAGAAAAGATAACCTCTTCAACAAAGATAGCTGGGAGAAATGGATATCTATATGCAGCAAAATGAAACTAAACCCCTCACCATGCACAAAATTTAAGTCAAAGTGGATCAAGGACCTAGGAATTAGACCAGAGACCCTGTGCCTAATACAGGAAAATATAGGCCCAAATCTTCGTCACGTCAGATTAGACCTCAACTTCCTTAACTCCCAAAGCAGAAGAAATAAAATCAAGAATCAACAAATGGAATGGATTCAAACTAAAAGTCTTCTTCTCAGTAAAAGAAACAATCAATAACGTGAAGACAGAGCCTACAGAATGGGAGAAATTTTTTGCCACGTGCACATCAGAGAGAGAGCACTAATCTCCAGGATATATAAAGAACTCAAAAACACCAATAAAACAAACAATCCAATCAATAAATGGGCTAAGGAGCTGAACAGACACTTCTCAGAAGAAGATATATAATCGATCAACAAATATATGAAAAAATGTTCGACATCTGTAACAATTAGAAAAATGCAAATTAAAACTACATTGAGATTTAATCCAGGTTCTTTTTTGGGGGGTGGGGGCGGGGTACCAGGGATTGAACTCAAGGGCACTCGACCACTGAGCCACATCCCAGCCCTATTTTGTATCTTATCAGAGACAGAGTCTCTGAGTTGCTTAGCGTCTTGCTAAATTGCTGAGGCTGGCTTTTGAACTCGCGATCCTCCTGCCTCAACCTCTAGAGCCGCCGGGATTACCCAGGTCCTTATAAATACACTTCTAGCTGAATTAAGACAAAAAAAGTAAGTGGCCATTAGGTTTCTGGGAAAATGATGATGAAGGTTTTAATAGTCCCAAATAATACCAAATCAGCAGCGTATCTAAGACAGCAAAACTAAAGACCCAATCTCCAACCCAACGTGGTAATAAGGCCTCCCCAAGAGTCTCCTAATGTGAGGGAGTGGAAACCAAACTCTGGCAGCTGCAAGAACTTGGTGGTAGCTCCATCTGTGCAGAGGGCAATGGGGAGGCCCTGGACAGCAGGTGGCTAGATGGAGAGAATAGGCCGAAGTCACCAGCAGGAGCTGACTGAAGCACTGGGCCAATCTGAAAAGGTCACTTCAAGGTGGGAAGGAGGGGAGGGATCTAGTAAGGGCCCGAGCACTGTGGGACCAGGACTGAGGGACCTGCTGGTGCTGGAGCAGAGGGGGCCCTAGAAACTCATGTCAATAGCAAATCAAGACTCTCCCCAGACAAAGGGCCACGCAGAGAGGAAAGAGATGGGAGCAGAAGCCAAAGTAAGTAGTCCAGGGAAGAGAGAAGCCAAGGAAAAAGAAGTAGAGCAGGTAGATCTCAGGGAGCCTGAGGCCACGTCATTCATCCTCTGTGCAAAGAGCAGGAGAGAGAGCTCAGGGATCTCAGCACACCCTAAAGAGAAAGCAAAACAAAAGCAACAAAAAGCCAGCAGCAGATAGAATCAGAGTCCTGGCAGAAGTTCACTCTGAGTAAAGAGAATATGGAATACCGTAAGACTCTCTGAGAATACAGAAGAACAAGACATAAATGTCTCCCTCGGTGACACAAACCAGATAACGAAGCACTTAAGAAAGACGGGTCTTGCCTGGTACAGTGGTGCACATTGGTAATCCCAGCAGCTTGGGAGGCTGAGGCAGAAGGATCACAAGTTCAAAGCCAGACTCAGCAACTTATGAGGTCCTGAGCAACTTAGCAAGGAGGCTCTGACTCAAGATAAAAATATGAAAAAAAGGTCTGGGACTGGGCGCAGTGGTGCATTTCTGTAATCCCAGTAGCTCAGGCGGCTGAGGTAGGAGGAATGAGAGTTCGAAGCCAGCCTCAGCAAAAGCGAGATGCTAAGCAACTCAGTGAGACCCTGTCCCTAAACAAAATACAAGAAATAGGGCTGGGGATGTGGCTCGGTGGTTGAGTGCCCTTGGATTCAATCCCCAATACCAAAAAAAAAAAAAAAAGCAATGGCAAAGAACAAAGGCTACAATCTGCCATTCAAAAACACTTTCTTAGTAAAAGAATTTATCACTAACTACATCATCAAAGAACTTACCCATACCTAGGCAAAGTAACCTGCATGGCCAACACCAAGATGCCTTCTAGCAAAGTTACTGAACATTATGAAAAAATATTTTATCATTCAAAGACCAAGTAATTAAACTTGTTCACAGGGACAAAAGATATATTACCAGGGGTCCCCAGGTTTTCAGAAGGCCATCGGTAGTGACTGACACAGGGAATACAGTTCCTTTTTTAGGGTGTTTAAAACACTCTGAACTTGATAATGATGATAGCCAAACACCACTGTGAAAACATTCAACATTTGAATGGTGAATGTGTATTTTGCCACAAAAAAATAGCAAGGACCAGCTACATCCTGTCTACAAGAATTACACTCTAAACATAAAAACAAAAATAAGAAGTAGAAAATGGTAGAAGATATACCATGCTAACACTACTCAACATGCTATTTTATTATCAGATCAAAACAAATAATATTACTAAGGATAAAAAGCAAATAATATTACTAAGGATAAAAGTTCACTGCTTAATGATAAAGGGATCAATATATCAAGATGATATTATAATTCTAAATATTCCTGCACCAGTCAGCAGAGTTTGAGTATATATGAAACAAAAATTGATTTTGAGCACTGAGCTCTGTCATTTAATCTAACAAAAGAGGTGAAAGACCTCTATAGTAAAAACTACAGAACACTAAATAAATTGAAGAAGGCCTCAGAAAATGGAAAGATCTCCCATGTTCTTGGATAGGCAGAATTAATATTGTTAAAATTTCCATACCACAAAAGCATTATACAGATTAATACAATTCCTATTAAAATATCAACAATGTTCTTCATATAAATAGAAAAAGCAATGATGAAATTCATTTGCAAAATAAGAGACCCAGAATAGCCAAAGCAATCCTTAGCAAGAAGAGTGAAGCAGAGGCATCACAATACCACACCTTAAATTACACTACAGAGTTGTAGTAACTAAAATGGTATGGTATGGTATGGTATGGTATGGTATGGTATGGTATGGTATGGGCACAAAAACAGACATGAAGATCAATGGAACAGAGACACACCCACATAATACAGTTATCTCATACTAGACGAAGGCACTATAAACATACATTAGAGAAAAATAATCTCTTCAACAAATGGTGCTGGGAAAACTGGAAATCCACATGTAACAAAATGAAATTAAGCCCCTATCTCTCACCCTGCACAAAACTCAAGGTGGATCAAGGACCTAGGCATTACACCAGAGACCCTGTGTCTACTAAAAGAAAAAGTAGGCCCTAATCTATATTATATTGGCTTAGGAACTGACTTCCTCAACAAGACTCATAAAGCAAAAGAAGTAAAACCAAGAATCAATAAATAGGATGCAAGTATCAAACTTCTTCACTGCAAAGCAAACAATCAAGAACATGAACAGAGAGTCTACAGAATGGGAGAAAATCTTTATCACCTGCACCTCAGATAGAGCACTAATCTCTAGGTCACACAAAGAAGTCAAAAACTTAACACTAAAAAAACAAATAACTCAATCAATAAGTGGGGGCAAAGGAACTGAACAGGCACTTCACAGAAGAAGAAATACAAATAGTCAAAAAATATATGAAAAAATGTTCAACATCTGTAGCAACTAGAGCAATGCAAGTCAAAACTACACCGAGATCCCATGTCACTCCAGTCAGAATGGCAGTTATCAAGAATACAAGTAACAATAAATGTTGGGAGAAAAGGCACACTCACTCATTGCTGGTGGGACTGCAAATTGGTGCAACCATTCTGGAAAGCAGTATGGAGATTCCGTAGGAAACTTAGAATGGAACCACCATTGGATCCAATTATCTTACTCATCAATCTACAACTCAAAGGACTTGGGCAGCCAAGAAGACAGGCAACTATGACCAGAGGTCCTCGGTGTGTTCTCTGAGTGACTGAGGAACCATGACTCTCCAGGACAGGCGATGTGGGGCCTGGCAGGAACCAACCCAGCCAATCAGTCCCATCGTGGAGAGGAAGACGGGAGGGGAAGGCCAAATCCTTACTTGGGCAGTCACTTTGGGGAGGGGAAACAGAACCTTCAAAGGTCTGGCCCACTCCTACTGCAAGGTTTCACCATCAGCATTTGACACAGAACATTGTCTGCAGGGCTCCATAAGTGCGTATGAGGTTGACCTGAACTGGAAGGGCAGAAACATAAATTCATCCCCATTAACTCTGACCTCGTTAGACTCGGTTCTTTGTAGTAAGCTGAGCTCCTGCTGGATTTACCTCCTCTCCATCCTTCACTTTCTGTTCCTGGATCTCACCTGCTTCATGACATCACAGAGCTCGTAAGTGCACACAAGCTAATGCCCTCCCCATGGTGAAATATGGGAAGGAAGGGGACAAGGACAAAGCAGGTGTGTGGCCTGCCTCTAGAGACGTCCTCAGCATTTTCCACTGGCCATTAGTTATCCATGCCTGAGTGAGGCCCTGACTCAGGGCGCCTCCACCCAATTACCAAATAGCAATGACCTCAGTTCACTCAGGCTGTGCTCCCGCAGGCGCTAGGCACCATGCAGAGCGCTTTCTATGGATTAGATGATTCCATCGTCAAAAGAGCCCTGTGACCAGGAAGTCAGGTGGAGTGTGTAAGAACACCATCGCTGCTCGGATCCCAATTAGACATTAACCAGCCCTGTGTCCACAGACTCGCAATGACCCCTCCTGGTTCTGCTTCCTCTTTGATGAAAGGAAAGGATTGGCTGATAGATCCCACTCATATGGGATACCCTCATGTAGTCACTGTGTGACAAAATAAGGTGATACATGTAGTGCCCCTGCCATAGGCTCTGACAGCAATGAGCACTTAATCCACAGTAGATATTTTTATCCTTACTCCAAAGGCTGAGGAAATGTAGGATCATAGACAGTAAGTAAAGAAGACATATGGCAGAAGGTGGCAATTGCCATGCCCCTGACATCTGCTCCCTCCACCTTGTCCTTGAGGACACCGTGAGAGATCTCACCACTGTCCTAGTGGAGTTCTAGTATGCTCTGTCTCTCTTGCTCAACAATATTTAAAGCCTGGCTTCAGAAAGACAAGCCAGTGGAGGAACTCAAAAAGGAATGTCAGAAACAGGTGCGGTGGTACATGCCTATAATCCCAGCGGCTTGGGAGGCTGAGACAGGAGGATAGCAAGTTCAAAGCCAGCCTCAGCAACTTAGCAAGGCCCTAAGCAAATCAGTGAGGCCCTGTCTCTAAATAAAATGGTAAGAAGGGCTGAGGATGTGGCTCAATGGTTAAGTGCCCCTGTGTTTTATTCCCAGTCCCCCCAAAAAACAAAAAGGAATGTCAGAGAATTTCTCTTCTTGGCCATTCCCTTTTTCTCTTTTTCTAGGTTGAGAGACCTGGGACATCAGAGCACGAGAATTACCAGAACAAACACAGGGTCAAAAATAAGAACTGAATGAATGGAACAAATAAATGGATGGATTCATTCATTCATTCACAATTAGTCTGGACATTGCAAAATTGACCATAGGCCGGGTCGATGGTAGTGTTGGCGGCAGTGGTCTGGCATAGTGACCACTTCTGTCGCCACAGGAATCCCTGGGAATTTTCTCCTTGGCTCCTCAGGAAATTGAACTGCTGTATGACACACGGGAACATTTCCAATGTCAAAAATTACAACCAACTATAAAACTTTTTTTTTTTAATCCAAGCCACAACCACCTGTGTTGTGTAAACATGCCAGGAAGGAAAATGACTTTGCCCAAGGACCCTGGCCATAAAATCCAGGCCCACACCCAGCTCTGTCGCCTGTCCCAGCTCCCATGAAGTCTTGTGACTTGTGTGGCACGCTGAGATTCTACAGGGGTCATTCAGGTCCCCACGCCTTGCCTAGAGTGAAGACCTCACCTGGGAACCCAACTGTGCCAAGCTGAAATGAATTATTGACCTCTCCTTGGCTTGGGAAATTTCAAAATACCAAGGACCTTCGTTTGCTGTGTGTCATGTGCAGATATTTTCTTTCTGGCCCAAATCAGGGGGTGGAAATACAAAGATACAGAGCCATCATCTTCTGTATTAAGTAACTCAGGTTTCCAACAGGTGTCCACCACTCTGACCTCACCTCTCCCTACACTTTACACTCTACAACATGCACCTACCAACGAGAGCCCCCCAGCACCCATGGCCTGGCAGACCCAAGCCCCAGCAGGTGTCTCTTCACTACTCTGCCACATTTAGAGATTCAGTTCAGGGGCCTGGGATTGTGACTCAGTGGCAAAGCACTTGCCTGGCATGTATGAGGCACTAGGTTGATCCTTAGCACAACACAAAAATTAATAAGTAAAATAAAGGTGTTGTATCCATCTACAACTAAAGAAAAAAAATTTAAAGATTCAGTTCAGATCTTCTTTTCATTAGTGGAAGTTTGGAAATATCCATTACACAGAGTGTTGTTTTAAAAAATCCCAGCTCAAGCAGTGCCTCTTCCTCTTCCATGATTTTTTTTTTTTTTTGCCAATTCAAGTGTCCTGTCCCTCCTCTGGGCTTCCTAAAAACCCAGAGTCTGTCTCTATTAAAGCAGCACACAATAGCCATCAAGGTCTTGGATTCGAGGGCAGACACATCTGGGATCAAATGCCGTCTCCACTACTGACTTGCTGAATGAACCTGGCCCCGAATTCCACTGTTGTAAAATCAAATTGATAACAACACCTCAGATGGTCACAACATGTAAATGAGATGAGGCATTTAGGACACTTGTATAAAACCTAGCAAGAGGAATGTGCTAAATAAGGGATGCATTTGCAGATTATCATCTTAACCCAGCTGACATCACAAGGAGAACCCATATTCATTGTCTCCTCTCTGCTCCATGGGCTGGTTTTTATTCCCAACTCCTGGTAGAGGCTGGGAACAGAATATTTTTAGAGGAAAATATCTTTCAATGGACCATCCTCTCTGCAGATAACTTTTTTGAAATCTATCAAATCTGCAGACTTAGAAGCTCATTATCAAGTATTTGTTAAATAACACCCATTCACTGGATGCTCTGAGGGGTGCAGAGATGAAACATGAAAAGTCCTGCTCCTCAAGAGGCAAGCAATTTAAGCCTTTGGAAATTTCAAAATAAAATTTAAAATGTTGATCCGTGCATGCTGCAAGTATGTGTTGAAATATCACATGGAATCCCATAAATACATACAATTAATTACGTGTTAAAAAATTTAAGGTGTGAATGACTGCTAACAGGTAGGTGGGTTCTTTTGGGGGTGATGGAAATGTTCTATAATTATATCGTGGTGATTACTGCCTAACACCACGAGATTACCAGCAACCACTGAGTCTTACACTTTCATATGGTGCATTTTGCTGGGCGTGGTGGTGCACTCCTATAATCCCAGCAGTTCAGGAGGTTGAGGCAGGAGGATTGCAAGTTCAAAGCCAGCCTCAGCAACTTAGCAAGGCCCTAAGTAACTCAGTGAAAGCCTGTTTCTAAATAAAATATTTTTAAAAGGCTGAGGCTATAGCTCAGTGGTTAAGCACCCCTGGGTTCCGTCCCTGATACCAAAAAAAAGAGAGAGAGAGAGAGAGAGAGAAAAGAAAAGAAAAATATGGTGCATTTTATGTTATGTGAATTTTATAACTCAATAAAGAAAAGAATTGCCCCAGATTTTTAAGGACGGAGGGTATAGCTCAGTGGTAGAGCATTCATCCAGTATGCTCTACTCAGCAAGCCTCTGGGTTCTATCCACAGCACTGCAAAAGAAAAAAATATATTTACAATTTTAAAAAGCAATGCCTTGAATAGCAAAGATGGTAAAATAACCAAGAGGAAACCAGAATTAATTGCCAGGTACCTTGCCTCCATCCCCCATAGTTCCTCAGAACCAAGTCCCTAGCCCCATCCTGGGTCCTCACCCTGTCCCCTATTCCCTCCCAGGTCAGGAAATGGTTTATGAGCAGCCCAAGTCCCACTCTGTCCTCCTGTCATGAGGTCTACCTGCAGAACCCAGGAAGTAGGTGTCTTTCTGCCCATTTTATAGATGAGAGAAACCAAGGCTCATGGAGATTAAATATCTGCTCAGAGCCCCAAATTCAGCGAGTGGCAGAACCTGTATCCTATGCCAACTGTGTTTCACAGCCAAGTGCAGCATCCCTTCCACGTGTCCTTCACCAGGGAGGCATTGACTGAGAAAAGCACCAGGGTGTAATGCAGCCTGTGTGCCCCCTGGGGGCGTAGTTCAGTGGGAAGAGGTTATGTGCTCACCTGGAAAAGTTGGGTGTCCCGCAAAGGCGAGACTGCACATTGGGTGCAAACAACAGAAACTTAACTCTGGCTTCTGGGGAGCCCACAATCGACAGAAGGATGGTAGAACAGGCTCAGGAGATGGACAGGAATCCAGGGAGGCCCAGGAGCAAAAACCACATCCCAGAGTCCTCTGGGTATGATCCACAAAAACCTTGCTGCGCCCCCCCCCCCACAGTTGTCATGGAGAACGCAATTGAACTCTCCCTTTATATCATGTTTCCCCCTTGAGAGCCCCATTGCTGGCTGGTAGGGTCTTTTTAGCCAAGTTTTGGTCCATGTACCCAGAAATGCAGTGAGGGAATGTCTGTCCCGTTCAGTTTCCACTGTGGGTGGTTTACCTCCTGCCAATACTCACACGACGGGGCCTTACTCTTAAATAAGAAGTGGGAAAAGTATACTAAGTAGTCCCCTCCCCACCCCAATAGCAAAATCCATTGCAATGATTTTCTTTCTTTCTTTCTTTCTTTTTTTTTTTTTTTTGAGAACAGCAACCATGACTTTAATACTTCTTTTATCTTATGTTGTTTTCTCGTTTTGTTTTTTTTAAATTTTTTATCCATTTCAATGATCAAGAAGTCGAAAGAATGAAATAGAGTACATGAGATGTGGACATGAGGAGGAGGGGTCCATAGTGAGGGTGAAATGAATTCAAGAGAGCCCCATGAAGAGGTGTGTCTTGACCTGGGCCTTTAAGCACAGAGAGGACACGGCCTGTCTGTGACGCATACCCTGACCTGCTCAGCAGCCTTGCCAGGGTCCTCTGAGAGCGTCCAGGGCCTGTACACGGTGCATGTCCACATCACCATCCTCGCGACCACCGTGCTAGGATCTAGCAGGTGCCACTCCATCTTTCCTGATGATCTTGCAGGCTACCTTCATTGGCCCTGCGTTACCAAGAAACTGAAGCTTAGAAATGACAGGCGTGACAGAGAAGGCTGGTGGGTCCTCCGGCCTGTGCCACCAAGCAGCCTGCACTCCCCTCCCAGCGTTTCATTCCTGCTCAGTGCTTTTCCCAGGACTTGTTTCACATCCCTCGTGACAATGCTCTGAAACGGTGACAGCCACATATGATTACCCCTCTCTCAAGCAGCCGAAGAACCCAAGGCCAAGGTCACCCAGCCTTCAAGGACTCGGGCCCACGTAGGCCTGGAGCTGGCTCTCTGCCCTGATCCCGCTGGGCAGCTGTCTTCACCCTGTGCCCCAGGTGAGGGGTGGAGCAGTTAGGGGAACGGATCCCATTAAGCCTTGCCCGTCTCCACGAGGTCAGCCCACGCCCAGCCAGCCCCTGGACGCCAGCTCCCCAGAGTGCAAGGGAGCACTTGTCTGGGAGAACAATGGTATTGATTATTCTGGCAGTTGCAGCTGGCACGCTCAGAGGCTGTTTGCCCTGGGGTTTGGGGTGGCTCTAGCTTGGACGTGTGGCCCAGTTACTCATCATACCTGCTCTGCCCGGGCGTCTGAGCTCCCTGTAACAGCCCAGGGTGTGCGCTGTCCCACCAGCCCCTGCGCCTCTGGGAGTGACCAGCATTATGCCTAGGCTGGGTAAGGGCTGGCCTGTGTCCCTCCAAAGACTGGGACAGGCACCTGAGCTCTCTGGGCTTGGTCCTCCCAATCTTCTTGATCCTGGCCCCATGCAACTCATGAGAACTTTCTAGGCTGGGCTGTGTCTGGGCTCCATTTGCTGGCCAGCTATACGACACTCCAAATATGCTACACACATGAAAGGACAGGCCAGCTCCTGCCTGCCACACTGTGGTCACCTCAGTGGGCAGGAAGGCAGAAGACCTTGAACAACTCCTGATTTAGCCATCCATACAAGACCTTCTGCAGCCCTCTCAGGCCTCAGTGTCCCCAGATGTAAGATAGGAAGCGGAATGGGCCAGACCCCAGGCCTCTGCACCCGTATCCTCCTCCAGCTGACTCTGTGAGGACATCTCTGAGTACATGCCCATTGGGCTTACCTTGACTGGAAAGTACTCATTCACAGTCCAGAAGAATATCTTGCAGAAGCAGCAGAAGAATCCACCTCTTTTCTCCCCAGGATGAGTCTGTGCAGCATCTGGTAGCAAGGACCAGGGATCCAAATCCAGAAGCTTCCTGAGAGCGGTTATCTTTCCTGCTTCACTCCTTGGCCTGTGGCTCCTTGTCTGCTTTAGAAGTTCCCACAAAGGAGCCAAGAGCCTCAGGTTCAGCCTTTTGGGAGAACCCAGGTGAAGACGATGGGAAGGTCTTGGGAAGGTCTCATGCCTCTATTCTGCAACACATGAAGGATGTTCTTTTAAGAAACATCAGGAACCAGGCGTGGTAGTACACGCCTGTAACCCCAGTGATGTGGGAGGCTGTGGCAGGAGGATCACAAGCAAGAGGCCAGCCTAGGAAACTTAGCAGGATCATCTCAAAATAAAATATTTTAAAAAACTGGGGATGTAGCTCAGTGGTAAAGCACCCCTGGGTTCAATCCTCTGTACCAAAAAAAAAGAGAGAGAGAGAGAGAGGGTGGGGGAGGAAAGAAGGAAGGGGAAATGGCTGCCAGTGGAGCCCCTAGAAGGTTCCAGTTGTCCCTTGAGAGGCGCTGCCTCCCGGCTGGCCACAATGACAGAGGGAATCCCATGCATCCAGAATCTCACATGGCACCCCACCTCACCTCCCTCGTCCACGAGCCCCAAGATTCAGGGTTTGCAGGCTGGGTAATGACACCCTGGGTCATGAGCCCAGAATTGGGGCCAAGATTCCAGCAGGTGCTCAGGATCAACAAGCATCAGGTTTCCTGGCTGAGGTTTTGCACGTACAACATTCTCCCTCTTTCCAGAAGGGGGGAAGCCTCAGAACCCAGCCTTCCTGCTTCTCTGTCCCCCCTCCCAGCCCCACCCCCAGGTCCCCCTCCACATCTTAGCCCATCCACCTGAACAGATGGGGTGCCCCTAGGAGGCACGTCTCAAGGCCACAGGTCCCACTTCAGCTTGAAGAGCTCTAGTACCCCCACTCCAAGCCCTGAGCCCAGGTCTTACCCTGGGTGAAATGTGGCCGCGGGGACTTTGCTCCCACAGGACCGCTGACAATACCCTGGTGCATCTCTGGCTGCTGTGGAGCCCCAGGCAGAGCTGGGAGCACCCGAGGGTGAGAGCAAAGGAGGCTGGGGCCTGCAGTTTGCTCGAGGCCATAGCTTGCTCAGCCAGGTGGCCGCGCATGGGCACTGCCCCCAGTCCTCTGGCTGAGGCTGCAGGTTGCCCAACACAACCCTGTAGAGCCATTGACCCATGCGGGTCCCTGAGTCAGCTACAAATTCTGCTCGACCTACACGTGGAAGGCCTCCCGCTCTCCCACTCCCCATTCTGCTGCCAGCACCACTGAGGCCGCATGTCTCTGAGGGACTTTGGAGTAGGCACGGCGTGGACCGCATCATCACACACCCCTGGTGCCTTTCCCAACCTCTAGGGTCTCCAGATGGTGGATGTAGAACCGCTCACACCAGGTTGATCCTGTGCTCAGAGTTCTTTCACAGAAGGTCAGCCTTTCAGGAGAAAGTCCTCCAGGGCCTCTTGCCTGCCCAGAGACCCAGCCTTATCCACCACCTGACCCTCCCCAGGCCCACTCTGTCCCGTTACCCAGAGCCCGTGTCACCCTTTCTCTCCGCGGGTCACGGCACACTATGTTCCTGCTCACTGGGATGCTCTTCTCCTCCTTGACAGGTGGTAACCTACCCTTCAAGAGGGCTTCATCTTTAGGGAAACTCCCCAAATGGAGACGCCCCCCTGGCCAGGCTGGGTGTGGTCCTCTGTGTCCCTCAGAACTGGGGCTCATTTGTGTCCTATCATGCCTGAGCTGACCCCTGTTCTGATTCCATCTACTGACTGGATTCTTGGAAGATAGTTCACATGTCTTCTCCATCCTCTCGTGCTCAGCAAAATCTCAGAATATAGTACATCTCAAAAAATGTTTATGGAATGGATGGATGGACAGATGGATGATGCATGGATGGACAGATGGACTTGATGAAATAGGTGGATGGATGGATGGACCGATGGATGGATGAACAGGCAGATGGATGGATGGATGGGCAGATGGATGGATAGATGGGCAGATGGATGGATGGATGGATGGCGGATGGATAGATGGAAGAAAGGAAAACTGAATGGATCAATGGATGGCTTGAAGATTGGATGAATGGATGAAAAAGAGATACCTATAAGTAGCAAAAAAAACTTCCTAAATTTCTTTATACATTTTCTATGCTTGTTAAAAAAAATCTTTGAAAATAATTAGGTTAAATCAAACTGAGAAACTTTCATGAGGGGGAGAGTTTTGCCCTTGGGACACCGACTTCATGCAGTCAGCATTGATTGTAACACCTCTTCAGTGCCCAAAGCAGGAAGAAAGCTCATAAATAGAAAGTCAAGACCTGCCCACAGGAAGTTGGTACAATCACCCAAAAAAGACTAGATGCACCTGGGAGAAACACAAGAGCCAGTCGGCCCTCTACTGAGCAGGTACCAGATGCCAAGAGAAACAGAAGGGCAGGTATGAAACAGTTGGAGAGGGGCTCACCTGAGCTGCTCTGTGGTGAGCACCCAAATCCTTTAAGACTCTGAATCCTCAATACCAGTTTCCTCATGTCTGAGATGTATATAAACCCCAAAATTTGGAGCTGACCCTGCAGCCCTGGTTAACCTGATGATATCATGTGTGTGTGTGTGTGTGTGTGTGTGTGTGTGTGGTGCTGGGGATTGAACCCAGGGCCTTGTGCATGTGAGGCAAGCACTCTACCAACGGCACTATATCCCAGTCCCTAACATTAACCTGAAACTACATCTTAGCTTTATCCTGGAGGCTGACTCTGGTCCCGATCCTGACCTGCACCTGAACCCTAACTGGGGTTAGATCTGGATGCAGAAATGAGTCTTCACCCACAAGAGAGGGCTCAAGAAACCATTGGACACTAAGGAGACGGTGGAACTCAGAAACCTATGATGCTGGTGAACACAGAGCGATCCAAACGGCAGTTCCTTTGTAGAAAACCCACAGCCAAGACCCTGTGCCCATGGTGTTGATGTCCCAGAGACACGTCCCTTTGATGCCTCCAGAAATGAATTGGGGGCTCCCAGGATCCGGGGGCCAGTCAAGTAGTCTTGGAACAGCAAAGAAGAGCAGCTGGACTTCTGTTCTGTGGGTGCCCCACCCCCATGAGCCTCATTTGGACAGCCTCTGCCAGCCATTGACGCTCAACCTGCACTTCAGAACCTTCCTGCATGAGCCAGGACCTGAGCTGGGCACTCAGGCTGCAAGGGACAAAGTACATGATGATCTTGCCCTTGACACCCAACCTCCGTGCGGGAGGCAAGGCTTAGTTCTTCATGCATTCAACATTTCTAGGCCATCTTCTGTCATTGCCATGCTCACAAGAGGAATGTCCCATAGCTGAAGGGTTTGGGCACCTGATTCAGGGACACTCCTGCTACAGCTCCATGTCTCAAGATGAACTCACATGGGTAAGGCTTCAGGCTGATGTGTTCCTTTACAATGAATAATCCGGGGACCTGATGGAAAGCCCTCTTAGCCCATGAATGACACCTCCCAAGGGCCAACATTCATCACAAACCAACCACCATTCATAGTCTACTAGGTGCACATGGACCCGGAATACACAGAGCTAGACAAATAAAGCGGTGTTGCCAATAGGTCCAGAGTCCTAACAGTACATTGAGTAAAAAGTCTCCTTGTCCTGGGCATGGCTGGCATGGACACTGGCAGTGTTTACCTCTGTGCCCCCTGCCTTTCTGAGTGGCTGTATCAGAAACATTCCTTCATTAGATGCTGCGGCAAGTATAAATGCATTTGGCTTCAGATGCTATGACAACTTCTTCCCTTGGACTTATTGGCTCATGGTGAGAAGGTGGCTGCTGCCTCACCAGTTTTGCAGCCATATTCCAGCCAGAAAGACAAAGGAAGGTAATGGGGCCAAAGATTTCTTCCTGGAAAAACTTTGTCCTTCCCTGGGAACTTCTGCCTAAATTCTGGTGTTAAGGGCTGTGCCATGCGTCCATTCCTAAGTGCAAAGAAGAATGAGCAATTGAATGATTTTTTTTCTTTTTTCTTTTCTTTCTTTTTTTTTTTTTTTGGTACCAGGGATTAAAACCAGGGGCGCTTCACCGCTGAACCCGTGCTGCTCTCTGATCTCTCTCTTGACCTTACACTGAAATGCTCAGAGACCAGGAGGCTTCCTGCATTTTGAAGTCCTTGTTGGGGGACCTCATAGGGATGGATCTAAGTCCCCTGAACTCCCCCTCTGGGTGGCATGCTGAATGCGTGGCATTCTCTGCCCTCTGGGAATGGGTTCCAGACGTGCCCAGGACCAGACACTCCTGGTCCTAATGTCAGCATTTGAACCCTCCACCTGTAACGTCCCTGCTCCCAGCTCTGCCTGGACACCCGCAACCACCCTTTCCTTGCACCAGACCCACCTCCTCCAGGAAGCCCCCCGACTTTACTGTGCTCTGGTGTGGAATGATGGACAGGAAGTACCACAGTTATTAGGACACTGAAATACTAAGGACATTGTGGACCTCAGTTTGGGGACTTCCAGAATAAGGCAGTGCTTTTTTTTTTTTTTTTTAAATTCTGGGGATTGTGCCCAGGACCTCACACATACTAGTCAGGCACTCTACCACGGAGCCACATCCCTAGCCCAAAGTAGGACAATGACTCACTCCTTCATCCAGTGGAGCAGTAAGTGAGCAGGACTGACATGGCCCTGCCCTCCTGGAGCTTAAATTCCAGGACAGGACAGATGTAACTCCACTTTCTTCCATCCATGTCAGAGTCCGCCATGATTGCTACCCCAGGATGGGGGTGAGGGGCATGATCTTTGCAAAGGATGCTTTGAGTCTTTCTCTTCAATCCAGGCCACACAGCACCTGCCCCTTTTATTTCTGTGTAGATCTAGCTCATACGCCCCTTCGCCCTCCATTGTGAGCCAGGTACCATGTGCTAGAGTCGTCCTGCCTGGGCCCCACCACAGCAGGGAGGGAGAATTCACCTGCCTCACCCCAGCTACTGGGTATGGAGAGCTTCCTGGTGCAGAGCCCCCAAGCCGGGCCCTGCTAGGGCTCCTTAGTCCCTTTACGCAGGATTTTTTTTTTTTTAATTTTTTTAGCTGGGCGTGGTGGTGCACGCCTGTCATCCCAGCAGTTTGGGAGGCTGAGACAGGAGGACCATGAGTTCAAAGCCAGCCTCAGCAATTTAGCGAGGCACTTAGCAACTCAGCGAGACCCTGTCTCTAAATAAAATACAAAAAAAGGGGGCTGGGGATGTGACCCAGTGGTTTAGCACCCTTGAATTCAACCCCCGGTACCAAAAACAAGAAATTAAATTGTTGCATTACAATTATACATCACAGTGGAATACTTGGGGGACATATTGGTACATGCACATAACATAATTTGGTCAATAAGCAGGACTCAGATTCCAGCAACCAAGGACCTGTTGCAGGCTGAACTCCCTGGAAACCAACTGTGCTCAAGATTGGTGCGCAGGGCGTTTGTCCCTTAGTGAGGGCTCTGGGGTGCATGTGGGGTCAGAGGGAAGAAGGCAGATGAGACAGAGGGACGATTTGGGCTGTGACACAGTCTTGGTGGAGGTCTCCCCTGGTCACAGGGGCAGCTCTGGAGCTGGAATGGCCCTGCAGAGCTGTCCCAGGCTGGAGGGAGGGGCGTGCCTATGTACCTCCACACTGTGGCCACATGAGGTCTCTCCACAAAGGGGTACGAGCTCCCTCTGCCCAGGAAGGAGGTACTGCCTTTGATCAGGGGACCAGGGCCATGCTGAGAGAGGCTGACAGGCAACCTCCCAGCAGCCAGGGACACAGCCCCCCCTGTCCTGAGGCAGGAGCAGGGTGACAGGGTAGCGCCAGCATCTCCCAAAACCCCAACAGCAAGAAGCAGTGTGGCTCTGGGGAAGAGCTCCAGGGAGCTTTGGAGCCAAGTCCCAGCCCTCCACTCCTGCAGCCACCCCCGGGCAGGCAGGGGACCCCATCTCTCTGCACCTCCCGGCTTCTGGGAAGTTGATCAAGTCCATGTGGAGCAGAAGGCTTCCTGGAGGAGCGAGGCCCGAGCTGAGCAGGAGGGCAATGGGAGGAAGGAGTGGGCCTGGCAGACTCATGGCTGCTCTTGGACAGGCAGGAACCTGTGCGCCTGGGAGCTGCCCTGGAGGGATCAGAGTGGCTAGAGATAAACAGCTGGACAGGACAGGGACAGGTCACACAAGCCTGGCAGGTCAGGTGAGGGGAGGCTGGCCTCATTCGCCCTTAGAAAGGAGTCTGTGTCCCTGCCATGATGGCTCCTGTTTGTACGGCTTAGTCAGTTGTCCTGGTCACCTAGCTAGTAAGTGGCTCCCAGACTGTCTTGCCCCAGGGAGCACCTTGATTCTGCTTGACACCCCCCCCCCGCAGGGGGCACCTTCCCTCCGCCAGCCAGGTGGAGATGCATGCTGATCTAAAGCTCTCCAGACTCCCAGCCCTCAAAGCAGCTTGTCTTCCAGGGACAATGCGGCCGATGCCAAGCCCTGGGGTGGTGGGCCATGGGCCAGGGACATGGTTTGGCTCCAGAACATCACAGTGATCTGTAACACCTTCAAAACTGCAAGGAGAGGCAGTGAGGTGCAGGAGGTGGCCAGGTACTGGGTCACCCCAGGGGGCAGAGGAAGGGCCTCTCCCTACTCCACCTCCCCCCACCCCATCCCTACTGGCAACTTCTTTACTGTGCATTGCCCAGGACTCAGCCAGCCTCGGCCTCCGCAGTCACGTCTCTGAACTCTTTCTACACCCCAGGTCTACACCCCGACTGTTGCTCCTGCTCTCTCCTCCTAAGCCTCAGTAGTTCCGTGTGCAGGGGTCTTCCAGGCCCCCTGCAGGGTCCTGCAGCAGGGTGAGGTCTGCTTGCTCTGAGCATACCAACTCTGACTCAGGGAGCTCACTGAAAGGTCACCTGCTTGTGGACAGGTGCTCTGGTTTGAAGGCCTCCTGAGGACCTGCCACAAGCTAGATGCTGAGTTACAGGCTCTCCCAAATATCAACAGAACCCCTCCTGTTTGCTGCAGCTCCTGGCCAAAGTGTCCAGGTGAACTGGAGCCAGGCTAGCCCTCCAGGTACTCACGGGCATTCAAAGGATGTCTTGCAGCTGGGGAGAAAAGCACCCGGGAGCCGTGGGCCTCACCCACGAGGAGCCTTGGAGGCTGGAAATGACTGAGCCCGGCTTGTACGGGGGTCCGCTCGGTGCAGAACACCCCCCATCCCTCCTGGTGCGCCCTCTGTGACCTCCACGGCAAGGACTGAGTCCTGGAGGAGCGCAGCCCCTTCCCCAGCTCATGTGCCCATCACAGGGAGACCAGAGCCCGGCTCTGAGCTAGTCCACAGGCACCAGGGACACAGAAGACAAGTCGGGGTTGGTTCCCCCTGCAGCTAGAACAAGACGCAGGACACAGGGAAGTGACACGGAAGGATCAGGCCCTGAGAGAAGAGGTGACTCACCAGGACACATTGCAGGTTACAAAACAGACAGGGCTGCCACCAGACTCTTGCTCTCGGTGGCTTTTTTCCATTCCTTCCCTGCCCTTCCATGCCCTGCTCCCTGGGTTGCTTGAGGACATCCTGTCCCCATTGAACTTCTCACTGAACAGGGCAAGTCAGTTTTTCTCCTGTGGACCAAGGGCCCTCGGCCGACTGGGATCATTGGCTCCAGGCCTGGGCTTCACACAGGACCCGAGAGGGCCCGGGCTAAAGGGCATGACTGCGCCTGCGGCTACCTGGACAGCAAGGGACCAGCTCCTCGTGATTTCCTGGTCAAGTTCGGCCTTGGGTTTCCTTTTTTCTTCTCTTTCTCCTACTATTTTTTTGGCAGAGGGGTACTGGGGATTGAACCCAGCACTCCTGAGCTACACCCCCAGACTGCTTTGAGACAGGATGTCACTAAGTTGCTGAGGCTGGCCTCAAACTTGAGATCCTCTGGCCTCAGCCTCCTGAGTCACTGGGAAGAGAAGGATAAAGGAAGAAAGGAAGTTAAGAAGGAAGAAAATCATTTCACTTTTGATATCATCATTAGTATTATTATTATCATTGTTACTTGCAGTACTGGGGTCTGAACCCAGGAGTGCTCTCCCCAGCCCTTTTAATTTGGAGTCTTACTAACTTGCCACCCTCCTGCCTCAGCCACCCGAGTAGCTGGGACTACAGGTGTACGCCACCACACCCAGCTAAGGAAATTTGTTTTTAAGTTGTAAAAAAATGGAGCAGAATAAAACCACATTATCCTCAAGCACCCCAGGCCTTCCAAGCCGGGCTGCAGGGTCCCTTCCAGAAGACTCCTCCCCCACCTCCCCGTGTCCTTCCCACTTCATTTTCAAGACCTGTTTCCCACACTAGATGCTGGGTGCCTGGAGGGTGGGGACGGTGTCCGATGCTGATCTATGACATGGTATCTCCAGCTCTGTGCTCCGCAGGGCAAACTGGCGTCTGGAGCTCAGCATGGAACAGGCACATGCACAGTGAATCACAATCGTGCAAACCCAGCATACGGCCCAGATGCCCGCCCCAGACAGCCTCGTGAGGAGCCCACTGCTCAGAGCCTTGAGGCCCTGCTGTGCCTGCCACCCATGTCCCTCTGTGGACATGCAAAGGGAGGGCCCGGCAACTGAGGGCCAGTGGGTTATGTGGGAGGCTCGGCATGGCCACCAGGGTCTCTGGCAGAGGGAGCTATGGCCCTCACAGTGTAGGAACTGAGAAGAGAGCAGGTGTTTGGGACATGAGGTGAAGCCCAGTCACATCCCCCTTTCTCCTCACCGAGCACCTTCTTGTCTGGGCTCTGCTCCAGGCACCAGAGAGTCAACAACAAATGAAATAGGACCTTGGACCAACATCCTAGCCCCACCCTGTGGTGGGTCTACAATGCACCTGGTCCTCTGTGGCATTGTAAAGCAGAATAAAACAGGGGACAGACAGAAAGAGACAGATGGGGGAAGAGGTTCTACATGAACGATGGGGAAAGCCCTGACTGCTCAGTAACCTTTGGGGGTGTCATTCACATGAGCCAGTGTCACATGCTGGCCAGGGCGGGCCTTTATCTGTGAGTCCTGAAGGAAATGGGAAAGAGCTATGCAGATACTGCAAGAAGGTCTTCCCAGGTAAAGAAGAACAAGTGCAAGGGTCCTGAGGCAGGGAACATACCAAATATACCAGAAACAGCAAGGAGATGGTGGTGTGGCTGGGATTCAACCTTCAGTCCCTTCATCCCAACCCTCGAATCCTGCCCTGGTCTCTCTGGTGACCAAACACACTCCTGAAGCCATCGAGGGGTGGCCAGCATCTTAGCTCATTAGCATACGGGAAACAGTATCACTTTGAAGATTCCCAGGATTTTTTTTTTTTAAAGTACTGAGAATCTAGCCCCACACTTGGTAAAGCTTTACCACTAGGCTCTACTCCCAGCCCTCATCCCAAGAACTCCAGGAGATACATGCTGGAAAACCGATGGAAACCAAATGCATATTTCACAATATCACCGTGGAGTCTGTTGCAGTCCCGAAGAGTCTTTGGCGCCCCTGAAGAACTAGCTCCTCAAAGGCCTATCTTTACGTATTTGTTTGTACTTCTGGGGATGAATCTCAGGGCCTTGCACATGCTAGACGAGCGCTCTTCCGCTGAGCCGCACCCCAGCCCCTGAGCTATCTTTTCTGAGGTCCAGGGATGGCTCTCTCGCTGTGTCCAGGCCCCGGACCAACGCTGGAGCCCCTGGGATCTGGCGAACAAGTCCCTGTGCTCCAGAGGCTTGATCTGGGGGCCATGAGAGCCGAGGACAGTGGCCCACACCATCTGGAGGGGAAGCAGGTCTGGAGGCACTATGAAGCCAGAGAGCAGACCATCAGGATGGGGCTTGGACTCCCTGTCACTTCTGCAGGAAGGGAAGGTGGCGATGGGCATAGGAGCCACACACATGGGCCCTCTCCATCCAGTGTGTTGCTGTGTGCATCTCTCAAAACGAGGCCACCGTCCTCGGGAAGCAGGTGTGACTGTCTTTATTCAAGAGGCTCAGAAACCAGGGCCTGTTAAGTGGTCAGGGTGGAGCCACCTTGGTTCTTCCACACACCAGCGGGCCCAGCAGGCAGGAGGCCAGAGAGGCAAAGGTCCACCACTGCTCCTATCCAGGAGAGGCCTCCTCGTGTTCCGGAGCTCCAGCCACAGCAGCCTCAATGGGAAAGGACAATGGAAAAAACACGCTGACCTCGGCCTGGCATGACTGCCCAGGGCACATGGTGGCGAAGGGCCAGGCCCCTGGGGAGGTGCCACATCTCCTACTCCCAGACCAGGCGTGTGGACCCGCAACCAAGCCCTGCCCATGGCCATCGTGTGGAAAAAAACAGAGCAAGGCCGGTGGGTGGGTGACAGGGAGGAGGCCCCCGAAGGTCCTGGGGACCATAGGAACTGCCAGCCCAGGGGGCCTATGTCCCAAGCCCAGGTCCTTCGTTGGCACGTTTGATTTACTCTTTTTCCAACCGACCTCATTGTGCAATGGAGTCAGTATACAAAACAGACGCACAGCCCAATGACTTATGACAAAGTAAATACCCATGAAGTCCCAAGCTGGTCCAGAAATAAGTCACCATTGTGCTCCCCCAGAACAGGAGCCAGCCTCGGGCTCCTCCCACTGCCCCTCCCTCCCTCCCCTTGAGGCTGGGCCACTCTCAGTGATATTCAGGGCAGTCAGGGCCTTGTGGTCCACACTGATGTCCCCACCCCGGTCTCCTCGGACACCAGCTTTGGTGGGCTTTCCCACTGAGCTTTGCTGTCTCCCTGGCTCCTATCCTGAACTTCACAAAGGGACCTGCTGCCTACCAGGACGTCTTCACCGACATGTGCATCACGAGCGCTGGCTGGGCTTGGGCCCAAGAGCCCACTGGCCGCTCTGGCCCCAACCCTTCCCTGCAGGGCACTGAGCAAGTCCTGAGACCCCACACACCACGACCTCCTCTATGAATGTCAGCAATTTCTCTTGAGCATCTGCAGCAAGGTCTGGCATAGAGCACCCAAACCCCTGTGATCTCCTACACCACCGAGGTCATTTGTCCTTGACCCCATGTTCTCAATTTCTAAAACGACTGTCATTTCCTGGGTGCCAGGAGCATCTTTTGTTCTAATGAGGCAACTCTGGTGGGCAGGGTCCCGGATGGGATGACCACCAGAAGGAGCAGGCCCCTTGGCACTTTCCACCCCTCCCCTGCCCCCAGGGAGCGGAGAGCTTGAGAACGCGCATGCCCATGTGAAGCTGCTTCATAAGGATCCCTGAGGTAGCCTGCGGGTTGGCTCAGAGGTAGCCCGAGCGCTTGCCCAGCATGAGGGAGGCCCTGGGTTTGATCCCTAGCACTACAAAGACATTAAAAAAAAAAAAAAGAGAGAGAGAAGTCTAATTATAGGACACTGGGTTGGTGTCCAGCGAGTCTGCGGGAAGTGCCAGGTTGGTGTAGTACAGAGAAAACAGTTTGCTTTTCCTGCACACCTGGTGACACAGGCTTCTGGGGTTCTTCTCAGCCTAGATGGACCGCCAGGTCGCCAGGGGTCCCTGTGCTGCTCCCCTCTGCGGATCGCAATTTCCCCAGCAGCAGGAACCGCAGACATTAGACCAGCTCTGGGTCTTCTCACCCTGCCGCACTTCTAGGGTCCTCCGGGGGTCCTCCCAGGGTCCTCGGAGCCCCTCCCCAGCCGGCAGCCCCGCCCCATCGCCGTGGATCCTCGGACCACCCAGGGTTTTGAGTGTCCCCCAACGCTGTTTCCTTGGATAAATGTTGGGAGGGTCAGGTTTGGCCACGGGCCTGGGTGCGTTCCCACGTGCCCTGCAGCGCGCCTCTCCGGGGAGGTGGCGCTGGGGTCCAGTTGGAATCCCACCAGCACGCCACCGGCCGGGCCGTGTCACCCAGGAGCCTGCCCAGTCTCCATCCTCTTCTGGACCAGAGACTTTCAGGATTGCAGAGGCTCCTGGGGAGCCCTCTGCCCTGCCTGACAGGGGGCCTCTGTGCGCCCAGCCCAGCCCCTGATCACCCAGCCCGGTCCCTGTTTTGTATACAAACATCCACGAGGCTTTGGCAACCTGCAGTCTCTCGGTTTGTCTTCCCAACAACATCGCATTTTTTCTTTTTATCCTTAAAGGCGACAGTGCTTAGAAGGTTGGCCGGGCAAGTAAGAGCCTCGCAAAGACTCCTTTGTTTCTGTTTTTGTACTGGGGCTTGAACCCAGGCCGGTGGACCGCTGAGCCGCAGCCCCAGCACCCCCCCCCCTTTTTTTTTTTTTTTTTTTTGATTCTGAGACAGGGTCTCACTTAGCTGCTGAGGCTGGCCTGAAACTTGTGTCTCTCAAGGTGCATTGAGTGGAACACCTGGAATCACATCCTTTCTGGGACAACTTAATGAACTTCTCTTGCCCCAGTGTCCTCCCCCTCCCCCTCCCCCCTCCTCCCTCTCATCCCTCCCCCTCCCCCTCCTCTTCCTTAAAATGCCATCATAGAGGAGAATGCTGAACCTCCAGCTAGACTGTATTTCCCACCCAACCAAGCTGCTGGATGGGGAGATGTGACCGTGTCCTTCCTAATGTCTTCTGACCTGCTGTGTTGGGTACAGTTCCAGGCCTGGTCTCCAGAACTTCTCCTTTCATCCTCCAGTTTCTCCCTAGGCCCCTCCTCTGGCTGGAAGAAGCAAAGAGTTAAGGGGTGGGCTCTGAGGCCCTGCACCATGGCAGATCTACTAAATGGAAGAAACAAGGACCCCTGAGGGGCCACGTGGAGTGCAGCCCCGGAGCTCACACTGGCCTGAGATAGAAGGAGAAATACACCTTTATTGTGTTGAGCCAGGAACATCTGGGGGCTGGGATTTGCAGCATCCATCATGATATCATCTCTGGAGAGTCTCCTGTATGCTGTGGGTTCTGCGTCTTCAGACTTAACCGACTTTGGATCATAACTATTTGGGCCAGGCACAGAGGTGCACACCTGTTAATCCCAGGTACTTGGAGGCTGAGGCTAGAGCATTACAAGTTCAAGGCCAGCCTCAGCCTTCAGCAGGAAGGCAATGCCCCATCTCAAAGTAAAAGAATTTTAAAAGGGGCTTGATATAGAGGTCAGTGGTAAAATGCTCCTGGGTTCAATCCCCAGTACCAAAGAAAAAGAAGAAAATATTTTGGGGGAAATTTTTATGTCCGTACTAAACCAGCAGTTTTTTTTCTTATCACCATTCCCTAAACAATACTGTAGAGCCACTACTTATCGGCATTCACGTTAGGTATTATAAATTATCTAGACATGATTTTAAAGGGAGGCAGGCACAGTATCGCATGCCTGTAATCCCAGCCACTCAGGAGTCTGAAGCAGGAGGATCACATGTTTGAGGCCAGCCTAGGCCACTTACTGAGACCCTGACTCAGATAAAAAAGAAAGGGGATATAGCTCAGTAGTAGAGTTCCCCTGGGTTCAATCCCCAGTACAGAAAAGAAAGAACAAATTAATATCTCCATAATGTGAGACTATTTTATTTCATTACTTTACGATGTTTCCAACTTAGTATCTTTCTCTAATAAGGATTACCCTAGTAGTACTGTTTTATATTCTCAGGAGTCTTTTTAATGACATTTTCTTTGGAACAATTTACAGTTTAGTTGGTCTATAAACCCACTCTTCAAACTCTTAAGTCACTAGCAACAAATAAAACAGTACCCAAAATACTACTTAGAACACGTGGTTCTTCAGCCCGGGGCCCTCATGACCCCTTTCCTGGAGTCAGATTTATTTCAAAACATGGGCAACCCTCCCCGGGGAGGGGGTTTGGAGGATGGAGGGCCACAGCTCCAAAATGGGCAGGTCGGCAAAACTAGAAGAAGCACAGAGGTTCCTTGAGATCCTAGTGGAGCCCAGGGTCCCCATTGAGGGGACAGGGTCTGCCTCTACCCTCCAGTGACTCCACACTAGGGTTCACTTACAGCTCAAAGAGAAGAGCCATTCCCAGCAGCCCAGTCCTGGGAGCAGGGGTTTCCCAGAGAGTGACATTTGCCATAAGGGGAAATTCCAGGCAGCCTGACAAAATCACCCTTCAATATCTATTCTCCTAGAATATTTATATTTTTTCATGTTCAATATTTGTTTGACATAAGGACTTCTAGTCTTTTTTGTTTGTTTGTTATTTTTATTTTTACTTATTTATTTTTCACCTTTCACATATTTTAGTTGATGCCTTACAGCCATGCATAATGACGGGATTTATTCTTACGCATTCATACGTGCTGGCCTCAAACTTGAATCCTCCTGCCTTAGCCTCCCTGGTTGATGGGATTACGGGGCATTTGTCCCCCCTTTTTTCACTTTTTGGTACTCGGGATTGAACCCAGGGGTGTTTTACCACTGAGCCACGTGTCCCCGGCTCTTTTTATTGTTTTACTTGGAGTCATAGCCTCGCTAAGTTGCTGAGGCTAGCCTTGAACTTGTGAGCCTCCTGAGCCTCTGGAATTGCAGGCGTGCACCACTGTGCAATGTGTAGAGAGATTCAAAAGCCATCAGTCCTTGGATGTCAGAGCGGGGACCTCCCCAAGTCAGGGGAGCTGCCACGTTCTCTGAGAGCCAACATTCATGCGTAGGAGGGACAAAGGAAGGGAGGCAGAAAACACTGAGCAGGCTTCCCTAGTGACCAGCCAGCCACCGCCCATGAGGCCAGTGAATGGTCTGAAGACCATGGTGGGCAGGAGGCATCTGGGGAGATGGAGGGCTGAGGTAGTGCCCTGCAGAGCAGACGGCCACAGGTTGCACATGCGGGGACCCAGGGGCCGACTTCCTCTCCCAGGATGCACATCTCACATGGTCAGCAGAGGACTTTTGCAGTTGTAGGGAAGATACCCATTTAGTGACCATTGATAGGTTGGGGACCCAGGGCCCCCTGACTGGGGCTGGGCTCCAAGCTGAAGGCTTCCTAAGCTGGCCCCTGGTTGCAGGCCTTACCTCCACCCTCCCTGTCTCAGGGAGGCAAGTCTGGCTGGACTGGGAGGGAGGAGGTGGCTTTAGCCCCCCTTCTCATATAGGGCCACAGTCACAGCTGGCAATTCCATAGTCATTCCCTTCCCACCTTGGCCATGTCCCAGCTGTGAGCGCAGTTGGGTAGATTGCCTGCTCCCAAGGCCCTCCTTCTCAGGGTAGGAAGATCTGGACCAAGGCGGGCCATCCCCAGACCTGTCTGGGCCTCCTCCTTCCTGGAGAGAAGCACCTTCTCCAGGATGTATTTGCTCCCTGACATCAGCCCCTCCACTCCCTCCCCAGAGCCACATGGCACTATGGAAAGACAGCAAGTCTTTGATGATGACAAAAGCCAGACGCTGTCCCCTGATCAGCTGTGTAGGGTACCCGGCCTTGAGGAGGCTACCCCACCTCTCTGAGCCTCAGTCTCCAAATAGAAATAGTGCAGGGGCTGGGATGTGGCTCAAGCGGTAGCGCGCTCGCCTGGCATGCGTGCGGCCCGGGTTCGATCCTCAGCACCACATACAAACAAAGATGTTGTG
>NW_026000037.1:16394785-16419246 GCF_001458135.2 Marmota marmota marmota
GGAGGAGGAGGAGGAGGAGGAGAATATTCTTTTGCTCTGTGCTTTGGACTCTTCCCAGTCACCACCTCCATCCCAATGATCTGTCCTCTTGTTCTAAACTGACAGTCCTGGCTCAGGTACAGGAACTGAGAGGGGCTGCCCAGGTCTATGGAGGTGCCAGGAAATAGGGGAGCTGCCCTGACATTGGGAAAAAGGGACCAAGCAAAGGAAACAGAGGGAGGGAGAAGGAAGGGAAGGAGGGGAGGGAATGGTGGGTTTTCTCCATCCTCCTTTTCTTCTCTGTGGGGTTGGAGCCCAGCCCCTTCCCCTTCCATGACTGCCTCTGGGATTATCAGATATCCCCAATAGCTGCTCCTGCCTGATAAGCCCTCTCCAGATAACCCTTTTCCCTTGTAATTGAGTTTAAATACTGATCTTGCCCAACCAAGGCAGGTTAAAATTCAACCTGCCATTTGGGATACCTCCCAGCCACCAGGCCCTCTGCCCTGGGGTGGAATGACAGGAGGCCAAGGGGGCGCTGGAGCAGGCCAGGGTGCAGCCTGCACGGGCTGCCTCTCCTCCTGGCCCTGCCAGGGTGGGCTGCCTCACCTAGAGGCCAGAGGAGCCCTGTCCAAGCTGATCCTCGGGGTCCAAATCTGCAGAGTCCGGGGTCCAGTTTGCCCTCACCAATGGAGGATGGGGAAGGCCAGTCTGCTCCACCCGCGGCTCAGCAGGGAGAAGTTTCTCTGACACCTTTCTCTGGAGGATTCTGCTTGGCGTCTTATAGTGTCCCCAGGATCCAAGAGTCCCCAGCCCTCCCTCATGATAGCCTGTACTCGATTCCCTTGGGCTCCTGAGAGTTTGGTCCTTGGGGATCAACCTCCCAGGGCCCATCCTGTCTGCTAGCAGTAGAACCTCTAGTCTGCTGGCACAGACCTGAACAGTAGGTACGCCCCGTCCCCCAGGACTTTCTCTGGTCCTCCTTGTGGACCACGAAAGTCAGCAATAGGGCAGCCACTACCGCTCTCCAGGGCCCAGGAGAAGTGCTGGGTGTGGCGACTGGCCCCTGGCTCAGTCCGCTTTACCTGAAGTGAGAACAGGAGATCTCAGAGGTGTGCCACAGCTCCTGGGCCTGAGATGACCTTCCTGTCCCTTGATCCTGACCTTTCCTGTCCTGCTCCTTGCCCTCCACCCTTAGCTCTCCCTGGGTCTTCACATTTAATTAGTTAATTTATTGAATTCTTGCAGTGCTGGGGTTGAATCTGTGACTCATTTCTCCTCTCTTCTCCCAAGAAGAGGACAGGTGCCTCAAAGCCAGTGGTTGTCGGAGTGTGACCCCCCACACACACTGGTGGCACCAGCACTCCCACTGTCTAGAACCTGTTAGGAATGTAAATTCTCACGTGCTCCCACCCCACCACGGAATGGAAGATGCTGGGAATGGGGACCCAGCACTGTGTGCTAGGAGTTGCTTTGAGCTGGCTGCAACCCAGGGCCTGATCCAGGCTACGCATGTGTTCTGTGGGCCCAGGACTATCTCCCCAGCTCCCATGGAGACACTGACACCCCAGGGCATCTGTTCTCATCTGGAGCTGCAAGTCAGAATAAAAGGTTCCTGTGGGCTGGGGATGCCTGAAGGTAGAGAGCTTGCCTAGCATATGGGAGGCTCTGGAGTTAATCCCCAGCTCTGCAAAAACTAAGTAAACTAATTAAATATGGTGTAAATTACCCATTAAAAAAAAAAAAAAAACCACCTCTGGGTGTGGTGGCACCCGTCATTCCAATGACTCAGGAAGGTTGAAGCAAAAAAGATTGCAAGCTCAAGGCCAACCTGGAAAACTTAGTGAGAACTTGTCTCAAAATAAAACAATAAAGCCAGGCCCAGTGGTGCACACCTGTAATCCCAGCAACTAGGGAGGCTGAGGCAGGAGGACGGCAAGTTCGAAGCCAGCCTCAGCAACTTAGCGAGCAAGGACTTAAGCAACTTAGCAAGACCTTGTCTCAAATGAAAAAATAAAAATAAAAAAGGGCTGGGAATTTGGTCAGTGGTTAAGCACCCCTGAATTCAATCCCTGGTACCCAAAATAAATAAATAAATAATATATAAGAAAGGCTGGGAACAATTGAAGTCAGTATTTGCTGACGCTGGGAGTGCCCTAATTAACTAGCAAATCAGAATGACAGTTTCTTCCCAGCCAATGAATTGAACTTTCTCTTTGTATGGAAATCCTCCATTAAAAAAAAAAAAAAAAAAAAATTTTTGTGTAAGTCTCCAGTGCTTGCTTTGCAACATTCAGAGTTGTCTTGATTAAATGTACCCAAATTGCAAATAATAATAATAATAATAAAAAGGGCTGGGGATTTAGCTCAGTGGTAGAGCACCTCTGGGCTTTGTCCTCAGTATCACAACAACAAAGACAAAAAACTTTACCTATTTCTGGTTTACTGTGTGCCAACGCCTTTCAAAACTCTTCAAAATTGTTTAGTCCTATAACAATTCCACAAGGCAGGCCCCCTTTTAGGTTTGAGGAAAGTGAGGCTCAGGAAAGCTAAGTAACCTTACCCAAAGGCACAGACCCAGGCACCAAATTTGAAGCCAAGCACCATTACCACTTCCCCAGGGGTCCCCAAAGCGTGGACCCTTGACTGCAGCATTTGCATCATGGCCTGGGAACTTTGCAGCAATGCAGATTCTCAGCTCAGACCTGAAAAGTCCAAAGGTCTGGAATGAGAGGGTGGGGGAGGCAGCACCTGTTGAAGGACGATCCAGATGATCCTAAGGCAGTTGGAGAACCCAGCACCATCCCCTGATGCCCCAAAATGAGCCCTCTTATGCCACTGACCCTGAAAGCTGCGAGCCCATGTCACGGCTCAGGGAAGCAAACCATCCCACGGTGCAGGATTGCTTCTGACCCTGGAGAGGCAGCTGGATGGTAGTCTGTGCTCAGTGGGCTCCCCTGTGGGACCTGCCCACTGCAGAGCGCCGGGCCTCTCTAGACCTCAGCCTAGAGTGCGGGAGCACCAGGCTACACACCACCCAGCTCCTGCGTCCTTCTGGCTCCTGTCTGGATTCGCTGATGGGGTTAGCGGCTACGCAAGCAGGGAGTCAGATGCGGTTAGCAGCTGTGTGGCCAGCAACCAGGCAGAAAGAAAGGCAGGGGGTGCAGGGAAGCTCCCCAGGGCCTGGCCCCTCGTGCCCTCATCAAGCACCCTAATTCCACTCTGAGATCTCACACCCAATCCCCTTGCCGCCCACCCACCAGGGTGTTCCTCCAAATTCACAAGGTGACCTGGAATCCCCCAAGGCTACAGTGGACAGAAGGGCCTTCGGGAGGTGACGATGCCCTTAAGAGGCCAGCGGGGTCATTCTCCCCCGCCACCACCATGCCAGCACGCACTGAGAAGGCGCCTCTGTGAACCAGGAAGCGGATCCTCACCAGATATCAAATCTTCTGGGGCCTTGATCTTGAACTTCTCAACCTCCACAACTGTGAGAAATAAATTCTTGTGGTTTCTGTCACCCAGTTTGTGGTATTTTTGTTCTAGCAAGCTGAAGGGACTATGACAGCCAACAGGTTCCTTCTCAAACCCAGGATGGCCAATGCTGTCCCTACTGTACCTATAGCACAAATCAGGGGGCTGGGGGCACCATCCACCTGCGCACTCCTGCACACACGCACGTGTGCACACCTACGCAGTCTTCGAGGTGTAGTCAAAGCAGGGCAGATCCCACAGAGGGCAAGGAGTCACCTTGGCAGGCCGGGACCTGCATTTCTAAAGAAAAGAGTCCAAGTATTGTTTCACGAAACTCCTAAAATGTGGGTGTGTGCCGCAACCCTGAGAACTCTTGAGGATCTCTAGGTTATCTGACCCCATCTCCGGCCACACCCACAGTCCACAGTGCCACTAGGGATCAGCTCCAATCCCTGCGCTGGGATTCTGGGAAACACCAGCTGCTTCCCACCCCAGGGCCCCTGCCTCCTCGCGTGCTGGCCTGTGCTCACTTCAGCACCCCAAATGTGCAAGGCACGTGGCATTCCCACTGCACAGATAAGACTGAGGGTCATGGGGGTACAGGGGATCCAAGATTTTAACTGAAGCCTCCCGGCCTGTGCAGTCTCTGCTCCTCCCATGGGAACATGCAGGCAAGTCGAGAGGAGAGGTAAAGACCAAAGTGCTGTGTGGGTGTGTTGGTGGGGTCGCCAGCCATGAGACTCAGGGCATACGTGATTGGAACGAAGCAGTGGGGACTGGAGAAGGGGCGACAAGCTGGGCAAAGGAGTGTTCTGGGGAGGGAGGTTTCTGAGCACAGTAGGGAGCACACAAAATGGTCTAGGAAGGCTGATTGATGGGGTGGTGGGTGGCTGAAGCCCTGGCCCCAGCAGGAGGTGGCAAGGGGGTTGGGGTGGCAGCAGAATCAGCAGAAGTGTTCAATCCCGCCGACCTGTTGATCATGCTTCAAAGATCCATGACTTTCCAGTTAGGGTGACCTGCTAGGACGGGCTGGCGTGGGGCTCTGTGATCGAGCACTTACCTAGCCTGGGCAATGCCCGGCTTCCCCAGTTCATCCTCAGCACGCCAAACACACACACAAAACTTCGAGAATAACAAGTGTTGGAGAAGACATGAAGTCCTCGGAACCCGGGAGCACTGTTGGTGGGGACATACAATGAGGTAGCTGCTGAGGAAAACCACAGGATGGTTCCTTAAAATATGAAAAATAGAACTACCTATGATCCAGCAAGACCACTTCCAAGTTACAAACAAAATAATTAAAAGTAGGGTCTTTCTTTTGTTGGTACTGGGAATTGAAGCTGGGGCACTTTACTATGCACCTCATCTCCAGCCCTTCTTAAAATTTTGAGACAGACTCTCTAGTTTGCTGAGGCTGGCTTCCAACTTGAGATCCTCCTTGCTCAGCCTCCCAAGTCACTGGGATTATAGGCATGCACCACTGCGCCTGGAGGAAGGAGGGTCTTGGAGAGATATCCACCCAGCCATGTACACTGCAGGCAGCGTCATTCACAATCCTTAAAAGGTGGAAGCAGGCCGAGCATGATGGGACACACCTGTCATCCCAGCAGCTGGCTGGGAGGCTGAGGCAGGAGGAACGCAAGTTCAAAGCCAGCCTCAGCAACTTAGCAAGGCCCTAAGCAACTCAGTAAAGCCCTGTCTCTAAATAAAATATTAAAAAGAGCTGGGCTGGGGGTGTGGCTCGGTGGTTAAGTGCCCAGGTCCAGGGGCAATTGGAGGATAAAAAAAAGGGTAGAAGCACCCCCAAATATTCACTGATAGAAGAATAAAATGGGGTCTAGTTACACAATGGACTATTATTCAGACTTAAAATGGGAGGGGATTTTGACATGCGTTGCATCTTGGGCCAGACACCAAAAGACAAATATTGTATAATTCCATTTAAATGAGCTACCTAGAGTCATCAAATTCATCCAGACAGAAATCGATGGTGGTTGCCAGGAGCTGGGGAGGGGAATCAAGAGTCATTGTTTGATGGGTGCAGAGTTTCAGTTTTGCCAGGACAAAGAGCTTTGGCAGTGAATGGCAAGGATTGCACAACTCGAATGACTTCACGCCACTGAGCTGTACTCAAAAAAAAGGTTAAAATGGCAACTTTCTTTTCTTTTTTTTATACTGGGGATTGAACTCAGGGGCACTCGACCACCGAGCTACATCCCCAGCCCTATTTTGCATTTTTTTAGAGACAGGGTCTTACTGAGTTGCTTAGCACCTCACTTTTGCTGAGGCTGGCTTTGAATTTGTGATCCTCCTGCTTCAGCCTCCCGAGTCGCTGGATGACAGGCATGTGCCACCGTGCCCAGGCTATGATGGCAACTTTCATATTTAACCCCAATTCAATAAGCAAAAGAACTGGAGGCTGAGCCACAAAGGTTTCTTACAAATGAGTTTTATTTGCCTTCTGACCCAAGTACAGACCCCACATTCAGATTTCTCTCCTGCACTTCGGTACAGTAACAAGTGCAAAATATGCTTTATTTCAGGTACAAAAACAACATGGCGGCATGACAGCCTGGATTTCAGTGGCCTCCTCTATAACCACTCACACCCATTTGAACCACCCCAATAGACGAAGAATCACCCAATCTGGAAGAAGGTGGGCAAGATACATATTAACAAAGAAACCACATTAAATACAAGAACATTACAGATAAACAGTAACTTGCTAGCCAGCCAGTGGAGGCTGCTACTACCTAAGTAGTAGTAATGGAGGCCCAGTTGCTCAGGGCTGTCTGCACCTGAGGGGTCCACAAGGAAGGACAAGCCGTGGGAGACAGGGACAGCCCCGCTGCAAGATGGGCCACACCACTCCGTGCCAAGGCTCCTCAACCTCCAAGGACAGCCTAGAAACCCAGGCCTAGGCAAGGCCCTCATGGTCACCTACCAAGGCCAAACCAAGCAGGAAGAGCAGCAAGACATGTGGGAAAGGATTTGCGGACCCCAGAGAAGCTAAGCAGTCCTTGAAACTCCAGGCACTAGTTCGGGGTTGATCCCTCCCGGAACAGAAGTGACCAGCTCAGAGACCACCACCCTTCGAAACTCAGCAGTCCATGAAGATCAGCACAAAAGCCCTTTTCTGGAATCAAGCCCCAGGACTGTGGCCAGGGGATCCAGGCCAAAGGCCAAGTAGGTCTCCAGGAACTGGGGAGCAGGTGGGAAAGGGGAAGCCGAGGCCTGTCTGTTATTTCCATGGACAGGTGAGCACAGGAGCTAGCCAGGGGACCAGACCCTTCCAAGGAGGGCTTCCTGGCCACACAGGAAGTGGGACCCACAACAGGCCAGGGGGACTCAGAGACTGCACCTCCTGCTTCTAAGCAAAATAATTTATTTAAAATAATCCTTTAACTATAAATAATCTCAGAGAATGAAATTTAAGTCTAGCTCAATGGCTAACAAACATTTTCTGTATAGGGCTAGCATAAATGTCATAGGTTTTAAGGGACAAGAGGAAAAACTGATATTCCATTGGCACAGGAGAAAACAAATTTCCACAATTGATTTTTTCCACGCTTGAGTTGAGCCAGGACCTCACACCTTCTGTCAAGAGCTCTCACCACTGAGGGATGCCCCGGGACCTCTATCAGTTTTTAACTGGTGTAATTAAAGATATAGTAATTGAGCACATTTTTGGGGTAATCAAAGACTACTAATGAGAAGAATAGATTTTGGGGGGAGGGTCAGAAGGGGGGGATAAAATGAGGTTAGCATTTCCCTTAACTGGGTTCAAAGACAAACTTCCTGACCATCAAATCAATGGCAAAAACAAAGAGCCGGGTTTGCCCCCATTTGCCCACCCTGATGGTAGAGTGGGCAGATACTGGTAATGGTGACACTGAGCCACAGGGTCCCATGATACAGGGTTCCCTGTTCTCTCTGCAGCCCACCTGGCCCTTCTCAAGGTGAAGGACACAGGGACCTGTTCACACTGTGGTCCTCTGGAGAGGGAGCAGCTGATGGCCCCACCCTAGGATCTGTTAACTGTTATCACAGAGGTGGGGGAGAGAGGACAGCCAGCAGGGGTCTTTGCAGAGGGGTCCAGAAGTCAGTGGGGGCCTCAGGAGCTCTCCTGGTAAACCTGGGAGGGCCCCAGGAAGGAGGCCAGGATCAGGCTGACTAGCACCTCCTGGGACCTCAGGCCCTGCTGCCCTGGCCCCAAGGAGCAATGAGAAGAGAAGAGTGCCAATCAGAGGGGAGGTACAAACGTTTCCTACTGGCCAATGTGACTAGCAAGATCCCAGCGTGTGCAACCTGGGTCTGTGCTCGGGACAGCAGCCAGCCCCACAGCTCCCTCAGGGACCCCTGAGCATACCCAGCCAGACATGTGCTCATGGTGGAGCTGGCGGGGAGCATCCAGGAGCCCTGGTAAGCATGCCAGCAGGTGGGAGTTAGAGTTGATTTCTAAAGACACAACAGGGAAGATTCAACTCATGTTAGGGTGCATGCCACCTGAGCCCTGGGGGGCACCGTGCTCACCCAGGACAAGCATGCACAAGGTCACCTGTCTATTATGTTTGTTTTTGTGTTTGCTGCTGGGGGTTGAACCCAGGAACATTTGACCACAGAGCCGTATCCCCAAGCCCTTTTTTTATTTTGAGACAGAGTCTGGCCTTCAGCCTGGGCTCCTCCTGCCTCAGCCTGGCCCATTGTAGGATTTTGATAAATGGACAGTGAGAAAAAAGCTGGCACCCCTCAGATTCATGTGGCTGCAGACTTCTGGGGATGGAGCCCAGGGTCAAGTTCTCTAACAATGAACAACACTCGTGGAGTACCCAGCCTGTATTCTAAAGGACAGACAGATACTCAGAGAGGCAGACACTCATGCCAAGCTCAGGTTTGGACCCAGGACTGCTGCCCTGACCCTCCTCCTGCATCTGAGTTCAACATTCAACACTGGACCCTCTCACCTCACCTCGCTCCGCCCCCTCCCATTCCCTTGGACCTTCTCAGAGTCTTGCTTGGGCCTTTCTCCTCTGTTCTACTGACAACAGCAAAGGAGTCTTTTTCCATTCATCTCATCAACTTGTTAATGATTTTCAGAACCGTGGTTGCTCAGGACAGCCCCCCGGAGCAACCCTGGACTTGGAAACTTGTGACACACTGCTCAGCTCCAGCTGGTTCCCGGAAAATCCTTCTCTAGGTTAATAGCTCTGTTTAAGGGGCCTGAGGCTGCCTGGGCAAGAGGTCACTAGGGCAATGACTGACCTTTGCTTAGGATCCCAGGCAGGACTTGGAACTCGGCCACCCCATCCAGCCTTTTCCAAATGTGTACCACCCCTTCCCCTAGCAAATCCTATTGCGGCTCTAGTGAATAGCCTCCATGTCGTCATGGTACAGGTACAAACTAGTGAACAGAGAAAGGTTTATTACAACCTTGCAAAAAGATGCTGGCTGGTCTAATGGTAAAGAACTCAGCCTGGGGCTTCCAGTTCAAGATGGTGGCCTGGACCATGAGACGAGTACATGCTTGTACCTTTGTTTTCTCTATTATAGTTTGAATATGAGATGTTACCTAAAAAGCTTGCGTTGGGCCATGATGCTAGAATATTCAGAGATGAAACTCTTAGATTATGAGAGTTGTAACATCATCAGTGAATTAGTCTATTTGAAGAATTAATCATTTGAATACCCACTGGGTGGTAACTCTAGGCAGGTTGTGCTTGGCTGGAGGAAGTAGGTCACTTTGGGTGTGTCCTTGGGGATTATATCTCATTCCAGGCTCCTTGTGCATATTACCTCTCTCTGCTTCTCAGCTGCCATGAGCAGACAGCTCTCCTTCACCGTGATGTTCTCAACCTCAGACCCAGAGAAATGGAGCTGGCTGGCCATGGACAGATCTTCTGAAATTGTGAGCCCAAAATAAACTTTTCCTCCTCTGAGTTGTTCTTATCAAGTATTTAGGTTACAGTGACATAAAGCTCCACCACCACCAAGAAGAAATCATGACCTAGGACACATGGCAGGGGTGGTGGGAAAGCCTTGGAAGGAGATGAAGGCCCTACAGGTCCAGTGTCTGGACTTGGAGCCCACAGGAAAGACACTGGACAGAGACAAGAAGCACAATGGTTTTTCTGTACTCTAATGAAATGATAAACAAAACCTACTATGGTAGCTTATCTGACTCCCAAGGAAAGGATCAGCTGGTGAATTAATAGGCGAGAGAGAGATTTTGGTACCAAGTAACCATTTGTACTCTACCATTTTCTCTTCCACTGTAAGAGGCAAGATTTAACTATAATCGTTAGAAGGTAAGAAGAGCAGATGACAATGAGCATGTCAGAAAATAGAAGCCTCTACTAACAGCAAACTGCAGGTAACAGACCTTTATTAGGACCTCTTTTGAAGTTAAGTAAAAAAAAAAAAATCAACCTACAACATTTTATTAGAATTAAAATTTAGCCTGCCATCGTTTGGTCTGGGTGGTGGCATCACTTAGGTGTGGCGACCATAGACACATTGAAGGGTTAAAAGTCAGAAGATGAAACAAGGTCCAGTCTTGGTCCTTCCACGGATGAGAAGTATGTCCTTGAACAAATTATTCTACTTCCATGTGACTCAGTTTCCTCATGATTCAAAAAGGAAATGATTGGTCTAGGATCATCCAAAGGACTGGGATGTGCCATTGGAACACGGCAGGATATGTTCTGCCAAAGATGGCAGAATATCAGAGTGGAATGACCCCAGTATTAGGAGACAGGTAGGGAGAGATGGCAAGAATAGAACAGGAGGAAGGCAGCTGTAAAGGTTGGGAACCAAACAGACTGAGGAGGGGAAAGGTGAGCTTCCTAATGACAGAATCAAGATCCATAAAGAAAGTAAAAGTCAGGGACCATCAGCAAGGGCACCAAGACAATTCCATGGAAAAGATTAGCCTGTTAAACTACCAGGGTGGGAGAAGTTGATAACTACATGCAAAGGCATGGAGATGAATCCCTACTTCACACCATGAACAAACATTAACTCCAGATGGATCAGAGATCATTGGGAGAACTAGGACTATGAAATTTTTTAAAAGAAAACATAGGCAGTCAATTTCTCCTGCCCTTGGATTAGGTGATGATTTCTGAGAGATGACATAAAAGCAGAAGCAACAAAAGAAAAAAAAATAGATAACTTGGATATCATCCAAATTTTAAAAACTTTTGTTCTTCAAAAGATACAACTAAGAAAAGGAAGACAACCACAGGATGAAGAGTTTTTTTAATATAAATCTTGTATCTGATAAAGGACCTGCATCTAGAATATACCAATAACTCATACAACCTGATAATAAAAAGACAACCTAAGTTAATAATGGGCAAAGGCTCTAAATAGGCATTTTTCTGAAGAAGATATACAAATGACCAATAAGCACATGAAAAAATTGTCCACATCATTAACCATCAGGAAAATGGAAATCAAATCCAGGATGAGGTACCACTTCATGCCTACTCTGATATCATAAGAAAAAAGACATCATAGCAAGTGTTGGTGAGAATATGGAGAAACCGGAACCCTCATACATGGCAGGTGGGAATGTGAAATGGTCCAGCTGCCTGGCAGTTGCTCAAAAAATTTAACACAGTTACTATTATGACCCAGCAACTCTACTCCTATGTAAATTTCCCCCAAGAAATGCATGTCCACATAAAAACTTATACAAATATGTTCATAGCAGCATTACTCATATTAGCCCAAAATCCAAAACATTCCAAATTTCCATCAACGGATGGATGCAGTAATATACATACACTGGAAAATTATTCAGCAATAGAAAGTAAGGAAGTAATGGACTGGGGTGGGTGTAGCTCGGTGGAGCACTTGTCTAGTAGGTATAAGGCCGAGGGTTTGATCCCCAGTCCTGCCAAAAAAAAAAAAAAAAGAGTACTAATATGTGCTCAACATGAATGACCCTAGAAAGAATTATGCAAGTGAGAGAATCCAGTCACAAAAGATCATATTATATGATTCTATATGTACAGAATATCCAGCATAGGTCAATCTATATAGAAAAGGACAGTCATGGTTTCTCTGGTGTGGGGAAGTTGAGGAGCAGTGATAGCCTAAGACCATAGGATTTCTTTGGGGGGTGATAAAATACTAAATAACTGATTGTAATTTTATGAATCACTATAAAATGGGTAAACTATATGGTATGTGAATGGTATTTCAATAATTCTGTTAACTCGCTCTTCTGTTTCCCCTAGAAAACGAATCAGGAACCCCTTTCACTCTATAGGAATAGCATAGCTACTGTATAGCTACAGAAGGGTCTCATTTCTCTATCACTGTGTGATATCACACAAGTGGCTTTGCCCTTCTGGGTCTCAATTTCCTGATCTGTAAAACATCATCTGCCCGGTTCTGACAATCTTTGAACCTAGCACAAAATTCTACAAAATTTCCATTACTCAATTTTTCCATTACTTCCAATATTCCACAAAATTTCCATTTCAAAAGCTGTAATAGGCTACTACAGGGTTCACCATGGTTTGGAAGATGTGCCTAAATTCTCAGAGGTGAAGCCCTGGGTCAGTATAGATCACAAGCATAGAAGAAAGACAAACACTAAATCCTGACTCTACCATAGTTACTGATATTCAAACCTCCCATATTTAAGATGATCCAACCATTCCAATGTTCCTTTCTAAACATACCCCCTTACAAATGAAAAAGGACAAAAATGAAGGGGCCCTCACAGAAAATACATCATCCTTATGAAACATGAAAAAGTGAGCACTGGTCAAACAAGAGAACTCAATGGGATTTTGCCAGTGCATCCTATAGGTCCTGGTATTTTGATGATCAAGGTCTTCTGATGATATAATAGAATGATAATTTCCTAGACCTCCTTACCCATGATTGCTTAGGAAACAGAATTATACCAAAGTAGCAAAAAGAGGAATCATTGGGTTCTCATTCCTTCCCACTCCTAAAGATCTACCTGGGAAGAGTCATTCTATTCCACCGTGCCCACCTCCAGACCACAGACAGGCCTCGGCATTAGCATCTGTAGGACTGGCCGTACACATACACTGTGGGGACTATTGTACCCACACAGACATGAGCACATCTCCCTCTGGGCTTTGCTGCAACACTTAGAAACAAGGAGAAGGTGAAAGAGGCAGAAGGCAGAGAATAACCCCTCTCCCAACAATTCACCCAAGAACAGGGAAGGCAGATGCCACCGGGGTGACTGATAAAGGAAACATACACGTAGACAGAGAGAGGAGAACATACAGGTAGCAAGAGCTTTCTCTGGGGGTCAGGAGAGTGGCCATAAGGGATCCATACAGGTGGCACCAAGACCCTCAGTGAGCCTCCAACTAAGAGGCCTGGGTTTTCAGAGAAGGTGCCCCCCGCCGGCTTGCCTTTTTAGAATATCAAGGTTGAGAAAAAGCCCAAGGAACCATTCAAAAGCTCGAGGCCAAGAGGAAAGGAAAGTGAGGGGCCACCGGCTCTCTGCATGCCAGGTTTTGTGTCCACTGGTTTCTGCTAGTTCGTGGTCTGTAGCTTTCATAGACTGGGCAGGGTCCCTCCTAGCCTCAGATTTTCTGGTGAGACTGGAGCTGACAGTGGTGCCATTTCAACATCGCAGGGGGTCCGTGGGGCTGGGAGCAGGTGAGTGTCCTACTTTGGCTCAGAGTCCACACTTCAGGATGATGTGGTAGCCATCATTGCTCTCGGCTGCAAGAGAGGAACACCAGGCATATTTCACAGTAAGGAAAGGGTCAGTGCTGTATTACCTGGGAGTCCCGAAGGGCAAGGGTACCAGCAGAGACCACCAAAACAAGGTCACAGAAAGCCAAGTGTCACATAAAGCAAGGATTTTAGCACATGCCTTGGCATGTATCTTGTTGAGTTTCTTTTTTTGGCAATGGGCCTTTCAAACTTAGCCCTAGATCCGAGGACAAAAGCACCTACGTCCATGGAGGCTCATGGTTCCAAAGCCCACAGGCTCTCATTGGCTGTGCTACATTCTGCACCTTAACTGTTCCCCAAAGGACCATGTGTGGGAGGCTTGGGCATATGACACTATTGTGAGGTGGTGGGACCTAATAGTGGAGAGGAGCTATGCCAGTGGGGGGCATGTCCTTGAAGGAGCTGATAGGGCCCTAGCCCCTCCCCCTCCTCTCTCTTTGCTTCCCACATAACATGGGTGAGGGGCTTCCTCTGCCACACACTACCACCACCGTGTGCTCCCACAGACCCAAGAGCAAAAGGATCAGCCAGCCATGGGCTAGAGCATTCAAAACTGTGAGCCGAATAAACTCTTCCTTAAGTTGATATCTCAGGTATTTTGACACAGGCTAGACCCACAGAACAAGTGGGGAAGTTCACCATAGACGAGGGTCCATGACCCAGCCACAGGGCTTCTGTTCTGACATAGCCCATCCACTTACCCTCCCAGACCTAAGGAAAGCCACGGCACACCTTTCTCTGCCTTTTGTGAATAAATGCATGCTCTTGGCACACAGGCTTTCTCTCTCAGCAGGCAGTGGGCATGCTGATGTCCTCTCAGGACATCTGGCTCAGGTGGATCCTCATGCTGCCCCTCCAGATCCAGACCCATTCTGCCTACCACCACGTTCTATACTTGGGTTTCCTGCAGACTTCATCACGAATAAACTGAAACACATCTTGCTTCTACTTAGCATGGACTCCATGGAGAACAACTTGCCTGACCCCCAATTTCCCCTTCAAAAGTGACTTGGAAGCCAATATCACTAGTTCTGACCTTGCAGGGTCAGAAGAAGAAGTCCGTATTGCTTCTTGTTCCCAAAGAAGTTTGTGTTGCTTCTTGCTGAAGGCCGCTGCAGGTAGCCACCCTCTGGAGGGGTGCTGTGCAACAGGCCCCACCCATCCAGCCAGCTCTCCCTTGCCCTGTGCTCCCCCCCAGAGATGCAGACAATGGGCTTGAACTAAACAAGGTGGGAGGGGCTTTACCTTTTAATGTGCTGAGGATAAAACAAGATTCATCTTGAAAATTCTGCACCATCTGTAAGGCAAAACAGAGAATATGTTCCCTCAATGATGAGCACATACCAAAAAATGGCTCGGTGACACGGAGTCCAGCCACTCACCGATGTAGAAATGACTTCACCTCTGTGTCTACAAACGCAGGCACATGGTGATGTTGGGACGATCACTGAGAGGGTCATGATACAGACCAACGTGAACTCTGTCCACAAGATAGGACCATTTCATAAGGGGCTGTGGGTCTGATTTCTTTGCTCTTGTTTTGCTTTCTCCGAGTTACTGGGTCTTCCGATCTCTACAACATACTCACTACAGGGAGGAGCATGTGTATAATGGCAACAGATTAAAAAACTAAACACAGCCATGCACTGCACAACCATGTTTCCATCAACAGTGGGCCACATGCATGATGCGCTGGGGTCATAAGATTATAATGGAGCCAAAACATTCCTGAGTTCCTAGGACCAAGTGGTGCCACAGCAATGTAGTGGCAAAACAATTACTCGTGTGTTTGTGGTGATGTTGGGGTCAACAACCTACTGCACTATCAGTACAGACTATGCAATTATATACAGCACATAATACTGGATGGTGATAATAAATGATTACGTTACTGGTTTAGGTATTTACTATACAATACTTTTTGCTGTTATTATTGTACTTCTACTTATCAAAAAAACATTCGATGTAAAACAGAATCTTAGGGCTGGGGCTGGGATTGTGGCTCAGCAGTAGAGTGCTCACTTAGCACGGGCGGGACCCGGGTTTGATTCTCAGCACCACATAAAAATAAAGGCATGTGTTGTGTCCATCTACAAAAAGATTCTCTCTCTCTCTCTTAAAAAAAAAAAAAAACCTGACTGCTGTTATGCCAGCAGCTGCTGCAGACAGCTTGTGTTCACTGCATTATTTTGTTGCATCAAGAGCCTGTGTACAGTGATCGACAAACATCATCTTTGCTTGTGTGGATGCTCACAACTGAGCCACCTAGGATGCTCACATCATGATGAAATCGCCTAACAAAGCGTTTCTCAGAAGGCATCCTGTTGTTTTAGTGGCCCACGACTGTAAAAATCTTTTAAAAAGAAAAGAAACTTTTGATAATGAGTAGGAGCTATGTATGAGTGGTCTAGAAGAACAAAATATAAAGGGAGATTGCCATTCCCTGGGTCTGCAGATATGGCAGGAAACTAACCAGGACTCAAGAGACATTTCTCTGGAGTTCTTATTGTGATTAGCTCCCCAGTGACCTTGGCCAAGTCTTTCTCTCTTCCTGTTCCCTATCTGTAAAGCAGGGCTGTTATGATGATTATAAATGTCAACCAGAGCCAGGCACGGTGGCCCACACCTGTAATCTCAGTGACTGAGGGAGGCTGAGGCAGGAGGACTGCAAGGCTGAGGCCAGTCTGGGCAACTTAGTGAGACCCTGTCTCAAAAATGCAAATATGAAAGGGCTGGGATAGAGATCCCAGGATTCAATCTCGTGTGAGTGTGTGTGTGTGTGCGTGTGTGTGTGCGCAGGCAGAACAATGGCATCTGCTATGGGTAGGGGTATAAACATTCAGAAAACCATTCATGTGACCTAGTGGAAATGACCATAGTGTCCTCCTACCAGGCATGTTCCCTAGATGAACTCCCAAGTATGTACACAAAAACATGCATTAAGAATGTGTATACTCGAGCTGCCTCTAATAACACAAAATTCAGGCCAATCCTGACATCAGCCAATAGCAAACCAACTGGGATCTATCACATATGCTGCTCAGCAGCTCCATGACCTCCAGCAATGCCCCTCAACTTGCGTGAATCTCAGGGATATAATGCAGAACGAAAAAAGAGTCACAGAAGACTACACTATTATTCCATTTAGACAGTTTTTAAATTGGCAAAAAAATAATACATTAAGGAGGAACAAGGCAGTGATTAATATAAAACTCATACTAGCAGGTGAGGGGTAGACATGAAATGAGCCACAAAGGCACTTGTAATGTAATCTTCTAGTAACCTAAGTACAGAGACAAGAGGACTTATTAAGCAGCACAATTAAGTCTCATGTACTCTCTGCATATGTGTGCCGTATCTCACAATATACATTTAAATCTTAATATACACACATATATAAACATGCACACAACACACACACCCCAACAAGATAGCAAAGCCCCTTTCTAAATTAAAAAAAAAAAATGCATACACATTTTATCACCTGCTCTGGATTATTGCCTCAAATCTTGCAAATCCATCCTCCTGCCGACCCCTGCCCCTCCCTGCAGGGTCTAATGGTGCGTGAAGTACATTTATTCTATACTGCCGCCTGCTCCATCTAGGACTCTTGGCAAGCCAGCCACCTGGGTATGCAAAGCCCTAAACAGAGCCCACATGGGCTTAATAAGTAACTCTCCTGTTTAATTAAGCACCCTTACACCCCGGGGCCGGGGGCCGGCGCCGCGGCTGACCAGGTCGCCTCCAGCGCTCTGGGCAATTAAGAACCAGGGGTTTCCAATTGATTCAGGGTTAAGAAGCAAGGAGACTTTGGGGAATAAGAATCACCTACTTAGCCAAGGTGGCATTTGAGTCCTGTTCTCTGCTTCACTTGCTTAATTGCCTGGTCTTAAGGGCATGGGGCAAGCCAGGGAAGAACTTCCTCGGAGACCCCTGAAATTGCAAGGACTCCTCACACTCTTGCCTTCTGAAATACAGAGTGAGGCACCTTCCATGCCAGGACAACTGCCCACTGCTCAGGGCACTTCTACCTTCCTGACTATTCTCAAAAAAGCTCTCAGATCAGGAACTCTGGGCTTTGTTTTCCTTATCTATAAAATGGGTACAAAAAATAGGAACAGGACATTACTGACAACTTTGTCCAGATGACTTAAGGACATTTTCTATATTGCCTATGAACAGGGTCAATCAGAAGGTCCCCGGCTTATCTGGTGTCTCCTGGTCCTACCCTGTTTTCTCATTCCATCCTCACCACAGCCTGGCTGGTGAGTGTGATTCTACTCAGGCAGAAACTGAAGCTAAAGAGTTCACATAAATTCCCCCGAGGTCACACAGCGACTGGGAGACAGTAGGGACCAGTCCAATTTCCAAGTCCACATTTTCTCTCCTTTCCCCAATCACTATTCCAGTACCTAGTTTCCTCTATAATCCTCTAAACAGGGGCTCAGAGTTCCTGGAATTGGCTTGGGTCTTCTGGGGGCTGAGCCAGGGGCTCAAGGTCCCACCCGGGCTCCCACCGATGCAGCTCTTCTTTCAGGAGGCTGGAGACTGCTGGCTCACAGCTCAGACTCTGCAACTGTTACTTGGGCTCCCACCATAGCTCCACCTGTGCCACCTGGTGCCATTTATCTCTGAGTGCTCGGTTTCCTATCTATGGAGTTCGATGATAGCACCCACTTCACAGGGAGGCTGCCAGGGTTCAATGAGCCACTACATGGGGCCCTTACAACAGTAGCCCCAGTACAGTAAGCACTTGCTAGAGTTTGGATCTTGAATGTCCCCAAAGGTCCATGTGTTGAAAATTTGATCTGAAGCCTGTGGCTCTATTGAGAGGTGGGGCCTAATGGGAGGAAGTTAGGTTATTGGGGGAGAGGGTCCTTGAAGGGGATATTGGGACCCAGTGCGTCCTCTTTCTCTCCCTTTACTTCCTGGCTACCTTGGTATTTGCTATAGGGAAAGAAAGATGATTAACACAACACTCCACACAAGCTGCCCCTTGTGACTATTATTTAGAAGCAGCTGGGCATGGTAGTGCACGTTTACAATCCCAGCAGCTCAGGAGGCTGAGGCAAGAGGATCATAAGTTCCAGGCCAGCCTCAGCAACTTAGCAAGATTCTCTGACCCCACTATTTTTTGTGCTTGAGATTGAGCCCAGGGCCTTGTGCATGCAAGGCAAGCACTCTACCAACTGAGCCATACCCCCAGCCCTGCAAGATTCTCTCTCAAAAAAAAAAAAAATGAAAGGCTGGGGTTGTAGTCCAGTAGTAGAGCACCACTGGGCTCAATCACAAGTACCACAAAAAAAGAATTTATTTAGAAGGCTGGAGCAGGATACAGTGAGCTTAAACCCATCAGTTAGTTCTATAATGTGCAAGGATGCCTAGACTGTCAGCAACCTGTTGAAGACTCCCCTTCTCCAGGCATCAGGGGCCACAGCTCAAAAAGGACCCTATTCCATACCTGAGCTCACCTCTGTGGCACAAGCCTCTTTGCAGGGGACAGACCCAGGGAAGCCAAGGCAGCTTTATCCCTTAGCAGAGACTTTTGCTCTCATCTCCCATAAGCCAACTCTGCTCCCTCACCCAACCCCAAATCCCATTCCCCTCTCCTGGGGCTTGCTCTGGGGGCTGCCACCCACGTTGGGAGACCTGCAGAGCAAGGCTCGAGTAGGGTGCTACCAACAGTCATTAAGACCCAGACATGGACAGAGCTGTCCCCACTGCAGCTGAGAGCAGGTGGCATGCAGATGAAACCTGTCTGCCACCCGCAATCCCTGCCATCCCCGTGGGAGACATTCATGGTATGGGGTTTGGGGGCTCCTCCTGGAAGTCCGAAGCCCAGCCACCAGGGCTAGGTTAAGCAGCAGCCCTCACCTCGTTGCTCACCACCACGTGGATGCCGGTGGGGCCTTGCCGGTAGACGCGGTGGATGTGCTGGGGGGGGATGCTGTACAGGTTGGCGATCTTCTCAATCAGCTCCAGGGTGGTGAGCTCTTCCAGGAAGATGGCGTGGTATACTGGAGCAGGAGGAGCAAGTGCCTTCTTTTTAAATGGTTGTTAAACTAGCATGCGCCTGCCTATGACTCTCTACCCCATCCCGAGAAATCATTGACTCATTTGTAAGGATGCTCGTTCCCAGAGTGATGGGCACCTGCCAGGAAGCCATAGCTAAGAGCACAGGTGCGATCCATCAACAGGTGAACATGTGGGTCCTGGCTCCCGCTCACTGTTTCAGTCTCCTGAAATGGAGAGTCTCCTGGACTCACTCAACACCCACTGACATTCAATTGGGGGTGATGGCTGGAGGAGCATGAGGTGTGATTCTGACCTGTGTCACTGGTGCAAACTCCAGGGACAACCTGGGGTAGATTATTCAACTTTAAGGAGCCTTGAGTTCCTCAAAAGTAAACACAATCGGATTATATGTGCGTTTCCTTCACTTTTTTCATACTTTCTCTCTTGATTTTGCAGTAGTGGGGGGTTTGAATCCAGGTGCACTCTACCATTGCGCTGTATCCCAGCCCTTTATATTTTGAGATGGGATCTCACTACACAGCTGTCCTTGCACTTGCAATCCACCTATCCTAGGCTCCCAGAGAGCCACTGCATCCAGCCCAAAGTTCTCCTTTAACTAAGGAGCACTTGTTCAGAAGACCTGATCAAAGGCTCAATGCTTTATAAAGCACACACAGAAGCGGCTCCCAGCAAGGGTGGCACAGGCTCTAGGGTTACAGCCACACAACAGATGGCTTTCCCCAGATTTCAAAGAGGCAAAGCCACTGTCAGATCCTCCCTAGGGAATGGGATGACTGCCTGTCGTCCTGTCGTCCCTTCCAGGACTGACCTACCAGGTAAGAACCCCACATCTCCTTCCTGAGACTCAATTTTAGAACCAAATTCTAATGGTACTGCATTTTTTTTAATTTAAGAAAATTAAAGAAATTTTTTTTCTCAATTTAATAAAAGTTTAAATTTTTTTAAACGTTTCAGAGTCAGTTCCAATTTTTCTGAATTTATTCCTAAAACAATCAGACCACCATAAGAAAGAACCAGGATTGGCAGGCTGACACCACTCATCACAACCTTCTGTCGGTGGCCTTTGCTGCCCCAGCTGGACATGGCCCCAAGGATTGCTCAGAGGCAGGACAGCGAGTGGGGCCCAGGAGGGACCGTCACAGCCTCCTCAGGAGTCACTCGGGGAGCACTCTGGGGAGACAAGAGACTCTAGCAGGAGCAACCGTGAGTGCAAGTCCCAACTCTGCCCCTCCATGAAGCCAAGCCCCGGGACCACCCGACCTCCCGAGCCCTGGGCTTAGGCTTGGGCTTGGAAGCCAGCCTGCAGGGCCTGAGTATCTGGGTCCCAGCTGTGGTCCCCACAACTCACCACAGAGGCTGCTGTCCCCACTGCCGTCCCGTTTCTGTTGCAAAGGTACCCGGTTCTGCTCCATCTCCTGACAGACATAAATGGTCATCTTTGGCCTCACATTCCTGAGAGGAGGAGGAGAAATAAATAGCACATATGACCCACCAAACTCCAGTGGTCTAGAATGTTCTAGAACATGGAGTGAAACCTGCAGCAGGAAGGACCTGGAGGAAGAAAAGATGGTGGTAAGGATACAGATTGCCTTGGAGATTTTCAGCGGAGACCTTGGAGACAGTGGTACAGCGTGAGGCCTTAGGTTTGCTATCTGGCACCAGGAAAAACAAATAAAGTTCACTGAAGTTAAATAAAGTTGAAATTAAGTTTGACGGTCTCATTAGGTCAGTGCTCTAGGGCCCCACATGGCCAGCAGCTCCTGGACTGGTCAGTACCACTGTAGAACATTCTGAATGTGGGAGAAAGTTCTTTGGGAAAGTGCTGCTTTGGAGTGTTCCCTGGAAACTGTAGGTGGCAATGGTGCTGGCCCTGCCCTAGTCCATGGCCCCTCAGAGGGACATAGCTCTGAGCCAGGGCCATGCAAACATCCCAGAACCCAGGAAGTGGCCAAGGGCCGGGATCCAGAGGCTGGAGTCAAACGGAGAAGAAAGAAGGGCCACCAGGCAGGAACTGCTGCGGCCGACTGTGTGTCACTCCCCTGCCCTTCCCCCAGCACCTCCTCCTGAATTTGTCCCCACACTGTAGGAAGGTCCCTCCCGCCCCTTTTCCCACTAGCTGGACTATCTGTGCAGTCTAAAAGCCCTCTAAAAGAGGGGCTTTTCCTGCCACACCTGGCTGAGCCCCAGCCTCCAACTGGCTTCCCAACACCCACCTGCCTTTGATGGCGTTGAAGAGGCGGATCCCATCTGCAGGGCCACAGATCTGGACCAGATCATCTCTGGACATCTTCAGCAGGTCGGCACCTGGGCAGGGAAATGGGCTGCCCGTTATGTGGGTCACAGAGGGAGGGCTCCATCTCTGAGCGCCTGCAGACTCCACACTGAGGCTGGGGGGTGAAGAAGAGCTGGCCTCTCCCCTGGTGGGCACCCGACATTCCACAGAGAGAAACAGCAAAGAGCCAAACAAGATCACAGCACAGGAGATGAAGCAAAAGGCTGGTGCTCACAAAAGAGCACAGAAGGGAGGCCAACAGGTCCTGCCCGCTGAGGCCTGCCTGCCCCCTCCCTCTGTACTTTTTATGAACATTAATCTACATGCTCAGATCTTATCAGGATGTCGGCATGGATTATATGTGCATGTCTCTGTGTATTAGTATTCAGCTCACTGGAGGTTGACATTCTGAACACAGCCACAGACCAAGGGGCAGAACATTACCAGCCACCCACAGTCTTGTGACAGCCACTCCCCTACCACTGGGGAACCCCTACCCTGACTTCTTACCCAGTTTTGCTTGTTCTTTGAAGTTCATGGAAATGGAATTGAACCACAGGGTACTTTTCTAGCGCAGGCTTCCCTCACCAAGTCATGTTCAGATCTCATTTGAGTTTAACACAGAGATTTTTTTTGGTGTCCACGATGATGCAGTTTATTGCATGACTATACCATAATTCATGTATCCACTCTCTGTGGATGGGCTTTGGGGTGCTTGCAGCTTGGGGCTGCTAGGAATAGGCTCATGAAACACTTTTCTACGTGTCTTTGGTCAATGCATGTGGCGTGTCCGCTGGGTGGTGGGCGTGCAGGTCTGGCTCTGGCAGGTAATGTCCAAGTGTTGTGTCCACCCCCACATTTAAAGGCACACATGAAGACAAGTGTCTCATGGGGACAGACACTGGCAGGTTAGTAAGACAGCTAGCACGACATGAGGGCTGTACCCTCCTCAAAGGCAAGGGTTCCCCTAGATCCCACCGCCCAACCAGACTTTCAAAGGGACATGTATACTAGAAGCCAAAATTCCCATCCCTTGTCTCCTGATCAGACACTCTTGGCATAATGGCTTCCTTTCCACTAGGAGTAAAAGCCAAAGTCCTCCTACTATTCTTCCAGAGGCCTAGCCTGCCTGTACCCCTCGGACCTCAGGGCCTCCCCAAGTCCACTCTGTACCAGTCACCTAGGTCCTCTGTATGACCACGCCAGGACGCACCCACCCTGCAGTCTTTGCACTTTCTCTGCTTGGAACCCCGCCCCCCACAGTGCCCACTTGGTTCTGTCCGGCCTCTATGTCCAGCCTCTATGTCCCCTCTCTTTCCCCGCCCAGCCCACGTGAAGGTCCATTGGTGACCAGCCCTACCCCAGCACAGATGTATCACGCTGCATGACGTGGGCAGGTGGTTCACAGATCTGCACTGACTCAAAGCTGCCAGCCCTGAAGACAGGGTCTCTGTCTGATCTTCCTTGCACCCTCTGCCTCGAACATCAAGAAGGCTCTTAGGGACACTGAATTGAAAGATGAGCGGATGCCATTTCTCTTCCACTGCCACAGATGGCCTTGGAAGCCACCGCTCTGGCTAGGGCCAGACCTCTACTCCGTGTCACTCTGGATGGACCCTGTTCAGTGGCAAGGCTCTCTGCTCAGTTCACCTTTGTAATCCACAGCACCTGGCTCAGGATTCCTGCCTGAGAGCCACCAGCTGGGCCTTCAAAAACCTTTTAAAGAAGGACAAACCAGCTTCCCTAATGTCACCTATATCTTCACCTGCAAATCCCAGGTCATGGCTCAAGACAGCAGAATTTTGGTAAGAAAAGTACAGAGAAGACTGACCAAGCACACAGCACCCTGCTTGGCTAAGCGGACTCCTCCTGGGCAGGCCAGAGCCCACACACCCCAGCAGATGAGGACATCTAGGTAAAGTTACCCGAAGAGAACCCTGAAGTCACGTGTCACTGGAACCCTCCCGGAGCAGCATCGCATGTGGGGAGCATGGCATCTCCCTAGCCTCTGACCCAAGGTCACACGTGAGAGAGAAGGGACCCATGTTAGCGTGCATCTCCCAGACAGACACAGCCCAGGCCCTGCAGGGCCCGGGACAGGTCCTGGATGGCGGCTGGCCTGGCTACATGCTTCCCAGACACCTGGGGGTCCTCAGGCTCCGGGTGGAGCTGCTCACCTGAGAAGCTGGCGAAGAGCCGGCAGAACTGCGAGAACCGATTGCGGTGCAGCCACTGCTGGGCGTCCTGGATAGTGGCCGACGGGAGCAGGTGCTACGGGAGAGGGGGACCTTCAGATGGCCGCTCAGGCCCCACAAAGGGACCCCCAGCCTGAGAGCCCCGAGTACACTTACATCAGTGCCCATGGGCAGGGCCTCCACGGGGTGGGTTGGAGAGCTGTTCCTGCAACGGAAAATGGAGAGGCCATGAGGAGGGAGGGGGGTGGGGAGGGACCAGGGTCCCATCACCTGGCCTGTGCTGAGGTCCTGACATGGATGGGCCTTGTTTTAAATGAAATGACTCAAGAATTCCCTGAGCCAGGGGCACAGGGTGTGGCTCAGTGGTAGAACACTGGCCCGGCATGCACAAGACCCCCAGCACTGGGGAGGGAGGAGGAGGGAGAGGGGGAGGGAGAGAGAGAGAGAAGAAAGAAAAGAAGAATTTTCCGGATCAGAGCAGAACGTTAGGTTCGAACCCATCTGTCAGAACAGAGGTTCTGATGGGCTACGCTGCCCCCCAGGGATCATGGAACCTCCACCCTGAGCAGTCAGCAGCATCACCAAGGCCCCTGTGAGTGGACCTCTGTGGGTCTTATCAGAATCCCCTCTCACTTGGGGGCTTCCCCCCTAAGCCCCAGCACAAGGGCAGAGCAGGCCGACCAAGGGGACCCAGGCCCAGGTCTCCCAGTAACTAAGAACCTAAGTCATCCACTAGGTCTTCCCTGTACACCACGGTGGGGGGGAGG
>NW_026000037.1:16419270-16422225 GCF_001458135.2 Marmota marmota marmota
GGGGGGGGGGGGGGGGGGCCTGCAGGGAATCAAGCCCCCACAGCACACGCCAGGCTTTCCCAGTAGGGTGGCACAGGCCCTTCTTTAATGGGAGACTTGGGAAGGAACACCTGTGCTGTTCGTGGAGGGTGCTTTATTTTGGTAAAATCAATGTCATGGACAACCTCACTGTTTGATCAGAAAGTTCTCTGTCTGTCTAAAGCCCTGGTGGGTTCTGCACTCCCTTCTTAAACCCACCTGGCTGGGCTTTCTCTCTGCCTCCACCTCCAGCCCTGGAAAGAACCCACAGAGCCGTCTCAGCATTGCCTGGGCCTATAGTCCTGCACTGTCCCTGTCACCACATCCCTGGCCATGTTGCCTGTCCCTTGACAGAGCCAGGCAGGCGGTGGTAAGACCAGCTTCAGTTCTATGAAGCCTGAAACTCGGGGGGCAGAGGATCCGCTGGACCCGCTCCAGTCAGTGACTACGGCTGGACAAAGAGCCAGGAAGGACCCTCCTTGTCGCCGGGGTCATCCAACACTCAGTTGGGAATGCTCTGAAAGGGTCATTCTGCCCCCAAGGGCACCCGAGGCCATCCCATGAGGCTATCACAACCCATCTGACCATGGTGAAGCCCAGGCAGACACCAGGCTAGGGAAAGGAGAAGAGATCAAGAAAGGGACCTATACCCATCTTCATTCTGGGGACCCACAGAGAGAAAGGTGGGACCTACCCTTCACCGAGGCCAAAGCTGTTGGGAGAGCCATTGTAGCTTGGGGACGGGGCGCTGTTCACCTGGTAAGCCACATCAGGCCACGGAGAGCACTGTGGGAGGAGAGACAGGGCCAGGTGAATGGAGGTCAGCAGTCCTCAGGATGAGCTGGAAGCTGCAGAGGCACCAGCCCATGATCCTCAGGCCCTTCCAAGCACCCCATCAACACCAACATATGAGACACTGACCCATAAACACACACCCCGTGTCTTCTGGGTACCCATAATGGGCCATGGTCAAGCAGGTTACTGTGGTCATACTGGGGATACCAAACATGGCAAGCAGACCTAACAGTCCGGAAGTCATCCTCAGAGCAAGAAAACTATGAAAGGTATCTCATCAAGCTTCCTAGTAATCAAACCACCAGAGGTAAACATCACAGTGATCAATTTTTTCTTTTTTGGCGGGTGGGTGGGTACCAGGGATTGAACCCAGGGACACTTAACCACTGAGCCACATCCCCAGCCCTTATTTTATTTTATTTAGAGACAGGGTCTCGTTAAGTTGCTTAGGACCTCGCTAAGTTGCTGAAGCTGGCTTTGAACTCATGATCCTCCTGCCTCAGCCTCCCTAGCCTCTGGGATCAGTCATGTGATCTTGAGCCAACAAGGAAGGAGGAAAATCAGAAACACTTTTTTCCTAGTACAGATACGTGTGTGAATGCATATAAGAAGCTAAGGCAACTTCCAAAGGAAAAATAAACAATAAAATTCAGTCCTGAAATCCATGCTGTTTGAAGTAAGAAATCCTGCCGAGGTAGGCAGAAGAGGCACTTGCACAATCTATGAAGGCCAGCTCCCCATAACGCAGCTCCGTGTGTGTTTATTGTGTTTTAGGCATCCTGCTAGAGGCTCTGGGAGACACAGAAACACAAAAGATCTGATCCTTGCCCTCAAGAAACCTGAACTGCAGAAGCCAAAACCAAACACACACGGAAGCCTCCTAAAAGAAAGTCAAGACCTCTAGGCTTTGCCTGTCCAACTGAGAGGACAAAGTGTGTGTTTCCTCCTTTGGTGGCAGTGACTTCACCTTGGAGAGGGCTGGTTTGAAGCATTCCTGAAGATTTACTATCACCCACCCAATCCAAGGGTTAGTAAATATTTAACTGTTGTGCGTATGGGCTGGAATTTGTTGGTGCTAAATCCTGCGGCCTGAGAAGGAAAGTCGATGAGCTGATACAAGGGGTGCTGGCACCTCCCAAGGTCATGGCCCACTGAGTGGGCTCTCCAGCACTGCGGAGGGGGCACTGGAGATGCAGCAGGAGGCTCACCAGCACCTCACCTCTGCTGGGACGCCAGAAGAGGAGCAAAGAAGTCAGGCAGAGAGAAGCATCACTAGGTGGGGGGACACTCCCAGCAGTGTCACTAGCACAGAAAGCCACCAGGCATGGGAAGAAAAGGGTCCAAGTCCTAAAGCCAGAAAATGGAGTCCTCAGGTCCCGACACTTCTTTGCTGGCTGAGGGTGGGACCGTGTGGTCTTGGTGGCAATGCTCCCCAGCTGAGGATTGTCCTTAATCAGACGAAATGACAGTACCCAATGACAGTACCCGGGTGTGTGAGCCGCATGCATTTTTTTTTGGCGGGGGGGGGGGGATACCCAAGATTGACCCAGGGGCACTCTCTGCCACTGAGTTACATCCCTACTCCCTTTTATTTTTATTTTTTTAATTTTGGGACCAGGGATTAAACTCAGGGGTACTTAACCACTGGGCCACATCCCCAGCCCATTTTAATTTTTTACTTTGAGACAGGGTCTTGCCATCAATTGCCATGGCTGGCCTAAAACTTGCAGTCCTCCTAACTCAGCCTCCCAAGTTGCTGAGATTACTATGGGTGTGCATCACCTAACACTACATTAGCTTTCACACTGTCTTATTGCAAACACTCTTCTACATGTGGCTTATTATACACATAGGAATATAAGAACAGCAGGACCCGGCACCCTTTTCTTAGACATTCTGTGCCCAAGCCCCACCCTAACACAGCCTCAAACCCCTCGCCCCATGGCCAACATGGGTCTTATACATGCCCTGGTAGTAAACCCAATTAGTCAATGAACAAACACCAGTGCCAGTTAGTTGGTCTGACTGTAGAATGGTTGTTTAATAATAAGATAACAAAGGGCTGGGGCTGTAGCTCAGTGGTAGAACACTTGCCCCACATGCACAAGGCCCTGTCCCATCCCGACCCCACCCCCCCCCCCC
>NW_026000037.1:16422238-16450010 GCF_001458135.2 Marmota marmota marmota
CCCCCCCCCCACAGAAGCCAGTGCTAAGCAATCTGACCCCACTGAGAATGGAACCCTACAGACATAGTTCCCACATGCAAACCTGCACCTGCCAGGTACCAGCTGCACCCCCATCTGAATGACAGAATCCGGAAAGAACCATCTCTGCACCAACAAACCATCACATGTATATGACACATGGCCAGGTAAGGAACTTCGAAAGAATAGGATCAGATGTCAAATACGCTGTTAAATAAAAAAAAAAAAAAAAAAAGCATGGTGCAGAATAGAGTGTCACACTCTGTTGGTGTGCAGACGCAGGAGTGGGGCCAAGGTGTGTGCACACTGGCCTACCTACAGAGAAGGTCAGGTCAATACATCTGGGACCAGACATACCAGCTGCCCTGGACTGAGAAGCTGAGAGGCCAGGGCAGCCACAGGAGGGCTTTTTTTGGGTTGAAAACTTTTGGATTTTGAGCTGTGTAATAAAGCACATCTTCAAAATAACAAAAACGTCCCCCACTACTGCAAATGCATTCCAAGGCAGCAGAGAGCTCACAGTGGTTTCTGGAATGTATCCCCAACCTCTGGGTCTTATCAGATGAACACGAGTCCCACAGGGCACACGCCACAACTGAACGGGCTCCAGTGAAGCTCTCACCCAGGTGGGAAATCTTCCAAGACTGAACCACAGCCATGTTCCTGGCAGAGGGCCCTGGAAAAGTCTGTGCCCGGCCTGGGGCTCACCTCTGTGAGAATGGTGGTTTCGTAGGACGGCTGGTACTTCTCCTTTTCCTGAGCTGTTCTTTTCTCCATCTTCTCCCGGTCGGTCTTCTGTTTCCGATCAGCTCCTTTGGGCTACAAGTAGACAAAGCACAGGGCCCAATTATTCCAAAACAGGCTAAGGAGAAAGACTCTAGTCCTACCCACTCCCTGCCTTGCCCCAGGGCCACACAGTGCGGGCAGGATCTCCTGAACAGGACAGCAATTCTCTGACCTCCCTGTGCTCCGACACATGGAATCTTGGGCCTACCACCCGGCAAATCCCAGGGAAGTGCTTAGAAAAAAAATTGTTACTGATGCCCAGCGGTTTATGGAAAGGAATCCTGGGGAGCCAGGACATACAGCAATGCATCCCCAGGGATGTCCAGAGGTAGAGGGACACTGCATGCCTGCTGGTCTCCAACTCTGAGCACTTCTGCCAAGACCTCAGCTCGCAGGATATTGTCACAGAGTCCACACTGCAGAGTACCACCTCTGTCCTGACAAGGCTAAGTTACAGCAGGAGAGGCTGCCGATCCTGGGTGCACAGCAAACCTGAGCCACTTACAAAAGCTGGCCAGGCCTCAGAGATACCATCCTTCCTGTCTTTAGGGATCAGGAGGCTGGATGAGGGCTGAGTGGCTCCTCAGAGCTGGAGACTTAGCAGGTGTAGGCTCAGGGTCCACCTGAGTACCCAGGTGAGCAGCCCCAGCCCGGGGCCCTCCTTGGCCTCACTGTCTGCTCTGCCGTGTTTCCCTGACAAGCTCCCACTCTTGTCAACGAACAGGAGAAAGATGACAGCTGCACAACTGAGCAGTTTTGCTAAGTACCCGTGGTGGCAAAAAGTCCAGGTTGGATGGCACCTTTGGAGATTTTTTTTCCAGTGCTTTCCTCCAGTGACAGTTTTTGGGTTCCCAGTCAAGGGGTTTTAGGGAAGCATCCTTCAGGGTGATGGATGCTGAGGCAGGACAGGCCTTCAGGGCCAGATGGGGACATGGAGGACAGATCAAGCACTCAGTGAGTGACAGGTGTGTGGCAGCCCTATCTAGCCATCCCTCTCCACCCCCAAGACCCTGTCCCTCAAGGAGGCCTCTCCATTGTGCCCAGAAACCACAGGTAAGGGATTACAGCTAGATCACGGCCAAGCATGAACGTTTGGGGGCCACAGCACCAGCCTCATGAGGCCTTCACAAGCTCGTGGATCAGAGCAGGACTGGCCCTTTCTTCCATAACCCCAAGACCCCATAAAGACACAGAGAGCAACTCCAACCCTTCAGGTGGACAGGTGGACAGGGTCAGAGGGATGGTGGGCAGTTCAGCCTAGCTTCTGCACTCCTCTGTGAACACTGTGAATGAGAGCAGGTGGATGTCTGTAGCTCCCCAGAGATGCTCCTCCTGTTGGGGACTGCTAAGGCCTCCTTTAGGAGACTTGGATATGGACGCTTCCAGCCCAGTTCCCCAAGCAGCACCTGGTGAGTGGTCCAGGAGCTTAGGGGAAAGACCCCTCGAGCCTGAGCTCCAGGTGTCCAGTTGGAGAGAGGGGGTGGTGCAGGGAGAGGGCAGAGACCCAGCCCTTGTCCCCTGCCCCAGCCACCCAGCACAGTGACTCATCCCCAGGGCACACACAGTGAACACAGCAGAATTAAAGGGAGGTGCTAGATGAGTGGTGAGCTTCCACCTGTGATAGAGGATCCCAGCTTGATGGTAGGGAAGAGGGGTCACCATAGAAAGGAACCACAGGCCAGGTGAAGACCACCAGCCACGCAGCCACGGAGAGAGATGTCCAGGGAGGAAGAGAATGACCAGATCCCAGAGTGGGCAGAAGGCCCCGAAGCTGCAGTGCCCAGTGGATGGGTGTGTGCAGCCTGCAGCGTCGTGGTCCCCAAAGGTGAACATGCTCCAACCCCCTGGACGTGGGGACATTACTTTATGTGGCAAAGGCGGGGGCGTATGTTTGCAGACGGTATTGAGATGGTTAATCAACTGACAGACAGAAGATGATCCTGAGTATTTAACATCTATTTTTAGTTGTAGTTGGACACAATACCTTTTTATTTATTTATTTTATGTGGTGCTGAGGATTGAACCCAGGGCCTCACACGTATTAGGTGAGTGCTCTACTGCTGAGACACAACCTCAGCCCCCCACCCCATCCTGAATATCTTAAAAATGGAGGGAGGGAGCAGAGGACATTGGGATGATACTCTACGACAAGGACAAGGACAAGGAATGGCTCCTAACAACTCTGAGGGTGGAGCCAGGGCCCCAGGCTAAGGAATGGAGAGGCCCCTGGAGGCCTCCAGGAAGGAGTTGCAGGCCCACTGACACCATGGGCTCAGTGTCACCCATGTCAGCCTCCTGTGCTGCCAGCACACTGTCAGATAGTCAATGCACATAAGTTTTTCTTGTTTGTTTGGAGACAGGGTCTCACTGTATTGCCTATGCCAATCTCAAACCCCCAATCTCAAACCCCTGGGGCTCACGTAATGAATGTGATTTACTTTCAGCCACTAAATAAATCTGTGGTAATTAGCAACAGGGATCCTCCCACCTTCCTGGGAAGCCCTCTTTCCAAGGCTTCCCGGTCCTCAGCAGGTTTCTGAAGGGTGCTGGTCCTCCAGCAGGAGAGACAAATGCCATCCTCCCTGCCCGAGGTGAGGTCAATGACAAGGTATCCAGATTGATCCAGAGGCTGCCCAGGGCCACAAGTCCTCTCTCTGCCCACAGTCCTCAGGAGCCAGACCTGTCGCTGCAGGGTCCCCTGAGGGCAGACAGCATGGCCTCTTCCATAAGCTTCTGGGACCGGTGTGTTCCACGAATCCCTGCCAAGGGCTTAGTCAGTACCAGATTCTTGGGAAGATGCTACACAGGATGACACACAGCCCTGGCTTCAGGGGCCACCAGGTACTTGGAAACAGCCTCAACAGACCTGTCTTTCTCTCTAATGAGTCCCTGAATTCTTGGATTTTTCAACTCCAGGAAATGGAATTTTTTCAGCAGGTTCCAATTTCACCTGGATGTGAAGAGGGGCCTATGGGGCCTGCATGCGGGCAGGTGACTCAAGGCAATTCCTCCCCACAAGGTAGCTCCACCCTCTCTCTATAGGGCCCTGCTGGAGTCACCAGGGCCAAACAGGCAGATTAGATGTGCAGGGGACAGGGCTGCAGGCCTGCATGGACAAGAGCCATCCTCATGCCTAGATAATGACACAGGCCTTACAGCATCTCTCACCTCCCTGAGGGCATGTGGGACAAGCAGCTGGAATGCTGGCTCCCATGGCCAGGAAATAATCAGTGCAGACTTTAGATGAGAAACAGTGACAGGTGAGTGCACGGGATGAAGCAAGAAGGGGAGAGATAGGAAATAGCCTCTGAAAATGTTTTTCTAAGACATACCTTTTTTTTTCCCCCTCCAGGGCTGGGGATGGAACCCAGGACCTCTCGTGTACTAGGCAAGCACTCTACCGTTGAACTACATTCCCAAACCTTTTGTAAAATTTTTAAATTTTCAGACAGGGTTTCACTAAGTTGCTGAAGGTGGCCTCCAACTTGGTAATTCTCCTGCCTCGACCCAGTCCCCTCTTTTTTTTTTTTTTTTTTGGGTATCAGGAATGGAACCCAGGACCATTTAACTACTGTGCCACATCCCCAGTCCTACACCCCCCCCCACCCTCTTCTTTTTTTTTTTTTTTTTTTTTTGAGAAAGGGCCTCACTAAGTTGCTGAGGCTGGTTTAAACTTGTGATCCTCCTGCCTCATCCTACCAAGCCACTAGGATTACAGGCATGCACCACCAAGCATGGCTCCAGTCCTCTTTTTCTAAGGGAAGGCCACTGCAGAGGGAAAAATGGCCAGGCCCCCAAGAAAGGAGCTGCCTGCCTTCATGGGCAACTACAAAGTGCTTGAGAGGAAATATGCAAATCCAATTCATCTTATAGTCAAGTATGGACATCCAGAGATCCCAAAGCTTCTGAAGAAAGTTGAGCAGGTGCCACAGGTGAGAAGAGGTCCCTGCAGAAAAGGGACAGGGGCAGACCCATGGCCCAAACAGACGTGCCGTGTGCATGCCCACTCAGGGTCCAGGTAGAAGGCCGGGCCTGAGAGCACGCGGGTCGACCTTGTGGTGTTGCTGCAGGCAGACGTGACCCATGGCCAGGTAAAGACGGTGAGGCGGTCCTACCTTGAACACTTTGATCTGGCAGCTGGCCGAGTGTAAGTGCTCCGAGTACTCTCCATTCTCACTCTGCTTAAATGTGTCGATCTGCACCCGGAAAGGCACACCCTTCTCACCCCCGTGCTTCCTCTGGGTGAATTCTGTGCTGATACAATGTACCTGGGAGGGGAAGGCCAGGCAGTCAGGTGGGGGCGCAGACTCCCGGGGGTCTCTCCCCCAGGGAGGTTTCCATCCCTGCCTCCGAGAGCACGCCTGCCTCGACCTTCTGGCTTTCCCAACTCCACGTCCACCCCATCAGGCCAACAGCTCCCCCATTTTCTACCTGCAGGATATGCCCTCCCCCACCTCTGTCCCTGGACCTCAGGGGCTCTCGTGATCAAATAAATGCTTGTCACTACTCCAAGCCACTGACCTCAATGGATCCACCCTCTCTCTTCACCCAAGGACCCTCCCTTGGCAAACCCTAGGATCTCAGGACAGATCCAGCACAGCCTTCTCCGACCCCTCTCTAACATCCTGGTGCCCGGGACCAGGCTCAAAGCATAACCAGGACATTGAGACCAGGACTGTATTTCCAGTAAGTATCTGCTGCATAGAGAGCACCAGATACATATTTATGGTTAGACTGCTGTACTAATGTTATGATAGTACAATGTTATTATAACATCATAATAGTTTTACATACAATAAGATTAATGTAATTATTAAAAAAGAAATGATCCCCTAGCTCTTCTTGAGTGAATCCCATGGAACAGACGTTGAGTCAATGGCTTTCTGATGTATAAAATGGGTGGGGGAAACGAAAAGGTTCAAAACTTGCTCAGAAATCCCAGAAGAGAGTAAGTGAGAGCCCAAGGGAGACCAGAACTCTACCACAAGGGACCGGCCACACGCTCCCCCGCTGCCCTCAGGTCCTGTACAATACAATGTGGGACCCACACCAGGAGCAGATAATGAACTAACTCATTCAATAGCAGAAACCCTAGTGGAGAAAATACTTCCAATTATTTATGCTAGGAGATACTGGTTTTGAAAAAGCTCTTATAGTCATTCCATAAGCAGACCCCAAATAGAATTCTAGAACATTCCAAGTCCTGTCCCCAGCTACTTCTGGGACTCCAAGCAGCACTTTTGATTCTTCTCTCCTCAGTTCCCTTCAACAGAAAACCCTTCCAGATAGGCTGGTTTTGAGAAACTACAAGCTGGACCCCAAAGCTCTCCCACTCACCTGAATGAATGCAGAGGCTCTCTTGGCAGGGTCCCACAAAAACTCAACTGCATTCAGCTGGGTTGGGCTGGCCCTGGGGTCCAAGATACCAACAGACAGTGGAATATCTGCACACACACACACACATACACAAAAGTGCAACTGTCAGCCTCTCTTGAATGTTGGGGGAAAGATACTTTATCACAGTCTCAAATTCCTGCACCACAATTTGAAATGCCAAAAGTTCTGGAAGCCAGGTTTTGAATAACTCCTCCGAGGCACAGCCAGACCTGAATCAGCACAGAGCTCCTAGGAGTCTTTATCCTATTTTGTGTGAGTTGTCATTTTATTTTGCCATAAAAATATTGTGCTTGATCGCTTGATGGAAGCGTTCCCTAATGCTACAGATATACTACAGCCAACCACCACTCCAGCTTCTGAATTCCAAAAACCATCTGGCCTCCAGCGGGTAAAGGACTGGGATCCATACCTGAGCCCCCCAAATTCCATTTCAATTGTCCATCTATCTCTACGGTGCTCACTCTTCTCCTTGATACTTATTCAAACTCCTTTATAGTTTTTGTATACAATAAAACTATCCTAATATAACTATTCTAATAGTTTCATATACAATAAGGTTAATGGAATTATAAAGAAGAAATGATCTCCTAACTTTTCTTGAGTGATTCCCATGGAACAGGCATTGGGAAAAATGGAAAAAATGGCCAGGCCTCTAAGAAGGGGGTTCCCTATCTTTCTGCAAAGCTTCATTGAAACTCCCCTACAGGAAGTCTTGAATTCCACAGGACTTAATAAATAAGGGACTGCCCTAAGGGCAGGAACCAATGGTGGGGTTACCTCTGCAATCTCCCACAGGGCAGGGCTACACCCAAACACCCTGCAGGCAGGGTCCAGATGGCGTCCGCAAAGAAGCCCCATGTGGCCTGAGTGCCTGAGGCTGGGACTGGCCGGGGAGACTCACCAATGTCCAGGATGCGGTCCCCAGGCCGGCTCCACCGCCAGCCTTCCAGCTGCTGGTGCTCCGTGTACTGTAGCCGGCGGTCATGGAAAACCACGCGGATGATGCTCTAGGGGAGGCAGATGGGGAACAGCTGGATGGGGAGGCCAAGGGGAACCCAAGAGAAGCCCACATCTCCACCTTTCAAGGCCTCTCCTCTTGGGGTTTCCTTTCCCGATTCTCAGGTTCCACATGCTATCCCCTCCTCTGAACCCCAATAATACTGACAATGATAAAGAAAAAAATGACTATCATTTTTTTTTCAGGATAATAAACTGTTTTACATACACGTCTAATTTATAAACCCTTTCATGCAGGTGGGCAAACAAGCTCAGAATGATTTAATAAGTGGCAAAGCCGGGTTTGAATCCGATGTTTGACCCAGAGCCTGCTACATCAGCCCAAGCCCCTCTGCCTCCTGCCGCCCTCCCCCCTCCCATGCTGCTGGCCTGGCTTTTCTATTCCCACTGGGACAATATGCTCCGGGAATGGAATGGAGGCTGCAGCTCACCAATGGGGCCCAAGTAGAAACCCACCTCTCCCTCCCGCTTTCCCTCCCTGCAAGCCCATGTGCTCAGACCCCAACCAACCCCTCCCCTGGAATGCAAGAGCCCCCAGAAGCTTACCTTGACATATTTAGTGTTCAGATCCTGAAAGTCTCCCAGCTTCCGGTTCTCCAGCAGCCGGATTTCATAAGACTGACCTGGAAGGGGGCGTTAAGGTACATTTTCCATTTCTGAGTTGTTTCCAAATTAGGGGTTCACACACCTAATGGCCCTCAGTGCTCACCCAGGCCTCAAGGGACTGAGGAGTTAAATAGAAAAAAGTGCATGGCCATCTCAGCTCACTCTCTGGATTAATGACCCAGCCTGTCTGTCCAGCGTGGTTGGGCCTGGGACACCCCAAGAAATGTATCATGGGACCCTACAGGGACAGTACTCTGCAATTGCCCACAAAACAGAACCCAGGCAAATATAGTCAGCATGAAAATTACAAAGTATACCAGGCAGTGACACAAGCCTGACATCCCAGCGACTAGGGAGGCTGAGGCAGGAGGGTCACTTAGCAAGACCCTGTCTCAAAATTAAAAATGAAATAAAAAGGACTGAGAATGTAGCTCCGTGGTTCAAACCCCAGTAACAAAGTAATAAAAATGAAAATTCCAGAACTTAACCATCTGTCCTCCCCCCGCCCCGCCAACACACACACACACACACACACACACACACACACACACACACACACACACACCTGGATGAAAACAAACCACAGCTACCTAAATCCACACTACTGAGTAAATAACTGACCACGCCATTCCTGAGCACAGGTTTAAAGGAACGACAAAGCCTGTTAAACATTTTCTCTAATGGTAAAATGAAAAGCATTTTCCAGAGTTCAAGGAATTTCATGTATTTGAAGGGTGTGGGGATCCTAGGCAGTATGACATAAAACCAGCACAAGCTGGTGAAAGAGTGCAAGTGGAAAATACAGCCATCCTAATAACAACAAAGCTCAACGGATCTGCAAACAGCCCGAAGACCACCCCACACATCATTGAAAAAAACCCAGCTTGCATACATAGGATACAGTGCGTCCCTGTATCAGATGATGTCAATTTTCCCCCAAGTTAAATGTTAAACTACAATTCAGAAACACCTTAGCACTCATCACAACTTAATAAGATATACAAAAATAAATTATTTAACCATTGGGATTGGATTTTTTTTTTTGAGTGTTGGTTCAATCCACAGCTACACCCATGCCAGGTATGGACTCTACCAATGACCTGCACCACCCTCCCCAGCCCCTTTTTATTTCTAATATAATTATGGACTCATAAGAAGATATCCCTCAGTGGTGGCATCTAGTATAACTAAGGTACATTATCCAAACCAGGAAACTGACACTTGCACAATATAATTCCCCAAATTATAGACCTTGCCTGGATTTCTGTGGGATTTCTCTCTCATGTATGTGGATGTTAAAGATTTGTGACGTTTTATGCCAAGTAGAAACTAGCTATTTTTCTCAAAGTGCAGATCTTCCCCTCGCAACAAATACCCAAATAAGTTACCACGGAAATAAAAACTCCCATTTCTTTAGTTTGTTTTTCTTCTCTCTTTCTCAACCCAGGGGTGATCTCCCCCTGAGCTACACCCCCAGTCTATTATTTTTTATTTTGAGATTTTATTTGTGGAGGCTGGCCTAAAACTTGTGATCCTCCTGTCTCAATCTCCCAAGTCACTGGGATTATAGGCAGGCACCACCATGACCAAGTCAAGTCAGCTTCTAAAGGGAGAAAGGGAGGCTAATGGTTAAAGTATATAAATTTGGGAATGCAAACAACAAACTAGGAACAGCAAACCCAGGAGCTAACAGCTATTAAACATCTAAACAAAACAAAGCAAAAGCAAAGAAAAAAATTGATTAGAAAAATGCAAGAACTGGGGATGTAGTTCCGTAGTCGAGTGTTTGCCTAGAATACAGCAGGCATGCAGTTTGATCCTCACTACCATGAAAAGAGAGAGAGAGAGAGAGACAGACAGAGAGAGAGAGACAGAGAGAGAGACAGAGAGAGAGAAGAAATAGAGAGAGAGAGAGAGAGAGAGAGAGAGAGAGAGGTATTAAGACTCCACACACGCTTCCAGTGGGTTGCATGGTGGTCCCCAACAAGCTATGTCATGTCCTACTACTCATGGAAAACTGACCTTATATTTGGAAAACGACTTGGCAGATATAATTAAGGATTCTGGGATGAGATAATCCCGGATTATCCCGGTGAGCCCTAAATCCAACGACACGTGTCTTTATGAGGGACACAGGAGGCGGCAGCCGTGTGACCTCAGAAGCACTGACTGGAGTGATGTGGCCACAAGTCCAGGAAAACCTGGACCCACATGACAAGCAGGAACCACCTGTTCTAGACCCTCCAGGAGCAGGTACCTGCGGATTTCCCACCTCCAATCTCCAAAACTACTGGAGAATATCCCCCAGCGATGTAAGTCAACACAGGTACTTTCTTTTGTGACAGCCTCTCTCGAAGTAGCTGGGGAAAGGACTTGGAATGTTCTAGAATTCTATTTGGGTCTGCTTATGGAATGAATATAAGAGCTTTTTCAAAACCATTGAGAGAGGCTTCGCAAAACCCAAAGTCATTCCTTCCCCTCCTCAGTGAACAACAGAATGGCAAAAAGAACAGAAAATTAAATCATTCATTCCAAATATCTGCTGAGCAACAATGACAAGCCAAGTACCCCATGAATCCCAGGGACATGGAGGGGACCGGAGTGACCCAGGTGTGCATCATGGGGCTTCTGCACCTTGCCTCCACTGGACCTGGTGAGGTCTAGTGGCGGAGGCTGCCTGGCCTCCAAAAACAGCCCTTGTCAGTGTCACCTTATGACATGACCAGCCAGCACATCTGGGCACACGCCAAGCCCCAGCCCTGCTTAGGGGGCTGGGCTGGGTGCCTTCCACATCCCAGGCAAGAGGAGCGAACCCCAGCCTCTGTCCTGCCCTCCTGCCTGCTCAGAAGACACTTGGGTCTGGCTAACTTTTTGGAAAAGGCAAATTTTTAAGATACATTTCCGGGCTCCTGAACCAGGAGTCCAACACTCCCTTTGGACATAAAAAAGAACATTACACACCCTAACTGGTTTTTCCAGTGTCCTCCGCCTTTCCTGATGAAGAATGTAGATGGCGCTGGCATGAGGCCCAAGGCCCAAGTGGTCATTAGGTGAGTTTACAGGTGCCCCAGGGGGCCAATTTGCACTGACCCTGGGCTCCCCAGGGCAATCTCAACTTAGGCAAGCAGGAGGCACCTCCTGTCTCAGGGAGAGTAGTTTCCAAGTCTGCACTAAGGGACAGCAACTCACAGTAACAGCCACCGGTCACAGCCACAGTGTGGGGCTTTAGACCAGGACCCCAGCCAAGCTTGCCCTCTCCATATCAGCAGCCTGATGTGGATGCTTCTCCCTCCTATCTCCCCTCCTCACCCTGTCATCTCACACAGGTACCCTCAAGGACCCCTCCCTAGCCACACTGCTCCTCCCGGCCTTGCTGGGCCTAAAGCTGGACATCCAGCCGCCCTGTCTGTGAATGTCACCAGGACAACACACGGGGAGCAGACACTTTCCCAACCGCTCCTGCAGCTCAGCACCACACCACCGAACAGTCACAGACTTCTGAAGAAGGAGGACAGGTGGGCCTCGTTGAGCTAGGGCACAGGGCACTTCCCTGCTTGGCCAGCGTCATTTCTGGGCATGAGTGGGAGCCATGCAGTGGGCTCTGGCAGGACCCAGGGTGCAGCTATTTGGCTCCCCGCTGAGCTATCTGGGCAATAGAATAGCAAGTGCTCAAGACATGCTTTGATATTCTTTGTAGCGCTCTTCTAGGCTAGAATGGCAGAGAGTTTGCAAAGACACACTCTTGTCCTCAAAGGGTGAAAATCTTTAGGGTGCAGCAAATTAGCCAGGAAAAGGCTAGTAGAAGGCAGAATTTGGAGATTTTTCTAAGAGACAAAAGAGCACCAACTGTAAGCAATACTCATCCAGACTGGAGAGGGGGAGCGCAAGACGAGGCTTAAGGGGAAGACTGTATGACTGTATGGGCAGGGAAGAGTGGGTGGGGTTTCTACATGTAAGAGAAAGAATAATAACAAAAAAATCCCAAGAAAGGTTCAACAAGGTGGGGAAGTGGGGAGGTGAGCATCTGAGAGTCAGCTAATAGGTTCAGTCACTGGGTGCAAAAGGTGGCAGTCTACTGGGTCTACCCAAATCTCCCCAAAGTCAATAACAGAAGTTAGGATTATGATCCCCATTGGCCTGGAGGAAGCAGAGGCCCAGAGGTTACCCAACTCAGGCAAGCTCACACAGCTAGCAAGCCGCAGAGCCAGCAGCAGAATCTGCTTCCAGCACCTACCACACTCTGCCAAAACTTCCCTTGGTGGATGTCCTTTCCTGGGCCCAGAACATTCCCAATTGTGCAAGGTTCTCTTTCAACTTCTCCCTTCTGGAAAGCACCTGCTTCTATTATGCACACCGATTAAGCCTTAACACTGTTTGTTTGTTTCGTACAGTTTTAAACAATGATTTGAGAGGGGAAATAAATCACTGCAGGAAATGAGAGTTCTAATTCACTTTTGAATTGCAGAATTGTGACCTGTAAAATCAGCAAAGATTGGTCTTAGAACTGAACCAACAGAGCAGGGCATGGGGCATGGTGGTGCACGCCTGTAATCCCAGCAACTCACTGAGGCAGAAGGATCTCAAGTTCAAGGCCAGCCTACATGTAACTCAACAGGCCCATTCCTGGGTTCAATCCACAGGACCGAAGGAAAAAAAAAGAAAAAGGAAAAAAATTTTGAAAGAATCAAAACTGTACAGTTGCTTCAAAGGTCCCTTCTGGCTCTAATATTCACGGAGTCTATTGTGTTTTGCCTGAATTTATTGATATTCATTTATCATGACCCTCTTCCATACATCAAACCCTCCCCCTTCTCTCTGAGGCTCAAATCCCTAATACAGGTGATTTTGTTTCTCTGAGATGAACTTTAAAAGCCTCACTGATATGTAACCACGCTGTGCCATGCATTTCCTCATGCTCATTATAATACTCTCTGGAATTCTTTAAAGCCAGATCTTCTGACACAAAGACAGACCCGTGGAAAACAACAGGGAGCCCGCATTAGACTTAACACATATGGAAACTTGACTTATGTCAGTGAGAAAAAAAGATGAGCCCTCTTTTTGCAATATTGTGGAATAGTTGGTCACCTATACAGAACCATGAATCCCTGCCTCACACCATACTCACCAATAAATCAATTCCAACTGATTGAAAGACCTGAATATAAAAATAAAACATTAACATTCCTAAAAAATATATGAGACTATGACTGTGGGTAGGAAAGGATTTCTTAAACTAAAAATAAATAATTAATAAAGAGAACTCATGCTAAAATTCACATCTTCTGGAATAAAAGACAGCCATCTAGAAAAAGTTTCAGATCCACAGAAGACATTTGCAACCAACAAAACAAATACCCAAGAAAAAAAAATCCTACAAATCAGTAAGAAAAGTCTCAAAAACACACTGTTCAACAAAAAGGTCCAAAGTGGCATATATGAAACTATTTGTAAGTTTGAAGACATGCAAAATAGTATCATTCATTTCTATAGCTAGGACATAGAGCAAAAATTTCATAACATTTGGGAACTACCAACACCAAATTCTCATCATCAGTTTTGCTTCTGGGGAGAAAAGAAGGACAAAAGAAGAGAAAGGGTTAAAACCACAAACAAATTTAGCAAGACTGAAAAACCTAGGTCACCTCTCTCTGTATCCTGGTTGCCAGGCCCTTCCATCATAATGTTCCGCCTTGGGAGCAAGCCAACCATAGATTCAAACTTGTGAAATCAGGGCTGGGAATGTAGCTTGGTGGTGAAAGTTGTCTATCATGTATGAGACCTCGGTCCAATCCCCAGGACTGGAGGGGATGGGGGGGAAGGGGAGCAAACCCTCTGAAAACCAATTTTTGCCACCTTTTCTGGAAGCCCAAAGAAATGCCGCAGTCTGGCTGGGCACAAGAGGCACTTGTAGGTTCAAACAGGAACTACTTTATTGCCCACGCGCACCCCCCCCCAACTCTCTCAGCCCTCTACCAGGTCCCGCGAGAACTCAACGGGAACTCCGCGAGAACTCAACAGGAACTCAAAAGTAGGTGGTGGGGGGCGCCCTATTGCTGGACAGTAGGGGTCTATATACAACTGAACACAGCCTGTTTCAATCCAGCATCATCCAGTCACAGCAATTATACACAGCTTAATGTAATTATCATCATCTTAATGGCTCCTTCTGGCAAAACTGCATCTTTTTGTACTTTTTCTGTGCTACTTAAAACCCGTGTAAGTTTGATCTCCAAAATCTAGGGGGAATAAAACTCAGTATTATTCTCAGTATTATTCTACAGAATGGGGGGCACACACCTGCAATCCAAGACTTAGGAGGCTGAGGCAGGAGGATTGCATGTTCAAGGCCAACCTCAGCAATTTAACATGGCAAACTGAGTTAGACCCCATTTCAAAAATACAAACAGAAAAAGGGGAGGGGTTACAGCTCAGTGGTAAAGCATCCCTGAGTTCAATCCCCAGGACCAAAAAAAAAAAAAAAGAGTAGTAAGAAGCTCTTTGAACTTTTTACAATTCATCTGATGCTTTAAGGACAACCCAACCGGAGCATGTCTTTCTCTGAATGAACCTAAGTTCAACTCAGTTCAATTTGGTTTTAACAAAATACAACTCCCTGGTCTTCAATGTGAGTTATTAGGCTGATTTATTTTATCTATCTGTCCATCTGCACACACATACACACACACATATATACACACATACATACATATATACATACACATAATACACAATATGTGTCGCTCGTTTGTAAAAGTGTAAAAGTGCAGAGTAACTAAAATTCTACCAAGTAATCAGTAGCATCATTATCATGAAAGACAAATAGAAAGGGTTTTTTTCCAACCTTTTAAATGAAATCTTATAGAATCTGTGGAGTTTGGGGAATGTTTTAGTTTATGGTAGTACCAATGTTTTGGTTTATGGTAGTATAAGATGGCATTTGCAGGGTTTATAATGCCTAGGTGACTTTTTGTAAAATATTTTAAGAAAATTCTCAGAATTATGCTACTATTTGGAATAGAATTGGTGCTTACGTGGGTACAGTTTAAAAAAGAAAAAGATAAACCGTTGTTGAGCACATGGATGCTTTTTCTCTTCAATCTGTTAAGTCAAGGGCTGGGTTGAGTCTCTGATAGGACTCTTACCTGACATGTGTGAGGCCCTGGGTTTACTTCCCAGCACCAAAAACAATACAACAAAAATCTGAAATTAATATCTCTCTCACATACACACACACACAAATACTTGGATCCATTGCTATTCTGTGTTGAACTACAGTTAAGAGTTTCCTTACTCTCCAGCCCCACCCTATAGGGAAGTTCCCAGGGCTACCTAGTGGCTGCACCCTCTTCTCACTCCATTTGGCCCAGCTGCAGGTGAGCGCAGGGCTAACAGTCACACAGCCATCCACATACCATCCCACAATTTTGGTACTGCAAAGGCTGGGGCTGGGGCTGGGGCTCTGTAGTAGAGCGCTCACCTAGCACATGTAAGGCGCAACATAAATAAATAGTCAAAAATGTAGATAAGCAGCTGCCAATGTGCTCGTGAGTTCTCTGTTGGGACCCTGGTTCAGCAGCCGGGTTTGAGCCTGGCTCACCTCCAACCCCACAGGTACGGTGTGGCCTGGGACAGGCTGTAGTTGGAGCCTCCCTTTCTACTTGTCCAATATGTGGACAATATTAGTACTAAATGCACAGGATGCCCACAGAGTGGAGGCGCAGCCAGGGGGAACTGGTGCTCCCCAGGTCTTCAGAGGGTCTGAGAGTGGACAGAAAGGGGACAGAAAACCGGCAGGGCTAGGGACACCATTGGAAAAAGCTTCAAGGCAGTTCTCTCCAAAGACCAGGCCCAACCCTTTACTTTCAAACTGTTCAAGTCCTTAGAAAAGCCACAGAGGAAGGAGCCCCAGGTCACTCTGTGATGTAAACCAGCCCAAGGCAGGTGGCTGTCAGTCCCACCCAGGGAGTCAAGGTGACCTGGGAGTGGGCGGAGCTGGGGCAGAGCAGTCATAGGCTCCGCCCACCACCCCACCTCCTCTCTCAGTGAGGGGTGAGCCACGGGAGCCCTTCGGGGTTCAGTCTGGGCACCCCAGACAGGGAGAGGTGGGGGCTCCTCAGCTGGATTTAGGATCAGTCTGAGGCCACTCCCCATCACACCCATGGAGGATGACTTGGAACCTGCCCCAAGGGACAGGTGACACAGAACTTCCTCCGCCCTAACCTTAGGGTGGTGTCCACACTCTGGGCCCTTGCCCTTCCTGCTGCCCACTCGGAGTGGCAGGTTTGGGGTCAGGGGTGAGGAGCCGAAATAAAACACACTAGTCCTGAACACTCAACAAACCTCACCCTTAAGCAATCCATAATATTCCTGACTTCCAGCCCAGGGTCAGCCACGTTTTCCTGTCAAGGGATTGGTAGTGACTATTTTTGGCTTTGGGGGCCTTGGATCTCTGTCCCAGCTATTCTACCATTACAACAGGGAAGTAGTCATATAGACCACAGAGGGACAGGGACAGGGGCAGCTGAGTTCCCACGAAACTATATCTGGGCATTAAAGCGTGAATTTACATATACCCTTTACCCTTCCCTTGCACTTCTTCACTCGTGTGTGTGTGTGTGTGTGTGTGTGTGTGTGTGTGAGAGAGAGAGAGAGAGAGAGAGAGAGAGAGAGAAAGAGAGAGAGAGAGAAAGAGAGACAGACAGACACTGGGGATAGGAACCAGGGGCACTTCACCACTGAGCCACACCCCATCCCTGTTTTCTTATTTCTGATTTTGGCACCTGGTCTTGCTAAATTGCCCAGGCTGGCCTTGAACTGGCGACCCTCCTGCCTCAACCTCCCGTGTCAGTGAGATTACTGGCTGGCCGTGGGCACCACACCCAGCGGCCCACACCCAGCTTTCCTGCTTCTTTGAGTGCTTTGTCACTTTGATGGATTCTCCCTGCTGGTCCTTCTTCAATAGTGATGGAGCCACAGATGCTCAACTAGTCTGAAGGCTGAGGTCAGCCCCCTAGTCACCAGGTCCCCAGGACAGGTCCCCCTCCTTGTTCATAGTTTGAGATTTAAAATGAACTCGAAGTAAAAATTAAAAAGAAATTTAAATTAAGTTACAAATACCAGAACCATCAGGTGACAGGTTTTACTTAATGGTGGCCGAATCTCATGATAAACCCCTTAAAGCAAGGAGAGCTACAGCCAGTCAGCCAAACCAAGAAGAGCATGAAGTCTCACTCCCCCTCACTAATGAGAAAGAAGGGCCAAGAGAAAATAGGACCCGGGTCACCTGTAAGACTGGGGGGGAAATACACATACAAATAAAATGACTTATTAACATCCCACAAGGACAAAGACACGGGGAAATGGACCCTGGCCTCACACGTGCTGGAGTGGGGAGATCATAGGTCATGAGTCTGTGTCTACTGGGCATTTTGACAATATTCATCAATATTAACAATGCACACAGCCTAGGAGCCAAGACTCTCGTCTGTAGAAACTGCCAGCCCACGAGCTTAACTTCTTAACTTTTTTGTGTTTAAGTATTTGCACAAGGCCATTGATGCACAAGAACTGTGAAAGCTAAACACTGGAAAGAAACTAAGTTTCCCAATCGTGTTGCTATGCAATTATGGAATACTACACAGCCATTCATTATAGAGAATAGAGGCACAATACCTTCACCTGGTGGTCCAAGTTGGCATTGTGTGCCTGTCCTAAGGTGGGGCCCCAGGAAGGGCAATGCCATTACCAGCCATCCCTGTTCAAGGGGCATAGCCTGAATCTAAGCACGAGGAAATGGCAGGTAAACCCGAGTGGAACCAGTCCACAGTCACCTGGCCTGGGCTCATCTTGGGAAACGTCAGTCATATAGAAGACAGAAAAGGTGAGAGGGCCCCAGTACAGCAGCTGAAGGAGGGACAACCCAATATGACACCTCATCCTGGACTGATCTTGAACCCTGGCCAACACCTGCTGTAGAGAACATTATAAGTAACTGGGGTGTAGCTCCGTGGTAATTTAATTTTAATAGGGTTATATGATAGGTAATGATATAACATCGATGTTAAATTTCCTGAATTTCATAATGGAATTGTGGTTATATAAAAAATGTCCCTGATCTTAGGAACTACATGCTAAGTAGTGTTTAGGATAAAAGATCATGTTGTCTACTCACAAATGATTCAGGAAGAAAAAAAAGAGATAATAAAAAAAAATATATCACTATACATTGATATATCTGCAGTTATTCCTACCTACACACAGATGTAGAGAGATAAATATCTATATATCTACAGATGCATATGTACAGATATGCATAGCTTTATTTAAATCTATACATATTTATATTATATGTACGTGTGTGTACATATGTATATATATGTATTATATATGTAATTCAAGTGAACGTAACAAACTATTAAGAAGTGGGTCAATCTGGTGAAAGATAAACAGAAGTTCACCACACCAACCTCTCTATTCTTCCATAGTTCAAGATTTAAAATGAACTCAAAGTAAAAATTAAAAAGAAATTTAAATTAAGTTACAAATAAAGCCGGGCGCAGTGGCACACACCTATAATCCCAGCTGCTCTGGAGACTGATGCAGGAAGATCCCAAGTTCAAAGCCAGCCTCAGTAACTAGCAAGGCACTAAGCAACATAGTGAGACCGGTCTCTAAATAAAATATAAAAAAGGGCTGGGAATGTGGCTCAATGGTTAAGTGCCCTTGGGTTCAATCCCTGATTTAAAAAAAAAAAAATTACAAATAAAGATTAGGAAGACGTATCTCTATTACAGACATGAAAAGCCATCTACCACACACACACACACACACACACACACACACACACGGGAAAGCAAGTTGCATGGGGCTAGGATTGTGGCTCAGCGGTAGAGTATTTGCCTAGCACATGTGAGGCCTTGGGTTTGATCCTCAGCACCATATAAAAATAAATAAAATAAAGGTATTGTGTCCAACTACAACTAAAAAATAAGTATTAAACACACACACACACACACACACACACACACGGAGCGTGATTGCTCTTTTGTTAGACACAGGGTGGAGTGCTCGCCTAGAATGCGTACGGTCCTGGATTCAATCCCCTGCACTGCAAAACTGAATAAATAAACAAAATAGATTAGTAAGTTATGCCCACACCCCTGGATTTGTGAGTCTAACATGCATCTAAAGTGAGGGGAAGGACCTTTCCCTTTTCAATTATGCACAATTAAGCGTTGGCTTTAAACATAAAAAACTGGAATATGTTACTTGTGAATTTGAAAAATACATAGGATAGAGAAAAGAGGCAAATGCCTTCAATTATTTCGAGCCCATAATAGATGCTCATAACAGCAGTGGCTGGGATTTATTCTTCAAAGGGCAGATAGGGAAGTCAGTCCAAGTCCTAGGACACCAAACAAATGCAATCCATGCCAGACAGATGGAGGGACACGCCCAGGGTCTCACTGGGAGACCATCCTGAGGGACCCACAGTAAAATATGAGTATGCTCATTTTAGGGATGAGGAAGGAAAGGCCCATAGAGGGTAATGATGTACCCAAGGTCACACTGTAACTTAGTGCAAAGACTCAGTGCAAAGACTCGGTGGCTGGCTGTTGGGCTGGCCCAGGATAGGAGGGGAAAAGGGTTGGGATCTGGTAAGACTCACTGGGGTTGAGTCCAGGACCCTGAAGGACCAGGCAAGTTCTTCCATTTCTCTGCATCTCACTCTACATCTGCAAAATGTTCTTTGCAGAACTACTTTGAGGACTAAATGAGATCGTGCAGTTCCAACCTGGCATGTGACAGCAGTCAGCCAGTGTCAGTCACCATTACCACATCCAAACAACAAGGTCAGGAATGCACTCTCCTTACCAAGCCCCACCCCGGGGCTAGTTACTGTGCTGTGCTGCACAAATAAAATCTCCTCCAGACCTCACAAAACCCCACTTGGAGTGACCTGGCTGCCCAAGGTCACCAAGCCAGCAGGCAGGCAGGCTGAGATGCACCCCCAGGCAGGGACTCCACCAGCCACAGCTATCTTCCAGAGGTCAGCTTCAACCCCAGTGCTGCCGCAGCAGCCACCCCAGCCCCCCTCCCCTTGAGGTGAGCCCACCAGGTGCCCCAGCAGAGGAGGGTGGACAAGCCAGAGTGGTTCTGCCCTCTGGGGAGAACCTGAACAGGAGGGCCTCCGGCCTGGATCACGGTGTTCCCAAGAACAGGAGGCAATTGCCAGGCCAGCCAAGATTTACAGGTTGTTTACTCTCCAACAGTTGCTGCTTTGGGTAATTAATGCCACATAAAACATAATAGAGGCCATCATTACCCAGAGAAAGGAGGGCAGGATGCCAACAGTCCTGGAAGAATGGCAGACACACAAAGCACCACACTGCATCCATTGTGCCTGGAATGTGGAGTGTGTGTTGTCACTTGCATATGCGGGACACTGTGAAGGTGCCCGTGCACGTGACACAGAGCACCTACAGTCAAGGAGACAGCAGGGCGCGGGGAATGGGTCTGCCATCAACAGATCCTGAACCATGCCCTGTGTGACCTTGGACAGGGCACTCAAGCTTCTCAGCTGCTCGGGAACATCAGGGGCCAGGTGTAGTCTGGCACACAGTGGAGCCAGATAGAGAGAATGTGCCCAAAAAAGACAAAGAAAAAGGGAAGGGAAGAAGGGAGGCAGGAAGGAAGGTAGAAAAAGAAATAGAGAAAAAGGAAGAAAGACCTCAAACCATCTAGCTCTGTCTGGCGCTGGGACACGCGCCTCTAACCCAGCTCCTCAGGAGGCTGAGGCAGGAGGATCATCAGTTTAAGTTCATCCTGGACCACTCAGCAAGACCCTGTCTCAAAATAAAATATAAAAAGGGCTGGGGATGCAGCTCAGGGATAGAGATCCCTGGTTTCCATCCCTGGTACCAGGGGTGGGAGGGAATTCTCTTAAAATACAAAGGTCAGGGCTGGGGATATAGCTCAGTTGGTAAAGTGCTTGCTTTGCATGCACAAGGCCCTGGGTTTGATTCCCAGTAACACACACACACACACACACACACACACACACACGGGCATGAAAATATATGAAAAGTACTAAATTTCATTTATAATCACTACTATGACTTAAATAAAAATAATTTAGGGGCTGGGGTCATGGCTCAGTGGTAGACCGCTTGCCTAGCACGCACAAGGCACTGGGTTCGATCCTCAGCACCACATAAATGTAAATAAAGATATTGTGTCCACCTAAAACTTTAAAACTAAATATGTTTTTAAATTAATAAATAAATAAGAATAATTTAAAATAAAATACGACTATTTTCTTTTTTAAAAACATATGATAGTAGAATGTGTTTTGATGTATTATACACACATGGAGTACATCTGCCCTTTCTTCTGGTTGGACATGACGTGGAATTGCACTGGTCTTATATATTCATGTATTCACATAGGAAAGTAATGGCCGATTAATTCTACTAACTTTCCTGCTCCCTGTTCCCCCTTCCTTCCCTTCATTCCCCTTGGTCTAATCCAAAGAGCACTATCACTCTCTGTGCATATTAATAAGAAAAGAGTTATCAGCTGGATAATAGAGTCCAGGTAAAGGTGTGGAGACCTCTGTCCCGCAGCTGGGGTATAAGGAAGAACCGACTCTGTGGAGGGTGATCTGATGATGTGAATATTAAATGCACGTATCCCTCCATTTGTGTATTGAGGAAAGAGCAGACCTGAGTCTTCACTTGAGAATTCCTGAAAATATACATGAGCCATGAATAACTCCAGCAGCCTCCGAGGAGAGGAAGTGGGTGCCTGGGCAGAGGCAGGAGGGAGAGACTCCATAAACCCTTTTGCGCCACTTGACTTTTGAACCAAGTAAATACGTTAACTTGCCTAAAAAATAGACGAAGAAACCATGAAGGAACTACCTTGTAAGTTAAGTAGGGCAAAGGACAGTAGAGGGTAGAAAAACAAATCTCTAGGATAAGGTCAGAACTGTGAGTGACAGGCCCCTTTCCTCCCAGACCCGCAGACACCGCAGGCTGTGACCCACTGGGGAGGAGGACCCTGTGCTGGGCCCAGGGCAGACCCCAGTCTTCCTCCTGCTGAGGACTCCCGAGGTGGGGACCAGACCTCCAGGCACTGAGCTTCTACCTGCTCACATTATCCTGCCTGGGTGGCCCCACTTCCTGTTTTGGCCCCTGGTGACAGGAGGATCTTTGGGGGACAGTCACTGAGGAGACAAATGGGGACTGTCAGTTCTCCCCCAAGGCACCAAAGCTGGCCCAGAAGCACTGGCACCTCCCAGGGAACTGCTCCCCGAGTCCAGCCTCAGGCTGCAGAGAGGAGAAGGGACAGGCAGGTACAAGATCACTCCTTCGGGCCCAGCTCTGTGCCCCACAGGGTCCAGGTAAATATGTGGCCAAGTCAGGCCCACAGTTCTCTCCCTAGGACAGGGGGACCTGAGCACAAGTCTCGCTGGATGGCTGAGGACGCATGTTCTCAGTGTCCTTTGGTGGCCTTGGTGTCTGTCCTGTGGCCACAGAAGCAAGGAAGCTGGTGACAGAGGGAGCATATGACACACATCCCCAGAGGGGCACAGGGAAGACAGACAGAAGCCTATGGACCTGAGTTCTACTTGGCTTCTGACGCCCAGTTACCACCCTGCTCTAGGGTCTCCCATTTGCAAGGTGCCAACAGGTGGCTAAAGGTAGCCAAGATAAGGGGCCTCCAGCACCCTAGGCTGGATCCATCAAGAAGCTGGACAATAGGCCTGGTGTACTAATGCACCCCTAGTCCAAGCTACTCAGAAGACTGAGGCAGGAGGATCACAAGTTCAAGGCCAGCAAGAGTCAAAAAACAAAAAAGGAAGTATGGTGGGGGAGGCTGGGAATGTTAATGTTGCACAGTAGTTTTGGCCCTGAGTTCAATCCCCAGCCCAGGAGAGAGAGAGACAAAGAGACAGAGACAGAGAGATATAGCAATAAATAACCAGAGCTGGATATGGAGAAATTGGAACCCTCCTCTATTGCTGGTGCAAATGTAAAATCGCACAATGGCCTTGGAAAACAGATTGACAGGCCATCAAAAGGTCAGACACAGTTACCACTTGGTCCAGCAATCTCACTCCTCCCTATCGACCCAAAGAAAACAAAAACATAGCTCCTCCCGAAGCTTCCAGCAGCATTCTTCATATTAGCCCCAAACTGGGAACATCCCAACAGTCCATCAACTAAAGAATGACTTTTGAAAATGTGGTCCATGCATACAAGGGAGTATTTTTCAGCAATGATAAGGAATGATATTCTGATAGGTGCCCGACATGGATGACCCTGAAACATGCTGAAAGAAGCCAGTCACAAAACACCACCATTTGCATGACAAGAAATGCCCAGAATAGGCAAACTTATGAATATAGAAAGTAGATTACTTATTGCCAAGGGCTGGGGTGAGGGAGGCAGACAATGGAAAGTGACTACTAAGGAGTGTCCTTTCTTTTAGGAAAGATAAAAATGTTCTAAAATTGGTCGCAGATGATTTAGTATATTTAGTTGAAATATACTAAAAAACATCGAATCTCATTCTTCAAACAGGTTGGATTGTGTGGTATGTGAACTGTGTTCCAATAAAGCTGTTTTTTTAAAAAAATGTTTCAGAAAGAGAGAGACCAGATGAAGTACCCATCGATGTTCTGGAACAAGTCACACAGTCCCTCTGGACCTCAGTTCATGTAACCATAAAACGGAAAGGCTAGACCGACGATTTTCTAATTTTAATTAGGCAGGTTCTGATTCCGTGATCCTGCTACAGGCCCAGGATTCTGCATTTCTAACAAGCTCCCAGGCCATGTTGATCCATGGACATTTGAAGTAGCAAGACAGTAAAGATGTTATCAAAGGCCCCTCCTGGCCCTCATCCTTTAGGAAAGGACGCCTGTCCTTCCTAGAGCATGTGTGGTCTCCCCTTCCCATTCAGGGTCCTCTAATCACCCAGATGAGAATTTCCAGACATGTCACAGGCTGAAGAACAGGAAGGTTAAGAATCCCCCAGTTACACCCAAGGTCAGACCTCCCGGCTGGACACAGAGGAGGCGCTCAGTCTGCAAAGCACAAGCCATGATGAGACAGGGATGAGATGGCCCTTAAGGGACACAAAGCATATTCCCACCTAAGACTTGGTGAGAGGCAAAGTAGAAGCAGGTCAGCTGTCCATCTCCAGGCTGCACAAGGAAGACTCTTCCAAGGGAACCTCATAAAGGGACAGAGTCCTGAGAGAGTAAGGTCTGAACATCATTTTCTAAGTACCACAAAGAAGCACCTGTAGCCTCCACAGGTTCTTTAGCTGTCCAGCCCAGGGACTGGTTGAGAGCCCTGGAATACCACCAGGGCCTGGGGTCTCCAGCAAGTTGTATGACCCAGAGACATTGTAACTTTCCTCTGGGCTTGCTTCCTTCTCTTAGGAAATGAAAGGATGGGGACAATCCTGGTAGCTACTCATGTTTACAACAAAGCCCCAAACACCTTCCTCATTCAGAGCACAACTCTGCACACATTCTTCCAAATACTAATTCAAAGCCTAGCACAGTGGCGCCCGAAACCTGACTCAGGAGCCCATTCTACGAAGAGCTAAGTGGGTCTTCCTACCCTGGAACTTCCTCCCCACTCCTTTCACCTCCAGACACCCATGAAATACAGCTGAAGTTGGCGTCAGATGGATGGTAACATTTACTAAGACACTTTGATGTACCTGGCTCTTAAATATAATGTGTCATATAAATCATAACCTTATTTGTACAGTGATCAGAACAAAGCTTATTGAACGGCCACTCCTTCCCCCAGGCCCACTGATGGCCCATCCTGATTGCCAGCACTTGCTTGGTGTAGGGGTAGAAGCCTCACAGGGTTCCAGGTAAGCAGTAGAAGTCACTTGGGACTATGAGACATTTGATGCCTCTTCTCATTGAGCACTGGGGTCTACCCTTCCAGAGCACCATCATTAAGCCATGAAATGAAATTTTAGAGGATTCGCTTATCTGTTTTCCATCAAGGAGGTCTATGGGACCCCCCACAGAATAGAAGTTGGGGGATCATCTGGTGGATCTTTATTAAGTGCTGCCAATCACCATCAGTAAAGCCAGAGGAATGGTTCCATGAGGGAGCTCTGGGACTTCTGATCTGCTCCCTAACTTTATAATCCACTTCAAATGGGCAGGATATATTTTGGCTAGCTGTTTTTCCTTCAAAGTGTTCACAAAACATAGAGGGTTTTAATGTAATTTTTAAGAATACATCATTTCGGGGTGTGGATAGAGCTCAGTTGTTAGAGTGCTTGCCTTGCATGATGCCACAAATGGAAAATGCCACACCTGACTTGGATCTGGTCACAGATGAAACACAACTACACTAAAAATATTGCATAGAATTACTTTCAGGCTACATGTATAAGCATATGAAATATAGATGAAGGGCTGAGATTGTGGCTCAGCGGTGGAGCGCTCACCTAGCACATGGGAGGCCCTGGGTTCGATCCTCAGCATTATGTAAAAATAAATAAATAAAAGGTATTGTGTTCAACTACAACTAAAAAATACATGTTTTGTTTTTTTTAAAAAAGAAATATAGATGAAATCTCTTGCTTGCCAGTGGCCACACCTGCAGTCCCAGACACTAGAGAGGCTGAGGCAGGATTGCCTGAGCCCAAGACTTTGAAGCCATCCTGGGCAATGTAACAAAACTAAGTTTCAAAACAACAACAAAAAACTCGGGTTTAGACTTTGGTCCCACTGTCTCATGGTATTTCATATATATTCACACAGATAATCCTGAATTTGAAAAAATATCTGAAATATGCCTGGTCCCAAGCATTTCTGACAAGGGATATTTAATTTAAATTTTAAACTAATCAACTGCTCCATTATTTAAAACATAATCAAAGTTTTACATGACCAAGTGGCTATCTTTGAAGCTGGATGTGATGGTGCACACCTATGATCCCAGCTGCTCCAGAGGATGAGGCAGGAGGATGAGGCGGGAGGATCGAGTTCAAAACCAGCCTCAGCAATTCAGCAAGGGCCTAAGCAACTTGGTAAGCAACTCAGTGAGACCCTGTCTCTAAGTAAAATAGAAAAAGGGTTGGGGATGTGGCTCAGTGGTTAAGTGCCACTGGGTTCAATCCCAGGTACAAAAAAATAAAAATAAAATAAATGAATGAAAAAGTGGGAAAACATTTCCAATGTGTATTTTATTTTAGTCTATTTTAGATGTTGATGGACCTTTATTTTATTCATTTATTTATCTGTGGTGTTGAGAATCGAACCCAGTGCCTCACAAGCTAGGCAAGTGCTCTACCACTGAGCTACAACCCCAGCCCCTCTAATGTATATTTTAAAATCCAAAATATACAAAGAGCTCTTACAAATAAATAAAAAATAATAAAAATTATCATTAATTCACATGAAAGGCAAAAAGAATAACAAAATCTGAAAAAAATTCATCATTGAGGAAATGAAAATTAAAACTAGAATACCTTATATTTTCCCTCACAGATTATCAAAGGTTAAAATCTTGGCAAAAGTAAAGACAGAGACATTGTCCATTCAGCAGGGCTGGGGATGTTGGCCTCACATGTACAAGACCCTGTGTTCAATCTCCATCACTGCAAAATAAATAACTCCATTAAGTCCCTTTCTTAATTCAGGCACAGAAGTTATGAATGCCAGGCACCAGGCTAGGACGGGCAGTGAACCAAGACTGAGTTTTCAGCGTTCAACAAGTTTTGTGTTCCAGGTACAATAGAGGCATATACACAGAGAAGCTCTCTGAAGCACTGGTTATAGCTATTTTAAAAAAAAAGATGGAAACAACACTACTGTCCTCAAGAAGGCAAAATCAGGCTGTCTCCACATGATACTCAGAATAATGCAATCAGTAAAGATTGTTTGGTTTTTGTATTCCGACTATTTATTTATTTTGTAATGCTCAAAAACCCAGGATCAAACCCAGGGCCTCGTGCATGCTAGGCAAGTGCCCTACCACTGAGTACACCTCCCTGGTTTTTATTTAATTACCAACATGGAAAGAAATGAGGATATTTTATTTGGAGGAGGAAGAAAACATATGTATATATTTCCATTTTTCTTAAAAAGGAAGAGGTCCACATATCCCTGTAAGTACACATGTATGTGTGTCCATAATTATAAATATATTGAGGGGCTGGGGTTGTAGCTCAGTGGTAGAGTGCTTGCCTCACACGGTGAGGCCCTGGGTTCGATCCTCAGCACCACATAAAAATAAATAAATAAAAATAAAGATATTGTGTCCATCTACAACTAAAAACTTTAAAAAAATAAAAATAAATAAACATATTGATTAATGTATGACTAAGAAAAATCTAGAAGGGAGGTCCATATTTTTATAATGTTTGGCTGTTCTGTGTTCTAAGAATGTACTACTTTCATAATCATGAAAAAAAATAAGGGGCGTGGATTTTTTTTTTCTTAAAGTAATGGACTTCAGGGTCATTTGGTTGATCCAGTTTATATTCCCAAACTTCAGGCTAAAAATTAATCTGGAAAGAAAACTTCGGCGATGAAGAAAAGATAACAAACAAAGTGACTAATCCTTTGCCTCATTCCTTAAATTCAAAGTCACTGATATAATTGGGAAGAGGGGGAAATCTCACTGGATTCTTGCTGTTTGCCAGACATTCGTTCTCACTGAATCCTCAGGGCAATTGCCCAGAGTGAAATTGTCCCGGTTTCACAGAGGAGGAAATCCAAGAAGATGGTAGAGATGAAGTGATTTCCCTGGAGGAGAAGCAGGTACCAACAAAAGCTTGTCTCCCATTGGGTTCTAGAAGCAGGGAAGACAGGCCTTTCTACTGAAGCTCTTATCTCTAGGCTGGGGACTCTGTGGCCAGGGCAGCTCGGGTGGGGTAGGGGTGGGGGTGGGGT
>NW_026000037.1:16450016-16474962 GCF_001458135.2 Marmota marmota marmota
GTGGGGGTGGGGTTAGGGGTAGGACTGGTTTGGGTGTTCCATCTCTAGGGAAGCAGCTTCTCCCCCACTCCTTGCCTCCTTGCCCCTCTACCCCTACCCAAGTCTCATCCATCTTTCCTCTGAGCCACGTCCCAGGACCAGATTGGCAGGCTCGGCTCAGAGAAGGGCCCAGTGTAGAATCTTGACTGCCAGGAGCTTTCAGAAGACCACGCAGCACCCACCACAGCTCAACCACTCCCAGGCCTGCCTCCTGATGGGGTGGGACAAAGGGAATCTGCTTTCACCTCTGTCCAACTGTCGTCTGAAAGATGGGAATAATATATTTGGGGAGAACAACTTCAAAAGAGAATATCAGGGCTGGGAGTGTACCTCAGTGGTAGAGTGCTTGCCTTGTGTTTTCAAGGCCCTGGGTTCAATCCCCAGCACCAAGTGATAGATAAGGAATTGAAGGCAAAGAGAGGTTTGGTGATGAGACAGCTTCCCAATGGCTCAGCCTCAGTAAGCAGCTAGAGCTCTCGGTCATCTGGTCTACCCTTCCACACCATTCCTCCTCTTCAGGTTCCTAAACCTAGACATCCTGAAGCACTCGGGATTCCCAGGACACAGCACATTCAGCTGAATCCCTGTGCAAATGGCTTTTCTCTTGTCACTGAACCACCCTTCTCTTCTTATCAAGAGAACATTTTATTTTGTGAATGAATCAAAGTAAGAGTCCTGTGAAAACCTGATATCATATTTAAAGACTCAGGGTTGTTTTGCTGGAAAATACCAAAGCTTTCCCCAAAACAAGCCATTCTTGCAAAAGTTGTTTCTTATCTCCAAGCCAGGATTGCCTGGGGTTCTCTCCCCACCACCCACCTCCTCCCTTCCCTCTGGCTCCAGCCTTCAAGAAAGATCTGTCCACAGTGACCTTTGGCCAGTGACAAAGAAGTTATCTGAGAGTTTGCAATTCAGCAGCTGTCCATCCCTTATAGAAGACTCTTTTCAGAGAAAGAGGACATACTTGGTTTTTGGAACCATTTTCACAACCTCCAAAACTAGCTATTGGGCGTGGAGTCTGAAAACCCACATGTAATGTACCCTACTCAGGCCACATGTCGCCAGGACGCGGTTTTGACACTGGTATTAGACACTATTAGAATGGGTTTCTAACCATGGATTTACAGACAGGCATCCCTTCCATGTTTCAGAGAACCTTAAACACATCATGCCAGGTGTGGCACCACAAGCCTGTAATCCCAGCAAGTCGAAGGCTTGAGGCAGGAAGAGTGCCAGTCTCTGCCATTTTAGCAAGACCTTCACCAGTTTAGTGAGACCCTGTCTTAAAAAGAAAAAAAAAGAAATTAAAAGGACTTGGAATGTAGCTCAGTGGTGCAGCATCCCTGGGTTCAATCTCCCAGCTAAAAAACAAAAACAAAAAACATATCTTTACAAGGGAGAGGGCATGGGATGGTCTCAGATAATGTAATAAATATCATAGAGCCAATCCAATAAACATGAATAACTGAGTAGCAGACTTTTTTTTTTTTTTTGAGATTGAACCCTGGGGCACTTTACCTGAGCCTTTTTATTTTTTTACTTTGAGATGGGGTCTTGCTAAGTTGTTTAGGGCCACTGCTAAATTGTTGAGGCTGCATCACACTTGGAATCCTCTTCCCTCAGCCTCCATTATCGCTGGGATTATAAACGTGCACTGCTGCACCCTATGAAAACTTTTCAATTAACCAAAAAGGTCTTGAATAATGTCAAAATCACTTTCAAAAATTTTTTTAAAAAATATTTATTTCTTAGTTGTAATTGGACACATTATCTTTATTTTTTTATTATTTATTTTTATGTGGTGCTGAAGATCGAATTCAGGGCCTCACACATGGTAGGTGAGCGCTCTACCGCTGAGCCACAATCCCAGCCCCCATTCAAAAAAATTTTTTTGAGACAGACAGGGTGTCGCCATGTTGTCCTTACTAGTCTGCAACTCCTGGGCTCAAGTGATCTCTTGCCTTGACTTCCCAAGAGGCTGGGACTATAGATGTGTCACATCACACCCAGCTCAAAAAAGTCTTTTTTTTGGATTGAACCCAGGAGTCACACGGAATCCCATCACCAGCCCTTTTCATAAATATTTTATTTAGAAACAGGGTCTTGTTGAGTTGCTCAAGGCCTCACTAAGTTGCTGAGGCTGGCTTTGAACTTGTGATCCTCCTGCCTCCGCCTCCCGGGCTGCTGGAATTACAGAGCCACCTCACCTGGCTCCAAATTAATTTTTAAAATTGGGTCAAAATCTATTTGTCATCTAACATAAAGGACAGACTACTCAATAAAGTGTGCTGAAAAAGATGCCTGCTATAACATTATTGATAATACTGAAAGAACAAACAGGAAAAATGGAAATAAAATCAATCATTCCTATTTTTAATTTTGGGGACAATTTAGAGCAGCTACTATCAAGGCATGAGATTAACGCTGGGAAGACTGTGAGAAAAGATGAGACAGGACTCGGCCCTCGTCATTCCCATTCCATATGAAAAATAGACACTGAAATAATTACTTTGTATATTTTCTTCCAGCAATTATGACAATATTCTATCCTAAGAACAAGAGGAAATAGTCAAATACATACTTTAATAACAGTGGAAAATGTTATTGTAAGAATAATACTTGGCGTACAGTGGTGCACACCATAATCCCAGTTTCTTGGGAGGCTTAGGCAGGAAGAGTACAGGTTTGAGGCCAGCTGAAGCAATTTAGTTAGACCCTGGCTCAAAATTAAAAAATAAAAAGGGTTGGGAATGTAGCTCAGTGATGGAGCAACCTTGGGTTCAATCCCCAGTATCAAAAAAATTTTTTTGAAAAGAATAGTATACAATAAAAGCAGGGCAATTGTAAAAAGTCTATGATCTTATCAGTTTTTTTAAAAAGTATAGATGTCTCAATGGTTATAAAATCAATCTGTAAGAATAAAATGATTGGGAATGGTTAAGAAAAAATATGAAAGGAATTTCTGTTCTCAAATAGTAAAACATACTTCCAAGATACAATATTTAATTCAATTTTTAAAAAATCAATGAATATCAGTGTTTAGGACAAATAACTACACAAAAGTCCATTTCTGACCATTTGGTTTTTAAAATGTTTCAAAAGTAGCATTTTAAACCAATGAGAAAAGAACAAATTATGCAGCAACTGGTAGGTTAATTATCCAGAAAAAATAACCAAATTTATATCTTTACATCACAGCATATATTTAGTGTTAAAATTACAAACCGTTAAACAAAATTTCTAATTTAAAAAAAAAATCATTGGTTTGAGACTGTAGAGCACTGGTTTAGCATACACAAGGTCCTGGGATTGATGTGCGTGCACGCGTGCACACACACACACACAAACAAGTTATATATCCCATTTCATAAATATAGTTATCACAATTAAGTTAAATGGACAGCAACCAACAGGGAAAAAAATATTGCAACATAAGCACCTAAAATGTTGAAGTTCTTCATAAATGGTATTCTCTTCAAATCAATAAGAAAAAAAAAATTTGCAAAGGACATAAATATAGTTAATACAGAAAAATATCAATAAACATTTAAAAATATTCAACTAGATTAGCAATCACAGGAATGCAAATTTAAGATCAAAGTCCATGGTTACTAATCAGGTGAAGAATGACAGAAAAAGAAAAATGGCAGCAATGCCCAATAGGGAAACAGTGAAATCTACCCTGTTGGCCACTGTGTGCGTTATTTTCTTCCGCTGAGAAGGTAATTTGGCAGTATGTATCAAAAACCCTAAGGTCTACTGCACACTGGTAATCCCACTGATTTGGGAGGCTGAGGCAGGAGGATCACAGCTCAAGCCAGCCTGGGTAATTCAGTGAAACTCTTGCCAAAATTTAAAAAAGAAATAAATAAATAAATAAATAAAGGGACTGGAGATGTAGCTTGGTGGGTCTTGACCCCTGGGTTCAATCTCCGGTACTAAAGGAGATTTAGCTATATATAGCTAAAAATTGGGCTGCGGTTGTAGCTCAGTGGTAGAGTGCTTGGTTCACACATGTGAGGCACTGGGTTCGATCCTTAGCACCACATAAAAAAATTAATAAAGATATTGTGTCCATATGTAACTAAAATGATTTTTTTTTAAAGTATATATAGCTAAAAATTAAAGAATCGACATTTCACATAAAGATTTACATACAAGAATGTCCATCACGGTTTAATCTCTAACAACTGGAAAGTTAAGTGTCCACAATATGAAACAGGCCAAAGGAACAGAACCGGATAGTGTAACAATATGGAACTCTACAGTGTAACCATGTAGCCAGGACAACAAAGCGCCGAAGCGTTTTTCTTTTTCTTTCTTTTTTTTTTTTTTAATTTTTTTTTTTCTTTTTTGCGGCCCTGTGTGCTGAACCCAGGGTCTCACACATGCTAGGCAAGTGATTTACCACTGAGTTATATCCTCAGCCCTTTTTTAAAATTTTTCTTTTGGGAGAGAGTCTCACCAGTGCTGGCTTGACCTCTCCATCTTCCTACCTTCCAACATCGGCCAGTTCCCAATGCATTTTTAATGAGAAAAGTTCACAAAGTAGTCTATGTAAAAGAAGAGGGAAGGAAGGAAAATAAAGACAGAAAACCAGGATAAATTTTTTGTAGCGTGAGAGTTTGAAAAGATCTTAATACAATTAGTTATGCACAAATAAAGTTAGCAGTTATTCTCTGGCAAAATTAGAAAAGATTTTAATTATGTCTTTTAATTTTCTTTTTTTGTTTTTTTTTTTTTTACACTCATTCAAATGAACATGTATTCCATTAATAATTGGGAAAATGTAATTTTAGAGAGATTTAGGGCCAGGGATATAACTTGGTGGCAAGGCCCTGGCGGGGATCCCTAGCAGTACAGTAAATAGAGAAAATCTGAAGTATAGACACCATATTAACACAGGATAACATGTGAATTTGGAGGCTAACTCTTTTCCCCCTTTTTTTACACTTACCTATGGTATACAAGAGAATAAATGCTCTTAAATCTTTCTAAAAGACCTAGCCCAGTATAGCAACTCATACCTGTCATCCCAGCAACTTGAGAGGCTCAGGAACAAGTATCTCAAGTTCTAAGCCAGCTTCGGTCACTTAGTGAGGTCCTGACCAACTTAGTGAGACCCCAGCTCAAAATTTAAAAATTTAAAATAAATTGAAAGGGCAGGGGATTGGGAAAAGAAAAAGAAAGACCTAGCACGCTGACTTTCAAATTTTATCTCAAGTTGACTGATTAGAAGGGACGGGGTAGGAGTGTCCCACATAGTGAATACAGCCAAAGGCTTTGCAGATGGGGGAAGGGGACAGACAAAATGTCCTGGTCCTACAGCAAGATCCCAGACTTCTCACCTGCACCATGGATGTGGCCAAGAGCAGGAAACCATCAGCTCAGCGGACTCATTTGTAAATACCTTGTAATTCTTTCATTTTTAAGCAAGATAGCAGACATCTAGAGAGGAACGAATCTGCTCAAAGATACAGCAGTTAGGGGCTGGGGATGTGGCTCAAGCGGTGCGGTAGCGCGCTCGCCTGGCATGCGTGCAGCCTGGGTTTGATCCTCAGCACCACATACAAACAAAGAAGTTGTGTCCGCCGAAAACTAAAAAAAAAATAAAATATTAAAATTCTAAAAAAAAAAGATACAGCAGTTAGGAGCATCTGACCTTCTATCAAAGAGAGGAAAAAGGCAGAAGCCACTGCACACATAGGCTCAGACAGAGGCACTCACTCTTCCACTTGGCTTTGTCACCCAGAACATTGCAGATGGAGCACAGGTCTCAGCCCCACAGCGATCTGAGTACAGGCGTCAGCAAGACCAGCTCAAGACAACAGGGCTGCCCCCGGGGGATAAGCCTGTCCACAGAGTAGACAGGTAGACACACAGCCACCTGCTCATTCTGAGCTAGTTTCTTGGCTCAGAAGCCAGCAAGTTCTGCAGCCAGAGAACACGATGATCATGTTGGACTTCTACCCTCACCCACCTCAAAATCCAGGAGGCAAAGTTCCACTGAGGGGAGGCAGCCACAGAGGACACACTGCTGTTCCTGTAATTCAGTGTGGCCCGGCCAAAACCAGGGTCCTCTGCCCTTCTGTGCTTCCAATGTAATGTAGACAGCGATCAAACCACTAGATGCCCAGGATTTACAAGGTGACCAGAAAAAAAGTGCACTAAACACATTCACATCATCAGAACCGAAACCACAGAAATGCCATCCACCAGGACACGATCCGGGTGCTCTTGGTAAAGGGGACAACTGACTGAACAACCTCTAACGGGCCACTGACCTTCAATCTTGCAAGCTTCATACAAAAATTACACTTCTCACTTTACACATGAAAACACTGAACTTCAGAGAAAAGGAAAAGGCAGTTCAAAGTCACAGAACTATGAAGAGTTAAGAGTTGGAATTCAAACTCCAAAGCTCATTCCTCCCAAGACATGAGGAGCAATCTTGTCCCCATTTCCACAAAGGGCTTCTTTCTGTCAAGCGGAACCCAGCCCTGTGGTGCCAGACACAGGTCAGCCCTCCTACCGCCCGCCCGGTGCACATCCAAGTATAGCAGACCCAGTAAACCAAAAGTACTCAATCCACACAGAGGACCATCAACCGTGGTCACAATAAATAGCATTAGCGGCCGCAGACAATGGCACATCTGCTCCCTGAAGGTGCTATATAGTAATGTCATCACATCTGGCCTCCTTTCTAACAATACAGTTGATGTTTATTTCTTTGAAACATGTTTCACTATGTTGTGAGGCTGCTCTCAACCTCCTGGGCTCCAGTGATTCTCCTGCCTCAGCCTCCCAAATAGCTGGGACTACATATGCCCAGCTTTTGATGTCTCCATATTTCAGATGAAGACTCAGAGGTTCATAGAGGCCTGAGAGCTCAGAAATGGAATCTGAGCAGGTGTCCCACACCAAAGACTTCCTGAGCCCCACCCCACCGATTGGGACAACTAATAAAACCCAACAGGATCTTCACATCAACTCCCCATTGTTCTGGAGGGTGCCCCCACCCACAGGCTCCACCCTGGCCTAGGGCTCCAGTCACTACCTTGGTTGAGGTAGGTCAGGGTCTCTTCTTGGAGCTTCACTGCTGGGGACGTGGCGGCACACAACACGTACTGCAAGGGTGGCAGCCGGGCCCCATTCTCGGGGGACAGCTGGGGCTCCTCCTGCTTGAAGATGGGTAGAGCCAGCACATCACTGCAACACACAGGAAGGCGGTGGTCAGGAGCAGGGCCCAGGGAGCCCGTCGTCAAAGACAAAGTTGGAGAGAGCAACCGAGACCCCGGGGACCAAAGGCCATTCAACAAGGCCCACTGCAGCCAGCTGGCTTAGATCTGGATCCCTCCTGTTACAAACCCTCTAGATGCTTTCAAATAGAGTAAACCAGGCTGGGGCAGCAGGTGGTGTGGTCTCAGGGATAGAGACCTTGCTTAGCATGTGCGAGGTCTTGCATGATTCTCGTGTTACTTGATGTTCTTAAAAAGACTTACTGAATCAAGTTGTGGAGGAGGTAAAAATGTAAAGTTCCTATTATCTACAGAGAACCTCTAAGTGACAGAGGCCAGTAACAATGACGTAACCTTTAGAAGCCATTTGGTTTCCATCCACAGGAGACTGCTCATCATGTGCTTTTTGGATAAAAATCATCTGAACAACAACTTTTAGTTTTGAATCAACTCTTCTATTTATCAGCCACTTCTCAGACCAGCATAGCCTAGACCCGGGGTTAAAATGAAAATAAAGAACCTGTTGGCCTCCCTCACCCAGGACAAGTCACCCCTCCCTCCCTTCTGAGAAGGGGACAACTGGCCCCTACCCAGTTTAAGGCTCACACTGATCTCTCAGAAATGCAAAAAGAGGAGAACCTTGGTTTTGACAGAGTTTCCTTATCCAAGTGAAAAATCTTTGAGATGCTCCAAGATTCTCTTACTTCTAAACAAAACTCCCCAGGGCATTGAGAATGAGAGTCTCCTATCAGGGTGGGACTGAGGAACTTGTGTCTGGATTGCTTTCTTTCTTCCTTTCTTTTTCTTTTCTTTTTTTCTTTTTCTTTTTTTTTTTTTTTTGTTGTTGTTGTTTATATTGTTTTTGTATTTTTTGTTTGTGTTGTATTTGGGGACAGGGTCTTGCTGTGTTGTCCAGGCGGGCCCCAGACAATCCTAGGATCTCTGACTCCCAGCAAAGTAGCTGGAACTCCAGGTATGCACCCTCCAAGGAGTCAAAGAAATCCTTGAGAACATGAATGACCTGCAAGCAGGAGAGACTTGCTTAAGCCCTCTGAAGTATAAGCAGCACCAAAAAAGCAAGCATCCTGCCCTATCTTGATAACCCTCCTCCCTTCGTGGGTCCGGGGTTATGAATAAAATTAGCTGACCCCACTTCACTGCATAAACACAAACTCCCTGGTACAACCTGTTCCTTATACAATCTCATAAATGAGTGTCTCTGAAACACAAACCTAGCACACACCCCAACCATGTCTAACCAATTCTCGGAAAGAAAAGGCTGGCTTTGGGCACACCTGGGAAATCTTTCCTTCAAAGGGCTTCCCTGCCACCATCTGCTGCCCAAAAAGGGAAAGCACGGGGCTGACCCGACTTCTCCCACTACTCGCCTTCCTCTTTCCAGCCCAGGAGGTTCTCTAGGAACATGGGAGAAGCAGGCAGGCTTGCTCACCTAGAGATTGCATCATTTCATGTTTGCCCAGACCATGTTAAGTTAATAATCCATGCACTGCTGCCTTTAAATTTGGAGGGAAAAAAATGGGTGTGTGTGTGGGTTGGNGAATGAGGAGACAACAAACCAAAGATAAAAATACTCCCCACCCCCACCCCCAAAAATGGAAAAGGACAAGACCCTCTCTCTGGAGTAGGGAGAACAGGGACATGTGCACTGACCCCACTACCTTGGCCTTCATTGAGGTCAGCCTCTATGAAGGCAAAACCCCTAGCAAGAAATAAAATTCTAGGGCTGGGGTTGTGGCTCAGCGGTGGAGCGCTCGCCTAGCATGTGCGAAGCCCTGGATTCAATCCTCAGCACCATAGAAAAATAAATAAAATGAAGGTACTGTGTCCAACTACAACTAAAAACTAAATATTAAAAGTAAGAAGGCTGGGATTGTGGCTCAGCGGTAGAGCGCTCTTGCCTAGCACGGGCAGGACCCAGGTTCGATCCTCAACACCACATAAAAATAAAGGCATTGTGTTGTGTCCATCTACACCTAAAAATATAATAAATGTTTAAAAAATAAGAAATAAAATTCTATCTATGTATTTATTTAGCAGTACTGGGGATTGAACCCAAGAGTGTTCTACCACTGAGCTACATCCCCGGTCATTTTTATTTTTATTTATTTATTTATTTATTTAGAGACAAGGTCTTGCTAAATTGCTGAGGCTGGCCTCAAACTTACTATCCTGGGCTCCCCAGTAATTGGAATTATAGGCATGCACCACCACACCCAGCAAGAAGTGAAATTTTGAAGCCAGGTGTGGTGGCCTACACCTGTAATCACAATGACTCCCAGCGACTGAGAGACTGAAGCAAGAGGGATCTCAAGTCTGAGGTCAGACTCGGCAACTTCACGAAGCCCTCAGTAACTTAGTGAGACCCTGTCTCAAAATAAAATAAGTAAGTAAATAAATAAATAGGGAAGAGGATGTAACTCAGTGAGATAAAGCACCCTGGGTTTAAATCCCTAGAACCCCCCCCAAAAAAAAGAGGTGGAATTTTGAAAAAGACAGGGCTGGGGCTGGGGATGTGGCTCAAGTGGTAGCGCGCTCGCCTGGCATGCGTGCGGCCAGGTTCGATCCTCAGCACCACATACAAAGATGTTGTGTCCGCTGATAATTAAAAATAAATATTAAAAAAATTCTCTCTCAAAAAAAATCTTTAAAAAAGAAAAAGACAGGGCTGGGGGTGTAACTCAATGGCAGAGTGCCAGACTAGCATGTGATCGATCCCCCAGCACCAAGTATGGACCTTCTTCATCTATGGTTTCCCAAAATAACCCCCCCAAATAGTACGGTTTTTTTATGCCCCCGCCCCCCCCCACCCCCATGCACAGTCTGGGGCCTTGCACTTGCTAGACAAGCACTATACAACAGAGGTACATCCCCAGCCCCCCAGGCTTTATGGCACCTTTCACCCCAACTTTTGCCTTCCTCCCTTCATGCAATAACCAAAACCTGCAAACTTCCATTATGAGTAGCAGATGTTGGGAAAATTGTACTCTCATTTCTAGAATTACTACCTAATAGGATGATATTTCAGGATATTTCAGAAGTTTTAAGTACACATTATCTTCAACTCAAGGTCACCTTCAAACTCATTTTGAAGATATGACAAAATACTTAACGGCCACAAACCAAAATTTAGACAAAACTACCATGAAAACAGCAATGTGCAAATGGTAAAGACATACTCTGTTGTCGCACTTTTCATAAGGGAACAGCCACTTAATCTCCTGCAGGGAATTAACATCCTCCCAAGTGGGCTCCACCACTGCCCAGAGCAGCTTCCCTCGGGTGACATGGCCACAGTCTGCTGGCAGGCGGGCAGTCCTTAAGACCCTAGATTTTTTTTTTTTTTTAATCATCCACTACTCTGAATAAAAACACCAGATACACCAGTCAAATCCAAGGGTTCCTCTGCTCTCTGGCAGGGGAATGTCTTCAGGGAGAACGACTAGACAAATACCTATCAGAAGCTGGAATTTCAAATAACCTGTCGTGACAAAACTGGGCAGGAACTTCTGGGGGCCCAAACAAGCGCAGAAGGTGGGTAGCTCGTTAAGTGGCTGAGCCGCCTTCCGCCTCGCAGTTCACTTTTCCTGAGCCCACCTCAAATGCCCTTTGGGTTAAATTAGGCACATTTAATAAACTGTGACTAGGATGGAAATAAAGACAGGTTAAAGCTGGTTCCGGCGAGTTCAGAAAGTAAAATGACTGCCCATTAGTACCCGGCCAGCTGCACAACATGGAAAAAACGATCTTCCAGGAACTGAAGCAAACGGGGGTCCTACTTCCTAAAAGGTGTGGGGGGGGGGGGAGTGGGTGTTGCAGAGTACTTTGCAAAGCGGGCAGGACTTACTTTTCCCTTTGAAGAGCACTAGACAAATCCCTGCAGAAGAAGAAAGATTTCCATCAAGGGCAATAAACGCTCGGGCTTCAGGCAAAGACCACCTAGAGGAGGGGGGACAGCCAGCCCCTTCCGAACCCGCCCGCCCGACGGTCCACCTGGGGCTAGCGAGGCCCGACGAAGGGCACTGCGGAAAGCGCAAAACTCAGAGAGGGATCCCAGTGGAGGGGGGCAAAGAGCAGGGGATTAACTTCCCGGGGGAGGCTCCGGATGGAAGAAGTTTCCTCTGCTACTCTCACCCGAGCGGGAAGAGGACAGATGTGCGAGGTGGGATAGATCCCGGGAGGCTGGGGCCCGTAGGTGTCCCCGGTACCCGCAAGGGGTCGGCACGGAGGGGCCCTCGCAGGGATCCGAATCGGTGCGCCCGCCTCGCCAAGCCCCCAACTCCGCGCGTCGGGTCCCGCCGGGATCGGTCAGTCTGTCCCTTGGGGACACTGGGCGGGGCTCTCCCTTCCTCCCCACAGGACCCACAGGAGGATGCCAGGACCTGGTAAGCGCGCTCCCTTCCCTTCCCTGGACGTCTTGGCCGCGCCGGGCGCACCCCTCGACAGAGCCCCAGGGCTGTGGCCGTCGCGGCACGCGGGCGACGCGAGGCCCTTACCGCAGGTAGCTGCCGGAGTTGTGCTGGTTGTAGTGCTCGGGCTGCGTGTGCCAGAACAGCATGGCTGGAGCTCCGAGCGCGCCCACGTAGGCGCGGCAGCCAACGGAGACGCGGGCGGCGCCGACCTCTTAGCCACCTGAAAGCTGCGCTAGGAACCTGAGGTGGCCCTCGGCCCGGATCATTTATGGGCGGCCCGGGGGCGGGGCCGCGACCGGACCGTCCCCTAGCCGCCGGGAGGGCGGCTCCCCAGTCGCAGGCGCGCCTCACCCGGGAGCTAGCGCCCCTCCAGGGAGCCGCGAGCCAGGGCTGAGCCCGGCCCCCACGGGTGGGGCTCAGGTGACCTTAGCTGCAGCCCACCTGCGCTAGGCACCTCTGGGCTTTCCGATTCTGACTTCTCGCTCTGGGTGGAACTCTAGAGCTGCTTGGTGGATTGGAAGAAGCTCAAATGTCGGGGACCCTGGCCCAGGCACTCTGGGTCCCCTTTTGGGGCTCTTGGTTTTTGGGGTTTTTTGTTTGTTTGTTTGTTTTTTGTTTTTTTTGGATCACCATTCAGAGTCTGAAATCATGACCTTGTAAATTTTTACTTGTGTATGGGTTGATCTGTCCTCCCTACTGTGGAAACTCCAAGAGGGCAGGGCCTGCGTTCTGTCACTGCCCCAGTGGTACCTAGAACACAGTGCTGGGGACAAAGTTAGGGGCTCAATAAATACTCAAGAAGGCTTCCTGCAGGAGGTGACATCTGTGAGCATCTGGAGAAAGAGTGGCTCCAGGCAGAGGCAGCAGTAAGAGACAGGGCCTAGAGGCAGACCTACTTTGGCGTGGGTGTCGTGGGTGACCAAGGGCAAAGAGGAAGGTAGGATAGTGGGGAGGAGGTGCAAGAAGCTGGGGTGTTTTTTTTTCTTCTTCTTCTTCTTCTTTCTTTTTTCTTATCTCCCTCCCCTTCTCTTCATTCCCCTTCCCTGGAGCTTTCATTCTATGTGTGATTTGGGTAGAGGAGTTGCATTTATGATTTGCCTTTTGGAAAGACCAGTCTGGTGGGAGTGTGTACAGTGGATAGTGGGGGTCAGTTAGGAAGGAGTGGAGTTCTATGGAGCCAGGACTCACACCTAAGTGACATCTTGTCTCGTGGCACTGTGCCTGGCACAGAAGAGGGAACCATTCTGTCCCTGGGTATTAATCAAATAAAGTTCCTTGAAGACCTTAACCCAGCGCTCACAGCTCACAGGGAAACAGAAATGTTTCCCCAGCCGTACATCTACATCATCGTCGTGCCCTCAGCCACTGCCCCACTAGCATTGGTGCAGATAATTAGAGTGGCCTCCTCGCAAGGTCACTCCCCTCTGGGTGGTCCACATTCCAATAACCCTCACACCCATCTCTGCACCAATGGAGACAATGCTGATGGATTGTTTTGGTCCCAGGACTCCCTGTGGAGACGATTGAAGCCCTCCCTAGGACCTGCCTTCTGCTCAAGGTCTTTCCCCGTCTCTGGCCTAGCGGTGAACCCTAAGGGAACTCCCCAATTAACCTCCTGAACACTAGGTTCTCCACCAGGGCCCAGGACAAGCGTGTCCTTTCAACAGAAGGTACCGTACTGGGAACATTGAAGGGACTTTGTCTCCAGGGATGAGTAACTGGAGGTTAATCCGTGCAGTGGGGACGAAGGAAGGGTCTCCAGTTCCAAGGTCCAGAAGAAGGGAATGGAACACGAAAGGAAACTGATGATAAGGGCTCAGACCTGGGTTTACCACTCAGCTCTAGCAGAATGCGTGACCCTGTGCAGGAAGATCCATGCTGCTTCTGTTTCTCTCCCCTCTCCCAACTGGCCTGGCCTATGACTTGCTTTGACCTAGAATGCTGCAGAAGACTGTTCCAGACTCAGTCCAGCCCCTAAGATGCCAGGAAGCTTCTCTTGGCTGGCAGGAGCTCGGAACCACCACATGGAGTTCCAATGTCCCGTCCCGTTGGGGATGGATACCCGGCCAGCCTCCTATCCCTATGCAACCCCCCAGCAAAGTCAGTCTGCGGTGTTCCAAGGGCTCATTCCAACACACCTATGAAATTGACCCAAGGCCTTCCCAAATGCAGGCTGGAGAGCAAATACATGACTGTGACTTTAACGCACCAAAGTGCCGGATGGTTGGTTCTATACGGCGAAATGGTATAGTACTGACCCCTCTGAACCACTGGTAAAATGAAGGGGAGGATGCCGAATATCATGGTAGTGATGAAGCCGTCAGCTCTTATTATCCAGCTAGGACTCTCCCTGCATATTTCGCATGACTGCCCGCTTCCGACTGCCCGCCTTCTTTTCGGTTTTTACACCTGAGGGTAGAGTTTGGTGAAGCCTGCAGAGACAGCATTTGAGTCCTGCTGTGGGAATAATGATGGGTATTCCTGCCTGAGATTATTCAGTGTTTGGGTACAATTAGGCCTAGTCTGACCCTGAGCTTTCCCTTAGGTGAAGAGAAGACAGACCTGCCGAAGGTGGCCCACCAGTTCCTCTCTCTGTTTTGTGAAGGCCCCACCCATTTACTTATGGTAGGAATGTTGGCTCTTCCTTGATGCCAAGCACGTCCAGTTTGCTATAATCTGCCTGAGTCTGAGAAATGGGCACAGGTGAGGAAGCTGAGGCTCGGGAGGCTGAGAGCCACGGCTGGCGTTTGAGGCCATGCCTGTGGATTCAGGGCCAGTGCTCTCTGGCTACCGTCCATTCCTGTCCTAAGGCCTGCCTTCCTTTCCTCACCTACCTGGCAAACTTGTGATCAGATGTGTGACCGAAACCAAGGATCCGCCAGCCTGGGCCCTTCTGAAGGAAGCACAAGGTTCCTGTGGAGTCCGAAGGGGCCCCTCTCTAGGCAGCTCAGTGGGAACTCCCAGCAGCATTTGAAGATCACCATGAAGATGATGACACTTCCTGGAGTTGTTGGGAGGACAAAGGGCATACAGAGCACATACCCATGCTCACCCAAGCCCTCTCCAGAGCACCCTTCAGACTATGAGTTGCGCATCACCAATCTCATTTCTTCTCATTTCTCTGTGTGTTTTTTTTTAAGAGAGAGAGAGAGAGAGAGAAGAGAGAGAAAAATTTTAATATTTATTTTTTAGTTTTCGGCGGACACAACATCTTTGTTTGTATGTGGTGCTGAGGATCCAACCCTTGCCGCACGCATGCCAGGCGAGCGTGCTGCTACCGCTTGAGCCACATCCCCAGCCCTCTCTGTGTGTTTATGCTGGGGATAGAACCCAGGATCTTGAGCATGCTAGTTAAGCACCCTACCGCTAAGCCATAGCCCTTTTTATTTTGAGACAGGATCTTCTTAAGTTGCTGAGGCTGACCTCTAACTTATTTATGTTTCTCCGGCCTCAGCCTCCTGAGTAGCTGGGATTTCAGGTTGTGTATCATGGCCCCGCTAATTATTTCTTGAGTGTTCATCAAAAACCTTAATGTAATGGTTACAATAACATTCTGCTGCAAGTAACAGAAGCCCCCGGATAAAAATGTCTTAAACAACATAGAGACTTATTTCCCCTCTCAAGTTCTAGCAATCTAGAGTTAACACTGCCCAATATGGTATTCGCTTGCCGCAGACGGCCATTGTGCCACTTGAAATATGACTGATATGACTGATCTCAATCAAGATGTGCTGGAGGGGCTGGGGTTTTGGCTCAGCGGTAGAGCACTCACTCTCAGCACCACATATAAATAAATGAAATAAAGGTAGTGTGTCCAGCTAAAAAAATAAACAAACGTCTAAAAAAAAAAATGATGTGCTAGAAATGTAAAATATGCACCAAGATCAAAGACCTTACCTAAAAAAAAAAAAAGCGGGCTGGGGTTGTGGCTCAGTGGTTCAGTGCTTGCCTGGCCTGTGTGAGGCACTGGGTTCAATTCTCAGCATCACATATAAATAAATAAATTAAATAAAGGTTCATTGACTATATATATTATATATACATATATTGCACAATATGACCTATCAATCATTTTTATCCTGCTCATATGATGAATGTTCAATTTTTTTTAATATATGGGCTAAATATATTATGGAAATTAATTTCATCTGACTAGCTTTACTTAAAAGATATATGTGGCTTGCTTTTATAGCTTACACTTTAATCTTACTGGATGGAACTGGCTAAAGGATCAACTGTCAACCAAAGATGACTTTGCCCCCTACCCTCAGGAGAAGTTTTTGTTGTCACAACTTTGGGGTGGGTAGGATGTACAGACTAGGAAAGTCGCTGAGCACCCCTACAAGGCACAGGACACTCCCAACAGCGAAGGATCCTCCAACATAAGCTGTCAGGAGGGCTGAGAAGCACTGGTCTAGAGGTAATCTGTCCATGCTGGTTCTTTGCTCCATATATGATACCATTTACAAGGTATGGACACAGTGGCTGCTGGGGCGCCAGAGGTTCTGACAGCATTCCCACCAGCCACAAAGGAGCAGGGCAGGATAAAGGTGCACCTTCTCTCTTCCAAGAAGATCTATAGACCGCTTCTGTTTAGTTCCCATGGATTTGAATGTAGTCCCCTTGATACATGGGAGGCTGGGACTTTGTATTTTTAAAAGTCGGGGGGCTTCTTACTGAGGAAGACAGGAGAGTGGATCCAAGGGGAAGAGCACCTGGCAACTGTGCCAGAAGCAACCGTGGGGGAAGGTTATTCTCATGTTACAGATGAAGAAACTGAGGCACAAGAGGAGTTGCCAAGAAGCAGGGAACAGCAGAGCCAAGTGCAAGTTGAGGTTTCCTGGCTCCTGGTGTCTCCACCCTGCACACGGGCCTCAACCCCCTCTGTGTCCCCTGAATCCCATTTGCCAGTGGCCCGGATGTCTCTCTGATGCGGTTTATCTTCCTGCAAGGTCCAAGTTTCTCCATCAAGAACTTCACTAGCTTCTCTGGAGGGGAAGAGTGACTTTTCCGAGCTGTTAATTCTAATCCAGATCAAGCTTGGTGGGTACCTAATAGTACTGCACCCTGGGCACCGTGATGCCTGACTAAGATCCCAGCCACTGGGGAGGCTGAGGCAGGAGGATGGCAAGTTCAAGGCTAGCCTGGAGAGCTTAGGGAGAGTATGTCTCCAAAAACTAAAACAAACGAAAAGGACGGGGAATGTAGCTCCGTGGGAGAGCACACCTGGGTTCAATCCCAACAACAAACAGAACAAAACTAAAATTGTATTGCACGAATCTCAGTTTCTTAGCTTTTACAAATAAATGTGGTAATAAAAGATGCTAACGGGTTGGTGGGGGCAGAGAAAGGGCACAGAAATTCCCTGTGCTGGTAACTTTTCAGAGAATCTAAAATTACTCCAAAATATGACTTCCTTTTGAGTGCTAAGAATCAAACCTGTAGCCCTGCATATGCTAAAGAAGCATTAAACCCCGGGCAGCATCCCTAGCACAGAAATTCTTTTTATAAAATATTCCTTCTGATTTCAAATGGTCAAACTGATTAGTCTGGGCCTGTGCCATGTGGTTATATTTCTTTGAGGCACTGGGTGTAGATCCCAGGGCCTCAAGCATCCTAGGCAAGGGCTCTACTACTGAGCTACACACCCTTGGCCCTGATTTGAATGGTTTTTGTTTGTTTTCTTGCACCCGAGATTGAACCCAGGGCTTCCCCTTCATTCCCCCACTCCACTCACAGCCTGCTGGGGAGGTGTGGCCGGCACAGCCACCTCACTGATGAGCAATTTGTCCAAACTGGCGTAGCTAGAGGACAGGCAGGCACATGGGCCCCGTATACTTGATGGAGGGGTTACCCAGGATTGAACCCAGGAGCACTTAACCACTAAGCCACATCTCCAGCCCAGTTTTTGTCTTTTATCTTGAGACAGGGTCTCGCTGATTTACTGAGGTTGGCCTTGAACTTGCAATCCTCCTGTGCCTCAGCCTCCCAAGCTGAGTCGCTGGGATTACAGGCATGCGCCACAGTACCCGGCCCCATATGCTGGGAACCCCAAGCCCTGTCTACTGCACCCAGCTAAAATCAGTCAGACAAGAAGTTGGAAGAATTTCCTTGACGAATTTAACACTGGGGACCCAGCCAGATCATCTTAGACTGACAATCGGTTGGCAGTGCCTCTCATATGTTCTGAGCGGCCAATCAACAGTTTAGCTGAGAACACAAGCAGATGATCCACGGATGACCCGCCACATGAGAAAGGGCTTTAACCTAAATACAAATGCGGGAAGGGGTTGGGAGTAGGAATCAACTGGGAGGAAATAGAGACCACACAGAGAGGGGCCATTAAGAAATCCATCGGTGCATGAATGTCCTCACTCTATGCATTACTCCAGGGCTGCAGTGCGTGGCTACAGACTTTGTGCACTGCTGTGGCATGGGACAAGGGCAGCTAGCAGAGCTGAGGTCCAGCTCATGCCCTCTTGCCAAGCTGTGCACCTGGCACGGGCTGCTACCACCCAGAGAAGAAGTGCCAGAAGCATCTTTGGCTCATCGATCCAAGTGCCCATGGGCTGTGTCCACCTGGAGCCATTCTGGCTGTCAGGGGCCCATAGGCTGGTTATACCTCAGCTTTTCACCTCCCTGATGGTCCCACTTCCAATGCTCCTCAAGTGTCCTCTTCCTTGGCCCCAGTTTGCCTGGCTAAGTTTCAGGTGGCTCAGCATAGTGTCAGCTCCTCCCGGAGAGCAGCACCCCCCAGTCCAGGCTCAAGAAACGGCGAAGCCTAGCCAGGCACAGTGGTGTACACCTGAAATCCCAGCAGCACAGAAGGCTGAGGCAGGAGGATCTCGAGTTCAAAGCCAGCCTCAGCAACTTACCAAGGCCCTAAGCAATTCAGGAAGACCCTGTCTCTAAATAAAATACAAAGAAGGTCTGCAGATGTGGCTCGGTGGTTAAGTTCCCCTGGATTCAATCCCTGTACCAGGAAAGGAAGGAAAGAGGGAAGGGAGGAAGGAAGGGAGGGAGGGAGGAGCCGGCCAAGAAAAGGCTTCCAATCCCACCTTTGTTACTAGTTCTGGGACAGTGACTGGCATCTTAACCTCACCCTGACTTCCTTATGTGCAAATGGGACCTACATCCCAGGGGAGCGTTGAGGCTTCACTGAACTGCTGTGTATGAAATGCCCACACAGCACCTAACACATAATAGGTGCTCAGTTAATGTTCACTCCTTGTACCTGGGTTCCACCCAGCCCGAAACCCCGCAGCTTGTGTGTGCTGGGGCCAAGCACAGTCAGGTAGAGAAAAAAAAACGCACTGTGTCGCTGTCCTCAGCTCAGGTGTCCTTGGACTCCCCGGCCCAAACCCCAGAGCAGTGCTTTTCCATCTGGGACCTCTGCGGTTGCAGAGTAGATCTAAAGTGTGCCGTCCAGCAGACTCCCCACTTAGAAGAAAGCACTTGTCCCCACCCCTTCCCACAATCCAGAACACTGTCTGCTGACACCAACGCTTTCCAGAACTTTCCTCAGTTGCCATGTTTCCTGGGGCCATGTCAGTTTCCCTGGGGCCATCTGCATCCAACAACTGGTTGGAATGGGTAGAAGTCCTGGTCTCTGGCCCCAGTTTGGGACAAAGCCCCTGAGACTGGCTCTGCGCGGCCTTCTGCTCTCCCCTGCGGCATTTCCCTGCGCTCCAGTGCAGATGCCCAGAGCGCTCCCAGGGGTCTCCCGCAGGCCCCACCTCGGGGTGTGTCCTAAGACGGTGGGTGGGAGGTGCCACAGGGGAGAAGGGACAGGGAAAGCGCTGCCATTCGGTTCCGCCACTCGCCAGACTGCGGGAAAGCGCCATCTCCAAGTCCCTAAATACATCCAGTTCTTAGTATTTGTTTGGTTATTAATTCATTTAACGAGTATTTATTGAGTCCTTCTGTGGCCGGCAGCCACCGTCCATGTCCTCAGAGAACCCAGAGTTTGAAATGGGGGAGAAATGAGCAAACAAGCGGCAGCCCCAGTGTGGGGCATGGAATTGGGGGGACTCAGGAGCCCGGGAAGGGCAGAATGCTGAGCGGGGCCAGCATGTGCACAGCGCTCCTGTCCAAGCACAGGGCCCTGGGGAGTCAGCCCTGGTCCACTGGGCCTCCCCTCCCCTCCCCTTCCTACCATGACCTGGGACCCAGAGGAACCAGGCACAAGCACCCCCACAATCCAGGCTCCCCTCCCAGCTCTTCCCCATCACCCCATTTCTAGGGTCCAAAAGCAGGGATACAATTTGTTATTGCTTTGTCCACTAAAGGCAGTGGACACATGTCACAGTTGCCTAGAATCTTTTTTAAAATTTTTTTTCAGTGCTGGAGATTAAACCCAGGGATGCTTTACTGCTGAGCTACGCTCCCACCCCTTTTTATTTTTTTATTTTGAGACAGGATCTCAGTTGCCAAGGTTGGCCTCAAACTTGTGACCTTCCTGCCTCAGGTACGTGCCACCACCCCTGGCTTCCGGAAGCTTTGATACCTTTTTCATGCTAATTCACAGCATATTTCATTGAATGTGAGGTGCCCTTAATTGTAAGATACACCATTATTTTAGGAACCAAGGAAAGAAAATATTAACAATTAAACTACACATAATGCTTTTGTATGACTTGGAATTTGTTTGGTGTTCTTATTAAAAGATCTCATTTATATTTCTTGAGATATAGATCTCTCTCTGTATATAAAAATGAAAACATTAGCAAAATAAGTTGGTCAACCTATTTTTACAAGTTCTTTATGGTTAGTGTACAGTTCTTTGGGATCTAAAATGCCCACACAGCACCTAACACATAATAGGTGCTCAGTTATTGTTCACTCCTTGTACCTGGGTTGAATGCAGAGTTGGACCATCAAGAGCATTAGTGGCACACGCCTGTAATCCCAGTGACTTGGGAGGCTGAGGCAGGAGAAACTTAAGTTCAAAGTCAGCCTCAGCAATTTAGGGAGACTAAATCCCAGTCTCCCTCAAAGAGAGGGATACCAAATTATGTAATTCTTTTATTTTTTAGGTACTGGGGATTGAACCCAGGGCATCTTACCGCTGAGCTATATCCTCAGCCCTTTTTAATTTTTTTATTTTGAGCCAGGGTCTCTCTAAGTTGCCCAGGCTGACCATGCAATCCTCCTGCCTCAGCCTTTTGTAGGGATCACAGGTGTTTGCTACTGTACAGGGGCCCAGATGACCTAATTCTGACCAATGAGATGTAAGTGGAAGTTGGTGGGTAGAGTTTGGGGGAAATGTCACAGGAGGTGAGCTAATCTTGGTGTGCTTCCCCAGGTAATGTCTCACTGATGGGGTGGTATGGGTCAGCTCCCCAAACTAGAGTTCCATTTTATCATTGTTCATTGTAGCCACAGGGCACATATTCAAGGGAAGGAGCTTCAAAAAACAAAATTGCACCCTGAAATACATGTTCAGATTGTGTTGAGCCAACTAAGGTATGAAACCCACCAGGCTCAGTGGCTCCTTCCTGTAACCCCAGCGACTCGGGAGGCTAAGGCAGGAGGATCCTGCCATATGTTGATGAGCCCCTCAGTCCGTGGAGGATGCCCCAACAGTGACCAACACTGTTTTTACATAGTGTCATTGTACTGGACTCCCATTCAGCATTCGCAGGAATCTCTGAACACAGACTGGCCAAGAGCTTCTGTAGATGAGTTAGTGCAGGAAATATCTAACTGGCTAGACCCCAAGTCTGTCACCTTGCCTTCCTGAGGTCAACTTTGAGTTAGATGCCCAATGGCTTGGGTTTTATTGCATATTTTTTTAAAGTGTGTGTGTGTGTGTGTGTGTGTGTGTGTGTGAGAGAGAGAGAGAGAGAGAGAGAGAGAGAAGTTTTTTTTTAATATTTATTTTTTAGTTATCGGCGGACACAACATCTTTGTTTGTATGTGGTGCTGAGGATCGAACCCAGGCCGCACGCATGCCAGGCGTGCTACCGCTTGAGCCACATCCCCAGCCCTTTCTTGCATATTTTTGAGATTCGTCATTGGTCCTTCGGGCAAGGTGACACACGCCAGTTATCCCAGCAATTACAGAAACGGAGGTAGGAGGATTACAAGTTCAAGGACAGTCTGGAAAATTTAGTAAGACCTTGTCTTAAAAAGTAAAATGGGGCCTGGGTTCAATCCCAGTGCTGGGTGTGGGGGGTGGAGGTGGGGGTGGATTAATGTCCTATATCCTTTTTGGTCCCCTTAGAAATTAAATTTGTTTTTTATGATGATCCTAGGTTTTAGTGTTTTAAATTGGAATAATGTTGTCTTATAAAGTTCTCCATTATTATTGCATGTTCCTGCGCCAATCAAGTGTGCTTTGTTTAACATTTGTTTCCGTGTGACACTGGGGATATGGTACACCCACATTACATTCTGTTGAATCTAGTATTCACGTCTGTCATCTTTCCCACTTAAAAGTGCCTAGAGGCTTATACAAATCTGTTTTATAGGAAAGGAAGATGGGAGGGAGAATCAGTTGACCAATCTCCATTTACCCTTGCTTTTATCCCACTCTTTTGAAGTCAGATGTGTAGGCTGGAACTCTGACAGCCATATTGTAAAGGCTAAATGCCCATTCTAACATCATCTGAGCAAAATACAAATGAAGCCAGAACCCCTGGAGATATTACAAAGCTACCACTTCAGCCTTACATTGCTCCCATCAGATCCTACTTGATACTAATTCATCTTAATTTAGTACTTGAAAGTCAGCACTGCAAGTTACAGAATCGAAAGTTTGGGAATTGGCTGTTTGGGAAAGGGTTGGGGTGGGTGGTAAAGGTGATGATGTGGTGGGCACTGGAAAGTGTTGCCTTTAGTTATGTGGCAATAAAACATTCAGTTCAACTGTTGCCTGCAGTACTCTACCAACCAAGGCAGTAGGTTAAGGTGTACCATGGAACAGGGGGCAGAGTATTGGCCTGTGATGGCTCAGCTCATTCTAGTTGCTTTGGGTCAAGTCCTATAAGAAGGACTTGACAGTTACCAAAAATTGTAGTTATTTCTTTCTATCTGGGAGTTCTGCACCCATGGATTTAGGTAACTGTAGATCAGAGATATTTTGAGGAAAAAAAGTGCATCTGAACACAAACAGATTTTTTTCTTTGTCATTCTTCCCTAAACAGTGAGGCACACTGAGGATTTATATAGCATTTACGTTGCATTAGATACTGTCAGTAATCTGGAGATGACTTGTAGCATAGACAAGGATAAACATAGGTTCTGTGCAGATACCATTCCTTTTCGTTTTTAATAAGAGACCTGAGCATTTGTGGATTTCAGTATCTGCAGGGGTCCTGGAATGAATCCCCTACAGACAAGGGGATTTTCTTCTTCTTCTTCTTCTTAGAGGTGCTGGGAATTGAACCCAGGGCTTCACACATATGAGGCAAGCACTCTACCTTGACAGCCTCAGCCAAAAATTTTATATGTTGAAACTCGAACCCCCAGTGAAGCTGTATTGAGAGTAAAGAAGAAATTAAGGTTAAATGAAGTCCTATGGGTGGAGCATGATCTGAGAGGATCGGTGTCCATCAAGAGGAAACCCCAGAGCTCACTTGCTCTCTCTCCCTGTCGCTGCTGAGAGGAAAGGAGGCAAAGCAGCTCTCCTCCAGCCAAGACAGCCAGAAACCAAACCCTGCCAGAGCCTTGATCACGGACTTTCCAATACCCCTACCCACAGAGAGATCAGAGAATTCTGTGATGGATCAAGGAGTCAAGAAGGAGACAATGAAAAATAAGATTTAGAGACTTTACCCCACTGTCAATGATGGAAAGGACAGGCAGATAGGAGACTTTAATAACACTATAAACCAGCCAGACCTCCAAGGCATCTATAAACACTCCACCCCACAATAGAATACACCTTCTTATCACGCACACGTAGGACATTCTACAGGGTAGACCACACACTAGGCCATAAAACCACCTCAGTGAATTCCAAAAGATTGAAATTAGACAAAGTATGTTCTCCCTCCACAATAGAAATGATTACAGATCAATACAAGAAGGAGGGCTGGGGGTACAGGTGAGTGGTGGAGTACCTGCTCAGCGTGTGTGAGGCCTTGGGTTCAGTCGCCAGTACTGAAGGAAAAAATAGGAGAAGCAAAGAAAGAAATTTGGGAGATTCATGAATATGTGGGAACTAAACAATATATGCCCAAATGGGTCAGAGAAGAAGTCACAAGAGAAATTAGGAAATACTTTGAGAAGAATGAAAACTGAGAACACGCCTCAACACATGGATGCAGCTTTGATATCAGCAAGGTGACAGACCAGAATCTCCAGGTCCTTGAACCTTTAACATTAAGTAAATACCTGGAGACTAGCTCAAATAACTTGTTTGGTAGGAGTTTTAGCAATCGGTCAAAATTTACAACCACCAAATGAAGAAATATCCGGTGAGGAAAAGTCACATTGATAAAGGTGGGGAACTGGGTGTAGTGGCCCATGCCCATGATCCCAGCTACTCCAGAGGCTGAGACGGAAGGATTGCCCTTTTAAGGTCAGCCTGGGCAACGTAGCAAGATTGTTAAAATAAATAAATAAAGGCTGGGGATGCAAGCTCAGGGGTAGAGTGCTCGCCTCGTATTGGAGATGCCCTAGTTTCAATCTCCAATACTGAAAAAGAGAGAATCAAAGACAGGAAACTTCATGGTGGCCCTAGCCTCTCCCTCTCCTCAGAGTGGTGCACCTTGGGGAAGTAGTCACCTTGTTCCTTTCTGCAGATAAAACAGAGCAGAACCAATCAAACTGGCAACAATGTAGCCCGTCTCAGGGTGCCTGAGGGGTTGGTCTCTATATCATTTATCCTAGAGTTCAGAAAAGCATTGCTGCTCAGATCTCAGACTAGAGGAAGCTGTGGGTGGTAGTGGCCATAGTTTGTGAGAATTCAGCAGAACCCTGAGCAAGAGATTACTGATTGAGGATTACAACACATTAGCTAAACCCCTTAGAGGAAGAAGGGTGACTCTCTAAGGAAAATGAAGACATTTTATTTATTTATTTATTTATTTATTTATTTTTTATTAGTTGTTCAAAACATTACAAAGCTCTTGACATATCATATTTCATACATTAGATTCAAGTGGGTTATGACAGTAGATGGGGTAGAGAGAGAAGATGGGAGGGGAGGGGAGGGGGGATAGTAGAGGATAAGAAAGGTAGCAGAATACAACAGTTACTAATATGGCATTATGTAAAAATGTGGAAATGTAA
>NW_026000037.1:16474982-16498463 GCF_001458135.2 Marmota marmota marmota
ATGCAAGGCTAACACTTATCACTAGCAGCAGCCCAGTTCCCAAGCAATCAATATATATATATATATATATATATATATATATATACTTTTTTTTTTTTTTAAAGAACCATACAGATATTCTAGAGCTGAAAAATGTAGTAACTGAATTAAAATTTACTAAATGAATTCAATAGTAGACTCAATTAGGCAGAATAAAGAGTCAGAAAACTAGAAGACAGGTTATTTGAAATTGTTGTTAAGTCTGAAGACAAAATAAAAGAGTAAAGAAGGACTGGAGGTATAACTCAGTGGTTGAGTACACACTTCAGCTACCTAGCTAAAGAAAGCAGAGGAAGAAAATAACTAAAATTAGAATGAAAGAAGAGGGCTTTGCTACCAATTTTACATAAAAAAAAAAAAAAAGGTGGTGGTGGGGATTCTAAGATAGTACTAGAACAATTGTATGTTAAAAGGTTAAATAACCAGGATGCGGTGGGCAATTTAGTAGAAATGCACAACATACCAAGACTTAATTGTGAGAGACAGAAACTCTGAACACATATATAACTAGCAAGAAGATGAAATCAATAATCAAAATCTTCCGACAAAGAAAAATTGAAGCCAGATAGCTTCACTGGTGGATTCTTTCAGACGTTAAGGAAGAACTAACACCACTTTTTCTCAGACTCATCCCCCAAACTGAACAAGAACCAAAAGTAAAACAACCACACTTCTAAACTCATTTTGTGAGACAAGCATTACCATGATACCCAAGCCAGACAAAGATATTGCAAGAAAATAAAACTACAGACCGATATCTTTTATCAATATTGATACAAAATTACTCAACAAAATTCTGGCAACCCAAATACAGCAACATATCAAAAAATTGGATGGATTTATTGATTTTGATACTGGGGATGAAACCCAGAGGTGCTCTATAAGTACATACCAAGCCCTTTTTATTTTATGTTGAGGCAGGGTCTCACTGTTTCGAAGGCTGGCCTTGAATTTGTGATCCTCCTGCCTCAGCCTTCCAAGACACAGGATGGATTCCTGGTGTGTCCAGCAGGACTGGAAGTTTTCATACAGTTAAATGTCAACACTATTTACAAGTGATCTACAAAATCAAAGCAGTATGTATCAAAATCCCAACTTTTTTTTTTTAATTTGCAGAAATAGAACCACCCTTCCCAAAGTTCACATGGCATCTCAAGGGACTCCAAAGAGTCAAACAATCTTGAAAAAGAAAAGGTCGCAGGCGTCGTACTCTCTGATTTCCAAACTTACTATAAAGCTAAGTAGTCAAAACAGAGCAATACTGGCAAAAATACATGCATACCTAGTGATGGAATAGAGTAGAAATCTCACAAGTAAACCCCTGGATATGTAGCTGAATCATTTTGGGAAGAGTGCCAAAGCCATTCCATGAAGAAAGATGGTCTTTTCAATAAATGGTGTTGGGAAACCTGAATATTCACATGCAAAAGAATGAAGTTGGATCCTAACCTTACACCACGTATAAGAATCAGAACTCAATGAGTAGCAGACCTAAGAACCAAATCTACAAACCTCTTCAAAGTAAACCTAGGGGGAAGCTTCATCTATTGGATTTGGTGGTGATTTCTTGAACATGACACCCAAAGCACAGGCAACAAAAATAAAATTAGACAAATGGAACTACATTGAAATGTAAAACTTTAGCAGAGAAATAAAAACTATAAAAAAAGAATCAAGGATCTGGGCAAGGTGGGACACACCTGTAACCACAGCTACTTGGGAGGCCAAGGCAGGAGGATTGCAGGTGGATTGCAGGTTCAATCATGATGGGCAACTTAGTAGACCCTGTCTCAAAATAAAATTTAAAAAAGGGCTGGGGTGTAGCTCAGTGGTAGAGATCCCAGGGTTCAATCCCCAATACGGGGCTAAAGTGGGTCAAGGAAAATTCGAAGCAGAACAATATAACTTCTGAAATTAAAAACATTACTACAGGGACTTAACTCTAGATTGTAGACGACAGAGATATCAGCGCAGCACAAAGAACCAATCTGAAGAAAAGAAAAAAAAATAACATTGAAAATAAAATCTACACAATCTCAGGGATGTGAAAATAATATGTTTTTAAAATTTTTGATTTTTTTATTTACAATATGTTTTTAATATTGTTTCAAAAATACTTGTGTTTGGAGTCCTAGGAAGAGAAAGGAAAGATAATGATGTGGCAAAAATATTTGAAGAAGTCAGTCACAATCGATATTTTCTTAAATGTGGTGGATGCACATATATAGATTATCCAAAAAGCTCAGAAAACCCTATGCAAAATAAATACCCACAAAGTCACAAGGCATATTATTGTCAAGTGGGTGAAAACCAAACATAAGGCAGAAATTTTAGAGGCATCCAGCAAAATATAATACAGTATATGCAGAAGATTAATGATAAAATTGGTAATCACCCTTCTCATTAGGAGCAATGGGAATCAAAGAAAGTGGGAATGGTATCTTTAAAGTCCTGAGAGAAAGCAGAATTCTATGTTCAGAGAAAATAGTCTTCAAAAATGAAGGCAAAATAAAGGTATTTTCATATAAATCAAAACTAAGACAATTAATTGCTATGCAGTACAAGAAGCCAAAAAGATATTCTTCAGGCCAAAGGGAAATAGCAGATGGATTTCTCAGAAGTCATAAATATTTGGATAAATATAAGATTAAACATGAAAGTTTTAATTTTTCCACATTTTTATTGGTACATTCTAGTGGTACACAATGGTGGGACCTACTGTTACATATTCGTACATGCACACAATATAACAATATAATTTGGCCAATAATTCCCTAGTATTTCCCCTTTCCCTCAGCTCCTCTGTCCCCTGTTCCCTTTCCTCTACTCTATTGATAACCCTTCAATTTTCATGAGACCCCTATTATACCTTTTCTTTCCCTTTTTCCTCTCTAGCTTCCATATATGAGAGAAATCATGGAAACATGGCGCACACCTATAATCCCAGCGACTCAGGAGGCTGAGGCAGGAGGATTGCAAGTTCGAGGCCAGCCTTAGCAACTTAGTAAGGACCTAAGACATTTAGTGAGACCCTGTCTCAAATATTAAAAAGGAGTGGGGATGTAACTCAGTGGTAAAGCACCCCTGGGTTAAATCTCCAGTACAAAAAAACAAAGAAACAAACAACAACAAACAAACAAAACCCAGTGCCAACCAATCACAGATGGAAGCATTAAGCTATGCAACAAAATAGCATTTTTCTCTTTATAAGGTCATTGTCTGAGATATTGGTAATAGGAACACAAATTCAGTCATTATCCCACTAAGATTGTGTTTTGAAATTGGCAAACAGATTCTAAATCTACATGGAAATGGAAAGGAACTAGCATTGTGTAATAATTCTGTCTTGGAAAAGAACAAAAATCAATGGATTTCACATTACTTGACCTCAATAATAATAATACTTTAAGTACTTTAATAACCCTGTGACCATGGTACCAGCATGAAGATCAACAGATAGACCAATGAGATAATAAAGAGCCCAGACAGACCCACACTCACTCAGCCATTTGATTTTCAACCAATGCCAAAAGTCATCCAATAGGGAAAGAAAAGTCTTTTCGGCAAACATTGCTAGAACAACCATTTATCCACATGGAAACATGTTGAGACTTGACCCTTACCTCATATCATCCACGAAATACATGAAAATTATTTGAGATGGACTATAGACTAACCATTCCAGGTTTTCAAGGAAAAACACAGCAGATGATCTTTGTAACTTGAGCACAAAGATTTCCTACGTAGAACACAGAATGTGATTACCGTAAGGGGGAAAAAAATCAGAACCTTCCCATAATGAAAAGACCTCAAGAAGAAAATGAATGGTAAGTCACTGATTAGGGAAGGTGTCCCCCAAGATGTGCGTCTTACAAAGCACTGTTTGTTATCCAGGATGCACAAATAACTTCCAAAGGCGAAGAATAAAATGTAAGTGGGTCAATAAGAAATAGGCAAGATGTATCAATATCCACTTCAGAAAAGACTCGATTACTAGTGTTGCAGTTTGGATATTAAGTGTCCCCCAATATGCTCATGTGATAGCACGGGAACATTCAGAGGTGAGATGATTAGATTATAGCTGTAACCCTGGCAGTGGATTAATCCATTTGATGGATTAATCATTTAGAAAGACTCTTCGACTGGGTGGTAACTGCAGGTGTGTGGGGTGTGACTGGAGGGAGCAGGTCACTGGGAGCCGCCCTCCGGGATTAATATGGTCTCCCTGCTTCCTCTCTCTCTCTTTCTCTGCTCCCCAGCTGCCAGGAGCGGAGTATCTTTCCTCTGCCACACCCTTCCTCCGACCGACCAGGGACTGAACCTCTGAAATGTGGAGCCCCCAGATAAACTTTTCCTCCTTTTTAAATGGTTCTTGTCAGGAGTTTTGGTCACAACGATGAAAAGCTGAGTAACACAATGAGTGACTGGGTCAATAATCACATGAGAGAGTGCTCAGTGTCTGTCATTAGTAATCAGGGAAGCGCATATTAAAACCACAGTGAGCCACTGCAGCGTGTGGCCTCCAACAGCTAAGCCCAAAAGACCAATAATACCAAATGCTGATGAGAACACGGAACACCTTGAACTCTCATATAGTGGAACACTATTTGAAAATAAAAAAGGAAATGAGCTACTAATATATGTAACAACATGAATGAATCTCAAAAATGTCATGCTAAGTTAAATAAGAGCGGACACAATATGATTCTATTTATAGGAATTTTTATATCGATCTAAATTAATTCATGACGGAAAGATATCAAAACAGGGGTTGCTCTTGGAAGATGAGGACAGAGATTGGTTAGGAAAGGCCTTGAAGGAACTTTCTGGAATGATGGTAGTTAAATGTATTCAATTTTTTTTTTTTAGTTTTTGATGGACCTTCATTTTAATCATTTAGTTAAATGCAGTTCTGAGAATCCAACCCAGTGCCTCACACATGCTAGGCAAGTGTTCTACCACTGAGCCACAGCCCCAGTCCCGTTAAATGTATTTTGACAAGATTTGGGCTACACAGACACATGGATTGTCAGAACTCAGAGAACAGGGCTGGGGGTCAGGCTCAGTGGTAGAGCTCCTGCTTAGTATGCATGAGGCCCTGGATTCCATTTCCACCGCCACAAGTACAAAACCAAACCCATGAAACTCAGGGAGTGGAGATGAAATAAAATTTGATTCTTTCACTGTATGTAAACTTTTCCTCAAAAAACCTAAGAAAATACTGCTGTGTGGTGTATGCCTGCAATCCAAATGACTCCGAAGGTTGAGATAGGAGGATTGCAAGCTTGAAGCCAGCCTCCACAGTTCTGTGAGGTCCTGTTGCATAGTAAAAATATATAAAGTGCCAGGATGTAGCTCAGCAGTAAAGCACCCTGGGATTCAATTCCCCAGACAATTAAAAAAAAAATAACTAAGAAAATATTAAACTCTAATTTTTAATGCTCATGATGAAATGTTTATTTGTAACTTACTTTGAAATTCATAAAGAAACAAAATGGATTGATGGATTGATATATGTTAAAACAACTAGAGTAAAACATTAACTGAAAAATCTGTGTGGCAAGGATACAGTGTCCGTTGTATAATTTTTTTTCAACTTTTTGTTATGTTTGAATCTTTAAAAAAAAACAAACTGCTGGAGAAGCAATGGTCACTACGATTACTTGGGCCATCTGTTGAATTCTAGGACTGGCCAGAGACTGGCTCATCTGCTGGGTGGTCACTGGAAATACAAAGATGGTTTTAGAAACTGCACTGGCAGACTTCAAAAAGATGACATCAAGGGCTGGGGATATGGCTCAAGCGGTAGCGCGCTTGCCTGGCATGCGTGCGGCCCGGCTTCGATCCTCAGCACCACATACAAAGATGTTGTGTCCGCCAAAAAAAACCTAAAAAATAAATATTAAAAAAAAAAAAAGATGACATCAAGCTCAGGGCTTTCCATTTTCCCCTTAAGAGAGAGATCAAGAAACAAGACTGCCCCCAAATAGTGTTTTTCAAGAGGAGTATTATTGGCATTCTGAGCACATCTTCCTAGACCACTCTTCACCCTGAGGCTTTTCCCCTCAGGTAGGCTGTGTGTTCCTGGTCCCTCTCTGTTCACGCCAGTGTCACCGCCATTTTTAAAAAATGATTTTTAATTGTGGTAAGAAAGATGTAACATAGGGTTTGTACCAATATTTTTTTTGTTTCCTTTTCCTGCTGAACAGTGTTTCATGATACGGATGTTTAGTGATTATACAGCTCCTAGGAACATTTTCATACAGATTTTTTTTTCTTTTTTTTTTTCAGATTTTTTTGTGTCAATGTAAGTTTTCATTTCTCTGTGATGAAGGCCCAGAAGTGTGAACGCTAAGTCATATGGTAATTCCATGTTGAGTTTTGTAAGAAACTGAACATTTCTTTTCCAAGGTCTTTTTTTATAAAATATTTTTAAAAAAAGTTTAGTTATAGATGGACACAATATCTTTACTTTGTTTATTTTTTTTTTTTGAGAGAATTTTTTTTAATATTTATTTTTTAGTTTTCGGCGGACACAACATCTTTGTTTGTATGTGGTGCTGAGGATCGAACCCGGGCCGCACGCATGCCAGGCGAGCGCACTACCGCTTGAGCCACATCCCCAGCCCTACTTTGTTTATTTTTCTGTGGTGCCCAGGATCGAACCCAGTGCCTCACATGTGAGGGGCAAGCGCTTTGCCACTGAGTCACAACCCCAGCCCCTTTTCCAAGGTCTATTGATGGTTCTTTCTTTCTTCTTCCTGTCCCCTCACCACCCAGTACTGGGGATGGAACCCAAGGACACTCTACCACTGAGCTACATCCTCAGCCTTTTTTATTTCTTGTTTGAGACAGAATCTTGCTAAAATGCCCCAGGTGGCCATGAACCTGCTACCTTGGCCTCCTGAGTACAGCTAGAAGTAAGGCATGTGCCACTGCACCCAGCTTCTGACGATTATCATTATTTTTAAAAAATATTTATTTATTTATTTTTTTAGCTTTAGGTGGACACAATATCTTTATTTTACATTTATGTGGTGCTGAGGATCGAACCCAGTGCCTCGTGCATGCTAGGCACCGGGAGTCAGGGCTTCTGACAATTATTGACAATCAAAAATGCTACCCAGGGCTGGGGTGCTGGCTTAGTGGTAGAGCGCTCGCCTAGCATGTGTGAGGCACCGGGTTCGATTCTCAGCACCACATATAAACAAATAAACAAAGGTCCATCAATAATGAATACAAATATATATTTTTAAAGGCCACACATGTATTTCCAAGCCACCTTTAGTAAAGAAGCATTGAGAAGCTTTTTCCTCTCTGTCTCTCTCTATGTGGTGCTGGGATTGAACCCGGGGCCTTGCACACGCTAAGAACTTGTTCTACCAGGGAACCACAACCTTGGCCAATTTCTTATTTCTTAAAGCTCCGGGACTGATGGAGCTGGACCTCAGGAGCAGATCTGATTCTACAGGTTGTTGAATCTCAAAATCGGTTGAATTTCTAGCTTTATTAGGCTTCTTTTTTTGACAGGGTATTGACAGGAAAAAATAGGGCCTCAGGTATTGGAGGAGGGACTCTGAGGGGTACAGGAACTCAAAATACCCTGTGCCCTGGATGCCTCTGACTCTCCCTGCCAGGGAGGATATCCGTGCCTCTGAAGCATGAGGCTAAGAACTTTTCTTACGCTCTCCTGAGGGTGTCTTATCTTGTGAGCTGCCGCCAGTCTCCTGCCCATTTTTAAGTTGCTGTTTTCCTTACTGATTTTATGAGTCGGTTCTGTGTCACTGTGACCCAGGTACCTGACAAGAACAACTTAGAGAAGGAAAGATTTATTTTGGTTTCAGAAGTTCAGTCCTTGGTCAGCAGGCTATGGTCCTGGGCCCAAGGTGAGGCAGAACATCGTGCCAGAAGGTGTGGGGGGATGCTGGGAGGAGGTAATTCTAGGGCACGTCCCCAGTGATGGTTCCTCCAACCAAGTCCAACCACCCAGTAGTCCATTCAGATATCTGGTGAAGAGATCAGTGCCCTGGGGATCCAATCATTGCCTGGAAGCCCTACCTACCTCTGAGCCTTGCTGCGTAGGAAACCTCACTCTCAATGCACGAGCCTTTGGGTGACATATTACAGCTAAGCCATAACATCAGTGTACAAGAGGTTTTCCTTTTCCTATTTTGATATGGGGCTCTTTCTTGGTTAAATGTATTTTCCCATTCTGTAGCCTTCACTCTGAAGAACTACAAGTTCTTCTTTTTGAGGGGATGGATGGGGCCCAGCCCCTCACACTTACTAAGCACCTGCTGTACTGCTGAACTGTAGCCCCCCAGCTCACAGAAGTCATTCAGTTTAATGAGCTAATTTATTGATCCATTCCTAAGTGATTATTCTTCCTTGTGTCCTTTTAAATAAAGTGTCCCTGCTCGGAGATCATAACGATAGTCTACTCATTTTCCTTCTGAATGAATGACTTTGCTTTCATGTTCAGGTCTAGGATCCCCCTGGAATTAATCTTGTGCATGGTGTGAGGTAGGGATCAGTTTTCTCCTCCTTTCCCCACGTTTACCCAGTTGACCCACAACATTGATTGAAAATATTTGCCTTTTCCCACCCCTTTGTTGTAAACCCAAATATGCAAGGGCCTGTTTCTGAGCTCTTTATTTTTCCTCTTCTTCTGCTTCTCTATTACGCCAGAGGAGCGTGCTACATTAATTAGTGTGAGCTTTGTAAAAATTCTGTTTTTTTTTTTAAAGAGAGAGAGAGAGAGAGAGAGAGAGAGAGAGAGAGAGAGAGAGGGAATTTAAATATTTATTTTTTCAGTTTTCGGAGGACACAACATCTTTGTTGGTATGTGGTGCTGAGGATCGAACCCGGGCCGCACGCATGCCAGGCGAGCGCACTACCGCTTGAGCCACATCCCCAGCCCAAAATTCTGGTTTCTGATAGGACAAATCTTCCATCTTGGCTTCCTTGATCTTCAGGGGTGTCTTGTTTCTTCTTGTCTCTTTGTATTTCCATAGAAAGTTTAAAATCAGGACCTGGGATGTAGCTCAGTAGTAGAGCACTTTCTCAGAATGCAGAATCCTGGGTTCCATTCACAAATCAGTAAAAGAAACAGACAAAATCAGCTAATCACCACCCATTGGGACCAAATTAGGATTGCATTAAATATACAGATCATCTGGGGGAGAGCTGATAATCTCCCCATACTGGGTCTTCCAATTCCAAATTCTCCATATTTTTGCAATGTTTATTTTGTAGTTTTCTCCTAAGAAGTATTGCCCATTTGGGGGATTAGAATTTTTTTTTTAATGAGGTTCATTCTTTTTATTCTGTTTTTTGTTTGTTTGTTTTATTTTGTTTTGTTTTTTGGTGGGGCTGAGGATTGAACCCAGAGCCTTGTGCATGCAAGGCAAGCACGCTACCAACTGAGCTTTATCCCAGCCCTTTATTCTGTTTTTTTAAAGCTATTCTGTGAGTCTTTTTAAAAAATATCTTCATTTTTATTCATTTATTTTTATGTGGTGCTGAGGATTGAACTCAGGGCCTCACACCGGCAAGGTAAGTGCTCTACCACAGAGCTGCAGCCCCAGCCCCCTTTATTCTGTTTTAAGCAGCAATTTGTCTAAAAATTTCCTTTTCTATTTATTTATTTCGATTTATTATTGACATTCATTTTTTGTTGAGTTTTATCCAGTGAATTTGCTCTACTTAGTATGAATTCTAATAATTTACCTATAGATTCTTTCAGATTTCCTATTTACATAGGCATAAACTGTCACAAATTATGATATTTTATTTCTTCCTTTCCAATTCTTATGACTTTAATATATGTATTCTTTCTTGCCCTTCTGCCTGGGGCACACCATTCAATAGAAGTGGCAATAATGTGCATTCTCTCCTTCTTTCAACATCTCATCATTAATCACATTTGCTTTAGCTTTTTAATAAATACCTGTTATCAGATTAACAAAGTCTCCTTCCATTCTGAATTTGCTAAAAGTATTTTTAAAGTCATGAATGTGTGTTGCATTTTATCAAGTGTGGCTTCTACATCTATCAAGATGATCAGGGTTTTTCTTCTACCCTCTGTTAAGGTGGCAATTTCCCCCTCTCCTGCCGTGCTGACTAGGAACCGGGGCCTCAGGCATGCAGGGCAAGAGCTCTAACATTGAGCTCCACCCCGTCCTCATGTGATCCATTTCATGAATTGATTTTCCAATGTTAAACCCATCTTGGACCACTACTTGATCATTGTATATCACAAGATTCTATTTGGGTAATGTTTTGTTCATGATTTTTGTATCTGTGTCAATGAGTGAGATTGATCTGCAAGTTTCCTTTCTCATAATGTCTTAACAGGTTGGATGTCAAGGTCATGGTGATCTGATAAGGTAATGTTTCCTCTTATTTTATTCTGTGGGGAGTTTGTCTGGGATAGGCATTTTTTTCTTCCTTAAATTTTTGGTAAAATTTACAAGCGCAGGCTTCTGAGATTAAAATTTCTTTGTGTGAAGGTTTTAATTTAGATATTCAGTTCTGTTAATGTTAATGATTAATATTTTTTCTTGTGTCACAATTCATTCACTTCACCTACACGGTGGCATGATATTGTTACTGTTGTGTTATATATTCTTATCTTTTGTTTATTTTAAAATGTACAATATAGTGGTTTTGGTGTATTCACCAAATTGCGCAACCATCACCACTCATTCAAGAATATTTTTATTATTCCAGAAAAGAATTCCACATGTATTAGCAGTCACTCTCCATTCTCTCCTCTCCTTAACCCCTGGCAACTATAGTCATCCCTTAGTATCATGGAAGTGTGGTCCATCCCCCTCCCCTTGAAAACACCAAAATCCAAGAGTGCTTGAGTCCCTTGTGAAGAACAGCATAGAATTTCCATATAACCTGGGCACATCCTCCTGTATGCTTCAGATCATCTCTAGATCCCTTATAACATCTGACACAATGTAGCTGCCATGTTTGACTATGTTGTTTATAGAATAATGACACATTCAGGAAAGTTGCAGATTTTTTTTACATAGGTTTTTGATCCATGGTGGTTGAATCTAGAGATGCAGAGCATGTAGACATGCAAGGCCAACCACACACTAATCTATTTTCTATTTCTGTAGACATGCCTATTTTTGGCATTCAAATAAATGGACACATACAACACGTAGTCTTTAGTGGCTGGTACAGTGTTGATGGGCCATTTCTATTTATAGTACATCATTCCTTTTATCCATTGTATTTATGTTCCACTTTTTTGGCTATTAGGAATGATGTTATCCTAACCATTATATATAAGATTTTATGTGGATTTATTCATTTTTTTTCATACACTCATTTATGTAGCTATGCTGGAGATGGAGCCCAGGGTTGCTTTATCACTACGCATCCCAACCTTTTTATTTTTTGAGACAGGGTAAGCTATATCCTGATCTTTTTATTTTTTGAGATAGGGTCTCTTTTAAATTGCTTAGCATCTCGGTCTTGATAAGTTGCTGAGGCTGGTCTCAAACTTGTGATCCTCCTGCTTCAGCCTCCCGAGTCACTGGGATTACAAGCATGTGCCATAGCCCCTGGCTGTTCTCTTGGGTAAAATATTCAGATATGAACTTTCTGGGTTGTATGGTAACCCTATTGAACTTTTAAGGAACTGCCACACTGTTTTCCCTCACCAGCAATATACGAGGGTTCTAATTTTTCTACAATTTTCCCCCGAGATGGAGTTTGGCAAGGTTATGCAGGTTGGCTTTGAACTCCCGGGCTCAAATGATTGTTCTACCATCTGCGTAGCTGGGATTATAGGCATGTGTCTTGTGCATGCTAGGCAAGTGCTCTACCCCTGAGGTGTACCCTTCACTCCACTGCCATGTGTGTCCTCAACAAAAGCTGCTTCTCATGCTATGAGGTGCATCTCTAGGGCAGCTATCCAGGGGCCCCTCGTGTCCAGGGATTTGGCTCGGCAGCAGAGAATGCTGGAAGGGCTGGGGAAGGCGTCAAGCAAGCCGATCCCCTTAGACTCCACTTGTCTCCTCTGCAGCCTGATGTTTCCAGCCTTCTCCCCAGGCACCTGCCCCTCTGAGTGTCTTTCTAAGGTCTTTCCTATTCTTTTGGAAAATATCTGAGAGACCTTATACTTGGCTGAAAACACAGGGTCCTTTGTGACCAATACTCATGTGAACAAGATCAGAACTGTTTTTCCTTTCGGCCTTTATTTGGAAGCAAAATCAGGTGGGAAAGAAGTGAGTTGAACAGGAACAGGGGACAAAGCACCACTTGTTGAGGGGGGCCTCTCTTGGTCTGTTCAGCTACTGTAACAGAATACCCTAGACTGGGTAATTTATTAAGAACAGAGGTTTATTTTCTTACAATTCTGGAGGCTGTGAAGACCAAGAACATGGTTCCCACATCTGCGAAGGGCCTTGTGCTGTATCATAATGTGGTGAACGGTCACAGACAGTGGGGAGCAAGAGGCCAGAAGCCAGGCAAGCTTGACCTTTCCTCAGGAACCCATTCTTGAGATAATGGACTCATGGCCATGATGGCAGCATTAATCCACCAGTAAAGGTGACACCCATTGGTCACCTCCTGAAAGTCCCAATAGCATTGCAATGGTAACACAATTTCAAAGGAGTGTGGGGGACATTCACACTGCAACAGGGCCTGAGTGGCTGCAGGAAGCCCTACGGGAAAAAGGGAAGATCCTCTGGCTTACAGTCCCCATGCTGGGTGAGGAAGGGTGTCCTGTATTGGGGGTCATCCCCTCAGACACAGGCCTGTTAGGACACTGGGGTCCCTTGTGCACTGGTATTCCTTGAATGGGATCCTCAGATGTATTCTCAGAGATCTGTAAATTCTCTACAAGATTTTTAATTTGGGGGTTTTCAAGTCTATGACAATCTGAAGAATCAACAATAATCTCATCCAGCCAGGAGCCATGGAACATGCCTGCAATCCCAGAGACTTAAGAGGTCAAGGCAGGAGGATCACAAGTTCAAGGCTTTTTTGGTACCAGGGACTGAACCCAGAGTTCCTTGACCAATAAGCCACATCCCCAGCCCTTTGTATTTTTTATTTTGAGACAGGGTTTCACTAAGTTTCTGAGGCTGGCCTTGAATTTGTGATCCTCCTGCCTCAGCCTCCCCAGTTGCTGGGCTTACAGGGGTACCTCCCATACATTTTTTAAATTATTAAGTATTTGATGATAGAAAAAAAGCCCATACATTTGTTATAAGCTGTAGTAAAACAATCATCCTAAGCCCACTACTAATTTATAAATCATGAACATCATCCACATCACTGAAATTAACTGCCCCTTCTCCTGGTTCTCTGCCTCCTTCCCAGGCCCAGTAGACAGTCCCCAGGGGTGCTGCCGGAGCGTCTACCATGAGCTTAGTGTCGGCCAACCCCAGCAGGCCTCGGGAACTTGATCATGAGAGTCAGGTGGATGGGAGACAGGACAGAGACTCAGAAGGAGCAGAGACAAAGCAGGATGGTGGGATTTGAGTCCCACCAATCCCACCTCTGCCTTACTAGTTCTGTGACTCAAAGCAAGTTACTCAACCCAGCTGCGCCTGTTTCCTGTCTGTAAAATGGAAATAATCATAGGGCCAACTTCCTAGGATTGTTTGTGGATGGTTCAGCAAAGCATGGAACAAAACTTGGCAGGTAAGAAGCACCCAGAAGGTGCCAGCGATTGTCACTACTGACGCTGCAGCATGAGAATTGCAGGACTGCTGACCAGGAGGCAGGAGACCAGAGGAGGGGCACTGACCAGGTGCTGGCGCTGGACACACCTTGGGAGACTTTCACCTCACCATGGGGTGCAGAGGCACAGAGGTGGCTCTGTCCTTTGGCCCCAGCCCTTGATTCCCTGGGACTGTCCCCTCTGGAACCCAGGCACCAAGGCAGGCAGGGGCATCCTTGAGTTGCTGGGAACCGTCCCAGGAAACGCAGCACCTCCAGGAGGGGACTGAGGACCTGACACCTTAACCTGGGTTTCAGCCCTGGCAGCAGGCCCAGCTGGGGAGGGCACAATGGAAGCATTTGAATGTCTTTTAAATACATAATCTGGGCTTAGATGCCCATTCACTTGACCTTTGTCCGTTCTTGCCTGGAACCACTTTAGTACGAGTTAATAAATACTGGAGGAAATGTTTAAGGCCAGGCGGAGTTTGGGTTGAGTCTCGGTAGGAAACAGTATTCCTTGAGGAGAGAGCTTTGTGCCCAGGGGACCTGAGGACTATTGGCCTGAGATACTGGTTTCCCCTCTAAAATGGCATAGATTTCATTTCAAAAGCCCCTGTCTGGATGTGGGGTACACACCTGTGATCCCAGCTACTCAGAGACTGAGACAGGAGGATCCTAAGTTCAAGGCCAGCCTGAGCAACAGCAAAACCCTGTCTCAAAAAATAATTTAAATAAATAAATAAAGGGGCCGGGGATGTCCCCAGTGGTAGAGCACACCTGGGTTTGATCCCCAGCACTGGAAAAACAAAAGTTCCTAGATACTAAATTAGCTGGTCACCATAGTTACCTGCAATAACAGGCATGACAGTCCTCAGGACGACGTTCTGTCTTGAGGATTGTCCCAAAGTTTGGGAGCAAAGCCCTTCTCAGGTTTTAAGTGAAATGCACGGAAACAGCTCTGTATGGTACACGGAGACACTGGTCAGCTGCATCAGCATGGCCTGGGAACTTGCTAGAAACCACCTCCAAAGGCTGGGGTGGAGCCCAGTGGTAGAGTGGCTTGTCTAGCACGTGCGAGGGCCTGGGTTCTATCCCTGGTACAAAATAAAAACCCACAAAGGCATATTCTCAGGCCCCAACACAGCATTCCATGATTGGCAACCTTGGGGGACAGACCCAAGGATCTGCTTCCCAAGCCCCCACAGGATTCTGATATGCTCGGCAGGTAACATTCAGGTAGGGAAGGGAGCTGTGAGGCCCACGCGCTGGCTCTGGCCCCAACTCCATCTGTCACCATCTGGAGGGGGTTTTTCCTTTGCCTCAGTCTCCTCATCTGGAGATTGAACATGAAAGGATCTCCCTTCTCTCTCTTAGCTCAGGATTGATGTAAAAATCAGGAGATGATAAAGAAGCCAATTTTTCAGAAGTGTTAAATAAATGCCCCACAAAGGATATGAATGCCGCCTGTCAAGTGCCCCCACCTCCATATGGATCTAAGAATGTCAAGAGAAGGGGCCTTTATTTTTCTTCTTCTTTTTTTGTGGTACGGGGATTTAGCCCAGGGGCATCTATCACCAAGTTACATCCCAGACCTTTGTATTTTTTAGTGAAACAGGGACTTGACAAGTTGCCCACGCTGGCCTCAAACCTGTGATCCTCCTGCCTCAGCTTTCTAAGTAGCTGGGATCGCAGGTGTGCACCAGCCTACCTGGCGGGAGCAGGGGTCTTCATGATTTTTCTTCATTTTGTGTGAAACTGAGTAAAGGTCCCATTTCCTGGAAAGAAGACCATTCAGATGCCGAAGTCAAGACAGGCTGGTGGCCTGCGACCCTACTTAAAATGGCAAGGACTTCCCAGTAGCCCTTAGATAAGGAAGGGCAATGGCACCAGGAGCCAGAGAACTAAAAATAGCCAAGTGCTTGCCTGGCCTGCACCTAGTATGTTCCCCCAGGGGTTTTCCACTTTGCTAATGAATAATGGACTCTGACCATAGGAGCAAATGCTCAGGAGGGAAGGGCCGGCTTCTGGGTGCTGGGTATCTCAGGCCACAGGGAGAGGTAAGGCAGGCGACCATCAGGACCTGAGCATTGATCCCGAGGGCTGCTTCTCTGCCGTCCTGTCAATCCTGACAGGACCTCCACCAGCTACTTCTTAACCCAACCGATCAAAGACTGAGGCAGGAAGTGAAGTGACTTTGCCCAAGCGGGGAGAGGTGGACTGAGATTCAAACCCAAGTATGTGTGATGCCAGCACTTGGCAGGGACATCTCACAGGGGGACACAGCAGAATGACAGGATCAGGGACACAGAGTCACAGGACAGTGGCATTTGAGATGCATCATAGAACATGATGGAAAACTCAATATTTTTCTTTTTGGTACTGGGGATTGAAACTAGGGTCTTGCATATGCCAGGTAAGCAGTCTGCTAGAGAGCTACGCCATTTTTAAAGTTTTTTTTTTTTTGTTGTTGTTGTTTTTTGTACTTGTAGATGGACAGCAGGCCTTTATCTTATTTTTATGTGGTGCTGAGGATCAAACCCAGTGCCTCACACATGCAAGGCGAGGATTTTGCCACTTAGCAACAGCCCCAGCCTTAAAGTATTTTCTTTGAGACAGAAGTTTGCTATGTTGCCCAGGCCGGCGTTGAACTTTACTCTGGGCTCAAGTGAGCCTCCAGGAGCCTCAGCCTTCCAAGTGGTGGTGATGTCTGTGCATGGAGACTGCATTTAAAACCTCTGAAAAGTGCGCTTCAAAAGATTAAGACGTCAAATCTTGTGTTATGTTTCTTTTGTATTCTAGGAAATTGGGAAAACATTTTTAAAGGCTTCAAAGGTGGAACCCTTGAGGTTGGTGCATGTTTCTTCTAAGACCTATTCTTGCTGGTGCCCCAAGTCCCCAAGAGATGGCAGCAGTGTGGGGGACCAGCCTGTGTCGGCAGCTTTTGGTCTAGTCTCAGGAGTTAAGGTCAAGGCTTGCCTTCTGCTTCCGCTTTTCTGGAAGCTGATGTTCTCACTGATCAGATGAAGGAAATGGGGCCCAGACAAGCAAGGTGCCCCGGAGCAGGGCTGGGGTGACACCACTGTCCTCATCCCCAGCCTTCCCGCCCCACACATCACCGGCAGTTGGCTCCCAAGGGGCCAGTCAGGTGGGACATTTCCTTGGTGACTTGACCTCTACATCACGAGGCGGTCCTCTGGAATTCTTTGGAAATATCACTTTGTTCTGATGGGATAAGGAATCTGCAGGGCGCGTTGGCAGTACAGAAACATCAACGCAGGAAACTGAATTAAGTTTCATTTATTCTAGGGCAAACTCAAAAGGGTTTTTTTTGTTTGTTTTCTTTTTTAGCAAATCCTAGCACATTATTAACAAAAAAATCTGTACATTTACCATGATACACTTGAAAGTGAAACAAATAAGATATAAATACAGATATGGATGTAACATGAAAAAGCCCAAAAAAACCCAAACAAAACAAAACACCCAATCTGGGTGTGGGGGGACCATGCGCGTGAACACAGTGCCAAAACTATTTTGGTGGCTGATATTTTTCAGAGCATTTCTTTTCTCATTTCCAAACATTGTTAGCAGAGTCTTGGGGTTCTACAAAGTCCTTATTTGCTGTCTTTTAAAGTGTATTATTATGCTTGATAAGTAAGGGTGGCAGGGAAAGAAAAGGGTTGATGAGACAAAATCATCTGCATTACCTGGGGGGCTGGGAAGCTAGTGTGAGCCACAGAAGAGGCTGCAGGGGGCCCCCTGTGGCACCGGGTCCAGAAGCACACGCAGTGCACTTGAAGAAAGCTGCGTGCCTCAGGGACCGGCTGCACCTGCAGGACTGTGGTCTGAGGAGGGTGGCAGCAGCTTTCAGGGAAGCAGAGTCAGATGAACCAGCCCCTAGCCTGGGGCAAGAGAGCGTCCGAGGCCCTGGACAGTCAGGCAGATGGGAGGCAACAGTTTTTGCTCTGCTCTGGGGTGTCCCATGGTTTCATCTGAACAGGAGCCCTGCAGAGGGTGGCGGCAAGGCAAGGCAGCTGCGCTGTCAGGGTTTGGAGGGCAGCCGGCGTGGACACAGCCACCCTGGTGAGGTGGTGGCGGCATGCGAGTCTCCTCAGCGTGGCACGGTGGGCAGCGATTTTCAGATTGAGGCCAAATGACCTGTGAAGTGATTGTTCTCTGTCTCTAGTCAGGAGATTGAAGAGGGCGCAAGTGACATTCAAGGCTAGCCCTTTGTAAGTACGGGAGGACATCAGGCAATGTTCGAGAGCCTTCCAACTACACTGGGGGTGTGGTGACCTTTTGGAAGCCAAAGAGCTCCAGAAGAAGGGTCTGACTGATTAGGTGTAGGAGAACCCATAGAGAAGACCTCACCAGGACGGGTTTCCACACAGAGGGGCGACCAACAGATGCTGGGACTCAGGAGAGTATAAAAACAAAATCCCATTAATGAACTATTAACAAGCAAACACACGAACAGTATTTATCATTGAAAGTAAGGCCTGGTCCTGCTGTTTTGAGCCAAAGTCAGTCAATAATAGTCAACCACTTAGATGCACCCCTCAAGTTCCCTAAGCAGCAGTAGTGGGGTACCTGACACCTGATAAGATATCCCCTACACACACACACCTGGAAATCAGGGGGTATTCATACTCAGTATCTGTTTCCAAATATATTACCTATCTTTCACAACTTCCCCTGTCAAATCTAGAGGGCCAGAGAGGGGGTGGTGGGAATGGGCGATGAGAAGCACACACTCCGGTGCCTCAGCCTTGGTTTCAGTCCTCACAGCTGCAGAGGACTCTGCACTGGGACAGCCAAGACCTCACTAAAATTAATGTCCAAGGAAGCACTTTCCTTATGGAGGGTCAGTTCAATCAGAGGATCTAACAGTAAGTGATGGCAGATGATTTCATGATTGCATTAGACTGCCATCTGGCTTAAGAACTTTACTCAAGACTCATTTCTTTGTAGCAATTACACCCTAAAGAGCTTAAAAAGGGAGCCGGTGGTTTCCCTGGGAAGGAAACAGACTCTAAAGGTGTGTTTCAAATCCTGTAGTTCTGCCATCTGCCGCTCACCTTAAACAGTGACTAACAATCAAGGAAGTACTTCAACTTATAAAATTAAAAATGATTTGGATAAACATGATTTTTCTACGCTTTTTTTTTTTGCTCTTGATCTCAAATTACATAGAGAAGCCAAAACTGGGCTGGTAAAGTAGGCGTTTGCTAGATTAGCTGAGAACATTTTAGAACTGAACAGCTTAGGCAAAGCTGATGGGGAGGGAAGGGAGATGGCACCAGATTTGAATTACTGACCCGGGGAGTCCTGGGAGAATCCCTATCTCAACAGCCATTCCCCAAGACCTTAGCAGGGAGAGAGACAGACTTATACCTTCTGCGCATCACATGATGCGATCCATCTCTGATGGATGCGATCAATTATAAGTATGGTTGGACTTATACTTCAAGAATTCTTCTGGCATGGCAGCTCTGGGGCAGGGACATCTGATGAGTTGTTCAGAGGGGCCTTCCTGACCCTGTGTTCCAAGCCAGGACAGCCGGCTCCATTTTGCGTGAGCTAACTGACAGACCAGCTTCCAGCTCTTCTCCTTTTCCTGCTAAGGCTTGAGTTCCACTTTTAGGAGGTCTCAAAACCAACCTAAAGACATGCACCCTTTCTTGGTATCAGATGGGAAAAGAGTAGGGGGCTTCGCCTCACACAGGCCATATTCATAAGAATGTATGCTGAGAATAAGGAACACCCCCACATCCATTATTAATTGAAAAAAAAAAAAAAAAGCTACTGTCTACCAAGCATTGGCTAGAGAGCTCTGATTGTTAAAAACTGCACCCCACATACATGATTTTGTGATTGCAACAGGCGGTACAAGACGTGTGTAAGTATGGCTCTTGTTGTTCTCATTCCTTTCGTCTCTACGAAGACTGCGATACAGGCCTTGCTTCCGTTACATTCAATACCAGTAAGATTCTACACAAAAGCTGGAAGGGACCAAAATACTGATTGTAATAAATATGTGCGGGCCTCCTCGTACTGACTGGGCAGCCGATGGGGGTCTGAGGCACCACCGATGGCGTTTGACTCTGCACAGAGACTGGCACTGCCACTAGCTGTGCGTGGAGACGTCGGAGGAGGAGCTGCTGTTGCTGTTGGTGGTCTGTGCCCTCTTTATGTATAAGTTTAGTAGCTTCATCTGCAGAGAGAAGACACACTGAGTTAGGAGGAAAAGCAGCAGAGAGGAAAAAAAAAAAGAAAATGAACCACCCCGATGACCACCAGACAACAGCCTGCCTCTGTTCCCCTGTGGGGAACCGGTCACACGGACGTCCAACTCAGTGTTCCACTCATCATGTGCACCTGCAGGTGCTGGCGGCCACAGCTGGGGAGGCGCTCAGGATCTAGAGGAGCAGGGAAAAATAGTGGGCTATCACAAAAGAAGGAAGGTGTCACAACAGGCCACTGGGGCTTGGAGACCAAGTTCTCCACGGGGCAGGCTACATGTCACCATGACAGCTGTAGCTCAGTGGCTCCGTCAGCACTCGGATAGACAAGAGTGAGAACAGGAACAAGGACAAGGCTCAACTAGAGGTCAAGTCTGTGACTCCCATGCTGTGCTCAAGTTCTCCCTTTCTCTAGCACCCCTCCTGCCTAGGAAACCTGCTGCCACCCGAGGCACTGGAGTCCTATCTCAAAGGCCATCCCACAAAACCTTGTTCTGATTAGAGTCTGGATAGGTTCATCTTCCTTCAAACTCTGTGGCTCTAGCTTCCTCATCTGAACTCACTGTAGATGGGCTCACATACAGTTTGTGTGTGTGTGTGTGTGTGAGAGAGAGAGAGAGACAGAGAGGAGGCTTGCTTGTGCCCTCACACAAGATTAGACCTCTGAGGCCCTATATCGCATCACAAAGTAACTCAGATGGACAGAATACTTAGCAATGCAAGGCCTTGAATATCTGTAATCTCATTTGCTTTCAACTGAAGTCCCTTTAGGTTCTTAAAACACATAAAACTTCAGATGACATTGTAGGTACTTTAGAAACGCTTGCTGAATGCTACTAAATTAATCTATTGTGCACAGAAGCAGCATCACAGGAATTATGAAAAACTTTCTGTCCACAGCCCTGTATCTGTCTCACTCCAAGCAGGCTATGGGGCCGAGACCAGCATAAACCTGCCCAGGGGAAGGACCTGATCTCCAGGATGACCCTGAAGCCAGGCTCACGGGAATGCGCGGGTGCGTGAGCAATGTTATGGAGCATTGAGCCCTGGAGGCCCTGCGCCCACCCCTAAAGGGGCCATCTGCTGGGGTGCATCCTCCTACACCCTGACTTAGATCCCTGGACACGTTATCTACATGGAGATAGGACACAGGGTATGCTGCGCCAGGCAAATGGAGGGAGTGTGTGCTAAGTGTCACTCAATGGTCCACTCTGGGGTCTCCCCGTGGCAGGCTGTGCGCTGTCTTCCTCTTAACCATGTTAAGAGCTAACTTTATGCTAGCTTACACTACACACCATGGTTGGTTTTTGGTCCCTTCTTTTTTATTTTTATTTTTCGTAGTTGTAGATACACAGCCTGCCTTTATTTTGTTTGTTTACTTTTATGTGGTGCTAAGGATCGAACCCAGCACCTCACACATACATGCTAGGCAAGCACTCTGCCACTGAGCCACAGCCACAGCCCCAGCCCCAGTCCCCTGACTTTAATTTAATTTTGTTCTTCTGAGGTGCTAGGGATGAAACCCAAGGTATTGCGCAAACCAACATGTCCTGAGCTGCACCCCTAGCCTTTCCCTGCCTTTTACACTCTTGAACTTCACTACAGTGGGTGGTGCTATGACGACAAGTGTCACCACTCACAGGGACTTTAGTGCTTAAGGCTCAACAGATCCAGCAGAGTTCTAGAATCAACTCCACCATTAACTACTTGTGTGACCTTGGGCAAATCCGTTTCTCGCCTCAGATGCCACCTGCAAAATCAAGAGCAACGAGGACACTTGCAGTGTGTTGTCTGTGATCTGTGAGGAGACGGTTCCCCCCATGCCTTCCTATTCCTACTGGAGCTGCTCACATGGTCCCTCCTCCTCCCCCTTCACACATGGGGCCCCATCCTGCAAGCCTAGCTCGGTTCCACTTCCCTCCTGCTCCAGTGGCCTGTCACCCCGCCCTCGGGGCCTGTCCCATTGTGTCTTCTACAGGGGCTCATTCCTGGGCTGCTGTTCAGGTTTCCCTGTGTGTCAAGTGTGTCCCCCAGCTGCATCTTCTGCCCTTCCGAGGCAGGGCAAAGCCTCTGCTCTTCCTGCACCTTGGCTCAGTGTGGGGAGAACAGTCCCCAGTATACACTTGTTGGAGTAAAGAGTTAAAGGAAAAAAATAAGATCTGGAAGACAAGATAGTTATAGTTCTAAGAAATCTGATTATAAATGAATTTAAACACTCTTATCCATATTTTCAACTCAAAAATCACTATTGTCTCCCGTTAGTCAGATCTAGAATGCAATTATGAGGAAAGAGCATTAATAAGAGTTCGTAACGTGCATGTGTTCGATGGTTTACTGGGAGCTTTTACACCGATTGTCGTATTGAGCCTCACAGAAATCCTCTAACACGGGCAGAACAGATTCTCTTCTCTTACAAAAGAAAAGGCCAAGGTTCAGGAGGCTTGCTGGATAAGCTGGTTTAGAGTCGACTCTAACTTTAGGATGTTAAATATAATTGCCACGGCAACAAAGGAAACAGCTATAGAATATACACAAAAGGAAATGAGAAGGGATTAAAAATGTTTCACTACAAAAATTTAAAAAACCCAAAGATGACAGTAATGTGGAAAATGAGGAACAAAGAGCTCACAGTAAAATGCCAGAAGTCCCTCCTGATCAGTAATAACTCTAAACGTCAGCAGATTAAACCCTCCCATCAAGACACAGATTGGCAAAATGGATGAAAAAATCGGATTCAACTATATGCTGCCAATAAGAGACTCAGTTTAGATCCAAAGATAAATGGGTTGAAAGTGGAAAAGACATTTATGCAAATAGTAACCAGAGAGAGCAAGAATCAGAAAAAAACAGATCTTAAATCAAAAGAAGTTATAAGAGAAAAAGGAGGATAATAGATGGTTGAGGGAGAGTGGGCGGGGCAGGGTGAGGTGAGGCCCTCCAGGAGGAGAGGCAGGCATGCGGGCCATGCCTGGGCACCCCACCCAGGACGTGGCCATCTCCTGGTGCCTCCACAGTTCCTTCGAGGTCAGCTGCCCCCAGCAGTGGGTGAGGCACTGTGGTGAAAATCACAGCATCCTGGCAGCTGGGCTGGGGCATGAAGAATTCGTGCAGACACATTAGGGAGCTACTGTGGGGTGGCAGCCCAATATAAAATATTTTGATAAAAGAGACTTAAAATTCAAGGACAAATCTGAAGCAGGACAATTCCAGCTTTCCGAATCAACTACAAATTCCTAGGCATTTACTGAAAATTTCACAAATGTTACAAATATTCTTTCTGGATATTAAAAAATGCTCTGTTGATTCTGTGACAGTATTAGTTTGACATGGCGTACACATCAGTCTTTGTTCCCTGTGTACTTCACAATGAAATCAGACAAGTAACAGAGGATCCATGTTTCAACCAGGAAGACTTGAAGTACAGTGGTTTAAATAGGACTAGTTCTAATTTGGTGAGAAATTTATTTTAAGAAACAAGTAAAACCAGCTATAAACCACCCAC
>NW_026000037.1:16498488-16544987 GCF_001458135.2 Marmota marmota marmota
CACCCCCACACACACCACACACACCACACACACCACACACACACACACACACACGATGAATGCAGCCAGGCACAGTGGTGCACACCTGTAACCCCAGTAACTTGGGAGGCTGAGGTGGAAGGATCACAAGTTTGAGACGAGACTCAGCAATTTAGTGGCCCTGAGGACTTAGTGAGACCCTGTTTAAAAAAAACATAAAAAAAGAGCTGAGGATGTGGCTCAGAGTTAAGTGACCCTGGGTTCAATCTCCAGATAGACAACATCGACTAAAAAGTTTAGTACAGCAAGAAGATAAAATAATCCTAAGCATTTACTATATAATAAGAGATCATCTAAATATATGAAGCAAAAATGGATACAACAGACAGTTCTACAGTAACAGTTGGGGACTTTGACATTTCACACTCTCAATATGGTTAGAATGATGAGACAAAAGACAAGGAAATAGAGGACTTGAACAACACAATAAACCAGATCTAACAGACCGAGCCCAAACTCTCCACCCAACAATGGCACACACATTCTCCTCAAGTGCATGTTTCCCAGCGTAGACCAAACGTTGGGCCACAAATTCTCAGCAGATTCTAAGAGATATCATAAAAAATATCTTCTCTAACCATAGTAAGATGAAGTCAGAAATAACAGAAGGAAAACTGAAGAACTTATAAATTTGTGGAAATCACTTTTAAAAGTCAGTGAGTCAGCTGAGTGTGGCGGGGCACACCTGCCACTGGGGAGCTGAGCTGGGAGATTGAAAATTAACTGCCAGGGCAACTTAGCAAGAGCCTGTCTCAAAATTAAAAAGGGCTGGGGATGTAGCTCAGTGGTGTAGAGTCCCCTTTAAGGCAAAACAAACAAAAAACCAAAAAAGCCCTACAAGGTTCATTCAAAAATATTTTGAGAGAAATGAAAATGAAAGAACACCCAGCATTCCAAGTTTCTGTCTAGGGGAGGGTAGAGCTGCGAGTGCCTGAATGAAGACGGCAAGCTTCAAATCAACAAGAGCTACATCCGATCCAGGAGAGGAAGATAATATAGGCAGAGCAGAGACGAAAGAGAACCGAAAAATAATAGGAAAAAAATAGATGAAACTAGAAGTTGGTTTTTTGAAAAGATCAACAAAGTTGACGGATTTTTAACTAGGTGGACTAAGGAAAAAAAAAAGATGCAGATTATAAAAATCAGAAGTGAATGTGGGTACGTTATAACTAATAATGGAAATAAGAAGGGTTATAGGAATATTATTAATAATTATACACCCCAAACTGGATAATCTAGATGAAATGGATGAATTTCTACAAACAACAAAAACAGAATCACAAAGAAACTCCGAACAGACCTGTAACTAGTAAGAAGTAGTCAAAAAAATCTCCAAAAAGTAAAAGCCTGAACCAGATGACTTCACTGGTGAATTCTTCCAAACATTTAGAAAAATAACACCAATCTTCCTCAAATTTTTCCAAAACACAGTAGGGGGAAAATGCTTCTAAATTCATTCTACAATGTCAGCACTGCCCTAATAACAAAACTACATCTCTAATGAACACTGATGAAAAATTCTCAACAAAGACTAGCAAATAGAATTCAGCAGCAAATTTAAAATATTATATACAAAGACCAAATGAGATATATTGATTTATTCCTGGAATGCAAAAATGGTTCAACTTATAAAAAATCATTGTAATATACGATATTAACAGAATAAAGAAAAAGATGTGACTATTTTTTTAGAAAATATTTATTTTTTTTAGTTGTAATTGGACACAATATCTTTATTTTATTTATTTTTATGTGGTGCTGAGGATCAAACCCAGGGCCTTGCACATGCTAGGTGAGCGCTCTACCACTGAGCCACAATCCCAGCCCCAAGATGTGACTATTTTAACTGGTGCAGAAAAACATCTGAAAAATATAATATACCTTCCATGATAAAAACACTCAAACTAGAAATAGAAAAAACCTTATCTTGACATATTAAGCCATATATAAAAAACTCACAACAAAAATTATACTCAATGGTGAAAGACTGAAAACTTTTCTAAGATCAGGAACAATGTAGGGACTCTTGTTCTTACCACTCCAACACAGTCCTAGATGTTGTAGCCACAGCAATTAGAAAATAAAATAAAAATAACAAAGTAAAGGCATCTAAGTGAGAAATGAAGTAAATCTTCTTTGTAGATGATATTACTTTTATGTAGAAAACCCTAATGATCACACACACATAATCTGTCAGAACTGTTAGAAATTAATTCAGCCGAGACGGTACAAAAATAACCAAGCAAAAATAATGTGCAGGTTGGGGTGATGGCTCAGTGGTTGAGCACTTGCCTAGCATGTGTGAGGCCCTGGGTTCCATCCTAGCACCATAAGAATAAATAAATAAAAATTCCCCTCCACTAACAATGAACAACCCAAAAAGAAAATTAAGAAAATGTTATGTATAATAGCATAAAAAAACCTGAAATATTTAGGAAATGACTTAACCAAGGAGGTAAAAGACTCACACAATTAAAACTATAATATGCTGCTGGGATAGTGGTGCACGCTTGTGATCTCAGCTAATGTGAAGCTTGAGGCACAAGGACCACAAGTTTGAGGTTAGCCTGGGAAACTTAGTGAGACCCTATCTCAAAATAAAAATAAATAAAGGCTGGGTATATATAGCTTGGAGAAAGTACATTCCCAGAATGTGTGAGGTCTTGGGTTCAATATCCAGTACCACAAAAACCAAACCAAACCAACAAAAAACTACAAAAGGGTGCTGAAAGAAATGAAAGATTATGCAAAGAAGTGGAAAAATATCCCAGGTTCATTGGACTAGAAGACATTTGATGTCAATATTACTCAATAAGATTGATTATGTGAATGATATATAGACTTAATGCAATATATCAAAATTCCAAAGAGATTTTTTTTTTGCTGAATTAGAAAAACCAATCCTAAGATTCATATAGAATGTCAAGAGATCCCAAATAGTCAAACGACCAATCTGGAGGACCCATACCTCTGGAATCAACTTAGTACAAAGTTACAGTGAACAAATCAGGGTGGAACTGGCATAGAGACATACAACAAGGAGATAGAATACAGAGCCCACAAGTGAACCTTCGCAGACAGTCAAACAATTTTTGACAAGGTGACAGGACTATTCAATGAGGAGAGGATAATATTTTTAACAAATGATGCTGGGAAAAGAGGTATCTGCATGTCAAAAGAATGAAGTTCAACTCTTCCCTAATACCAATATACAAACATTAACCCCAAGTGGATGGACCATTCAAAATGGAATAACCTGAGCGTCAGAGCTTCCTGAGTCTAAAACACTCTTAAAGGAGTGTAAGTGGCAGCAGAGTAAGAATCCAGGTCCTGGAGTCCGACCTCTGTGTGCCCTTGAGCAGGCCAGAGAGGACAATCATCCTTATCTCATAGGGATGTCATGAGGAACACAAGTGAAAACATGCCAAGAGTGTGGACCAGCTCCTGGGGCAATGGTGGGCACCAGGCAACGGCCACTACTACTGTCAATGCCCACAAAGGACTCCGCTCTGATTCAGCAATCTGTTAAGCACTTATGTAAATTTCCTTAGTGCTCCTGTGAGAAACCAAGCTGGTTTCTGAATAAAGTTGTCTTTCTCCTGTGAGTAAAATAAAAGTGAATTTATTTTGCAAAAGCAGGAGTTAAAATAGATGATGATGTATCATGTTAGCATTCTCTTAAAACTTCATTACATGGCTGGCCATTTTCATCTTAAAACATGCTTTTTGAGAAATAAGGCCCAGCTGAAATATACCCGATGAGAAGAAGCAGTCTGGAACCCAGTGCCACCACAGAGCAGGCTCACGTCAAGCTGGCAGGGCCCAGGTGTGGGTGTCAGCCAGGTAACACTGTACATACCTTGCTCCCCGTGAGCTGTGCGAGGTGAGGTTTCAGGTCTTCTCCGATTACGGAATAAATTGCCACTAAGCAAAACACGCTGGCCTTCCGCACACTGCTTTCCGTGTTGTCATAACCCTAGAAGCCAAGGGGGACACAAAAAGGAAATCAGATCAAAGGCTTGCTTCATAGTTAATGCCTCAGCAACACTTCCACCAACACCCTCATATTTCAACCCTGGACGTGTCAGTCACCATCAGGACCTACCTAAGACCTGCAACTGAATCCCGTGGGTTTTCACCTGAAAGGAGTTAAAATTGACTTGTGTTAAGAGTGACCTGGTGGGTGGGGTGCAGAGGCGAGAAGGGGTAAGTGCAATCTGTCTGCCACCACACAGAGCTGCTCTGTAATATGCCACCACTAAAAAGATGCCACGACAGAGATGAATTGAGAAAGCAAAATTAAGGGAAAAAATACTGGTTTCATTCACACTTCTCACAATGCTAAAGCAAATTCATGTGTGAAAATACTGTTAAAGAAACGAGAGGGCTGTGGCTGTGGCTCAGTGGTGGAGCGTTTGCCTCACATGTGTGAGGCACTGGGTTCCATGCTCAGCACCACATAAAAATAAATAAAATAAAGGCCTGCTGTCCATCTACAACTGCAAAAGAAACTAAAAAAAAGAAAGAAAGAAATGAGAACTACATCATTCACCATCATAGGTGAAAGCTGTCGGTCCTCCAGTGATTGCTAGAGTTGCCCATGCCCCTGTGTGACGCATGCTCAGTCTCCCTGTCTGACTTATCCCTGCACCAAACCCAAACGGGCCTATCTGCCGGTCTCCAAAGACCCCTGGTGACTTTTCCACTTTCATGCCTTTCCCTCTGGAATGATCTAGTCCCCAACTAAGTATCCAAATTCCCACCAAATGCTCAGTCAACAGCGGCATTTTTTAAATGGGAGGCTAGCTACTTAATAAATTCCTTTCTACCTTTACCCACAGAAATCCTCTCTCCCATCCCCACAAAATGGAAACCACTCCTCCACTGTGATGCAGCACACGACACTGTCACTTGTAGTAGCCATGTGGCTGCATCATGTCACATGACAGGCTGAAAGCCCCTGAGGTGGGACCACACATGTCTTCTGCCTGTCAGAGGATGCCTAGTTCACTGCCTCCCACCTAGAAGAAGTAAATGTTTGTTGGGCATATGAAAGCAAGGACCCTGTCTGAGTCACACTCCTTGCCTAGGGCTGGAGCCACAGGAGGTTTGCAACAAGGATCTGTTGAAGGAATGAAGAAAAATCAAAATATGTTTACCATAAACAGAAAAGTCCATTCTGTGAGCCACAGTTCTGGGCTGCCAGGTGCCTACCTTCCTGCTGCACCAGAAGCGGGCAGACTAGAAGACGCAGGTCCTAAAGAGAGGGTTTCCACCTGCGGTTTTCCTACCTGCAGGCCAGTGAAGGAGGGCAGCAAAGACCATGTGACCCGGGAGCAGCTCACCTGCAGCAGGCCCGGGATGATGTCGGCGAGGAGCTGCAGCAAGGACTCCTTGGCGATTCTCTCCACGACTTTGGTCTGCATCTTGATGGCGGCCAGGTTGATGGGGTAGTCGGCTGTCTGGATGATGGGGCAGAGCACTTTGATGCACTGCTCTGGGTGGATGGAACTGGCCAGTGTGGAGGCAGCCTCCTCAGCAGCTCGCACCACCTGAAACACCAGGTACCCAGGGTGAGCCTCATGTGCTCAAGAGGAGAAAGAACCCCACCGCTGTTTTAGTTCAGAGGCCAACGACAAGTGTCTCACTGAATGCCAGAGGGCGGCCTCAGTTTCTCTAACACTGTCAAGGTGAAGCAGAGTGGTACGGAGGGCAACTTTCAAGAGGGGCGTTTTGCTAAAAACCTCAGAACAGTGGTTTTCTAAGAACGTCCTCCATCTCCAGCAGTAGCAGCATCCCAGGACCCCGACTGGAGGCGGGTCCCGCAAGCTGTTATTAAAGCCCTTCAAAGGTTCTTTTTAAGACGGGGTCTCACGATGTTGCCTTGAATCCCTGGGCTCAAGTAATTCTCCTGTCTCCACCTCCCATGTAGCAAGGACTAGGGATGTACGCTGCCACGCCCAGCTTCCCTGGGTGATTCGTAAAACCAATGCTGCAGAATCTCTGCCCTAAATGATTAGAACTTAAAGATACAAATGCTTTCCCCAATGACTAGTGGGACCCCTCACAGTGGAGCCACCAAAGAGAAGCCTGAAGGAAATCAGAGTGCCTTTCACCTGCTTCCTCCAAGGGGCTGAACCACAAGGTAGCTTGGTGGGCTTGAGAGAAGCCTCTGGAAGTGTTCCTGGGAGGTTCCCAAGGAAAGCTGCTTTTCTAGGAATGATGCCCTCTCACCTTGTACTTTTAACAAAGAGCATGAAATGACCACCTCATGGTCAGAGGAGCAGCCTCTGACCTGTGGAGAGCCACAAGACACTTTGATAATAAAGGGAACTAAGTGCAAAACTCAGTAAAAGGAGGGGGAGCATGCAGAAGATGTGGTAGGAAGAAAGAAGCTGGTTTGTGCTTAGGGATCTGAGGAGCTCACCAGTCCCAAGCGCAAATACTGCACTTCCTCATCTGTAAAATGGGGGTATCAAATGAATGATGAGCGCTATTCAAGATAGTGCAGACACTAAGTAACTGATACTTCCTCCTATTAATAGCATGGAGTATTTAACGTATGCACATTATGGAAATGATATATGAGTAAAGTCACCAGGCAAAAAGCATGGATGCATTTTCTTATGAAGTGCAATGAAAACCTAATACTTTTCTTTTAGAGCCTGCCTTGGACTGGGGATCCCAGTCCATTCTCTGCATTGTATTCTGCTGCTCAAAATAACTCAGTTCCATCTTTATATAGCAGCAAGAGAGAGCTACCAACCAGCCCAGTGCTTCAGGCACAGGTGACCCCTGAAAACAGACGGACCACCTGGAAAGCTGGCTCTACTTGTGGGCAGAGCAAAGAAGCAGTGCACAGAGCACGGGGGCAACCCAAGCCGAAGGGCAGATAGGCCAGATCTGGATCGCACGCTATACATGATGTTTTAGTCACTCTGAGGTCCTGAGGTGTTGCCTGTCACCTGAGGGTCCTTTCTCCAGCAGGATCGATTTGGGACTCCCCAGCTGTGGCCCAGCCCTGCGCCCATCCCGATGGGGCACTGCTCTGAGAACAGGGCTCAGTTCAGGAGTGTGCCTCATTGGTCCTGGTGTCAGCTCTGCTCTGTGGACAGCAAAGGGCAGTCCTTCCAAATGACTGCATGTGCCTCATTAGAAGTTGATATATTCAAGCTGTGCAGGGGCGACGGGGGGTGGGGGGACACACTTGTAATCCCAGTGAATTGGGAAGCTGAGGCAGGAGGATAGTAAGTTTGAACCAGCATGGGCAATGCAGGGAGACCCTGCCTCAAAGTAAGAAATAAAAAAGACTGGGGATGTAGCTCAGTGGTAGGGAGCTCTTGGGTTCAATCCTCAGTACTGGACAAAACAAAACATCCCAAAATGACACATTCAGGACCAGCCAAGATGCTAAAGGTGGATTCTTCACTATGAAGCTCCATACGGGCTCTGGCCGCTCATGCCCAGTAGCTGGCACTTATCATCCTAGAAACCTGGGGAATGTGTGAAAGGCTATACACACTACCTTATGGCGCAGAGGCTACATGGACCTTTATTTTCTCTACACATTTTAGAATGCCTTCTTAGCAAGAAAACTGCATTCATTCATAAAAATGTTCCTGTGTCCTTTTCAGGACAGGAAAAGTGGCAGTCCTCCCAGCCCTGGTCCTACAGTGCTATGCTGGAGAAGCAAACAGACTCTTGGGCGTTTGCCTGGACTGACTCCAAGCCCTGTCGTGGCTGAGGCAGTACTATCACTATTGTAATCACTGTAACAATCACTACTGTCCCAGCCTACCGTCCAATGACCCGACTCCCCTCTGCTGAGCTTGAACTCTTGCTGTCCCTCAGATGTGGCGGACACATGCACTCCTGCCCCTCTGAGGGTGTCCTTGACCATCTGACTGACAACACTTTCCCCTCCCGTTTTTCCCAGTCCTTCAGCCTGTGATCCTCACATGGCACTAGAGGTGCGCTCTACTTTACATTCTTGGTGACATTTCCATAAATGTTTCTTTTTACCAAACAGACAGCATCTTCCACCTGTACCTCAGTGCACAGGGAGATCGATGTTGACAAGTTCAGTACATGTGATCAACTGAGCTTCATTCCCCTGCCTGCCTGAGGACATGTCCCTCTTCAAAGAAGCCCTACCTCCCTGAATTCTGATCTTCATGTTTCTTTCTTGTCAATGGCCTTTTGAACTTTTCTAGAAAGACTACATCCTTGCGGCACTTTCTACAGGTAGGAATCTTATGAGATGAGGTCATATCCTCACCCCTGGCCAATATCGGGGCACACAGTGCACACACATGTAGGAGCCCACACTGGGATTGCGTATCAATCCCTTCAGGAGTTAAAGTGGAGTCCTGGGCCAGCATGGTTTCACAGTAAATACCACGCACGCACATCTAAAAAGAAAGCCCAAGCCTGATACATGTCTGTAATCAGATAGATTCAGGAAGCTCAGGCAGGGAGACCACAAGTCTGAGGCTAGCCTAGGTCACTTAGTAAGACCCTCTCTTGAAAATAAAACTAAACCAAACAAATAAAAAATAAGAAGGATTGATGACACAATGGTAAAGCGCTTACCTTGTATGGGTAAGGCCCCGAGTTTCAACTTCTCTCAGCACCACAAAAAAATAAAAATAAAACAAAATAAAGGAGGACACTAGCCAGGTAAGGTAGCACACACCTGTAATCTTAGCTACTTGGGAGGCTGAGGCAAGTGGATCCAAGTTCAAGGGCAGCCTGGTCAATTAGTGAGGCCCTATTTCAAAATAAAATTTAAAAAGGGCAGTGGGTACAGCTCAGGGGTAGAGCACTTGCCTAGCATGTATGAAGCCCTGGGTTCGATTCCTAGTGCCCCACCTGTCTTCTAATTGTAGCTTTTCCCACACAGATGTTCCAAAGCCAAGTGCTTTTTGGCCCTGTCCATGTGCATGACCTTTCATTCGAGGAAGGCCTCCCCTTGGAACGGGATGAGCCCACGTTTGGCCCCTGCAGCGCAGCTCACAGGCCTCAGTCTAGGGCTTTGGTAAGCGCTTGCTTAGTCTGAGCTTCAGATGTAAGCTCTGAGAGTGGGATTAAAACGACTCACTCTCAGTTATCTGCTGAGGAGAGAGAAGGGCATAACTCCCTTGGTACATTCTAGCTACAGCACATACGGCAGCTATAAGCCAGGGCTGGTAGGAGAGCGCCACGAGCAGTGGAGTGTGGCAGCAGAGGTGCCACCCCAAGGCCGAGCACCACTCTGGGAGCTGTGGGGTATCGGAGAGCAGAGCTCCCTCCCCACGAGACTCCTCCAGAGGAGGAGTGAGGTACCTACTGAGAAGCTCCATCCTCTGATGCAATATTCACACTCAACATTCAACCTGAGGCCTGGGTCCTTTCCTGCCACTCCCTGCCCAGCCCCGTCTCGCTCACATCCTTCACCTGGCTGCCCACGTCTTCATTCAGAACTCATTTCCACAGAAGCCCGGGAAGCCCCATGTGCATATATTACTCTTGTAAACATCTTGCTGAAAACGCCTCTTTCACTGGATGAAAAGTTCCCTAAAGGCAAGGTCCCATCTTGGCCATCTCTAACTGAATTACCCCTCCTCAGTTGATGCAGGCCCCCAAGGCCGTTCTATGTCCACAGCACACCCGGGAGAGCCACATAGAGTGAAGCAGATGGTGAGTCACAAGAAGGACTGGCAGACAGCCCTTCTCCTCCCTACTGTGGGTCCACAAAAAGACAGAGCTCTGAAGATACTGGTTTCCACTGTAACAAATCACCATGTATCGCAGTATACTGGGCAGAAAGCTGAGGAACTTTTGGGCCTTTGTGTTTAAACTTGGTGGTGGTGGTGGGGGAAAGGGTCAGAAAGACACTGGATGATTTGGTTAGGAAACCTAAGTGAGAAAATATCGATGCACAGGAACTGAGTTTAAGGTCCTCCTAAGGAGGTGGGAACCAGCTCAATGAGCAAAAAAAATGTAGAGACAAAGGGTGATTTAAGTCCCTAAGCCACTTTAGCCTTGACAGAAGCAAGCTAACAGCCTCCTGGTATCCCTCAGGGATGCAATGAGGATTAACGAGACTGGGCAACAAATGGCCAGGTTCACAGGGAGAACTCAGCCATGAAGTTCCCCTTCTCTCCCTCCCTCCACCTCCCATGCTCTACTGCTGTTCAGGTTGCAGTGATTTACTGTCCAGTGAGTGCTGAAAGACAGACGGCCTCAGAACTGCTGAGCTGAAACCCAAACTCAGGAGAACTTTCTCATGAAACTGCAGGGATTCAGCGGTGCCAGTGGCACAAGCCTGAAAACGCAGGGACTTGGGAGACTGAGACGGGAGGATCGGAAGTTCAAGGCCAGCCTCAGCAACTTAGCAGGAGTATGACTCAAGTAATAAAAACGGGCTGGTCAGTTTGTAGAGTCTTGCCTACCATGCACAAGGCCCTGGGTTCAATCACCACCACCACCACCACCACCACCACTACCCACAATAAATAAATAAATGTGGGCTGGGGATGGAGCTCAGTGATAAAGTACCTCTGGGTTCTGTCCTCCCAATACTGCAAAACAAACAAAACAAAATAACCGCCCCCCCCAGGAACTGTACAGGGGCCCTACATGAAGCATTTCATCAAATGCATGGAACACAGAGGGTTTTCTGAAAATAAAATGCCAGAAGCTACACATTAAGCTGGGTAGTTTGAGGCCCTCTCCTTTACTGGGGTGAGAGGAAAGTTTCCCAGGACAGACACTGGCTTTGGCAAGGGAGGCTAGTGTTCTTGACTTTCTCCATATGCCAAGCCCCTGGCTTTGGCAGGCTGCCCAAATCAGGGTGAACTTTAGGTTTTGCCCTGTGTTCTATGTAACATAAGAAGCAAAGATTATAAATGTAAGCAAACACAGAGCAAAAGTAAACACAGGCAACAGAGAGAAAGGAAGATAACACCGTGGCCAGAAGAGGTGAGGATCTTTCTATAAGGACTGGCTATGAGTGTTAAGAGCAGGAGCAAGTAGACTTTGGGGTTATAATTTGTCTTGGAGTGGTCAGATTCTAGTTCAATTTTGCCACTGTCTGGTTAGAAAGTTAAGAATTCCTCCTTTTCAAAGTCAAAAAGATAACAGTGTCTAGCTAGAAAGAGTATACATTTTCACATTTAGCTTTTTAAGAAAATGAAATCATTACTCAGAATCTGATGAATGTTTGCTTAAAGATTGGGTTTCTTACTTTTAGAAGCACAGAAGTTCTTCACATGTGAAGTGCTTGTTTTAAGTTCACAAAGTTTGATTTGGCTCTATCTCAGACACATCAGGACAACGGGTTGAGTTCTTCTTTTTTTTTTCAAAAGGAAAAACATCCAAAAACAACAATGGCTGGAATTAAAGAACTTTCCCAGTAGGTACCTGGAGTTTATAGCTCCTGGATCACTTGGAAATTGGGGAAAAGGTTGGCGCCACCTTCTGGGAATGGCTGTAAAGAACTTATAAAAAGTATGATGCACACAAATTGCAGTACCCACCAGCATAGTGAGGGCAAAAGACCAAGCCCCAGACAGGCACTGAGGTAAACTGGGACTGTGGTGGAGGGAGCCCGGGATGAGCCCTCCTTTACGGGTGCTCAGCTCCCGAGGGTGGAGAGAAGAGAAGCTCCAGGCTCTGTTTGCAGACCTGAATTTGGGACTGTGCATCATCAATGATGGAGCTGATCCTGGGGTAAATTATTTCTTAATTTCCGGGGTTTTGGTTTTCCTTATCAGTAAAATGACAGGGAAATTCTGAATGAAGAATTTTAAAAATTATTTTGGATTACAAAATCTTATCATCCACCTCTATCTGATGAGTGTCTTTCCATGAAACACACACACACACACACACACACACATTCTGAGAATGAGGGCTTCAAAGACCCTAAGGAGACAGCATCAAATGAGATGACTTCTAATAAGACAGTCATCACAGCCTTGCCTGGGAAGGCAGATTCAGGACAGTGGTTTCTTTTCTTTCTTTTTCTTTTTGGTACCAGAGATTGAACCCAGGGGTTCTTAACCACTGAGCCATATCCCCAGCACCCCTCCCTTTTTAAATAGTTGTAGATGGACAGAATGCCTCTATTATATTTATTTTTATGCAGTGCTAAGGATTGAACTTAGTGCCTCACGCGTGCTAGGCAAGTGCTCTGCCACTGAGCCACAGCCTTAGCCCCCCAGTCCTCTTATTAGCCCCCCTTAGTTACTTAGGGCCTCTCTAAATTGCTGAGGCTGGCTTTGTGACCCTCCTGCCTCAGCCTCCTGAGCTGTTGGGATTACAGGTGTGTACCACCGCACGTGGCTGGGATAGCAGTCTCTACATTCAGATGTGTAAAGGCCCAGGTGGGAGACTAATGCTATTGTACTCCAAGGAGTAGAGTTGGGGCCAACAGGGGCAAATGATGGTTTGGAAGAAGGGCTGGGAGGACTGGAGGTGGGGTGGACCTCCCAGGAAGTGCTGAGCATCAGGCTCGGGGCACATTACATGGTTCCTGCTCTCCATCCCTAACACAGCATCTCTTTCAAAACCCTCATGGCTGTGTTCTCTAGCCTAACACCAACAATGGACCAGCTGCTCTAGCACAAATATGGACTCAAACCAGGCAATGACCCAAAGACATAAGTCGTATTTGTACTAGAAGTTTGAGTTTACTATTACTTCTTGTTTTTTTTTTTCAGCACTGGGACTGTTACCAGTGGTAGTCTACCACTGAGCCGCATCTCAAGTCCTTTTTAAAAAGTTTGAAATAGGTCTTGATAAATTGCTTAGGCTGGCCTTGCAATTCCTTCTGCCTAAGCCTCCCAAGTGCCTCTATGGCCAGCTACTTAATTAAATTTAAATAGCCTCTCAGGTATATTTGGAGAAATAGTTATATCTGCTTTGGGTAAAATGAAAAAAAACCTGACAAGTTTAACACAAAATCAGTCTACTTTTTTCAATAAAAGAGGGTTTAAAAAAAAAAAAAAAAAAAAAACCACTATCTTCAAGTTTCAATGGTGCCACCACTTTTTCTCACCTGGCTATCATGGGGACCCTTACGGACAGCACATGAAGGACCTTCCCCTCCTCGGTTAGCACCCAAGCACTCTAGACATCCAGTGCCTTGGTGACTTATCTGCAATTCCACAGCCTCAGAGATGGCAAGACCAGCAGGTAAGCCCGGGTCTTCCGACTCAACAGTCTAAAGTCCTGCAGGTCAGCAATGGCTCTTTCTGAAACCACAGATGCTATCAGATGGAGTCACACCTCATTCTTAGGAGGGTCACTTCACCACAGAGAACAAATTACTCCCTCAGCCCTGAACAACGGTCACCCCATTCAGAACCAGATGCTTTGCACTTCATCATAAGCCCGTAAGGTAGGCCAGGGATCCCCAGTTGACCTGGAGACCATGATGGTCTCAGAAAAATGGAGCCCTTCTGTAGCCCTGGTTCAGCAGAATTCAACCCAGGCGTGTCTTCCAAGTCCATGCTCCCCTGGCTGGGCTTTCTGGGCTCCCAGGTAAGAGTCTCCCCCTGCCTGCTCCTTCTGGGCTGACCTCAGATCCTAGTCTCCTTTGGGCATTCTTCCTTGACTGTTTTAGCCCACTCCAAACTCCAGCTGCTTCTCACTCTAAAGCACCCATTGATTGATTGCTATAATGAACTCAAAGACACCGTAAGCTCTTTAAGAACTACATCCCCGCCACCCCGCTCCATCTGTCCCTGCTGCAATCACAAAACATTGACCAGAGTTTGCTATCAGGGTCAGGCTGCTGGCTCGGCAATTTGGAATTGCTCAAAGAGACTATCTAGGCTTCTGGTTTTGTCTGTTAATTAAAAAGCAAGAAATTCCAAAGGAAATGGGGCTTCTGGTCAAATCCCAAGGTTGGACTCATGGAAAATGGGAGATTTAGAACTGATGAGGATTTAGGTTTGTTACTCAATAGCAACTTTTACTATCTGGAAGCTGGATGGGACATGGATAGCCATCTTAGTCCACTCCCTGGGCTGACAGATAAGGAGGAAGCAAGGTCTGGAGAGGTGCTGTGAATTCACCAGGTCCCCTCAGTATACTGTTCCCCAGAACCATGGACACATGGGAATTGCCCTGTGGGCTTCTGCGGGCCATTCCTCTGCACAGGGGTGTGGATTGGGAGGTTAGCTGGGAATTGTAATAGGCTTCTGCAAAACACCAGCTCAATAACATGGCTTCTCTGGCCTACTTGCATTTCTATGGCCAAAAGCATTGCAGAAAGCACAACAGGCTGGTTGAGGGAAGGCAGACAGCTAGTCCTAGGAAATTCTCTTATTTTAAAACTAACTTTGATCTGATTTCACTTTTAATTCCTTAAGGTCATAAAAGATAAAATTTAAATGGAAATGATTTAGAAATAAAATATCACAGGCATAATAGTTATTTTATGTTTATTTAAGAATCCAACTTCCCCCAAACAAGCCAAACCACCTAAAGCTGAATTCTAATGTCTTAAACACTAAGATTTTTATGTGTGGTTAGAAATATTTGGTGGTCCAATACAGTGACATGAAATGCTACTATTTTCCTCTCCATTTTAATTAATTTATTAATTTTCCCCTGTGTACTGGGGATTGATCTCAGTGGTGCTCTATCACTGAGTTATACCCTGAGCCCTTTTATTTTGAGACATGGTCTCACTAAATTGTCCAGGCTGGCCTTGAACTTGGAATCCTCCTGTCTCTGCCTCCTGAGTAGCTGAGACCACCAGTGTGCCAAAGCACTTGACTAAGTTTCCACTTTTAAGTGGGCAAATATAACTGATTATTCACTGAAGTGGCCAACTCCAGAAAACGCTAACTCTAAAAATGGAAAATCCTCAGGGATGTTAGAACGTCTTCAAGAAGTACAGTTGGCACTTCTCTCTAGTTCAAATAGAACATTTACTGACAACTTTAACCTGTGGGTTCTATAAAGACACATGTCTGGGAGCAATGATCATCTTTGCATTTTGAAATGATTTATAATTCATAATTGACACATCCATGTTTTCCCAAGAGATAGGTGCTTTGCAAATGGATAGCAAGGTCTGTGAACAGTTTTATGTAGCAATAGTTATGCAGCATAATCCCAGTGACTTGGGAGGCTGAGGCAGGAGGATCACAAGTTCAAGATCAGCCTCAGTAACTCAGTGAAACTTAAATACTTGGTGAGACCCTGCCTCAAAAATAAATAAGCTGGGAGCGGTGGTGCATGCCTGTAATCTCAACAGCTTGGGAGGCTGAGACAGGAGGATCATGAGTTCAAAGCCAGCCTCAGCAAAAGCGAGGTGCTAAGCAACTCAGTGAGACTCTGTCTCTAAATAAATAGATTGATTGACAGGGCTGGAATGTAGCTCAGTGTAAAGTGCCTCTGGGTTTAAAAAAAAAAAATCTGTGAAGCAGATGATAGCTTTAAAAGCTTATTTCATGAGGGGAGGGGGGATAGTAGAGGATAGGAAAGGTAGCAGAATACAACAGTTACTAATAGGGCATTATGTAAACATGTGGATGTGTAACCGATGTGATTCTGCAATCTGTATTTGGGGTAAAATTGGGAGTTCATAACCAACTTGAATCTAATGTATGAAATATGATATGTCAAGAGCTTTGTAATGTTTTGAACAACCAATAAAAAAAAAAAAACTTATTTCATGCTGGGAGTATAGCTCAGTGGTAGAGTGCCCGCCTGGCATGGAGAAGTCCTGGTTCTAACCCCAGAACTGCCAGAAAAAAGAAAAAAGTGTATTTCCCTTTATATCTTTTTTCTCTCAACAGTCCTGCTCATACAGGGTCATAAACAAGGTGGCCAGCAGCAGGTGCTGGACTAGATTCACATCTCACAATGTCCCAGCCATCTCTTCCTCATGACATCTCTTCTTCCTCACCCAAAGAGAGATTCTGTACCTGACTCAAAAACAGATTACAAATTCTAAAAGGACAAGAGTTTAAGTTAATGGAGTTATCATGGAAAGCAGAAAATGGGCTCCAGGTTTTAAAAGGTTTCTACCAAGCCTCAGCCCTTTAAGGTGTTAACTGAATGCCAACGCCACTGTAAACTGCAGACTCTTCATTACTGGCACACCAGAACTCAACAGCAACATCATTTACTAAAAATTAAAAAAAAAAAGTTAGATAATGGAAGAGATTCACTTATTAAATAGGGACTATGAAAAGATTATGTCTGGGCTGGGGTTATGGCTCAGCGGTAGAGCACTCGCCTTGCACGTGCGGAACCTGGGTTCGATCCTCAGCACCACATAAAAATAAATAAGTGAAATAAGGGTATTTTGTCCAACTAAAACTAAAAAATAAATATTAAAAAAAAGATTATGTCTAAGCTGACAAACAACTCCTTTTAAAATAAAATGTCTAAATTTGTATCCAAATTCTCCAACCCTCAGGCTCAGGACAGGAGATCCACATTAGCTTCAGCTGGGCAGCTCTGAGGGAGATTTAGTGCCTCTTATATTTTCAGTGTGTTAGAGAAATGTTTTCCCTCACAATTACTTTGATTTTATTTACTTATTTCGTGGTGCTGGGGATTGAACCCAGGGCCTCACACATGCCAAGCTACTGCTTTACTATGGAGCTGCCCCTGAGCCCTCTTTAAGAAAGGATCTTGCTAAATTGCCCATGCTGGTCTCCAACTTCAGATCCTCCTGCCTCAGCCTCCTGAGGAGCTGGAATTAGCCAGAAATAGGGGCATGTGCCACCTCTCCTGGAACACAGTTTCTTTTAAAAGAACCTCAGAAAACAGACTGTTGCTTACAGGATGAAAAAACAAGCCACCTTGTCATTAGCCTCACCTTATCCATCCTGTGCAACAGCTTTTATGACAGGTTTCAGATTCTAGAAAAGGTGTTTCTAGAAGTTGCCCTGCACTACTGCGGTTCCACAGCCAGAGCTAACATACAGCGGCATGGTGACTAGCATAGCCTGCAAGAGCGGACACCAGTGCCAGTGTCTCTCAGAGCAGTCCTCTGCGAACCAGCCACTCAGGGTTTGTTTTGTTTTTTTGGTACTGGAGATTGAACTCAGGGGCACTCGACCACTGAGCCACATCCCCAGCCCTGTTTTGTATTTTATTTAGAGACAGGGTCTCACTGAGTTGCTTAGTGTCTCACTGTTGCTGAGATTGGCTTTGAACTCGCGATCCTCCTGCCTCAGCCTCCTGAGCCGCTGGGATTACAGGTATGCGTCACGTCTCAGGGTTGTTTTGTTTCTATTTTTGTGTGTGTGATACAGGGCCTCACACATTCAAGGAAGCGCTCTACTACTAGTGAGCCACCTCCCCAGCCCTCATGTTCTTATTCCCTGCTGAAGTCTGCGTTTCATCTGAAAATATAAAACGAGAAAAAGACCTAAAACCCAAATACACAGGTGCCCAAGTAGCTTCTGGCAGTGTGACAGATTGCAGCTTCAAGAGGGAATGGCAAGGGCACAGAGTCAAGGTGAGTTTGAAAGTATGCAAAGCAGGGGAGTCTGCCAACATGGGAGCTCCACTCAGAACAGTCTCCTCCACCGGCTGTTTCAGGTCAACGATGACAGCAGTGTGTGTGGGGGTGGGGTGGGGGGGCTCGGGTTTCAAGAATTCCACCTTCACACAGAGTTGCTGCATTTATTTGAGGCAGGAGATTTCCTGCTTTTCCTTTGGTCAATATAAGGGCGTTGCATCCAGAAGAGCTTTCTCTTCTAGATGACTCATTTTGCAGGGAAAAAACAAAATATCCCAAGAAAACAGTAAATAGCAGACAGATGATTTAATTCTATTACCTAATACTTCTTATTGTCAAGATCTGGTTTAAAGACAGACACCCTGCAATGGAATAGTCAGTACGTGCCAATATACTGTTGCGAGCTTATGATTTCACTTTAATCTTCCATTCAAACATGTCCTTTACTATGAAAGCAACCATTATCATCCAGGTAAAAAAGAAAATCAATTTCACTTCATTTTTTGAAGGACAAGCTATTATGATTTTAAAAAAGAAATCAAGTCGCACAGGCCAGCTGTCGCTTACAAGAGACCAAGACCTGGTTCACTGCTGGGCAGGCTTCTCTGGGATCCTCCTTTCTCATCTGGGAGAACTTTGGTTGATTATATTAGCATATCCAATCCTCATTTTTAAGTGCACCATTGTAAATGGAAGTGTTTTGTTCACACGTTATTGATTCTCGCCATCACACAACCAGGTCAGGTTTTGGAACACAAGTTATTAGCTGGAAAACACAGCTCCTGCCTATGGACTCGGAGTTGTGCTAGGACTAGCAGGTGGAGGCATGCCAAGCCAGAGCAGGGGATGCTGCCCTTGCTGAGCCACAAGTTAGTGACTAGAGAGGTCAAAACCACCACTGTTCAAGTAGCCACTGTCAAAGAGAAACACTCTATTTAGAGTCTCATTCTTTGGATTTTGTTCTTTTGTGGTGCTGGGGTCCAAACCCAGTGTTCTGCCACTGGGTTACATCCTCAATCCTAGGGTTTCCTTCTTTCCATAGACCTGTTCTAATCCCAAGTCCCTTAATCCACAAACCTGCTTATAAAAGGATCAAGTGAGAGCCAAGAGAGTAATCCGAGGAAGCAATTATGTCTCATTGGGGTCAAAGTCATTTTAAATTTTCTAACGTTCTAAATTTACAAAGTTTGTTTCCCACAGTCCTGTTATTGAAGGGTGCTGCTAAACTCCTTTGTTTAGGATGGATGCCCACTTTCTGTGGGCCTCCAGCCACTCACGGGACTGTCGAGCCACAGGTACTGAACAAGTCGACGAGCATCAGCCAGGTGTCCGCCAAGAAGCCACTGTCTGTGACACATGTGCAGTGTGGACACACATCCTGCCTGCTCTCCAACAAGCAGTTGGAGTCCTGGGGCCGGAGAACCAGAGGGATGCTTTGCTGGCATTTTAAATGTGCCCACTGCTCAGCCATAATGATGGCGATGGAAACTTCACACTGTACCATGGGCTGAGTTAGAGGGAGAGACTCTCTTTCCCTGTCCTCTCTCCCAAACCACCTGTTCCCCCAGCCCCATCTGTTCAGCAGCCCTGGCTCACCTCCTTGTGGGAGTCTTTGTGGGCTTCCAGAGTCTTCATGATCGTCAGCTCAGCGTAGTTTTTGAATCTTGCAGGCTGGTTTCTCAGAATTTCCCGTAAAACTCGCAATGCCAGTGCTCGAATTGAATGCTGGGTACGAGAGGAAACGCAACCCTCAGTAACAATACACACGCTTGAGGAGCCATACCAGCTCCAGGGTCCGCCAGGCCCAGCGCCTAGTTCTGGGTTCCCCGGCATTTCAAAGACCCCTCTACCCAGACTGCATGGTTTACTTGACAGGGACTCTCTAGACAGTTAGCTCTAGGCGGGCAGGCACTGTATGGCACGGTGCATCCCAGACCCAGCCCTAGGAGGAACCACAGAGGCTTCTTGAATGAGCTTTGAACTGCAGACCAAATGAGGATGACACCTCCAAGTTCATTATCAGTTCCCTGGGGATTGCTGGATTGCCTGAGACTTCAGGATAGAAATTACGCTTCTGTAAAGTATACCAAAGGACAGACACAAAGCATCTAGCCCTTTCCTGGGCATGGCCTGTGAACTCTTGAGAGACAGCTGCAGACCTGCTGGTATGCCTGACCTTCTATGTGATGAGATCATGATGGGTACAGGCCCGGAGTTGTTTAAGGCCCGAGTCATGTGTCTGGAGGAAAGCCATCCCAAACAGACGGCTAATCTCAAGAAAAGAGAATGGAGTTTACACCAAACACAGCCAAGAAGTACATCCTGATTCCTTGTCACTCAACTGTACAATTTGCACACGAACACACGACCACCTGCTCTCCACGGGCCATCATTTCACCTCCTGATGGAGCCCAGCTAAGCACGACTGTTTCCCCAGCCAGTACTGGATGTAAAGAAGTTAGTGCAGACCTCTCGCTACCCTTCTTCAATCTTACTATCCTTACCCCCAAGCACTGAGTAAGCCACCCTCTTTTCCTCCTCTGTCACACGAGTCACCATCACGATGACCCTGGGCCAGGCCTGGTTAGCTTCTCCCAGTCCTGCCCAACTAGCTTCTCACCACACACACACTGTAGCTGTTTTTGCTAACCTACACAAGGCCAATGTGGAGGGATGGATTTTTACTTCTAAAAAGTTTAATTCTGGCAATTCCCAACATCTATTCATGTCACAAGTACCTAGTATGTCACCTTCAAGTGTCCTAGCATGAAGAGGGTCTTTAAAACAAATACTATAGGAGTCACAGTGATGCAACTGTCACTTGACTGACCCAGATTACTGAGAGGAACTGTGAACACAAGTAAGGTGAACCAAGATGGAGTTTCAGGGGATGCAATATTTAAGAGTCTTTAAAAAAAATAAACCCTTCTACTTCTCCATTCCATGTAAAACAGAAATGAATTCACAAGGAAGAAGATGCATCCCAAGAGACACATTCTATTCTAATAAAGTTTTAAGCAATTCTGTATCAAAGTAACTAGATGCAAGAATGAGTTTCCCTCAACTACTGCAAACCCAGTTAGAGAAGCAGAGGCCTGTAACTAATAAACATGTTACCTTAAACTATGTGAAAACTGAATAAATGTTTTGAGGTCAACTAGGAGTGCAATCCAGAAATGAAAGCAGAAGCCAACACCTCCTCAGCAAAGGACATCAAAACCTGCCACATGGAAAAGGGCTGTGTGGGGACAAGTCAGCGCCTCACATCTTTGTCTCCAAGGGTCTCCAGCAGCAGCAGCAGGATGGTCTTGAAGTGCTCCTCCCAGACGCCCAGGCTGTCTTCCCTGGTGATCTTGAGCAGCTCTAGCAGGGCACCTTTCCGCTCCTCCACCCGCTCGTTGTGGTTGGACAGTTCTTTCAGCAGGTCAGCCACCAGGTCAGAATGGTCAATGGGCACTGGGGAAAAACACATGACAGATGTCACCTCAGGAGGAAACGCTGGCCACAGGGCTCCTGCAATCCTCGCCTTCTCCCCATATCCTGTGCCTTTCCCTTTGTGCTCTCCCCCAGCCCTGCAGACCTTCCCAGGCCATGACAGCTGTCCAGTGCAGTTCTTGGTGTCTCTGCCTTTCCTTGCCATCTTTTCCCTTTAATTTTAGACAGAGAAAATACTAGATCCCTCCGAAAGTCCACACCCAACCAAAAGCCTCTTCTTGACTGCATTCTTTTCCCAAACTCTGTTCCACTGCAGGACTGACCCACTCCAGTACACCTGTATTCTAGGTCACCATCATCTCTAAGGTGTTTCCTTTGAATGTCCACAGTTTGGGAACCAGCACAGTGAACAAATATCAAAAAAGGTGTCTGCACTATTTAGAGACTGTCTGTTCAGACAGGACAGCCTGCACAAGATCTCTTAGAACAGTTACTTGCAAGGCCCTGAATCATAGAACCGGTAGAAAGACCTATCCTTTCTCTTTCCATGTTTGTTTAAGAGACTCAATTCTGAATATGCAACTTTAAAGAGAGAGAAAAACAGACAAATCAAGCAAATATAAAGAACTACTGAAATGTATATTTGCATATTTCTTTAGCTTCTGACATTAGGAAGAAAAGCACACAAGGAAGTTTAAATTGTTCAAAGAAGCTTGTCACTTCCCCCTCGCCATCCCACCTTTTTCTTTAAGCCTTTTAGTACACAGTTGGTAGATAAATAATAACTGATATTCTAATCTCGATTCGACCTTAATCAAAATCAATAATGGATAAGGTAAATGATGTTCCAATTCTACAAGCAATGAACAGGCCACTTCTCCCAGAAAACACAGTCACAGACACTCCACACCTTGAGCCCACTGCCCAGGGAACAGTGCTCAGGCAGATGCTGAGTGCCTACACACCGCAGTGGCAGTGGACAGCCAGCAGGGTCTGTTCTCCAACTCCTGGACCACTGAAGGACTTCTTTTCAAACCCAACATCTGTCACTGTTGATCCCTCTCTCTCCTTGTGTCTCTGAATCTGGCATATGCCCTTCCCATAGCCCTCCTCTCATACTCGTGTGATCACTGTGAGCCTGCTACCCAACAGGCTTGGGCCACCCAGGCCCTCACACTTCAGAACGTACAGAAGGCAGGCGAGTGGATGTTAATTGCTTAGTGTTCTAATTTAGGGTTCTCAGTTATTCACTCAAAAATAAAACAGTAGGCTTTGACATAAGACATACACACATAATTTCTTTTGTTCTTTTTTTTGGGGGGGGTGCGGGACTACTACATCCTCAGCCCTTGTTATATTTAATTTTGAGACAGGGTCTCACTAAGTTGCCCAGGCTGGCCTTGAACTTTCAATCCTCCTGCCTCGATCTCCCAAGTCACTGGGTTTATAGGCATGCACCACCTAACTAACCTGGCTAGGATATATGTAAAATTTTAAAAGTCACTATGAAGTGGAAATAAAACAAGTGAACATGACAAGTGAGGTAAAAAATGATAAAAGTAAGCTCTAGGTTAAAAATATACCCTCAAACCTATACATTCTTACTCACTTGTTACTTAATAATAAACACTGATCTTTTTTCTTTTATTTTTCTGGTGCTGGGGTTGAATCCAGGGCCCTCTACCACTAGTCTTTGGACATTGGTCTTCATATGGGAGTAAGGAAAAACCCAGGCTAGTTCTACTGCGGACTACCTATGTTATATTTTATGCAAGAAACATAACCTTTCTGAGCCTCAGTTTCTTAATATGCAAACTGGGAAAGAAGGCCTCTATTTCAGTGAGATGAGTACTCTGTTCAGCACCACACACACACATGGTAAGGCAAGCGTTCCGTGGGATGCTACCTGGCCTCCCTCTCACCATGGCACAGCTCAGGGAGGGCTGCTTAAAGGATTACTGGGAGAGAAGAGGGGAGCCTTTGAGGGTATTTCTGATCTCATTTCCATGGCTGAGGGAGCTGGGAGGGCAGAGGTCATCAAGGCCTTCCCAGACACTGTGCACTGAGCTCTGTGCTAGGATGTCCTCCCCATCAGCTCCTGCCCACTCAGGCCTGGCTTCCTCATGATGTCTCCCCAGTGGTGGAGCTAGCTGGCCTTCTCTGCATAGCTGTCCCGGCTGCGATTTTACACAGTTGGTGTGATTATTTATTCCTGGTGTCTCCATACCAGACTGCAAGTGTGCAGAGGGCCGGAACTGCTGAGGCTTTGTCCACTGCGTGCTCGCATGCCTAAGCACAGGTCAGGATTCAGTAAGTGGAGTCTGAGCCAATAACTGAACAGCACAGACCCAGTATTTCCATTTATAATTGATCAGTACGCTCAGGGATGGTCAGACAAAAGGGAAGGCATTTCTGGATGAAGTGCAACCAAGCAAAGAGACAAACCATCTCTGAGCTGCTCCATGTCATCGTCAAACACGGCCTCCTTCAGGGCGGTCTTGTCATAGGCGTTGATGGTGTCTGAGTAGGGATACGGGTTGTACTCCCGTGCACGCGGCCCTGGGAAGGCGCGCGGAGGCTGGGTGTTGAGGAGGGAGGTCTTGTTGTCCAGAGCTGTCCTGCCTCCCTCCCCTTCACTGCCTCCCCGGCCCTCGGTGGCTGGCGAGGCAGCTCCTCCATCACGGGACACCTGGAACACAGCACACAGTCAGTTCCCTTCTGGGACTGTCAACACAGGTTTTTTTGAATGCCCAGAAATACTACTAGGGCCAGAGATTTTCATTGGAAACCTGGCCACTGACAAAAGAACAGCTAGGAGCATCTCATAAGCTACTGTAAAGGGGAATACCTTTAGGATTGTTGTGTCCACCCAGTCATCCACTTACACTTAAATCTACTTTACTCTGTTATTTGGGGATTGGTTGTACTCGAGCATTTCCAAGGGATTGATTCCATGACATTCCGAAGAATCTTGGGAAGGGAAAGCCGTGCCCTCCATGACCAGTACTCGAGGACCCTCATGTGTGACAGTGAGGTCTGTGTGTCCCAGACCAGGGTGAGGCCTCTCACAGATGCCCTGCCAAAGTCCCCCAAGAGACACTTCCGGCTGCGATCACTAAGCCTAAGGCTCTCCAGCCCCCTGGTCAGTTCCTGTATGTATCCATGAGGCTGGGCCAGACAACAGCGGTCACCTCCACCGAGGGGGACCTCAGCACCTCCTGGGCAGAGGCACTTCTCCTCTGGATAGTTCTGACTCAGGGTCAAAGAATTAATCTTTGTTATTTTCTGAGTTCTGTTTTTTTCCCCTAAGAATACTGTAAGAACTGTCTTTGAAAAACCAAAGCCCCAGTCTTCTGATGGCCCCACACCATGTCTTGGCCCCTCTATCCCTAGGGGCCTCTCCTGAGGCACAATGGCCTGGCTAGCCCCCTCTGCAGGGTGGCACTGTAACCGAGCCAGTCTGTGCTGACCAACGGCAGTGGGACAGGCTCTCTCACCCAGACACTGACTGCCAAAGTACGGGGGACATGCTCCCAGGCAGCCAGACCACCCTGGGGACTGCAAGGCAACATTTTCCTTGGGCTGCTGCTGACGAGACATCTCTCTCATTTTGTGCTTATGCACTTGCTTGTTTTTCTCATAGTTAAACACTTGTGAATGTACGATTTGGTGACATTAAATACACTCGTGATGTTGTGTAAACATCATCACTATGTACACCCAAAACCTTTGCATCATTCCCAATAAAAACTCTACACCCACTAAAAAATAACTTCCTTTCCCTTCTTTCCCCACTCCATAACCTCTATTCTATTTTCTGTCTCTATGAATTTTTCTACAAATAAAGGGAATTATAAAATATTTTCATTTTGTGACTGTTTTGCCTGTTTTACTCAGCATGTTTTTCAAGATTCAACCAGGTATAGCACATATCAGGTTCCATCCCTTTTTAAGGCTGAATAATATTCCATTGTCTATATATATCATGTTTTCTTTATTCATGCATCTGTTGATGGACATATGGGTTGTTTCTACTTTTTGTCTACTGTGGATAATTCTGCTATCAACACTGGTATATAAATACATGTTTAAAACCTTGCTTTCAATTCTTTTGGATATATACCTAGTGAAAAAGCTGATAAACATTTAGCTTTTAACAGCCACAAATAATTTTATACCGATTTAATTAAGATAAAGGATATAATATATGCATAGGCCTAAACAAATTAAGACTAAAAAGATATAATCATATCTCAATAGCAGTTACTGAGTAAAAGACAATTCAGAGATGATTTTAATTTTTTCTTTGCAAATTCTTTTAAAAAATAGATTGCTACTATAATGAAAACACCTTTTATTAAAGGAAAGAGATTTAAATAACTTCAGACATTTAAAAAATAATGCTACACAATCCTAGTTCTAATCACCTTTAACAATAATAAAATCTTACTTTTGTTTCATATTTATCACCCCACTCTTGGTCTATATGTGGACTTTATGCAGGGTGGAGGAACCCCAGGGTATGTAGCAGTTTATATCTTGCTTTCCTTACTCCATAAGCATTTCATGTGTGAATAAAGTTTTGTAGCCATCATGTTTAATCATATCACTAATTTATATTTATTTGTTTTTTAATAAGATTAACACAACTATTCCCCTTCTATATTAAAAAAAGGTTTGTTTTTTGCTATGTAAATAATGTTAAATACACAACTTTGTGGAAATAAATAATTTTCTTTTGCCGAGTTCCTTATTTAACACAGATTATTGGGTAAAGGATATGAAAATCAAATTTGCTATATATATTCTAAAACAACTATATCACTTTTCCAAGCCACCAATATCGCCCTAGTTTCTTATAATCTTTCTACCATTAAATGATGTCTACTTAAAAGCAGAATAGGACTTCAATATCCATGCCTTGTACTCTGTGATTACTCATTAGGGGGGACTTTCCTCCATGTGTGACAATCTTGTTTCTCCTCATATGAGTTGTGCTCCCACTGGATGGGACGTTCGTTCTGTGGTCCTCCCCCGTCCAGGCTGGGTCTGCTCATTCAGCTCTGGGAGACATACTCCTGACTTCTACACTCAATGCAGTTTTGCCCTACCTCAGCTTCTCAGCTAACCAGTTAGTAATTATGATGAAGATGCTGGACTGCAAACTTCCTCAACTCTTTGCAGTGCTGGGGACGGGAGCCAGGTTCATGAGACAAGTGCTCTCCCCCTGAGCCACACCCTAGCCCTACACTTTGATTTTTTTTGGCTCTACTGTTACTTTTCACTCTACCTTTTCTAGTCACATCCTCACTCAGGAACAGCCCCACCTCTGGAATACAGCAGGCCCTTCAAGTCTACTGTTCCACATCTGTGGACTCAACCAGCTATAGGTCAAAGCTATTCAGATAAAAACCCTGCATCTGTAATGGACACGTACAGACTTCATTTTCTCATCTCTATTCTCTAGACGATACAGTATAACAATTATTTACACAGCAGTCACATTGTATTAGGTATTGTAAGCAACCTAAGGATGAGTTAAAGGGTATGGAAGAGCTGTAGCAGTGGTGCACACCTGCCGGAGGACTGCAGGTTCAAAGCCAGACTCAAAATCTAGCAAGGCCCTACGTAACTTAGTGAGACCCTGCCTCCAAATAAAAAATAAAAAGGGCTGAGATGCGGCTTAGTGTTTAGGCACCTTTGGGTTCAATCTGAGGTACCAAAAAAACAACAACAAAAAAAGTGATTTACGGATTCTGAGGACGACCACAGTGCATTCAGCCTCTCACCCCCCTGACTCTCTAGTCCTGTACTCTCTCATCCCAGTCCTTCTACTCCATCAGTCTGTGGTAATGTGAGGCTTCTCAAGCTTTGCCCTCTTTACTTCTTCCCATCAAGCTTCACTTCTTTCCATGTTCACTGTGGTTTGTTTGGTGAAAAATTATACATCACCTAAATGTTCCAAAATGGGCCACTGGGTACACGTCCCATACACATGCTGAATTATCACGCAACCATAAAAGTTCACACAGAGGAATACCAATGGGGAAAGCACTTATGTCCTGTGCCAAGCAGGACACACAATATGATATCCCCCCCCCCCCACGTCAGATGGGTCATGTGTTGACAACATAACTAGGTTTAGAGGAAGGCACATCTGTACAGCTCACACAATAGTGTGATTTTTTTTGGCTCTACTGTTACTTTTCACTCTACCTTTTCTAGTCACATCCTCACTCAGGAACAGCCCCACCTCTGGAATATAGCAGGCCCTTCAAGTCTACTGTTCCACATCTACTGTTCTCATTGTCATTCTTATGAACCAAAAAGGAACCTGATGGCATTTTTATAAAAACAATATTACACACACACACACACACACACACACAGGAACAAAATAACTGTGGCTATATCTAGAGACAGCAACTTCTTTTCTTTCCATTATCTAAATATACATTGGGCATATGTTACAGTTATAACTGGATAAAGTAATCCCTGGTAGAGCTCTGTTTTCCTAGGCTCTCTACTGTATTGACAGGACTTCCGTTTCCTCAGTCAGATCCCCTCACTCCCAGGGGGGCTTTTGGAGATACCTCTCATTCTCCTCCCCACCCCAAGCCCCAAGCTTCAGAGCAGGAGCCGCAGTGGGAACACAGTCCCTGTCCTCCCCACACGCCCACCCTTTCTCCTTCCTGGCTAAGGCCAATTGCTCCACCTGGGCCCACATCTCATGCCCCACATCCTGAAGGCTCTGTATTCATGAGTCATCTGCTCCCTTCCATGGTATAAACAGAGATTTTTAGGTCAGTCTCTCCCACCTGAAAAGCCCCTTGAATGAACCCCATCTCTTCCCAGTTTCTCTATGTGCTTCCTCAACCCACTGTAGTCTGGTATCCATTCTCATCTCTGCACTGAACTATGCCTTCAAAAGCCAATTAACTCCTGGAAGAAACTGAATTTGGAAATTATAGTCTATTGTGTATAAAGTTACTTAAGATAAAAAACATGGAAGTCCAAACAATGGCCTCATTCTCAAAGAAAAGCTCTTGATTCTACATTAAAACATTTTGAAGTAAATGCATATTTCATATAATTTAGGTTTAAACAGAATTAAATATTTAATGCAAATAGTTTTAAAGAATCCATTGGCACCAATTTATTCCACCTCTGACCTGTTACCTCTTTGTCTAGAAAGTCCTTCCTCAACAGTTTGCCCACCTCCCATAACCACAGGCTCCCTGGTTCATTCTCTTGGCATCACTTGTCCTTGGGATTCTGTCCTTAACCTCACCTGGGATTTGACTCCCTGTTCTTTTCACTACCATCAAGCCACTCCTCTGCCCTCAGGCACTGGCTGACACTCCTGACTGGCATCTTGACCTAATGACCATGAGGCTTGCTTCTTTCACAGGTCCTACCGTTCACACACCCACAGCTGAATTTACTATGACCCCAAGAGGTCACCATATCCTTGAATGGCACCACTGAATGGCACCAGCTCTGACTTCAGACTCTTCTGTTTCTGTTCTTGCCCTGTCACTTCCTCCAGAATTATTCTCCATCCTCCTCTAGTGACAGCAATCTTTCTAAAGTTAAGTGGGACCATGCCACTTCCCTGCTTAAAAATCCTTCAAAGACTCTCCATTGTCCCCAGGACAAAGTCAAGGAACAGGCTAGAAATTCCTCTAGTTTGTGGGCTCTTCTTGAGCTGACCTCTGAGGCTCTTCTTTGAAAACCTCCCCAACAACATGGTCCACCCACTCTCCATTTCAGCCATAATGAATACGAACAAACTCTGGGCTGCTCTCCTCTCCTGACCTTCACACAGGCCCTGCCTGACTATGACGCTCCTGCTGACAGACTCCTGACCGTCAAGTCACCCCAGAGGGCCATACCACCTCTGCAGCAGCTTTCTTAGCACCAGGCTTGTGGGTGTGAGTCCTGACCACATCCACTGCACCACCATCTTGTGCTTGCTAGCCTGGCTCTCCCACAAGCTGCCAGGAGGCTGGTGTCTGTTTCAGGGTCACCATTTTATGCACATAGTAGGAACAAAATATGGGATAAACAAAAGTAAACTGAGAAAAGGACATTTGATATTCTTTGCAAAGATAGTCACGGTGACTTTTCTGAATTTTTGTAAATTTGCCTTGGGCCTCTAAAAATACTTATTCTAAGTACAGGATAAAAATAACGATGAAGCTCTGTAACCTTGGTGGTCGGTGTTCAGAAGATTAAGTAACCATCAATTAATCAATACTTAGTTCTCTGTTAGCCTGAAGATACTTACGATATCACAGTCCTTTTTGCCATCGCGCTTAATTGGCTCATTCAGATCTTCTTGGCTTCGGAAACTAAACTTTTCAATGGCTTCTGTAACTCCCCGCAGAGAACTATAGATTTCTTCAGAGTTCAGGTTCTCTGTGTCATAGTCCAGCATGCTAAAGAGCAAAAATGTTTTATTTCTTAAATGGAGGCACATGCATAAAACTGAGATATGGGCATAAATCACTTAGTAATTTACAGAACAAGATAGAAACATGTTTCTCTGGGTGATTTGGAATGAAAAAGAGACATCTTTGGTTAGAGTACCATCACTGGACAACTGTACATCTTCCTTGTCAAATCTGACCCCCCACACATTACATAAGCACTCAAGAACCAGTGGGAAACAACGATAACCACAAGAATGCAAGAACTCAAAGAGTGACAACTGGTGACTGAATGCACGAGGTAATGAAAGTGGAAAAACAACTTTCTCATTTTGAAGATGGAAAAAACTAGTTTGGTTGTTACTGGTCTCAAATGTACAAACTTAATTAAGAGAACTGGCACCTGGAAATAAAATACTATTACAAACAAATTTCAAGAGGAGCAGAACAAATGACTTCACAAGACTGGGGTATGTTTGCCCGTCAGCATCCAACCCCCAAAACTAGGAAGATCCTACATGAAAAAACAAGAACAAAACTACCCTGTGGCTCAAAGTCAGATCCACCCTACTAGGCTCCTGAGAATCTAACTACCAAGCTGTCTAACCCAGGAGCTTGCTGTGAACACTGCACTCTTCTAGATGCTTCTACACTGAATTTTATAGTAAAGGTGGATCTTACAAAGATGTGCTACCTTCCTGGACAGACATATAAAAACACTCCGAAAAGCAAGAAACATCTGTCCTTCAAGGAAAGCGATGTCAGTTGCTGTCCTTTGAGATGCTGAGTAAAACATGACATGAAGCAAAAATGTGAAGTCTTTTGGTGTAATGCCATTTGTCAACGAGTGTCCGTAGATGTCAGAAAAGTACACTGAAACAGAGAGGACCCTGAGAACAAAACTCATTACCGTCTCTCACTGAGAATAACAAAGACCAAAAACGGGATATATTGATATAAAGAAAGCAAGCATTATTTAACAGTCAACTGAGAACAAGTCAGAAAAAAAATATAACCTAGTTTAAATGTCACTTGTTTCAGTAAAGTATTCAAGGAAAGATCAGATGAGTTAGTCTAAATTAACTTTCAGAAAGTCCTTAGCTATGTTGAGGACAGTTAGGGACATTCAGAGAATCCTTGGTGTGTGTTAGTAAGTATGGATAATTATTAAGAACTAAGAAAAGTAACTCTCTGCTCTTCAATAGAGAGATAATGAAGAAACTAGGCACCTACTGTTAGGAACCCTTCCTAAGAGCAACACAACCAACCCATGCAATCTTGTAACTGAAAAACAAGTAACTTTTAGTAATTCCCTACCTTTACCTAAAAACAGAAAAGAAAACAGAAGGTCTGGGCAGATGATGTGGAGACGTGCCACTGCGAGTAGCCAGCTCTCTGCTGGCTGGAGGGTGCAGCAATCCAGTGTCTTCTAAGGCTGGCTTGGCTTCTGCAGTACATCTGAACTCCTTCCAGAGATGGAAGCTATGTCTAAGATGGCAAAACTGGCCCAGACAGGATCGTTCTTTCTTGACAAATGAAAGAAAACACACACCCAGACTATATTTGAAGAGTTCACAAAAACACATGCCAACTCAAAGCCTTGCTCTGGTACCAAATGAATAAATGTGAACTTGAACACATCTGCAAGTGAAACTCCATCTATATTCTAACAAAAGGTAGAATAAGAACCTGAACAAAATTCAAGATATCAACTTCTTCTAAGTTCACAAGGTTGTCCCCAAGGCAGTATCCCTGGATATGCAGAAAGCACGACTGGGAAGCAGAGCCCCCTCCCAGCCCCCTTTCCTAGGAACGCTGCAATACCAGCTTACTTCCAGACAAAGGAATTTATACATCTGACCAGTACACTATTTCATATATAAAGACTGAGAATTATGACTCAAACAAAATATATATACAAGGTGTAAAAAAATGCCTTAAAATACTTTTAGTCACAATAATCAAAAAATAATAGCATAGCCCATGCAAAAGTAAAAAACAAAACCAAAAAAACTGAAAGTGATGGATGGACAAGAGGCAGTCTGGCAGAATGTCAGTTTTTTACGGGATGTCACAATATTATTTTCCATGTGTCGCTTCAGAGAATGTTGGCTTTCAGATAAATTCATGTCATGATTCTCAACCTGAACTTTCTTCAAACAGTTCATTTCAGTTCAATTGACTTTACCATTATAAACAGCCTCTTTTGAAGATAAGAAAATAAAGGATTCTGCCAGTTAATGTTCCTCCTTCTCACTTTTAATGAATAAACCCACTTCAAACAGGACTCCTTCAGGATCACTAGATTGAGCTTTGAAGTATCTCCTTGGTATGAAGCTAAAATGGTGAGCTCTAGGTGAGAGACATACTGCTTTCCAACCAGGGAACAGTTACTTTCTCTGCTGTTCTATGCTTTGGCTTGACTTGCCTTTCCCAATCAATACTAGAAGCCCTCACTTCACAGGGAGGAAGGGTCTTCCCAGGAAGATTGTTGTCAGGGAGTGGGCTTGAAAGCACTTCTCAGGGACAGCAGGAGGGCCCAGAAGCCTACTGAGAAGAAACTCCATTAGCTGCCTGCACCGTGGTCTGTGTCAGGCCCTAGATGATCACAGCACAAAGTCTTTAGGTCAAAGGCCAGGTCCTGATCACCTGTAAGCACTCGGATTAAACCCCAAAGTGCTTCCTCAGAGTTCTTTAGATTAGGAAGTTATTCTATCTGTTAACAGTCATTAACCTGAGGTCAGACCATGTTACCCAATACTGCAGCTGAATACAGCTCTGGAATTGTCCTATCAGGAGTGGGGAGAAGTGCAGGGTCAAGTCTCCAAGAAGAAACAAGAAAGAGAGGAAGCTGCTTGCTGAAGCTTTCCTCTTTGTCATTTTGTAGATTAAGAATAATAGATATGGGGACTAAGAAAATCACTTAGTGATAAAATCAGTGGGGTTTTGGCACAGAGCAAAAAGATGGACACAGACTCCTTTTTAAAGTGTTATCCACTGGTGAGTTAGATCAATATACATTATTTTGTGTTTATGGGAAAGATGATTCTAGGAATGGGATGATTCTAGAGACAGCCCTGTTGGCTGGCTGGGGCTGAGGCTTAGCATGCAGGGCAATATATTGGAAGACTATCAGTAAACTGATCCAAACTACAAGGCAAGGTTAACTTAAAAAAGTGACAAATTTTGTTAATATTAAAGAGAGCAGTGTTCTCTGCTTGGCTTAAACTTGCATATCTAGAAACAGTCACCACAGGGTTCTCTGAACATTTTACAAGTTACTTTCAGACCTGTGAGAGCTTCAAAAGAAAGATGTGAAAGCATCTGTTAACCTGTATACTGTGTTCAGTTTTGTTGTTCTGGGGACATAAAAGCAGGAATGCAAATCTTCTGTGCAAAAGCTATCTGTGAAGCAATTCAAAACTTCAGACTGTTTTTGTTGTTGTTTGCTTTTTGAATCCTCATTCTATCACAGAGGGCACAAACTCTTCTTTGAAAGCACAGTGACAGCCAGACTGCCTGGTGCTCTGCTCATGTAATTACGGGCTTCTGGCAAACGACTGTCTCATCTCTGCACTCAAGAGCCCCTAATCAGGCATCTGTAGTATTACACAGATCCTTCTTGGTCCTGCAGACCTATCATCTGCCTTAATACCTGAGAGAAGCACACTTTCTTCTTCTAGATGCCTAATACTGCCACAGTCAACCAGCATCAGGGAATGTCACTCAGCACTGATGATGGGCTTGCAAGATGACCAATAGCTTTCCTGCTGGGAAGGGGTCATTCTTTAGTGAGAAGCAACAGTGATGCCATCTCTTGGGACTTCTGTCTGGATCTGCGTGCTCAAGAGTATCACCATGTGACACAGTACGTGAGAAAGGAAGTCAGTCCATGCAGTAACAGAAGGGCTGACGGCCACCTGTGAGGTTCAGGGAAGCGCAGGTCTTGTGCGCTCCAGGGTGGAAAGCCTCTTGTGCCCGAGAAACCTGCTAAGGAGACTGTTCCCACTCTCAACTACCTTTCCTGAGCTGCTTCTAGGGGCTGAGCAGTGCACTGGGCCAAAATACTCGTGAGAGCAGACAGTGATGAATCTGGTCAGGTGATAAAAGGGTCACTGTCATTGTCGCTGAGACATGGCACATACTAGTTCATGAGATTTGGCCCAGGTCACACACCTGCTCACACTTCTCACCAAGGCTCTACTCCTGCTAGGCTAAGCTGAGGCAGGAATCACGGTGGAGGAGCTGAGAGGCCTTCCAAAACACCTGAGACGACCGTGGAAATGTAATAATATTGTGACACCTCAGACAAGTTTAACAGGTAGGGTGTTACCTGGGAGAGTAAGAGCGCCTGAGAGTCTTGTGGGAGGGAGCGGTGGGAATGGAGTTAGGCTGAGAAAAGGGAGGTGGGTGCTTCGATAACCCATCGGCACTCCAACCCCACAACCGACTGCAGTGATCAGAAGAGGAAAATCAGAGAGAGAAACACAGAAGGCACAGGGCAGGGGAGGGAAGACGCTACATTCTAAGTGCCTTACATGCTCCTCTTTCCTTGAAAAAAGTTCTATCAAACTTAGCTGGAACAAAATTAACACTTCACCATACAGAGAAAAAGAACACATTTTGTTTTATAGTTGGTCCTTAATAAGACTGCTTCATTCTCTTCTCTGCCAACCACAGGACGCATTTACCACCTAAAAGTCACATGAGATTCCAAGTGTGCCTGTGAGAGTTTGTGAATCTGTGAATCTGACAGTGCATGTGTGAACTATGAAAGAGAGTGTGTGTACCTGCTGCTTGAGCTGGGAAGAGCATTATAAACACTTAACGCACAAGAAAATATGGATGTTCAGTTTTGGACAACTCACCAGTTATTTAGAAAGAGGAATTATTGGGCCTCGGTTCAAATGGGACCAGAGTGAGCACACCAGGGAGACTTAGAAACCATGCTATTCGGACAGAGAGCAACCTGGTATGGGACAGAGTGCTCTGAGGCTGCAATCCAATCAGAGTTCAGAGATAGGCACTTTTTTCTAAAAGAATGGCAGAACCTTGTTTGGGGCATTTAGCCTCAGCTGGCCAGTTTAGGAATCTGATTCGTCTGCTAGTATTACTTGATATGAGAACTAAAATTCTCACTAAAATACAGGTATTTGTCTTCACTTCCCAAATGTCACTAGCTGACTTAGGCTTGCAGAGACCATGATGGAAATGTCCAAGCTCAGTTGCAATCTAAAGGGTGGAGCGAGAGACCGGGAGGCAGGAGCTGAGCTGGCTGGGAAGTGGGGTGAGAACGTGGGGTGAAGTTCATGGTATGAGGCGGGGCTTCTGTGGAGCAGTCCTGCCTTGGCCAACAGGGGAGCCCCAGCATGTGCTTTTGTTAAGGTCCCTATTTTATAAGGAAAATACGGTGTGGAGATAAGAGGTCACTGTGGCATGGAGGGTCTGAAGCCCTCCATGTCACACAGGGGGTTGGGCACTAGAGGAATATGGTGACACCCTCAAGCTGGGGTTCTGCTGATGGATGAAGACCAAACAGATGTGCCCATCTGCAAGTACAGGGCAGAGGCTCCCTGCTAACTCCTATTTTGATTCTATGGATGCTTTGGATTCTTTGACAGAAAAATGTAAAATCCACCTAAAATTACTTTCCATTGCCAGGGGACTCAGAGGTGATCTATGCAGTGCCTTTCTGCTCTACAATATATTTGCCAAGAATGTGCAGCAGTCTGGAGCAAAACCCTCACCTGCTTTGTTTTCTCGATGGGAATGAACTTCAGATAATTTCTGAAGCTCTTTGCAACTCTGTTTTTCATTTGCCATAAAATCATACCACGTAAAATGAGCTTAAACATAAATGTATTTAATAATGAAAAACACAGTTCATAAATCTCACTAAATATCAACAACAATTAGTTGGTAACAGGTAGTCATTAAAGGGATGTTTTACAAAAGTTTAACCTGTTATCGATGGCATCTCTGATAGTATTAGGCTGATAAAAAAGACTTCCTTACCCATGATGTTTTGAAACTCTATCAAATTAGATTTATTCACCATTTTGGAAAGGTTCTTTATAATTACCATGATCCAAGCATAAAAATTTTGCACCAAAAAACTGTGAAAATGATCAAAAATCCTAGTTCATTTTGACACTCAAAATTAGATTAAAAACAAATGATTGGTGATAACTTTCCCCTTAAGAATAAAAACCTAGGGCAAGGGTGGTGGCTCAGTGGTAGAGCGCTTAACTAGCATGTGTGAGGCACTGGTTTCGATTCTCAGCATCACATATAAATAAATAAAATAAAGGCCCATTGACAACTATATATGAATAAAAACATAACATGGTATGGCAGATTTTATTTCAAGAGCACTGCTCAGAAAAATTGCTGAGACTGTGTACTGCAGACCTTGTTTCTCGCCTCCTTAGAACATGGCAAATACCCATTCTCTTATTAGTGTAAGAATTCACTTCTTTTCCTGTTAGACAGTTTGTAGCCTATTTGAGTTTTTCTTATTTCTTCTAGTGCCACAACAACATGAGGCATGTCCCCCATTGCAGGACACCCTCTGTTGTAAGAAAAATAATTTCTCCTATTGAGCTCAAGTTGACTATAGTCATTTGGCTATTTCAGCACTGAATTGCAGGTCATTTTTTTTTTTTTTTTTAAAGAAAGAAGCTATGTAAATAATTCTCTAAAGAAGAATTTGTCCACAAGAAAATATGTAGGCCACATTTGGATTTTTAATACTGAATATAAATCTCTTAATTTCTCCTATTATTCTGTAATCCTAACAGTTAATAATTAAGATGAGGCCAATTAAAGAGGAATGGTGAGTTGAAAAAGTAAACTAAAATTTTTAATGATTTGAAGATCCATGAAGACTATTTTCTAGCCAGTTCTTTGGGATTCCACTAACAGCCCTCTTCAAAGTTTCACCTAGGCTACTAGTGTATAGAAAAATAAGATACTTAATTTGAGTTATATCTTGTGGCTTATTACCTGAAGAATGTGACACCCTAGTAATGCAATAAGTAAAAGATATATGAAATGTATATTATGGAAGAACAGATTTTGCAATTAATGTTGTAGAAGTATAACATCTAGATGAAGGCAACAATTCATAGAGAATGCAAATTTCTATAAAATTGTACTATCAGCACTGGATCCTAGTCATTTAAGACAAACCATATAATTTAGATACAGATCTTAGCATTAAAAAAAGAAAGAAAAGAAAGCTGGTGGACTCCCATTCTCACCTGGGGAAAATCAGACATATGGTTCATTAGTTTCTGGCCTCAACTCTTAACAGTCTGCTTGGAATCCTGACAGCACAGACCAGACTTGGAGATTAGCACATCAGACTTCGTTATACTTATAGAATGGGGACATTTGGAGGGATACACATAAGGCAGTAGAAACTATTGCATTTCACCAAGAGAAAAATGCAAATTTGATATACTCCAAAATGGGTAACTGAGGAAATGAAGAGGTTCAGTGGTAAGGAAGGAGTCTGTGAGGTGGGATCATTTAACAATATAATTTTAAAAATATAAATTTTAAAACAAAGAGGTAAAAACTTAAAGGGAAAATGGTAGTACTTCAGTTTCATTTTAAGATCTTGGTGCCAGTAATCCTCAGGACAAAAGCCTCTTGGTTCTTACTGTGAGTGAGCCCAAAGAGCTGGACTTCACAGTGTGTGTGAACATTGCTGGTCCAGAAAAATTCAGACCTCTGGGGCCAAGTTATGGGAGGGAGTCACTAAAGCCACTATACAGACTTCTAAAGGCTCTGGTGAGATGGAGAAGTGTTATCTAAAGATGCCATGGCAAAGTGTTTTCTCTTTTGAAGTCACTGTTCCAGATTCTATAAGGCCATCGTTGCATGGTCCCAACAGGAGTCTGAATATGCTGATCCAATTTTTCTTTCTTTCTTTTTGGGTAATGGGAATTGAACTCAGAAACACTTTACCACTGAGCCACATCCCCCGCTCTTTTTAAAAAATAGTTGCTGAGGCTGTCCTCAAAACTTGGAATCCTCCTGCCTCAGCCTCCCAAGTCACTAGGATTATAGGTATGCACCACCATGCCTGGCCATGCTGATGCAATTTAATTCTCAGATTTTAAATCACAATCCTCCAGCCTGGCATTTTGCTTCAAACAGGAGAGCAACTATGCTTGGAATGGCCAAATGGTTGGAAAAAGTAGACCAGACTTAGTAAGGACTGATGATAGAGGGTCTCTCTGATTAAATAAACACCTTCAGGTTCTCCTATCACTTGGAGAACAGGTAATAAACTTCCTCATGGATTCTATGCAAACAGTACTAGATGAGCTTCTAGTTTTAAAATTTGTAAGTGTTAAACAAGGTATGGTGGCACATGCCTGTCCTCTCAGTGACTTGGAGGCTGGGACAAGAGATTGTAAGTTCAAAGACAGCCTCAACAATTTTAGTGAGTCCCTGTCTCAAAAAAAGAAAAGGGTTGGCTCAGTGGTAGACAGCCCCCAGTCCATCCCCCCACCCCCCGCCCCAAACAGGGGACTCAGAGGTGATCCATGCAGTGCCTTTCTGCTCTGCAATTTATTTGCCAAGAATGTGCAGCAGTCTGGAGTATTAGGGAGCATATAGAACTAGAAGAACATTTAGCACAAACTTCTCATTTTACCCCTTTGCCCAGGATCCCAGGTACTAGTGGAGCAAGGACTAAGAAACCATTGTCTTCTGAGTCAATACTCTTTTTGACAATAAATTTAGTCTAAAAATCCAGAAACAGGCTGCACAGACATTGGGGTCCTTTTGTTTCTTCATTTTTGTGGAAGTGAGCTTACCTTGGTGATAGACCCCCATGGGAACAGTTGGTAGGTGAGGTCAGAGGGCTGGTCCTGCTGCTGGGGTGTCGGGAGGGCGTCCGGCCAATTGTATTGCTTGGAGATCCCTGGGGTGAAAGCAGAGTAAGCAAAAGTTATCCAAATTCTTTCTATAGAATACAACCCCCCTTTTCTCTTGGTTTTTAAACTCATGTGTAAATGTGTAAAATTTGCCACAATAACTCCCTCTCCCAGAATCACAGGGCCCATTTTGAGTGCATATAAACCAAAACTGGATACAGGCATTCTTAGAGCTGAATGACTGAATCAGCTGTGTTAAAGTAACAGACATGACTGAGTATTTTGCCTCTTTTAGTGTTAAAAGGTAAGAGGGACTCAAAGAATGAGTAAATATGATCTAGTAAAAATTTAACTGATTAAACAAACTAAGAAAAAGGCTGTTATCAGTGTCAGGTTCATTCATTCTTCAGGAATATGCCAGGATCAGACATGATCCCACCTTGAGGAATACCACAATCTACAAGCAGAGAGAACAAGGCAGCTGGCTCTCCTCTCAGTGTGAGTGCTAGATATGGGACACCCAAGGGTCACGATGAGCACTGGGGCACCAACTGCAGCCAGCACTCACCACACTCGTGTTACTGGAGTTCTTGAGGTGGTTATGCAGGAGTTTGGTGGCACCATCCTGGAATGTTTTGGGCAAGGCACCAAGTAACATGGTAAATTCCGGAGTGTTCAATTCAAACAGAGAGATGAGCACAATCTGTGCTGCCTAGAAGAAGAATCAGAGTTAATTTCCATCAAAATGTTTATTAGAGTTGTTTGGTTTGTTTTTGGTAACAGAGATTGAACCCAGGAGCACTTAATCACTGAGCCACATGCCCAGACTTTTTTTTTTTTTTTTAATTTTGAGACAGGGTCTTGTCAAGTTTGTAGGCTCTCACTAAGTTGCTGAAGCTGGTCTTGAACTTGCAATCGTCTTGCCTCAGCCTCCCGAGCACTGGGATTACAGGCCTACATCACTGTGTTTGACTATAAACTTGATAAACAGATAAATAAAACAATCAAAAAAATTTTAAAAGCTTAAGATTGCTCGCTCCCCATCTAAGAAGTTAGACCTGAATAGGGCTCCCAGTGTAAACTAGAAAGAATAAATTTCAAATAAGTGGCTGTTTGGTTATCCTAAGAAACTTCCTTCCTTCAACCCCATTTCTCTTGACTAAGCAATACTAAGCAATAAAGAGGAGAGTTTAAATACATCTGAAAAGTAAACATGGGACATGAGGTGGTATTAAGTAAAAAAACGTGCTCTTTTGCCTTCTGGAAAGTGTTTACTTTTCTTTATTAATTGAGACAACACACTGCAGGACTATTACAGGACCTGCTGGCAGCAGATGGGAAGCAATTAGCTGATAAAAGAGTACCAGGTGAAATCAGGCTTTCTAGCAAGTGCTTTCTGCGGTACTGATTTAGTAGCAGGCAATATGAGTTAAAAAGCAATGCCTGAGCTAGGCATGGTGGCACATAGCTGCAATCTCAACCACTCTGGAGGCTGAGGCAGGAAGACCACAAGTAAGAGACTAGCATTAACAATTTAGCAAGAGCCTGTCTCAAAATTAAGAAGACTGGAAATTGTAACTCAGTGCTGAAGTATCCCTGGGTTCAATCCCTAGTATACCAAAAAAAAAAAAAAAAAGGCAATGCCCAAGGAGGAATTAATTAATTTACAAGGGTCTTGATTTACAAAAGCTAAGCCAAAAGAAAATTTTGGTAAATACCCGATTGGCATTTATTGATTTCTAAGAGTCGAGAGGAAGGAAAAAAATTATGAAAAACTGTTATTGTGGATACAATAACTTTTTTATTCATTTTTAATTAAGAGCATAAAGTCTTTTTAAGACTATATTTTTCAGAACTGCAGTCATTATTTGAAATACTTTTTCCCATGACAGGAAATATTTTATAAAAATGTGCTTGCTGAGAATTCTCTGGGAAAAAGAAATACAAAAAAATACCTCAATGCTTTTACAATGTTAAAATTAATTCTAGGTCCAGTTAGGACAAGATTACTTTTGTGGCTGCAGAAAGAAAAAAAAATTCAAAGACCCAAATTAAAAAGTATCAGTTGACTAACAGAATAAAAAATTACTTTTTCAGCATTTCAAAAGCATTCATTAAAGCAAAGTATTGGGCAAAAAGCACACTATCTTTTCCCTTGATCTCCAAAGATAGTCAGTAATAGCCTTTCCACCCAAGTTAAATCACAAGTGACAAGTGTACTTTTGTGATACAGGCAAAAAAACAATATTACTGGTTGTACTAAAATATACTTTTCTGCATTTCCTTACTAATATATTTGCATCATTACATGAAGGAATCTATTTCACAACCAATTTAATGTACTGTTAACATGATTTGTACCTTTGTATAACAGAACAAATTTCAAATATCATGCAAAGTAACCTGTGTATTTAAAACATTTCATTAGATGTTAGGGAAAAAAAACATGCAGGAAAAACTACACTGCAAGGAGAAAGAATGAAAGGGCTGGAATTTTAGCAGGAAACAACATCCACATTGACAATTTATTAAAAAAGGACAGGCACTTAGATTTTGAGGACTGAAAATGGCATTTGCAAACTATAAAATGTACCAATGAATTCTTAAATAATATATCTTTATGTGAAATGTGCCATTGTCTTTAAGAGACCACATTTCTTCCCAAAATTATAGGTTATCTAATGCCACTAACTTGATGTTTTTCATGAAGCAAATTGTAAAATATGAAAGATCTTTCAGGAATAGGAGGACTGCAAAACAGCAGGTCTAAAAATTATGTAAATTCATGGCTACCTACTATGAGCAACAATTATCTCTGCGGGTAAAGAAAGTGCACAATGGCCAGGCACGCAATGGCTCTAAGCAACTTAGTGAGAACCCTGACTCAAAAAATTAATAAATAAAAGAAGAAGAAGAAAAAAAGGGGGAGGGGCTGGGGATGTGGCTCAGTGATAAGGTGGTAAGTGGTAAGGGTTTCTGGGTTAAATAAAAATTTAAAAAAAGAAAGTGCACAATAGACTTTTCACTTCTGACCCATATCCAGTCTGTTTTCAATAATTCCAATATTGAGTTTTAATAAGAAATCAAATAGAAACAGGGAATTCTGAAACTATACCTAGTTAGACAGATGTGCTTGTGTGTGTGTGTGTCTTAGATGTATAGATGAATAAGGCTCATTTTTCAAAATGTAAATGCAAACGATTTTATATAGTTTTTAAAAGTCATTGGTTTATGGTGCTTTCTAAGTAAAATCTTTTCCTAATGAGATCCAAGCTCCAGAAATGGCAAGTATCATTTAAGTATGTTCTTTAAAAATTATATCTTAAATTGAAGCTGTACAGAGAATAAGACTTTTTGGTCATAAAATATTTTATCTATGCCCCTCTGAGATAGTGAAAAGTCAAAATATTAGAACTGGGCAAGGAAGAAAAGTGGGTTCTACCTATCATACCAACAATATGATTTTATTAAAAGAACAAGTCCACATATGGAGCTCCTTGGAGAGATGCACCCACAGAACAGCCTGGGAAGTAGCTCACACTCAGTGCAGGTGCCAATGGTGGGATGCCCCATGTGCACCCTCTACTGCTGCCTCCACCTGAGGCTAGATGCAAAAAGTTTCAGAGTGCAGCTGGCTTTTTCTAATGGACAACTCCGGGGCAACTTTAAGGATCAAATGCAACTTTAGAGGAAATGATTCTCAGTCACACCCTTATAGTGGGATTTGGGGGCAGGATGGGAAAAAAGGTTCTTCACATCTTAGTGATATGGCCTGAAGAGAACTCCTGGGCTGCCAACTGCCTTGAATGCTGTATACCTCACTGCAGGAAGAAATTCTTCCTAGCAGACAGGATGTAGATGAAGCTTTAGCAAATGCTTCAGTGTTGATATTAATTTGGGGAAACTTAAAATTTGGGAGAAAAAGCAAAGAGTTTTCTAATTTATTAAACATCTCTTTATTGCTGGTTTCAGAGGTTGTTATTAAAATTGCTTCATAGATCACCAAATAAAAGGTATTTCAAAACCTTCAGACCTTCCTCATTTAGTATCTCTCCTTTTCACCATCCCATTGAACCACGGTGTGGTGGTGGTCTACAGTCAACACCACTGTCCTGCTGGAAAGGTGGTTAATCAGACAACATCCCAACATCAACAATGAGACAGGAGCACACACACGCTCACACAGTATTGTATTAATTTTTGGTTCTTCAAAATCTTTCTGGTAACTGGTATTAATAATCTAATAAACACAAACAATGAAGTATGCTGTTTGGAATTAGTACGCGGTTTCCGGTCTACCTGTTTACAATTTTCTTCCAAGTTTCCTTCTCCAGGCCCAGAACAGGTGGATGCTGACCTAGTGGGGAAATCCTCCCCTACTCGACTACGCTGAAGCTGGGACTGGCAAACAGGAAAGTGGGAGGGGAGGGGATCAGAGAGAGGCAGAGAGTGCTTAACCAAGCCGGCTGTAGGCTGGAAAAGCAATCTGGCTTCTTACATGAAATCACCGAGGCACATAAAATCAAAAGTTGGGAATAATAAGAATCTGAGACCCTCAATCATTTACTAGGTTCTTTATTCAATGATTCCAAACCTTCCTGGAAGCAGGAATACTCTCGTTTCATATGATGAGGTGGAAATTCAGAGGTCAAAATAAGGCTTGAGAGCTGTAATTAAGTGGAAACTGAAATCTGATGATCAAACCCTTAGCTTTTTGATCAGGCTCTGCTACCTGAGAGATTTTTTTTTTAAAGTCATTTAGAAATTTCAGCTTTAAGGCCATTTATATACTTTTTCTGTTCGAGCCAACAGCATCTTTATGCTTCCTAGGTTTCTTTGCCATTTCTCCATTTCCTGAATTTTTCGAGTCAACACGTGGGGGCTAGGACTTACCAAATAATTATGGAAGAATAGGGTCAACCCACTGAAAGAGACACCAAAGCCTTGGTAGGCAATGTGAGGATGGTGCTCATGTATACACCTACGCAATCTTCTCCTCTATGTGCACTGTGGTGCTGAGAGCCATAGCTGAGAGTTGGAATGAGGCATGGCATTTTTGCCAGAATGGAGTGGTTGAGAGCAAGCCATTGAGATGATAATGGTTATGTTAAGCTGTGTATTCAACTGTATATTAGACCCCTGCTGTTCACCTTGGCCTGCTACTCTCCCGCTACTCTGGAGTTCTCACGAGGATTTCCGGAGAGTTCCCATTGGTTGAGTAAGTGCGGGAGGAGGGATTTCCGGAGGAGGGAATTCCGGTTGGTGTGTGGTGTGTCAGGAGAGAAGGCCGCGTGCATGGGAGTGCGGAGAATAAAGGAGTTCCTGTTTTGAACCTACAAGGCTGTGTGGCGGCTCGGTTATTTTGTGCCCAGCCAGACTGCGGCACTGTGGCAGAGAGATTTTGGGGATATAATAAGGCCCCTAATTGGTTGACTCTTGAGTTAAATCAAAGGGGAGAGTAACCTGGGTGGGTCTGATCTGATCAGGTGAGTCCTGACAAGGCTGGAGAGATTCTCCTACTGGCTTTTAAATTTTTTCCTTAACTATGAAGATGAGTTTTGCTGAACAGCCAATTCATGGTTGATGGTTTTTCTTTCAGCACTCTGAATGTTATCCTACAGCCTTCTGTTCCCCAGGGTTTCAGATGAGAAATCATTTGCTAATCTTACTGAGGATGCCTTGGGCATGATGCCTTCTTACTGCTCTCCAGTTTCTACCTTTAGCTTTCAAAAGTTCCATCTGAAGTTCCTAGGGGTGAATCCTTTCCTTTCTCCCTCTCCTTTAATTCTTACTCAGAGTTGGAACTGCTTAAGTACAAAGATTAAAGTTTTTATCCATTTCTGGAAATGATGTCTTCAAATATTCTCCTGCTGATTAGGAAGTAGCACATGTCCTGGTGGGCAGCATGCCACAAGCTGTGAATGGCCCCTCTGTGAAAGCAAGAAAGCAGGCTCCTCAGTCCTATACCTGTGAGAAACTGCACTCTGTCAAGAACAGAGCCTTAGATGAGATGGAAGCCCCCGATAGCAGCTGTGTTTCAGCTTGGTAAAAGTCTAAGCAGAGGACCCAGAGAACACACGCCAGACTGCTGACCCACAGAAACTGAGAGGTCATAAATGTATGTGGTCTCCAGTGGCTAGGTTTTATGGTAAGTTGTTAGTCAACAGAAAACGAATGTAGAAGCCAAAAGAAGAGACTATGGCTTTTCAAGTATAGCTTCAAAATGTCATTTGAAATGAGATCATTTCGCTGTGGGTGTTTGTATTAGTTTATTGAATATTATTTTACTAGATGCCTACTGTGTTAGTCAGCTTTGCATCACTATGACAAAACACCGAGATAAACAATTTATAACAAGGAAAGGTTTGTTCTGGCTCCCAGTTTCAGAGGTTGCTGTCCATGGTTGGTTACTTGGCCTGCTTGCTTTGGGCCTGTAGTGGCACAGTTCATCATGGTGAGAGAACATGGCAGAGGTAACCTGTTCACCTCATGATGGCCCAGAATCTGCTCCAAGGACAACCCCCGATTACCTAACTTCCTCCCACAAGGTCCCACCTAAAGGTTCTACCACCTCAATAGTGTCATAGGCTGTGAACCAAGGGGTCTATGGGGACATTCCGGATCCAAACTATAACTCTGTGGGTGTTATACTGGTGCTCAGCATGGAGGGTGACCAAGACAGTCTCCAGTGTTCAACTTCCTCAGAATTCTCTGCTTGGACACGTTGGTCTACTCTCTGCTCCCACACAAACCTCATCTTTTCAACATAGACACTGCCCTTCTCCAAAGCTCACCACTTAGGAAAATCTCCTCCATATTTTATGATGAAAGATGAATCCTGTTCTCTAAGAAGCTTTCCCTAATCAATGCAACACGCATTGAGTTGACAACAGACAGAAAACCAAGCAGGCTAAAGGAAGATTTCAAGGGCCCCAACCACTAGACGGGGCTCACAGACAACAAAGGGAATTAGGGAAGGCTCTAGGGAACAGCGAGGCCGGGCCTACTCCTGAAGATACTAAAGAACTAGGCTGAGCAGAATAGAATTTGTAGTAATCAGGTCAAGACTACTTCGGCAGTCTGTATGTCTTGAAGTTCAATTCCAGGGCAATGGTCTAAAATAATGGACCTCAGCTCTGCATTAAAAATCAAGATTGCAAGGACCCTAATCAAAAAATTTTAAAAAGCCCTAGGTACAGATTCTACACTATATCAATAAAATCAAATTGCCTAGGAGTGGAGACCAGAAATCTAGGGTGATTTTAATTTGCAGCCAGAACTGAGAACTACTGATCTAAAATTTCTCAAATTTCTCTTAAGGGGCTGAGGCTGTAGCTCAGTGGTAATGTGCTTGCCTCGCATGTGTGAGGCACTGGGTTCGATCCTCAGCACCACATAAAGATACTGTGTGTTCACCTACAACTAAATAAATATTTAAAAAAATTTTTCTCTTAAGATCAAGACTACTGTACCTGAACCAGAAACTAGCTTTAAGCTAGATCTAAAGGGAAGGAAGTAGCCCTCACAATGGGATGAGGGAGAAGCAAGAATGCAGTGGGAACAGCACACCAAGGGAGACAAGGCTTTGTGAAATAACAGCAGATAATGCAAAATAACTGAAAATAAACTGTAGATTATTCAAACAGTAAATGGACCATGTGATCACTTGCAATAAATCTAATTTTCTAGTCATATTTGACCTGTGTTAGCATTAGAATAAGCTGCAATTTTCTAGAGCCCCAGGCTAAATAATTCAAGGAAGGAAGTTCCTACAATGTCCTGATTAGAAAAGAACAATAAATCCTAGTTTAGATTTTCTAATGTGCATTTCCATGGTAAGCAGACATTAGGTTCAAATTTGGTTACTCGCAAACAGGCCCTAACTACAGCAAGATGCAAATCTAAAACACATTTAGGCCCATGTAGGAAATACTTACAAGGAAGATTTGCCACTAAAGCACATCCTCACACTGACACAGACAGCTGTGGTTTGAGTAGCCTTTTTTTTTTTTCCACAGTAATTGAAGGTTTGGTTCCTAGAGTGGCACTACTAAGAGGTGGTTTACCTTTAAAAAGTGGGGCCTAGGGCTGGGGTTGTAGCTCAGTAATAGCTTGCTTAACACGTGTGAGGCACTGGGTTCGATTCTCAGCACCGCATATAAAGAAAGATCCACTGACAACAAAAAATATGGAGGGGGAGAGGGAGGAGGGGGAGGAAGGGGGAGG
>NW_026000037.1:16545002-16583166 GCF_001458135.2 Marmota marmota marmota
AGGAGGAGGGGGAGGAGGGGGAGGAGGAGGAGAAGAAGAAGACGAAAAAGAGGAGGAGCCCAGTGGGAGATCCTTAGGTTATTGGGGGCATGCTCTTCAAAGGGACTGTGGGTCCCTAGTCTCCGTCCTCCTGTTGACTTTTAAAGCAAATAAAATCATCCAGCCACCCAACTAGTTTATTAAATGTTATCAATGAAAAAAAAATTTTTGATAAATGTTAAGATATTTTACAACAGGATCATGAATGAAAAATATTAGTTGATATTAGATAATAATTTGAATGAGTGCTTTAAAAAGATTTTCCCTTGTTCCTTTGACAATGAGCAAGTTAGTTTATTGCTAAGTAACAGACAGTGAGAATTAAACGGACCATGATCCTTTCCTTCTAAAGAAATCTCTTAGATAATTCTTTGGTTCTTCTCTTTGAACTCCGTAAGAGAGTTCAGTGTCTATTTGCACCAGGAAATGCACCAATCATGCTGAACTCTGCTTAGGATCACCCTTCCCTTTTCCCTGTCTGGATCCAGGTGGTCCATATTTTCCATCCTGCCCCAAGGCCAAAGGGCTACTGGTAGGGATGGCTGAGGAAGGAGTAGAATACAGAAGAAGAAAATGCCAGGTTGTGAGTTCACACAAATAACCACCTTGGAGTTCTGAAGGCAGAACTGAGAAATTTGGGCTTTAAAAAGCACGAAAAGCAAAGCTTTTATATAAAGTAAAAGTTTGTAACAACCACGTGTGAAACCCAAGCTTTGGAAACACCCCTGATAAGAAGAGAAGGAGGACAATAGCTATACAGCCCCAATATGAACTCACACTCTGACTGTAGTGTGTCGGGGACTGATTAAATGCTTTACTGTCATCCTTTTAACAGTCTGTGAAGCAGATTAGTTAACAAGAGAAGGAGTAGCAGCCTGTGCTCTACCATGTTACATGCATCTCAATGTTATTTCAGAAGAAGCAAATATTTCCCTTGAGCTATTAAAATGACAACAATAAAACAATGTGTTGGTATCAGGTGTTTCAAAAATCTGAATTCTGTCCCCACGCCACTCCATTTCCCAAATCACAGACAGCATGTTCCAAATGTGGCATATAACTAGATGTTTATTTGCTCTTCCTAAAGTGAAGAATCTGTTCTATCTTATCAAACTTTTCAACTACAGGCACCTCACTTTACTATCAGGCACCCCACAGCCTGCTAGCCTCAGATCTACAATTGCATCTTCAAAGCACAAGTCAGACTGTTCAGTGTTCTTGAAAAAGACACTAGACTGCTAGTGCTTTCATACCACAAAATGATAAAAATGGACACCTGGGAAACCATGAACCCATCAGATTTTTCTTGTGATAGTCAAACACTGGAAATGGACATAACAGGAAAGAGAAGAAGAAAACCTTGCTTTTCATAGAAAAAAAGTGGTTGTGTGTGTGTGTGTGTGGAGGGGGGGCAGTTTGCACATTTCTAAATGAATTTCTGGTTTCTAATACATGCCTAGGACAGTCTGTAATTATACTTTAGCTCTCTTGGTCATACCTTTCTCACATCTGAACTCTTTGGTTCTGTTGTCCAGGTAATGATTCTAGAAACAGCAAGCCTCGTCTCGCTAGAGTTTACAAAATCTGTTGGGTCCATCTGTCTGGCCAGAGACTCAATGTATTTCAAGATTGCAACTTTGACCTGAAAGACCAAATAATTATAAGCATTAAGTATACTCAACCAATCTTTAAATAGAATTCATAAGTGGTGGCCACAGAAAAGTAAACACCATTGAGGGGAAACTTCCTTCCTTTGTCCTACACTTATACTTCCACATGAAATAACATCCTAATCCTCACAAGTGTTGCCGGACACTTATAGGGCAGCTCTGCCACCAAATGAGAGGGCAGGCTCAACTCTGTAGTTAGTTTTTCACACATTCCAGGCCATGTCCGGCGAGGCAAGCTCGTGCTCTACTCTAACTTCTATATCAACTCGTCAAAAGGGTGTTCATTTATTAGGCCCATAGTGAAACCTCAAGACAAATTCATGATCCAGGAACAGATGACGAATATGACTACACACATCTTCCCTCACTGTACAACAACAAGAAAATTTAGTCAAGTTATTATCAATAAGATGATTTTCCACATCTTAGAGAGTGATAACATTAAAGAAATATTCCAACAAGATGCTGATCTCAACACATCAGAATGCTTAATTTTCTTGTTTAAATATTAATTGTGAAAAAGATTACTAATGCCCAAATGATGGTGAGGATGTGGAACAACAGAAACTCTCATACATTGCTGGGAGAGATGTAATATGTTATAATCATTTTGGCTTCTAAAAAAGCTGTCCATGCCTACTTTATGAACCAGCAATTCCTTTACAAGGCACTAAACCAAGAGAAATGAAAACATGTCCACAGAGTGGAAAAGGAATATTCACAGACTTCCTAACTGCTAAATACGAGTCATGTATTAAAAAAGTAAATTTTAAGCAACGTTTTGAGTTCCTGGGGTTGAACTGTAATGACGAATAGATACTGACCTTGAGGTTTGGAGTCTGAGTTTGATCCACAATAAATCTCATCAAAATGTTAAACTGTTGATCAAATGGAAAGGAGTCCCTAGATTAAAAGAAAAGAGAGTGCTTGCTTTTAAAGATATTGAAAAAAGGAATTGTCAAACTACATAACAAAAACATACTGTTATAAATTAATATATGTAAATGCCTATTTACGTTCTTTAAATAGTACTTTTCGTTTTGCACAAATACCAAGTACATATTTATATAGGAAATTTAAGAAAAGAAAAATCTTCCACTAAAGTTACACTAAAGTTACTTTGAGTAGCTCTTTTAAAGATTAAGACCAAACAGAAAACAAGGCAGTAAGGAAGATTCCTCCTGTCCTGCTCAGGGTCATCCTCTCTTCACTCCAGCTACCTTTCTGAATGCTACTTACCCGAGAAACAGTTCCGATTTCCCAGACCTTATTTTTACAACCCCACTATGCTGCTTCCAGGTGACCTGGCTTAAGCCAAATGTCTGTTTTCTTTGTCCTGGAAATTGCCTATGATCCTATTTTGGTCTGACCACCATAGAAGAATGCCTGTTCAAAACTCAGTGACAGAAATTCCCCACCCAGCTCAACTCACACATAGAAGCCTGGGGCCCAAGGAGCCCCTTCTCTTGTTCCATTTCTTGCCTGTGAATGATCCATTTCTCATAGTCATTGTGCATCTCTGAGCCAATTAAGTGACCCTTAGGGGCTCCTGGCTAGTGAAAGTCAGTGCTCTCTCCCTTAAAATGTGGCAACTAATAGTACCAGTTAAAAACTGCCTAATGGAGCACTATGTGGATAACGCTGATGGGACTTCTACATCAATGGGAAAGATAATGCAATCGGCAAGTCCTATTACAAATGAGGCTGAGTGGTTACATTTCTTTCTTTGGAACCTTTTAGAAACCTTTCCTAGTCTATAGAAGTACAGTAAAATGAATAAAAATGTAGGTGTGAATCTACAAATATTTGAAGCAAATAATATCTATGATCACAGAATTGTTATGAAAATTAAAATAAATGATATAAGAAAAATATCAAGTTTTACAAAGTGGTGCATATTAGGTGCCACCATTATCAGTATCATAATTACCAACAGAAAGCAAACCTGACCCACAGCACCCTTTCCTCTCATGTCTATCTGCACCCTGGAAGTTCTGAGGACTGCTTCTGGAGACCAAGTGCATGTCAGTTGTCAGTACACCCAACTTAAGTGACTGGTTGACACACTGCACACAAAATGCTGCTCCCTGCTTGTACAGCAAGGGGATGAGTGGAGAATATACTTCAGGCACTGGTGTGTTTAGCCAGGAAATGCACCCTGTTGTTAGCTCAGCCACAGAGAGGAAACTCAGGCAGATTAGCTCAGGTCTAGAATCTGTGGAGCACCTCTGAGCCACCACTGAAAGTCCCTCCAAATAACCACTGGATGGTTCCAGATGAACTTCAACAGCTGCACAGCTCAGCAGCTGAAACAAAGAAGGGAATCACAAAAATACCCTAGGGACTCAGAACAAGTCTACTGAGATTAGATTTTGTTTTACAGAAAGGGGCAGCCATGAAAATTAGAAAGAGGACATACTGTATTCCTTAATTACCAAAGTTTAGTTTGCAGAATATTATAAATTATAGCCTATATGTTTTTTTGGAAATAGTACTTTTAACTTTATAGAAATCTTAAATCAACACATCCTTATATAGAAAATAATAATAAAAAGAAAATGTCCCAAAATACATATTAAAGTTACTTTGGGTAGCTATTTTAAAGATTAAGACTAAGCAGTAACCTTTAAGAGTATAATCTTATTCCATTAACTCCTAAATTTTCAGTTCTGCAAATGTAACAAATATTCAAATATTATTTCAAAGTTATCATAAGTGGTATATTTGTTGTTCAGTTTAAGTATTTATAGGTGTCCCACATCTGGGACAGTGGGACAAAATGATTAATATGCCCATCATTCCTAAAAATCTGAAATGGACCTTTCCTTCATAAATTCACTTAATTTAAGTGACCCAGAGATCAGATATGGCTCATACATTTTGTTTGGCCTTTAGAGGCATAAGAAATGTGTTTCCCAAATCTTTATTTCTGACCTTTTTTTAAAACTCTGGTTTCACTGGGCCCACATCCCACAGCCTGTCAATAACTCCCTTCTCATCACTCATTTCTACCAGCTGTATCAGTCTATCAATTCCTGGCCACACCTTCCATTGTAATGCTTCCAAATTCCATTAAATTTGATCATCCAAAGAGAGAGTCTAGTTTGAAAGTCTTATTCTGAATGCAGCATGTTACTTTTGAGTTTACAGGAAATCAGAAGAAAGATATTTTATAACGGTACAAATTAGAAGGTTAACCAAAAGAAAAACTCCTGGCATCAGAGTATGGAGGGACAAATGTATGCAAGGCAGCCAGAGTCCTGCACTACCTGCATGGATGGGGACGGGGAAGGGCATGTGCTGTTGTTAGTGGTGTGAACTGGACAGAAAATAAAGGTACAAGCACTACCTCTACCCCACACACAGGAAGGGAGGACACATGCCTACAGAGCAGCCTGGAGTCACAGAAGCAAAGAGAGGAGCAATGATCAAAAATCCTGGATGCTAATTCCCAGATGGCCACTAACACGAAGTGTGAGCCTGGGCAAAGTAGTCTGCTTCTCACTGATGATATGAACATCATCTGTAAGGTCCTTTGTTTAAAAATTTCTATTATTTCAGTTTATAAATAATAACTGGGTCTTATAAGCTGAATATGGTGGCACATGTCTATAATCCCAGTGACCTGGGAGGCTGAGAAAAGAGGATCACAAGTTCGAGACCAGTCTCAGCAACCTAGTGACACCCTCAACAACTTAATGAGACACAGTCTCAAGACAAAAGGTGCAAAGGTGCTGGGAATGTAGCACCTCTGGGTTCAATCTCCAATACCAAAAATAATAATTATTATCATGAATATTGTTATGGGGTCTTATAAAAGTTACTGCTCTGAGGGCTGGGGATAAGCTCAGTTGGTAGAGTGCTTGCCTTGCATGTACAAAGCCCTAGGTTCAATCCCCAGCACCACNGATTGAACCCAGGGCCTTGTGCATGTGAGACAAGCACTCTACCAACTGAACTATATCCCCAGCCCTGTACTTATTTTTTGAGACAAAAGTCTCATTAAGCTGGCCTCGAATCTGTGATCCTCCTGCCTTAGCCTACCAAATCACTGGGATTACAGGTGTGTACCACATCTGGCTCATCTGTTCTTACTAAAAGATTCATTAATCTGATACATCTCTCTCCATTTCCCACCAGATGACAATGCCAACATTATTGCAAAGTGTCTTCTGAGAACACTTAATTCTAACTCTTTATACTGAAGATCTATAATGGCACAGACAAGGGAGAAGAGGCTTGTGAACATAGTTTTTAATTTTTTCTGAGCCTTGTAGCTTCTCTTTCCTCATAACAGCTACAAGGCTTACAACTGTTGTAATGTTTATCCAGGAACCAGTCAATTTAAAGACAGTTTCTGAACCAACAACATCTCAACATCATACATTGATAAATTTCCAATGTGACTTAAAATAAATTGGTATTGAGAATACTAAGAACTTCAGAAAGATATGTATATTCTAAACATTCTCTTTAAATATTTTATACAGGAAAGATAATAATTCTCAAAGTTTTACATGTGTCTGAGGCATTCACAAAATACAATGCCAAGTCAAGGAAGATATGGGTATTTCATCTCCTGAACTGTTGGGACATGTCGACAAAAGTCAACAAGAGAACTTGAGAACTGAGCAAGAGAGAAGAGATTTGAGTGGGTGACAAAGACCATGAGTAACAGAAGACGTTGCCAAGAAATCACAGTCGAGACTTGTAACAACATGGCTGAGCCCCTTGACACTCACCTTGTGACATCTAGGGCCTTCTGAACTTTTGCTTGCACAGAGCCAAGTAAATCTGCTCCCATTTTCTTAAGTAATTGTGTGAGAAGGACAAAAAGCCAGTCTTGCAAGTCATCCTTATGAATTATTATAAAATCCACTAGAGTCTCCAAGAACATACTGAAAACCTGAACACAAATGAAAACCAAGCATTTCACATGTCTGATTCATGATTTTCTCCAAAGAGTAGAAAGCATTAAAAAGGCCCATGCTATTTTACCCAGACTCTCGTCATTTATGTGAACACTGTTAACAACCGCTCATATTGCAAAGGCAAATGCATTGTGGAAAATGGAGAAAGGAAAAAGGACTGACACTTACTCTCTGTTGTGAATTCCACCGCAAACCAGGCCATGCAACAAAACAAATTCCATGTTAGTCACAGTGAATATCATTTTCATGCAGTTTCTTTAAAAATCCTGAAAAAGCTACAAACTGATAAAATACTTGCTCCTCCCTCAATATTAGCCTATAAAAGTTAGTACAAAGAGGAATGAATTTTCCTGAGCTTAATCCTAGAGGCTTTAAAAAAAGAGAGAGAGAGAGAAAAAAAAAAACTCAACTGTCCTAATTCTATACTATTCTTGCTCATTATTGAGTATTCATAGTATAGTATAAGATACAAAAAAAAAAAAAAAGCCATTCCCTATTGTGTAGCTATTGCCTTTCATCTTAATCAGCTCTTTTGAAGTATGCCAATTTCAGATATTATGAATAAAATATTATAATAAATGATAATGACACTTCATGTAATTCTTGTACTGCTGTGTAATTATCACAGATATCTAAGGTGAAACAGTCCACAGTGGAATATCTGTGAACCAATTTCAGAGAGATTAGTAGCACCGTGTTTCCCTACCTCTTCAGTGAGCCTTGCTCTACTGGGACAACCCACCAATCACACACCTCCTCGTTTCTAGTGCAGCAACTGTTCACCACCAGGGGTCTCCAGTGAGTCAGCTCAGGAAAAAAAAAAAGCCAGTGGCCCTGGCTGTGGGATTCCTGGCTTCTCTCACAGACAGCTAATAAATATCAACTAAACTGAGACCTCCAAACTCACTGGACAAGAGCCTTCTGATGATAACAAATTTCCTTCTTTATCCTCACATTCTGCTTCTGAATCAGCAATCTAGAGGTAACAGGTAACAGAAATTTCATCAATGTTCAAAACCATCTAATATCCCTTATGGTATAATTCTTACGAAATGCATTATGCTTATGCTTTAACTTTTATTGCTTTTAACATTACCTTAGAGAAAAGTGTGCAAAGATTATATCTTTGAATATCTATATGGCCTCTAAACTTGACCTCTTTTGGGTTTTATTGACATTGTTAATATTATCCTTGTTGTGAAGGTTTTCCGGGAGATTTTTGCAGGGGCATAGAGGTGGAGCATCACCCTGTATTCATTCCCTTTCAGTCTTGTGAACAAAAGGCAAGGGGCCTTATCTGGTTTTTCTGTATCTCTGGCTTATCATAGCAGGTATTCAGTAAATACCAAATGATTGGATGGATGAGTGTGTGGGTGGGTGGATGCTACTTTAAGGACAATTCCTATGAGGAAGCAAGGATAGAAAAAGAAGACGAAATACAGCTGGCTGGAATTTCACAGTATCATAGGCTGCCTTTTCCCAGCAAGAATTAGAAGAGACCATTTTTTTACTAGGGAAACTATAGTGTAATATGGTTAATCCTGCAAGTCAGCATTTAAGATCTGCTTCTGCTGGTTTAGAGTTCCATCAATATCTATACTTTAGTTTCATCCTTTATCCACTTTTGAACTTTCCCTGTATCTTCATCTTTCCATCTTCTTCCTCTGAACACATCTAATAGCCTTTAAAGGCTTCCTTCCAAACAATGATATTTATTTAAAATCTAGACTCTAAGTAATTTTATAAAGTGTCCCTCTCTCTGCATTTCCCCTAGAATGGGCCCTGTCCCACAGTCATGCAGGCACTCTCTTGTCAAAAGGGCCCAGTGTTTCTTTTGGCCCCCAGGAGGTGGGGGCCTCAGCTAATGGTGACCACCATATAGCAAGTTCTTGGGAACAGTGATATTCTATTTGGAAATATAACCCGGTTTTCCAATGAATCTATTCAATAAATACTTCCATTTTCTACCTTGTCCTATGAGAACAAATACTAAAGTTTACAAAAATAATTACATACATATTTTTTTCACTACAACAACTTTAAAAAATGCACTATATTATACAATCTTCTAATCTAGCACTTGGCCCACTATTTAGCTAAAAGAGGAACACAAAAATTAAAATGTTTGTTGAATGAATGAAATACTATTATCTGAGTCTCTTTCCATGAAAGCTTTCACTTGAAGCTTGAAATTTATGAACATTTACGTTCTGAAGAATTCCTTTTTATTTTTTATTTTGCAGTACTGGGTATTGAACCCAGGGTGTTTTAGTTTTTAATTTTTTCTGTAGTTGTAGATGGACAGAATGCCTTATTTTGTTTATTTTTATGTAGTGCTAAGGATTGAACCCAGTGCCTCATACAAGCTAGGCAACTACTCTGCCACTGAGCCACAGTCCCAGACTAAACCCAGGTGTGCTTTGTCTCTGAGCTATGTATCTCCAACTCTTTTTATTTTGACATTATAAGATTTCACTAATTTGTCCAGCTGGCCTCAAACTTGGGATTCTTAGGTTTCAGCCTCCCCAGTAGCTGGGATTACAGTTGTGCACCACCATGCTTGGTTAAAAATTCCATTTTTGAGAGACAAAACACATGCTATTGCAGAAATGGGTGTTAAATTTGTAAGGCTGAAACTCACTGGGGATTTCTCTTTCATTCTTGGGTATTTTACACAGCTCTCACACACACATGCAGATGGAAATATAAGTCTGATCCTAGATTTACCTTGCTATGAGGGTCAGCAAACATTCGGGTGAAGATCTCACACAATCTCTTCAATTCTACTCGACTAGAGGAAATAAATAGAAATAAATTAATTTAAAATGTAAAAAGTCATCACTTCAATTATAGTTTGCTTTTAAAAATCCTTTGGATCCTAATAGAACCTAATCCAATAATACTGGGTGATTTCAACACACCCCTATCACCAATAGACAGGTCATCCAAACATAAAGTCAATAAGATAATTCTGACATAAATAATACTATATACCACATGGACCTAACAGATATCTACAAAATATTTTACCCCAAACAACTAAATTCACTTTCTTCTCAGCAGCTCATGGAATCTTTCCCAAAATAGACCATATTACAAATCATAAGATAAGTCTTAGCAAATATAAACAAACTGACATAATCCTGTGCATATGATCAGGTCATAATGAAATAAAACTAGAAATCAACAGCAAGAAAATTCACAGAAACCACATAAACACAGTGAGTGAACAATATTCTTTTAAATGAAGAATGGATCATAGAAGAAACAAGAAGAGAAAGCAAGAACTTCTTAGAAAAAAATGAGAACAGAGATATGACATATCAAAATCTCTTGCACAATATGAAGGCAGTTATAAGAGGAACGTTTTATAGCATTGATTACCATAAAAAATCCAAACAAATAAGCTAATGCTATACTTCAAAGCCTGAGAAAAAGAAGATTAATGCCAAAATCAGTAGAAGATGCAAAAAGATCAAAGATGAAATTAATAAAATTGAGAATAAAAAATACAAAGTATCAATGCAACAAAGAGTTAGTTCTTTGAAAAGATAAACAAGATTGATAAACTCCTAGCCAAACTAATCAACAGAGAGAGAAAACCCAAATTAACAACATTAGAGATGCAAAAGGAGATACCACCATAGACACTTCTGAAATCCAGAGGATCATTGGAAATTGTTTTGAAAACTTATATTCTAATAAACTAGAAATTCCGGAAGACATTGATAAGTTTCTATATACATATGACCTGTCCAAATTGAAAGAGGAAAATATAGAAAACCTAAAATAGACCAATATCAAGGTATAAAATCGAAAAAGCAATTAAAAGTCTTCCAACAAAGAAAACCCCAGGGCCATATGGATTCTTTATCAACCAGACCTTAAAAGAATAACTTAGACCAGTTTTCCTCAAATTATTCTATTATTCTCCCAAATACATTCTAGGAAGCCAATATGATCCAAATATCAAAACCAGACAAAGACACAGGAAGGAAAGGAAACTATAGACCAATCTCCCTGAAGAACATAAACGCAAAAATCCTTAATACAATATTAGCAAACCACATTCACAAACACATTAAGAAGATAGTACAACATGATCAAGTGGGTTTCATCCCAGGGATACGAGATTGGTTCAAACTACGTAAATCAACAAATGTAATTCACCACATAAACAGAATTAAAGACAAGAATCACATGAACACCTCAATAGATATAGAAAAGGATTTTGATAAAATCCAGTACCCATTCATGTTAAAAACACTGGAGAAGGAATTTACCTCAACATTATATATAACAAACCCAAAGCCAACATCATACCAAGCAGAAAAACTGAAAGCATTTCCTCTAAAATCAGAAATAAGACAAGGATGTCCACCCTCACCACTTTATTGTAATATAGTTCTTGGAATTCTAGCCAGAGCAATAAGGCAAGAGAAGGAAATTAAAGGGATACAAACAGAAAAAGAAATCAAATTATTTTTGTTGGTTGATGACATTACCCTATATCAAGAAGACCCCAAAAACTCAAACAGAGATTTCTAGAGCTGATAAATTCAGCAGGATACATTCACAAAGCAATAGCTTTCCCATGCTCCAATACAGAGTCTGCTGAGAGAGAAATCAGGAAGACCATCTCATTCACAATAACCTCAGAAAATAAACAAACTTGGGGAATTAATCTAACACAGGAGGTGAAAGACATCTACAATGAAAACTATAGAATGCTAAAGAAAATGAAGACCTTCGAAGATGGAAAGACCTCCCATGTTCCTGGATAGGCAGAATTAATATTGTCAAAATGGCCATCTTACCAAAAACACAGATTCAATGGAATCTCCATCAAAATACCAATGACATTCTTCACAGAACTGGAAAGTCATTTGGAAGAATAAAAGACCCAGAATAGCCAAAACAATCTTATCCAAGAAAAGCAAAGCAGGAGGCATCACAGTACCTAATCTCAAATTCTACTACAGAGCTACAGTAACAAAAACGGCATAGTATCACCTTCAAAACAGACACGAAGATCATGGGAACAGAAAAGAAGACAGAGAGACAAACCCACGTAGCTAAGTCATCTGATAGTTGACAAAGGTGCCAAAAATATGTGTTGGAGAAACGACAGCCTTTTTAACTACCTCTAGCCCTCACCCTGGATAGAAGTCAAATCAAAGTGGATCAAAAACTTAGAGGAATTAGATCAGAAACTTTGTAACTGGTTAGAAGAAAAGAGGGTCAACACTCTAATTCACAGGCACAGGTACCGATTTCTTTAACAAGACTCCTAAAGCTCAAGAAATAAAACCAAGAATCAGTAGGTGGGACAGCATCAAATTAAAAAGTTCTGCACAGCAAAGAAAATGATTAAGAATATGAAGAGAGAGCCTACAGAATGGGAGAAAATCTTTACCAGCTACTCCTCTGACAGGGGATTAATAACCAGAATATCAGAGTTTAAAAAGCTCAATGTCAAGAACAATAACAACAAAAACTCAACAACTACAACATCAACAACAAAATCACGATCAACAAATGGAAAAAGAATTAAACAGATATTTCTCAAAAGAAACATAAATGGCTAACATATACATGCAAAAATGTTCAACATCTCCAGCACTCAGGGAAATGTTAATCAAAATTATAGTGAGATTTCATCTCACTTCAGTCAGAATGGCAATTACCAAGAATACAAATAATAAATTCTGGTGGAGAAAAAGGCACACTCATGCACTAGTGGTAAGACTGCAAATTAGTATAATCATGCTGGAAAGCAGTATGGATATACTTTAAAACCATATGACCCAGCTATCCCACCCCTTGGTGCTTATACAAACTAAAATCAGCATACTATGGTGATACAGCCACATCAATGTTTACAGCAGCACAACTTATAATAGTCAAGTTATGGAACCAGTCCAGGTGCCCATTCATGAACAGATAAAGAAAATGTGGTATATGTACACAACGGAGTTTTACTCAACCATAAATTAGAATGAAATTATAGCATTTGCTAGTAAATGAACAGAACTGAAGATCATCATTCTGAGTGAAATAAGTCAGATTCAGAAAAATCAAAGGTCAAATGCTTTCTCTCATACGTGAAAGCTAGAGCAAAGTAAGGGGGGAAAATGTTGTGGGGGGTGGTTTTCAAATATTATAAAGACAGAGGAAGATTAGTGGAATAGAAGGAGACTGAACTGGAGGGAGGAGGCAATGAATGAACTTGACAAAATTGTGCCGTGTGCATATATGAATACACTACAGTGAATTCTACCTGTATGTATATTTATAAAACATCAATTAAAAATAAATAAATGAGTGGAAAACAGACCAGTAGAACAGAGGAAGAAGAATAGGGGTAGGGAAGAGGGGAGGGAAAGAAGAAGTAATGGACAATAAAATTGACCAAATTATGTTATGTGCATATACAAATACACCACAATTTTATACATATATAAAATATATCACTATTCTTTACATTTCTCATACACCAATTAAAAAAAAGAGGAGAAAATAACTTTGTTTCTGTCAACTACGCAGCTTTACCTAATCTATATTTATGCAACAGAATTTTCCACAAATAAATATCTTATTTAATTCATGAAGCTAAAGGCATAGATTCACTCTCAATTTAAGGTGAGGAAACTGACACTTGGAGCATGATATTCCCAAGCTCACAGAAAGTGACAAAGCATGAGCCAAACCCCCTTCAACTCGACCCAGGGCTCTTTTCCATCTGCCACAGCTGAAAGGGTATGCAATAAATTAGAAAAGAAGCATGTGTTTCAGGGTCACACAGACCTGGAACCTTGATTCGACTACAAAGGACAATGATATCTTTAATCCTTCTCTTTAAAGCTCTGGCCTCTTCTCAGTCAAACAGGATATGCAGTATGTCACAAGGCTGCTGGGAAGATAACACATGGCACCTACTACTGTGCTGGGGACACAGCAAACCCTCAGGCACGCTGGTGTTCTTTACCTTTTCTGATCCCTGATTGCACTACTACCTTTTTTTTTACTCTGAAGCTGAAAAGAGGATCCTCTCTTCCTCAAATTATCATCCATCCTTACACAGATGAGAAAGTTGGCTCAATGACCCTTTAGTACTGTTAAAAGTACAACCTAAAGTGAATGCTGATTTCTAGAGATTATTTAATGGGTACTTAGTGAACCCTAGGAATCCAAAAAATAGAATCAGCAGGAAAAAATAAATTCTGGAAGAAAAATCATCCTCATTTTATTTTTGACAGACCACGGAGTGTCATCAGAAGCCTGCATTTCAGAAGGTATATGACAGATCCTCTCACACCATCTTTAAGGACAGACGGTATAACGTGGGCAGGTGTCAGTACAGGAAGGTGGAAGCAGATGAAGAGCCACCCGGAGGGGGGAACAGCCACTCATCAGCCAGGGCTCATCAAAGAGCCCAGGATGAGCCTCACCCAAGGTCACAACATAGCCAGTCTCAATACTTATCTTTAAAAAAAAAAATCCAGAAGATATAGTACATTGAATTTCATGGGCTCACTTGTCCTTTTCTCAATTCCCATGTTTTAACATCTCCATAATTGAAATTCATCTTATACTTGGTGACATAGTAACACTGCCATATTTAGTAAACAGCATTTCTCATTACTTCTTTAGAGAGACATAAAATCACAGTGTACCAATGGGGCCCAAATACGGTATAAATGCATACCTTTTTGATGTTATATAATACGTGCTTATTTTAGAAAATTTATAAAATATGTAAACAAAGCAAAAAAGAAAAATGTTCAAAAAATAACGCTGTTGATTTGAAGGGCTCTGTTTTATCATCTGTTTACTCTGCATATTTATAAGCTACTATATGCTTATAAGTATTGAAAATTTTAGACTGAGACATTTTATCCTGAACCTTGAAGAGGAATACAACATACTAATTTGCAGAGTTGTTTCATTGTTCACCTGAATTGTAAACTATACCCAGATTTCTCAATAACAACATGAAATAAAAAAATATGAACCTTAAGGGAAATAAATGTTTCATAAGCCTAATCAATTATAGAATATGTGCCAGATATTTTGAAGACTTCGAATGGCAAGGATGGGTCTTGCTTTTGAGCATCAACACATGGAACTTTGTAAGGACACCTTAAATGACAAGAAACCCCTTTAAGAACTTAAAAACAGTATACTACAGGGACATATCCACATCAAAGTTTATAGCAGCACGATTCACAATAGCTAAACTGTGGAACCAACTTAGATGCCCTTCAGTAGATGAATGGATAAAGAAAATGTGGGCTGGGGATGTGGCTCAAGCGGTAGCGCGCTCGCCTGGCATGCGTGCGGCCTGGGTTCGATCCTCAGCACCACATACAAACAAAGATGTCGTGTCCGCCGAGAACTAAAAAATAAATAAATAAATACTAAAGTTTCTCTCTCTCTCTCTCTCTCTCTCTCTCGACTCTCTCTCTCTTTAAAAAAAAAAAAAAAAAAAAAAAAAAAAAAGAAAATGTGGTATATATACACAATGTAATATTACTCAGCAATAAAAGAAAATAAATCATGGCATTTGCAGGTAAATGGATGGAGTCGGAGAATATAATGCTAAGTGAAGTTAGACAATCCCAAAAAACTAAATGCTGAAAGTTTTCTCTGATATAAGGAGGCTGATTCATAATGGGGTTGGGAGGGGGCATGGAGTATTAGATGAACTCTAGATAGGGCAAAGGGAAGAGAGGGGAAGGGAGGGGAAGGGAGAGGGCATAGGGGTAGGAAAGACAGTGGAATGAGATGGGATATCGTTACCCTAAGTACATGTATGAAGACATCAATGGCATGACTCTATTTTGTGTACAACCAGAGATATGTGCTCTATATGTGAAATATGAATTGTAATGCATTCTGCCGTCAAATATAACAAATTAGAATAAATAAAAAATAAACACACACACATACACACACACACACACACACACAGAAACCCCTTTAAGTCTCTGATGAGTTAAGAGGGGACTCGGGCATGACTCTCAACCCTGGTCTCCTGCCCTTACCTCAGTGTTCTTTGGCTCTTTAGCAAGTTCTGCAAGCCCAGCAGCCCTTCTTTCCTTTCTGACCAGTTTGAACTTGCACAGTGGTTGAGAACTTCTGCTACATCCTCAGTCTGCCGCAAATAATGGGGAATGCCGCCATTCCTGGAGCCATAGGAGCGCTCGGAGCAAACACTTGAGGCATCGCTGTTGGCGTCATCATCAGAATACATCCCATATGGCTCGTATCTCCTCCTCACAGGCTTCTTCTGATGGATCCAATGAGGGATGGAGGTGAACAAGGAAGAAATGGAAAGGTGAAATGGTCATGAGTCATATCAAATAAAAACAATAACAGTTAAATGGAGAAACACACACACACACACACACACACATACACACACTTGTCCTGTGCTTACATATCAGGGAAATAAAAACAGAAAAGCAGTCTTCCAGGAGGAAAAACAGGTAATAAGTATCACACTCCTTAGCGGGGGTAGTGGTGGGGGAACAGGACACTGGGACACACACGACTTGGCCTCTTAATACAGTGTACAGTGTATGGGTTTTGCAGCCAGGCAGACTTGGGTTACAATCCTGGTGCTACCACTGAATGGCTGCATGATTTCAGAAAGGCTGTGAAGATTTTTCCTTCAGTTTCCTACTCTGTGCGAGGACGATATTTATGCCAATCCCACAGGCTTGCTTCGAGGACTCAGTGGAATTCTAGGCCGAATAATCCAGCTCAGTGCCTAAGACACTGCAGGTGTGTGCACCCCTGGGGCCCCGTGCAAGCTGCTTTGAACATGGTCTATGGGCAAACTTCTGTGATGACATTTCCTTAAGAAAACCTGAAATTGAAATGCCAGTGGCAGAAATATCCTACGTAAAAGAATTCTTAAACTATCTGAGCCACTTTCATTAAGGACTTTAGTTTTGTAACAAAAACAGGCTTCTTTTAAAGCAGACTACAATATCTGCTTGATTCATTTCTCTTACTCTGAATACAAAAAACTACATTAAACCCACTAGCTATATAAAACTGATAAAAATTATAAAATACAAATTTTTCTGAAACCAAAACAGTCACCGGTTTAAGCTGTATAGATTCAATTTTCTAATAATACTAATTTTTATGAATCCAATTTGCTCAGGACTGTTTTGTCATCTGCCTGTCGTCCCAGCATAATTATGAATAGTACCCCCTTTTTACTATTGAAAGTATTTTTCTTTGGATGCTAAGTTATATGATCATCCCACTCACACACAAGAGTCCTAAAATAAGAAAAATGTCAATAAATCCATTTGTGAAATAATGACAATATAAGAACAGGCACAGATTGAGTTAATATAATGCAATTCTAATAGGAGACAGAACAGAGCGTGACTTTAAAATAAATGCTAACACAAACGTACATAAAAAGTGATTTGATTCCATCCCTATAAAGGCATTGGCAGATTCAACAGAATCAGAACTCAGACCAAAATTTCTACTACATTTTGTGCTGCTTTTGCTAGATTCTAAAAGAAATATACTTGCAACAGAAAAAAAAATAAAGTTGTAAACAAAAGTTAAAGCACTGGTACCTTGCTCCTGGCGTCTCCTAACAGCTGTAGGCAGGAAAATATTGAAGGATGGGGAAAAAGCATAGAGAATTATGTCAGAAGCATATGTGGGGATTGTTCTGGCAACAAAAGCGTATAGCAAAACATTTCTTAGCAAACTAAAAATACAGGTCAGCAAGCGTTTCACATCAAGCAGGTAGTAATAAAGACTGCTTTTTTTCAAAATGGCATTTCCTAACCTCCTAAACCTCTCCTAGCACCTTCTGGCTCTTGCTATAATTCTTTACTGAAACTCTTCCCATACCCATACCCATGAAGCACATCTCTAATGTGACTTCTGATCTACTATCTATTCCTAGGAGACTTTCCGTCTGTCCCTGGGGTTTTAATTCTGTAGGCAGGAATTCAGTACCATTCCTGTGCTTTAAGCTCTTCTGAAGCAGGTCACTTGAAGAGACCAGAGTGGACAGAAAATAACAAGGGCAGCCTGAGTACAAAGGGAGCTGGGGCTCAGTGAAAAGCTCAAGTCAAGTTATGCCAAAGCTCCAACTCTCCATCTCTGTTCTGCCTCCTAGAACTTTGCACACAGTCCCTTATGCAGTTCTTTAAACAACTAAGAAAGTCCTCCGCCTTAACTGGAAGTCCCATTTAGTAAGGGTTTCAGCTTCCATTGTTTCCCACTCCTCTGACCTCCACTTCCTAGGATCTCTGAACAAATAAAAGATGGATTCTAAATGCTGTAATTTGGAAGGAGAAACAGCTTCATAGAATTCTGTTCCAGCTCTTGACTCTTAAGTTAAAGCCATGGCCAGAGCAATTACCCTGAACTCCAATACCTGCCAGAAAAAAGTTCTACATATAAGGGTGATGAATAGAGCTGGCCAGGCCATCTGTCTACCAGGAAAGCATTCTGAGAGCAGCAAACTGCTTGCTCACAGACATTTGTACAAGAAATCATCTGACTGAGCAAGAATAAATGAAGGAGAGACAGGAAGGGATGAAAGCAGGAAACTCCACAGCCGCAGACTATAAAGTGTCAGTCAGATGGAACATGGCTGGATTAAAAAACTCAGGGTAGGAAAGCAGGATCCTGTTATGTGTACTTTTTTTCTCTACAAGAGAACAGATCTTAAAATAGCAAAGGCAAGGGTAGAGATCAGATGATTCTAAAGAATATCTATTTTGAATTCTGAGCACATAAACTGGAATATGCAAGACACTGTGCTCCCACCAGCTGAAATGCATCTTGACCATGAGCAGGTTCTACCAAGGAACTTTTGCTATAACCACAAATTAAAGGAGCTCTGGTCACTTTATGTTTTTTTTTTTTTTTAATTTTACATTATAATGAAGCAAAAACATATTCTATCAGTATTTCATACCCTCAAACAGTAAACATTAAAATTTAGGAAAATTTTCTTAAATATTGACTTGACTCGTTTTTTTTTAAACAAACAGATCATATAGACCCACTAGTAAGGAAAAGAAATAAATGCAAGATTTTCAAACCTCAAACTATTACCTAGTGTTATAATTATGTTTAGGCTATGCCATCAAGGTCTATAAAGCAACAGAAGCAACAGGATGGAAAACAGGAAATGCTGGAAAAAAACCATGGTCCCAAAAAAAAAAAAAAAAAAATAGCTCAATGACATCTGAGAAGTCTGATGTCATCAAAATCTCCTTGATACTGAGGAGCACAGACAGGTAAGGAATACTGGATAATAATATTTTTTGGAAGGCCAATTTTCATGTATGTGTGTGGATGTAAAAGATTAAGAGGAAAACAACAGTAATGTAAATCTGTTCAACGTTTATATAATTTTGAAGGGTTTCAAAGATGATTTAGTAACCTGATTTGGGGCAACTTCCTGTTAAGACAGGGAAAAACGTGGATGAATAATTCAAAGAGATTCTGCACACACTGCGCCCCTTACCAAAGCATCAGCAACTGCAGCTTCCAGATCTGTACTGGTGCTCAAAACCCGCATGGCATTCACGGAACCCGGTATTCTTCCTGGCTGGCCCAGCCCAAATCGGTCTATTTAGAAAACAAAAGCAAAACATATGTCACTTTAATTCACTTGCTCTCAATTCTTTGCAAGGAGCTCCTGCCTCTTTGCACCACAGTGGATAGAGGCTCTGACAAATCCCTAGCCAATTTTAACTGCATTAACTTATTTACCAGTGGTAGAGGTTAAATTGTTTGCATTTAATACTATGGAGCCACAAAGCTCAATAGTGGAAACTGTCCCTTAGTATTTTATTACTTTGAGACATGAGAGAGGGGAACTTATTCTAGAAGGGAGCTGGACTATGAACTGAATCTTTTAATCTATTAAGCTTTTTCTCTACAGGCAAATGGCCTTAATGTTTCTTCAAACTAATTAGAAAGCTTCATGATTTGATCAAAGAGTGAAGTAAACAGTTAAAATTTGAAATGAATGTACTAAATTGATCTCTGTGCAAAATTTCCTTAGTCTTTTTGTTGTTTTTGCAATACTGGGCTATACCGCCAGCCCTTTTTATTTTCTATTTTGAGAGAGGGTCTGGGCAAGTTGTCCAGGCTGGACTGGAACTTGGAATCCGCTTGCCTCAGCCTCCCAAATTGCTGGGATTATAGGCATGCACCATGGCACCCAAGCTGAATAATAGTCTTTATACAGATAAACAAAATGGAGAGAATCCAAAGAATTTAAGATAACTTTTAACAGTTCGAACAACTATTCTAAGGTTGTTAGTGATCACAGTATATGAAGCCTTAGTTTTTAAAGTCCCAGTAAGTCAGTTGACCAGCCTTCTTTAAGAAGTGCTGGAGATTAAGACTATGATAGGAGGAAATCAGTGTAAAAGATGCATTGGGAATGATAAAGTTTCTTAATTACTGTTAAACTTTCTTAATTAAAATTCTGATGTACAAAAAACTTTGAAGAAAAATTTTAAGATAAAGTGTTTTCCCTGTGAACTGTTTCAACAAGGGAAATTTCTGTATTAGCCATATTCTCGTATAAAGCATCGATTAAGAGGGGAGCTAATATTGATTTTACATAAACTTTAGATTGGTAATAAGACACCACTATAAAACTGATGGACTTTGAAATTGTTATGTTATTTAGCTTTTATAAAATGTCAATTTCAAGCTGTTATACCTTCTACTTCAACAGAAAGGGAAAATAATTTAAACATAGCTAGTCAATAGTTATACAGTCATGAATTTTTATAAAGAAACAAAAATTGTATGTTATACTATCCCCTTTTTTAATGCATTTGCTGATCATTCCAAATGTCCTCTTAGTCATTGTGTTGCAAAGGTGATTTCATGTGCCACATGAAACCTAAAAAGACCACAAAATAATCACATTTCTATATCTATCTATGTTAGTTAAATTATGAAATGAGTATAAACTTGAGATTTACAGATTTATAGATAATCTTTAAGTCTTTTTTTTTTTTCATTAAAAAAGGGTAGATAGTAAGGGATTTATGAGTAACAGAATGAAAGTAATTCAGTTATAAGCCATTTAAAAATTACCCAGCAAAACTTAAATAAAACAGAGTCTAAAAAAATTTTAAAAATTAAAAAAAAGTAAATCTCATGCCAGCGATTCTTGTTCCAGGGATAATATTGTTTCATTTTGTTTTAAATCAGAAACAAAATTAAAACTTATAAGAACAATGCAATTATTCTGTGTTTCCCAGATGCAAACAGCTTTGCCATACACAGTGACTAGGATCACCTGATATAGAATACAGATAATTTGAATTGCAGATCTTGTATTTTTTTTCTTTCTTTCTTTTCTGTGGTGCTGGGGATGAAACCCAGGGTCTTGTGGATGCTGAGCATGTGCTCTACCACTAAGCTAACCCTAAGTTCCTGAACTTCAGATCTTAAGGGGAAATGTTTACCTGGACCTAAGCAAGATGACCAACTTTTTGTCTCCACCAAACCAAAATCTGCTCTACATTCCTACTGCTCTGACACTGTGACAAAGCTCAGTAGTCCAAAGGATGGATGCATAGAGCTGTGCCCACAGTCTGGCCCCTAATCATCAGGAGAATGCTTTTAAATCCTTGCATACATAGAACTAAAGAGAAAATAACTGACTGAGGGAACTGGTAAGCACTGTCACCATCCACAGCTCATGAATTAATACTCAATTGAGAAAAATAGTCATCAGAGACTCTCAGCATAGGAAAATTAGGCCAGTTAAGTGTGGCAAATTGATGCTACCATATGTTTACTTTTTGCCCCTCTGGCTAGCCAGTTGATGTGTTAGAGCTGAGATGGAAGGTTTGGGGTCCACAGGCTGCAAAAGTTAAGCTTTGGCCTGATTTAATTACCTGAATCCTGATCTTATTTTTCCATCAAAACTTTTAGGACACTTACTTTCATATATTTGAAACTATGCATGCTATAATTTGAAGCATTGTTAACTGAACAGTACCTCCAAATAATTGGAACCTGACGGTAATAAGTAACATTAACATTTGACACTACACTGGGAAGTGAATGCTTTGGAGATGAAAGGCTGTTGGATGATATCCACACCCCATGTCCCCATGGGGCCCTATGTGACATCCACTTTGGGTGGTTGTTTTCATGGGAAGGGGGTGGTAGGAGGGGAAGACGTGCATCCCCATTTCTTTGTTTTGACATAAATATGAACACTAGAGAAATGATGCTGTCAAACAGGCAATAAAGCATCTATGGCCTATTAACAGAACTATAAACATTCAACAACTTAAAAAAACGAAAGCACATCAGGGAAAACAAACATGAGGTGCACACATGCCAAGCGGTAGCTGACACGGATGAAAACAAATGTTAACATGGGAGTGGAACTAGAACAGATGGAGAAGCCGAGTCATGCAGTTAGCACTTGTTCACCTGACTGCCCAACAGATTCAGCAGTGGAGAGAGCACTAGTGGACCTGGAATGACGTCGAGAGGCTGCAGGTAAAAGGAACGGCAACACCCACAGAATTAACACACAGGAACCAGAGGAAAGGCAGGGACTGCTACCAACAAGGCCGCATTTTCTCATGAAAAGAAATGGTGCTGGATATGAATGGACAGTAAGCGGCAACCCCCAGACTCCATGGGAGCTGCTGGCTCTCACACAGCTCTGAGACACACAGGCACAACAGAGGCACTCTTGCTGGTGCCTCCCACTATGGATGCATCCTCCAACTCGGACTCTAGGTTTAGATTCACGCTATGAAGCCTCTATCAGCCAGTATGGAAATGTGTCAAATGAAGCACATCAGGAGTCTCCAAGTACTGTCTAAACCCCCGAGTGGATAGCAGGAAGATGGATTTTTAACTCAGCTCACGAGATGTGTCATCAGTATGTGATGCATATGCCACCATGCTCCAAAAACAAAGGCAGGGAGTTCATAATGTTCCTTCAACAGAAATTGAATGAAATCACAGGAAGGGGGTTCAACAACTGGAATTCCATTTTCCCTGGTCAAAATGCTTGTTGTTCTGTTGCACAAATGTCCTAATTAATGTACTTGTTTAACTGCTGGAAATTCTGTGGTATTTAAGTTTAATGACCTTCCTTGGAAAGGCAGTTGCAGTACTCTGTTTCTGAGCACTGGCTTGGAAATATAACCTTTAAGTCCTGGTTTGGTTATAGCTAGCTACAGCACCTCAGACAATATACTAAACCTCTTTGGGTCTCAGTTTCTTCATCCATAAAATGGTGCCAATAACAGTACCTACCTCTTGGTTGTTACCGAGAAGATAACAGAAATCACACATAAAGCACTTAGTTTAAACCATGCCAGGCACAGAGTCGACAGTGGTGGTCACATTAATTAGTAATGGTGGTGGCAGTAACTGTTAAGAATCAACTCCAATGTACATTCAGAAATAAGAATATTATCAGCAAGTAATCATAGTAAGTATATTAATTAACCAACCCGAAGAAATAAATACTAAACTCTGTCCTCGTGAGGAAAGAGAACAGCTTTTAGAAATAATTATGAAATAAGAGACTTGGTTCAAAACACTAATGTATTTGATTATAGTTCCATGAAATATACGGTTCTGCATTATCTCAAGAAAAGAACCCAAAGATAAAATGCTTCCATTCCTTAGTCTGAAAAAAGTGATGGTGATTAGACCATATAAGTTAATAGATTTCACAAGGTCATACTGAGGAGTTACCTTTCATCCACATTACTATTCTGTATACATTAACACATTTAGTCATAAAATATCAAAATCTCAGATTCTTCCACTATTTTTTAAAGATCATGTTACTTTATAAGAATGCACACATCTGTGGTATATGTGGTAGCAATTATAAGAAAAGGTTATTTGGTCAACAAAATGTTTACCAGCTTACAAAAAGAATATCCTTCCTTTCTCAATATTCACAAAAGTAAAAATAAATAGGCAATCTCTAAAACAATATAATAAACTTACCACTTTCCTAAATATGGAAGTTGGTAAAATGTTTTTTAAGACTGAAACAAACCACACATCTATCATATTAGTATATCAGTACTGTATTTTGATAATTTAAATTGGAAATGGCAACATCTGATCTGTAGTTTCCTAAGTAAGTAGTCCTTTGCTTCTATTTCAACAGAATATTCTATAATAAATTTGTTGTGCAATGCATCCTCTGTCATGTTCACAGTGAACACCCACCGACATCATCCAAGATGGACCCACTTATGTACAGAGCCTGATTTACAGCAGAGTTCTAGAGTTCTTTATTTCATTCAACCATTACCACTTTAACCATTATTCATACACATTCACAGCAGTAAGATGCTTTAAAACAATCATGCAAACCGAAAACAATGTATACAGCCAGCCCTCTATTCACCAGTTCCACATCTGTGGACTCAACCAACTACAGGTGAGGGAAGAAAAAAAATGTCTGTCCTAAACACAAACAGACCTTTTTTCTTGTCATTATTCTCTAAGCAATATAGTATAACAATCATTTATAGAGCATTTACTTTGTATTAGGTATCAGAAATAACTTAGAGAAGATTTAAAGGGGGATGTGTAGATTATTTGCAAATACTATGCCATTTTATATAAGGGACTTGGGCATCTGTGGATTTTTAAAATATTTATTTATTTATGGTACTGAGGATGGAACCCAGGGGCACTTTACTCCTAAGCTACAGCCCTTTAAAAAAAAAAAATTATTTTTAAACAGGACCTTCCTAAATTGCTGAGGGTCTTGCTAAATTGTTGAGGCAGGCCTCAAATGTGCCATCCTCCTACTTCAGATATTGAGTTGCTGGGGTTACAGGCATGTGCCACCGTGCCTGACTAGCATTTCTGGATTTGGTATCAGCATGGGGTACTGAAATTAATACCCTGGGGACATGAGGAATGAATGTATTCACTGAAACATAACTATTCGTTACCTTTTTTCCTTTATGAAGGGTTTTCCATGTAAGTTGATCTAAAGGGGCACTGACAAATCTAATTTCCAACAGCAGTAGGAAGTGGTTATTAAAAATGAATGAATAAAAGAATGAACAGAGAATGTGCAATAAGTTACCTTGGGGACAACCTTTTGGAATGTGTCTCTGTATTCTCAGGTCCTAAGCCTGGAAGTCCCTGACCCAGAAACAGCTGTTGAGCACTTTCTACTGTGCCAAGCTCTGCAGGCCTTACAAAATCATTTCATATATTTTTGAGGAACAAAACGAGTTATCAAAAGTACTTTCAAATAAGGCAGGTTTGAAGTCAAACCTGGATTCAAATGCTGGCTCTAGCCACTGTGTGGCCTGGAGAATGTGGCTTAGTTTCCATTCGAGTCTGATGATGGTAACACCTATCCCAGAGGGTGACCAGAACCACAAGGTGTTATGCCTGTTGACTGCTCTGAATGGCACAGGTACACATGGGACACTGTTGTATGAGTTTAACTCAATGGAGGGAAAGGCTTGGTATAAAAATTTAGCTTAAGAGACATTCCCTATTGCTCGGACCACACAAAAAATATGAGCTGATGCTAATATATTTCAACATTTTGTGTTATCGTCAAGACAGTCAAGCATATCTGCTTACCCAAAGAGTGAAAGACAGATGCCATTACTGAGTTACTCAGTGTTCAACAGGAGTTCAAGAATGCAGCATGCCTTGCTTGATCCACAGATCACATGCCAGATTACAAAGGTTGCTTCCACAGATAATATTAAAAATATCAGCACATGTATAAAATAAAATTGCTTAATTGCTTCTAAAAGACAATATAACCAATAGAACAGAGTGAATTATTTATCTACAGATTATCTGGAAGGTCAAATAGTGGGCAAGGATGCATAGATACAGCCTTAATTTACAAGGAAAAATCACCAGTTCATTCAGAAGAAAAAAAAATCATTGCCACCCCTGTCTCACTGAGAATTCTGCTCTAATGCTTCAGGTTTCTATGGAATACCTGACTTGCTCTAGGTAAAGGTGCCCCACTCAGGGGCTCCTGCTAACCAAGTGGAATCACTACGTCAAGGGAATCATCTTCTAGCCGACTAGAGTGGTGGCATCTGTGACCTGCTCTTTTTCAGAACCTCATAAAGGATCCATTGGTCATGAAAGCATACATCTAGACTTTGATTACTGACACTGATTGGGGACAAAAGACATCAGAAGAAGTACACAATGTTAGCAGGAGACAGAGGCAAATATACAGACCTTATGCTTTTGATTTAACATCCCTCTCCTAGAGTGACACTTACATATTTTTAAAAATCAGCTGCATAATCCTATAGTCAAAATCACAGACTGCTGGAGTCCATGCTTCACGTAATCATTTTAGGTCTAGGTCTAATTATTACAAAATGCTTTCTACTATGTTCATCAAGGGGAAAATATACAGCATTCAACATGCCAAAGAACTAAAAAAATAATTACTGAAGAATATGAAATATTCCTTTTCATAAAATATGTGTTGATCAGATTCCTTTGGGAATTCTATAAATTGTACTAGGATAAAATGATATATTACATGCCTATTTTAGAGAAAGGCAAGACTATTAAAACTAAAAAGGAAACTCATCTAGTTTTCTAAATGTTATCGTGGCTGTACTTTTTTTCCTCGAACTACATTATATATAAATTGATGTCTAGTAAAACTGAAGGCAAATTGTAGAAATTTAATGACTAAGGATCAACTTTGGGTTAACTTTACTTTCAAGCAGTGATTAACTTGAGTTTTTTGCCTCACGTTGGAAATCGCCACATGGAGGGGCTTGCCTGGTACCAAGTGATTATAATGACGACAGTAGAGTGAAGTGGTGCTTTTTTCCTCTAGTATGTGAAAACTGGGAGTTGCTGAAATCCAAGCATGCAGAGGGGACAACAAAGGGTGACTAAGGAAGAGGAAAGAGAAGAAAGGATCACAGGACAGCAGGAAAGCAGGTCATTCCACCCAGCAGTGTCTCGGACAAGCATCAGGAGCAGGGAGAGGAACCTGCTCCTGGGCAGCGCCTCCGTGTACTCACCGAGTGGAGGGAAGCCCCGAGCGGGGCTTGTATCTCGGCTGCTCTCACGGCTGGTATCGCGGCTGCACCCCTGACTCATGCTGGGTCGAGGGATACGGCTGCTCCGTGCTAGCGTGCAGCATGAGGGGTTTCAGAGAAGGTGAACAAGTTTAATGAAGACAGAAAACTCACAAAACGTCAGTCACATTCGGTTAATGTAATTATGACATTGTCCACCCTGGGAGTCCAGGACTGGGTCATCTATCCGCGCTGAGGTCTGATTGTTGTACCAACAAAGGGGAGTCTGGATAAATGGAATTACGCTCAGTGCCTCAGAAAGCTGGGAACTTTGTGTGAAGGAAGAATTACACCTAAAGGTAAGATGAAAAGAAACCTTTCCAAAGAACAAACTGGCTTCCTAAAGCACAAGATCAAAAGCTTTTGGTTTTTATGGCTTTGGCAAACTTCGACAAGAGGACAAATCACCAAAGTTGTTTTCATAGGTATCTGGTTCTTAAAAGACAATTCAATTTGGATTAATAATCCCTGAAATCCACAAACTCACCCAATTAAAAGAAAGAAGGCTAGCCTCTCCCAGGCCTTCTTTAAACAAGAAGCCTTAAAAGGCTTGTATAACTGGAGAGATAGCCAACTTGAGTAAGAGTATAGGTGCTTCAGACATACTTAATGACCTAAGCCAACAGAAGTAAAGAGACTTCTATCTTTTCATTTTCTGATGCCAACATTTTAAATGTGCTGCTTCTACAGAAATCCAAATAGAGTTGCCTGCAGTCCCTTCTAAGCACCTCCACCGATCCAGTCTTACACACCAAGCCTACACCAAGTGGACTGATAATCTCAATATTCAGGTGAAAGATCCCTCCACTGATCTGAGGCCAGCTAACTATGATTATGTACAGATAAAGTTTATTATTCTCATGTTTTAAACACTGAGATTATAAGACATATTAGCATGCATTGGCTAAGGTCTAATAATAATATGGCTGAAGCTCAGAAAGACCATGATACCCTTGTTTCTCAATTTAATCTGTGAAAACAGAAATAAATTACTGACAATATATTCCAAAACAACATCACATACTGATGTGTGTAGGTGGAATGCCTAACATACCAGCTTACAAAGACTACATATTTCCATCTAGTGAGCTCCGTCACTTCCAGACTGCACAAAAATGGCTTTCCTGGAGGTTTGGGAAACTGTAAACTTGACCCACAGATGTAAAAACAAATACATTATCTATACTGCAATGAGTACACCCTATTATTTTAGAGCCAAGATTTATTGTACAAACTATAACAAGAATGTACTACTAACCAGAATCTTGAAACTCACTGAAGTTTTGTGAAGTATATGAAAGTGAAAAATGAAGTCAAATTCCTCTTGTGCTCAGCTGCTCAGTGCATGGTTGAAAAGACCCTGAAGGTTTGTAAACGACATCCAAATGCTTAGTACTTTTCAGAGAAGGAAAGGTCTGGCACATGAATGCAATCTGAGCAATTAGGCAAACAGAGTGTCACTGGAATTTCACTAGAAATCCCTAAAAACTCTCCTCAATTTTGTCAGAGTGACATGGAACCCCAAATTTTCACTCCATGTAGTAGTGACTATTTAATTAACAATTCTTGATTACACTCTAAATAGCTCCTGCGAGGAGGCAAAAGCACTAGGTGCCAAATTAAATCCTTTAAAAAAAAAACTAAAGGGACTGGGGCTGGGGCTCAGAGGTAGCGGCACTTGCCTGGCATGTGTGAGGCACTGGGTTCGATTCTCAGCACCATATATAAATACATAAATAAAATAAAGGTCTATCAACAACTTTAAAAAAAAAACCAAAAAAAAAAAAAAAAAAAAAAAAAAAAAAACTAAAGCATCTACCAACCCGACTAATAGAGAAATTTCCTAAAATGTACAAAGCAATACTGCTAATGACCAACGCTATATCTGAGTTATGAAGAGACCTCTTCAGGTCCAAGCTAACTTACTGATCCAGCCACTTGTCCTCTCTAGGTCTCAGCCTCCCCTTACAAAAATAAGAAAGAATCCCATCATTTAACAAAAGAGAGCTATGAGATAATGCATATATGTATATACTTCTGAGTTTTGTGCTGAGTGGCATATATGAAAATCTTGTCTTCATCTACCATCCACTCCAAACAGATATTCAAACAGAAAATAAAAACAGTATTCAGCCAGGCATAGTGGCACATGCCTATAATCCCAGTGGTTCGGGAGGCTGAGGCAGGAGGATCCTGAGTTCAAAGCCAGACTCGGCAAAAGTAAGATGCTAAGCAACTCAGAGAAACCCTGTTTCTAAATAAAATACAAAATAGGGCTGGGGATGTGGCTCAAAGTGCCCTTGAGTTCAATTCCCGGTAACACTCCTACCACCCCCCACACAAAAATACAATATTCATAGTTTTGATTGTAAAAGCATGCTTAGTTGAGCATTTCATAACTGTTTCTTCTTCTTCTTTTATTTTTTTAAATATTTTTTAGTTGTAGTTGAACACAATACCTTTATTTATTTATTTTTATGTGGTGCTGAGGATCGAACCCAGCGCCTCGCACATGCTAGGTGAGCGCTCTACTGCTGAACTACAACCCCAGCCCCTCTCAACTGTTTCTTCTTAACATGCTTGATAACTTCTTTATTTTTACCCAGATCCCAACCCTTTCCTTGAGTTCATATATATGCTACAACAGTGGGAAATAAAAGTTCTCTCTTTCTCAAATGCTGAGAAGCCTTGAAATGCTACTTGACTGGTTTTCATTTCCTGATCCTCTACCCCTACCTTCACTCTCTCTGGTGTGAATCTGGTTTATAAAGACAGTAAAGAGAATCAATAGGGATAAACAGATGGGATCTGAAATAACTGCACATGTAAACTTAACAAGGCCCACCTTCCTGTTATTTAACCCAGAGTTCACACACCTGCTTGGGCTGACAGGCTCCTTTGTCATATGGCTAGTAGTAGCTTGGAGAATTCTGTTTATAATTTGTGGAAGTGTGCCCAGAGTTGCCCCAAACCTCATTAAAGTACATCTGATAGTGACTCCAATTGTTTGAATGTTTTAAATCACAAGAGGAAAATCACCCACCAACTTGTAACTATTTCCAGAGCCTAATAATCTACAAGGAGGATTTAAAATAAATATATAAATAAATGATTTTTACAGACTCATAATAAAGTGACCAAAATTAAAAAAAAAAAAAAAGATCAATAATAAGTATCTAAACTGAACATTCTATGTTCTATGTAAGAATAAGATATGGAGAAGGCATAAGGGAAAGAAACAAGGAAAGCATACTTGCCACTTGAACTTTCTAAAAGCAGTATTCCCAGGTTGCTCTTCAGTCTTTTGCTTACATAAATATACTAAGAAGCCTTAAAAAAAACCACTCGCTTGGTTTTCACTTCCTGATACTCTACTTTACCCTTCACAGTGTTTTAATGGTAATTCTGACTTTTAGCTTCTAAGGAAGGATCCAACAAGAACTCATACCCAAAGCCTAGTATAAAAGGATTTATACCAGCCTAAGTATAAAAGGATTAATGAAAAGTACTAGAAGTTAAACACTTGAAACATCTCAAGGTCTACGTGTTTTCATGTCACAATTGTCTAATTTCTTAGTTGAAATGAATTATTTTTAAATTCCTGCAATATATTTTTAATCAGAAAATCTTAAGACACTTTAAATAAATATCCATAGAATGTAAGCTATAAAAATGCCAAGTGTGCCTTTTATAGCCTTCATAATAGATAAACAGGAAACAAAGGCAAGCAGCCAGATAAAATTGCTATAGGTGCTGGCTATTCATGCCATTTTATTATCTGTAAAGTCTTCACTGTCTTTAAAACACACAAAAATGAAACAATTTACAAATGTATTTTACCACTGATTAGGTAGCTTGTGAAGAAATAACCTGCCAAGAGAATAGAAGGATTTATTTTGTTTCTTGGTTATCCAACAGGAATTATGCTTAAGAAATCTTAAATGCCAAAAAAGAACCTTGGCATCAGTTTTAAAACAAATAAGAAAAAAAAGTTAGTTAAGAAATACAATTTCAAACAAAAAAGGTACAATCGAACCAAACATAATTTGTAGAGAATTAGAAATCATTATCATTGCAATTCTAAACTAGTTTAGATATCATTAAAATTGTTGAATTAATTGTTTTGGAGATTGTGAAAAAAAATTCTTAAAATATCCCTCTTTTTTGAATATTTGTATTTAAAATTGCTGTACAACAAACCAAATGTTTAGACACACACACGTATCCAGTATACACTAAATGATCATAAAGATAAATAATTTATTGCTGAAAAATGCTAATATATCTGCTACCCTATAAATAGAATCTTTAAACAGTACTATAGGAATAAGCAGACAGAAAAATTTTGTTCAGGTATTTCTTTATATATGTGTATTCTCAATGTGAAAAAAATTTAAATAAAATATCTTCTTTAACCAGAACAGTATGTATGACCTCAAAGCTTCATTGTTCACTAATCCTCTTAATCAGCATCAAGGAAACAACTTCAAAATAATATAATACTTTAAGTAACAGCTCTGTGGAAGAGACAAAGCTCCTTTTTAATTCTACTGATGCTTATTAATACTGCTTTTAAGAGTTTATAAAATGTTGTCTTTTCCACTATTCACAACATGAATATCATAGTAAGACCTTGGAATATCAGATCTTAGAGTTATATTGGAAGCTGGATTACTTCCTAATTTCAAGAAAGTAAAAATAGCATCTTTAATAATTAAACACAAAACGAAAAGTTCCTAAGCAAAAAAGAATTTTTAAAACAATAATACTAGTGTGGCTTGCACCCATTCTTTAAACTTCAGCAATTAGAACTGCTGAAATCTCACCTAGATTTAAAATCAAATGTATTTTCCAAACCAAATCAGATCTGAACACTGGTATATTGCATCATCAGATGAGAAATTGAAGTATTCTAGCTTTGGCCTTTTCTCTGGTTGCTGACACATCAATACCCAAATTTGTCAGCTCAGAGATGATGCTCTGTCATGCCCAGAGAAGTCAGCATCATGGAGAATTAAAGAAACCACTAAATACTTTTGCCTTGCTTGGAAATAGGAGTTCAAACCAAACTCTATGTGTTCTTAGATATTTGTCCCTGCCTTCTCGTAGCTCAGAGGGCCTTCTGGGGTCTTTGTGAGCTGAACCCCACCGGTCCTTCTGTCCTCCAGTTCCACACCCCTTGGCCATAGTCAAATGAATTGCTCAGGGTTCCCCCTTCTGCTTGACTCTCCCACTTTTGCATCTCTCTCCCCTTAGAACTCTTTCCCCTATCCTCCCTCCCCTGTTAACCCTGTACTTCACAATAGGACTTATTCTGGGAAGCATCCCTTAACAGGAAACCTGGGAGATCTGGGGTAGATAAAGGCCAAGACATCCCTTTTTTATGGACCCAGAATAAACAGTCTTAGTATTTGCCATACAGTTTTGCATTTCCACCTCTTATCAATATATAACAAAGACTCCAGTCGGAATCTAAATCTAGTTCATTTATCTTCTAATTATCGGATCTAATGAAGTTCCCAGTACATTACAATAAATATTCAAGTCAAAATTATTGAGAAGATAAATGAATAAATGTGAAAGATAAGCCAACAGGACTTAAGGATACGATACTCTGGTTTTATAGTAACAGATTTTTACCTTAGAAAGCAGATACTGATGTGATAAAAAGTATAAATTTAAAATTTTTTGTATTCTATCACAAAAGACTTCTAATTTTATATAAAAATGTAGCACACAAATTAGATTTTAGTAGAATAAAAGATCTTTAAGTGCAGAAGTAATTCATATGACTCATATAGAATTACAGAAACTAAATACAACACAAAAATAAATATTATCTTCATCAATTCCTAGCTTTTAGGTTTCAACAAAATCCTGTCAAAAGTAACTATTCCTATTCCTTGACCACAGGTTTCACCAAATTAAAGATAAAAATCAAAATAAATGGGGACCCTAAAAACTGGCTTTGAAAGTCAATATAGGTCAATGGCTATTTAGTGTGAAATTAGTGAAAAGAGGGAAAACCTCTGCCTACTTCCCCAATTCCAATGCTTTGCAAAATGACATAAAACACGAATCTATAATGATGAAATTCTTTCACATCAATTTGAACAGTAACTCCCACAGTTTTTTGGTTTTGACACTTCAACGTGTCATAACCTGGATAAAGCACAAATCAAAATGTCTTTTCAACACAGCCAAAATAATAACTTGAGTTAAAAAATAGATCTCTATTTCTTACATTAGACACAGTTATTAGATTACAATAAAAATTGTGACCAAACTGGAAATGGTGTTCCAAGGTATTTGAGGATCCTTACCTAATCCTATTCGGTTTGGACTTGTTTCACGGCTACACCCCTGACTCCTGGGAATCTTGCTTCGTTTTTCTGAAGATGGTGTCACAGGTGGGCCTCTCGAAGAACCACCAGCAAGTCCACCATAGCCACTTCCCAACAATTTCCCGGGGGAACTCGACCGACTGCCAGCTAAAAATGAAGCAATACAGAAATGAATGATGGATGTAAATTGACTAATAGATTACAACAATTTCAAAATCAAGTTTTTATATATCAATTTTGATTAAATATGAAAAGAATTTTATATAAAATAGATTTTGTTGGTGGTAATACTACTTTTTAAGAAATGTATGCACATAAAAGAATATCATAAAAAGATCACATCCATGCTTAGAAGAGTTACTGGTGGAATTCTACAAAGTTGCACAATTTCTGACTCAAAAACTGAAGGCAAATGTTAGGCAAATGTTCTACCTCTGAACTATATCCCCTGTCCCTATCATTTTGGGTTTTTATTCTATCAGAGTATGTTAAAAATTTAAGTGTAACTACCAGAAGAACAGAAATATAACTGTAACAGAAATCTGTTAAGCATTAATTAGGAAAAATGGATAAAAAAAATTGCCATTAATTTAACAAATGGAAGGGGGAAAAAAGGAGGAGAAATAATTAGAAACATGGGTTTAAAAACATTCACAAACATTTCAGTAATCATAACAAAGGTGGCCAGATTAAATTCATCTACTAAAAGACAGGGCTTCTTGAAATGATTTAAAAACAAACAAAAAAACACATGCTGTTTTTTAAGAGTCAAATAACACATCTACAGAAAAACAAAGAAAAAACAGAATAAAGTACAGCATTTAAAAAGGATAGAGAAGGATATTTAACACTGATTTAAAAAAATAACTTTCTACGAAGGTCATAACTACAAACGTTCATGCTCCAAACAATATAGCTTTGAAATATAAAACATAAAAAAGATTAAAATGTAGGGAAAAAGTCATAATTACTAACAATGTCAAGAAAGACTAACAACCCTCTCAGACAAACTGACATAGCAAGCAGATTTAATTCTATGTGTATGTGTTTTGAGTATACGTGTATATACAGTCACATGCTGCGTAACAATGTTTTGGTCAATGACAGATCAGAGCAGTAGTCCTGTTTGATTATGTGGCCTGGTGATGTTGCCATCTCAATTTGTGTAAGCATACTCAGTGATATTCTCTTATCAACAAAATCACCTAACAATGCATTGCTCAGAGTGCTTCCTTATCTTTAAGCAACCCCACAACTGTGTGTGTGTGCGCGCGCACACACACACACACACACACCTCCTATATACATTATCCCAGCAGATGAACTAACTGCATACTAAGCCTCAATGCAAGTTTCAAAACAATCTGCAAAAGTGGAAATCACATAGACCATATTTCCTGGAAAATATGCAATACAACTGGAAATTATAAGCAACATGGTAATTTTTACTAATAGCTAAGTAGCTAAATACCAACCTAACCATTTCCTGTAGGAAAAAATTTTCTGTCAAACAGCAAAATTTTTAGCATTATACCAGTGTACACCCTAATGATCATTAACTTGGATCATGTCCTTAAGCAGAAAGGTAATAAAATTCTAAAATGCAAAGCATACATTATTATGTACCAAAACAGAATGGTCTGCAGGGCGGGGTGGGGGTGGGGGTCCTTTGAAACAGTACTTACCTGGAAATTTTACACACAGACAACACGCAATATATATTTTTTAAATATATTAAAATTTATATTTCAAAAATTTACATTTCATTTAGTAAAACTACTATCATTCATATGAATCAGCTAGGTGACTATTTGCAAAAAAAAAACCACTTTAAAATGATTTAACTACATGATTGTGAAAGTCACAAAAATCAATAATACACATTACCATGAAGAACTGACTCAGGACCTATTAATTTTGCCTATAAAATTTGAGCATATAAATAAACTGCTAAGCTACGTAAAAGAGGAAAAGAAATCCATTTCAAACTCTAGTATTTGAACATACAGAAAAATGCAGGAGATTAATTAAGCTCATAAAAAAGAAAAATTAATATTGTGCAAAGAACACGGGGTGAGGGAGAATGCAAAAAAACAAAAAAGGCAAGAAGAGATATGGCTTACCACCAGCAGGATTAGCAGATCTGGATCCTTGATTATGAGAGCAGACCAAAGGACAGGCAAAAGTGGATTAAAAGACAACACAATATAGCAGGTCAGCATGCAACACAACGTAAATGTCTCATCAACAAACACTTCAGCAAAATAGCTATTTTTCCTGGGACTAATTCCTCCTCATCTACTTATGTACATGTGTCTATTTTATACTCATCATACTATATTAGCATTTACTTCACAACTGTTCGTAAAACATTAGTCTACAATGTGCCTGCCAGGCACAGTGTTAGGGTCAAGAGTTGTGGAAAAGAATAAGATCAGCATCTCACCTTTCCAGAGAACATCTCCCTCTCCAGGCCTAAGCAATATGAGGGAAGTGAGCATAATTTGCTCATTTGTGTATCACTATCATCTTCAACAGAGTAAGTATTCGACATGTATCGATGATTGGAAAGAAACTGCAACTGACTAATTTCACCTGCATGTTCTACCACTTTCTTTAATCCACAAATATTTAAAATATGCCAATTATTAAGGGCTGTAAATCTAATATTAATAAAATGTACTTAGTATTAAACAGGAACTATCAATTCTGTTTTATATACATATGTACATATACATATAGGTGCATTTATGTAGATTTCTTATTGAAATAATTGCTAAAATTATTTAATTTATACGCATAGGCTTACGGTGCAGGCTTAACCATATGCTGCTGTTTGGTGGTCTCCCTTCCTGTGGGTTAGTCAGGCAAGTAAAATAAAGCTAAAGAGGTTTAAAGTGGAGCCCTAGGGCCAGCTTCAGTATGTTGATAAGTATACAGAATTAAAAAGCTCTACCCCACTGAGTCTCTCTAGAGAAGGAATTTTGATTTTCACCACTCCCTAAGCACAAGTAACAAACGGATTCCTAAAACCTGTAGTAGGGAGGGAGGGATACAGTATTGACCTAGCTGAGGCAGGAACCCTGCAAAGGCCAATGCCAATGAACAGCAGACTAAAAGAAATGCTTAATACTGTTCAACCTTCTTCTCTACAGAAGGAAATAACACTGCACAGTTAAAGGCAAAGATGGTTCTTATTGGACTAAATTTCTTTATATTGACCTTCATTACAAGACTTGAAAATTTCTGGTCAAGAAGAGTTATTCACAGTAAGATCTGACCAATGTTTATGAGGACATGGCTGGACATTCCAGGAATCACAAAAATTCAACCCAAGAATGAGTTGGGGTGCAGCTAGTTGCCAAGGCAGAAGCTTCTGGGTAATACCTACACCCAGATCTGAATGGAAAACCCAGAGAAGTAAGGCTTTCTTCGCTTAACAGAGTCTATCTAGCCTTACAGTATTCCCCATCACAGAAATCCATCCCTAGATTTCTTTCCTAAGCCTCATATTGGTCATGGATAAAGGCCACTTGATTCAGGCTGAAGCCAATATGGTTCTAATACCTGTTTCTGTTTACTGAGTGTCCATCACAGGCTAGCTTCATATTTCTTAATAAATCCTCACAAAAGCCCCATGCGGGTGGGCTTTGTTTCCACTCCATTTACAGACAGTGAAACAAAGGCTCACCAAGTTAAAAGATTCATCCAACATCCCACTGGAGCCAGGATATAAAAGGAATCAGGTTTGTGTGACACTGAAGCACGTGTTTGTTGCATACTGTACTGCACCTTACCACAGATGTCAGAAAGATTCTGTAGCCTCACTAGAGGCAGCAATGGGACTGACCTTCCACTATTCTTGGCAAAAAGATCTAAACTTTTTAACATGAGGACCACAGTTGCCAAAAGGGACATGGAAAAGAATCTAAATTCATGGGATTATAATAGGCATTCTCAATACTAAGCAAGATCCCAAGGTTTGGCTGTAGTGAGTACCCCACAAGAGCTAGACAGCTCCTGGGGACAAGATGGTGATAGACTCATGTCAGCTAAAGAAGCTAAGCTGAGGGAATGTGAATATGTGCAGCTCCTGAGGACAGGAAGACCCTTTCTCCCCACACTCCCTTTGCCCTGGGGCACGCTCTTTGTGCACAGAGGCAGCAGACCACTCACGCCTACATGGAACAGGAAAGTGAGACAGCAAGGTTGGATTCAGACACTGATCAGAGAATTAATCCATTCCAGCTACACTGCTTTCCTAGCTGAGCTCTCAAATGAACTGACTTCACATATACAGAAAAGCAATCATGGAAGCGAGCAGGGGCAGCTAGGCAAAGCAAGAGCCCACACTGATGAGAAGACAGGTGCAGGCTATAAATGTTAGCACAGAGGGTTAAAGGGGGAGCATTTAATGGATTTACTTATTTACCCCTGGAAAAAACTCAGCATTCATAATTTCTGTACAGGTTCTGCCCTGTACAGAAGGGTTCCTTGTCAATAATAAAAATGGGTCACAGAACAGATAGGTTTCAATTTGAGAGACTTCAGAATGGGAAGAGAGTATACTTTAATGCTTAAACAGCACAAGGTTTAAGTCACCTCGAAAGGACACCAGATTATGACTGGAATAATCCATTTTGTAAGCTTACCAAGAAATAATGTGATTACCACAGTATCTTAGAGCCACAAAAGTGCATCTTTCCCTTGAAATCAGTTCAAATACTGTGAACTGCTCAACTGCAGAACATGCTGTTGAATGAAACTAAGGTTATCAAGAAGGAAACTAAGGTAATCTTACGCTGAGACTGTGAAACCACTTTAGCACGACTGCGGCCCCGACTGTCAGAAGGTGTTGAAGCAACATTGGTGGCACTCCCGGAGCTTTGTCGTCTTGTGCGGATGCGACCTGGAGGACATAACAAAGCATGTTTCCGTAACATTTTCAGCAAGTGTGACCTACTTGAGAAAAGAACCTACATCATGAGCAAAGGGCACTGATGGAGTCAACCATCAGGAAGCAGGGGCTTTTTTTGAACCAAGTCTCCCCC
>NW_026000037.1:16583184-16726113 GCF_001458135.2 Marmota marmota marmota
CCCCCCCCCCCGCCCAAGTGAGATGTGATACCAGGATGATCAGGAATGACAGTTTTTCAAAAATTCTCCACAGGGCTTCTCTGATTTCAAGGGAGCACAAAATGCCTCTCCTGCCAATCCAATCAGAATTGGGTCTGACAGGGAAAACAGGAACTAATGTGAACTTCTTCTGCCTTCTTATATTGTTCAAAGTTTCATGTACCCCAGCATCTGGCAAAGCTTGCAGAAAAGAAATGCAGAAAAACAATCCCAAGGCCTGAAGGAGGCTCAAGAAAGAAAGGTAAGGAATAATAAAGAAAGCACAACATTAAAAACAAAACAAAAAAAACCCTGCAATCAATCACTTATAGTAGAAATTTAAGGAAAGATATACAAAAATTATAGAATCTACATGAAAATTAAGTTATATTGTTTACCCTATTAGAAACTATATGTCTACTTGGAATCTTCACAACGTAAGAAGAAACTGTTGCCATTTTAAGATGAGAAAACAGAGAAACAAAGAAGATTTGTTTATGTCACACGACTGGTTTGGATACCTGTGCCTGGCAGGTCAGCTGGCCTATGAATGAGGTCCTTTGATTCTCCTAAGTCACCAAAGCAGTCGGACAAAATGAACATGGAGAAATTACTGAGTCTGATTTCTTATTTTAAATTACAAAAAGATTTTTAAACTGAACATGTAGCCCATTTGGCTTAAAAACAAAAACCCTCTTTGCTACCCCCTTAAATCTTATGTCTTCCTCCAACATTTGGTAACATGATCTTAAACAAACTCAAGTGTCCAGCATTTCCTTGCATTTCTTATTTTGTAAATAAATATACGTCCATAGCCAAGAAAATACATGGCACTGTTTTGCATAATTTAAAATTTAAATTGTATCACAAGTTATATTTTTCCCTAAAATGCTCTGCTTTTGTTCAATACTGTATTTGTGAGGACACTAAGGGGATTCTTTCCATACCACTGACCAATACTCAGATTAAATTTACTTAACTCTTCTTATTGACTTACAATGCTACTTTTGTCGTCTTTTCCAAAGGTCTGACTCAATTTTTATACTCGTCACAGGTGCTTTTTAAAAAATTCTACACAGTATATTTTATTAAATTATAATTTATAACTATTATTGACATATAAAAATGTAATTAATCATTATATTTTTATCTTAACCCTAGGAATGCTGTTAAACTTTTACCAATTCCACTGACTTGTATATAGACTATTTGGAGGTATCAAAACAGAATGTTATCTACAAATAAGACGCCAACTGCTCCCCTTCAAATCATTTAATTTTTTTGCCGTTAATTGGCTGTCTTAGTCATGTATCACTATGCTAAATAAAAGCAGTGAGGGTAGACAGGCATTGGTGACTCAAAACCAGATTTAAAACCAATTCTGAGCCAGGCATGGTGGCATACTATAATGCCAGTGACTCAGGAGACAAGGGCAGGAGGATCACAAATTTGAGGACAGTCTTAACAACTTGGTAAGACCTTGACCCTGTCTCAAAAAAAAAAAAAAAGAAAGAAAAAAGAAAAAAAAAGAAAAAGAAAGAAAGAAAAGAAAAGTGAGGTGGTGGGGCTTGGCTTGCTGGGGATATAGCTCAGTGGTAGAGCACCCCAATAGTATGAAAAAAAATATATCTGGAATGTCACAGTATATACAATCTTAACAGGTTAAGAATATTCATTTCTATGCTAGTAGCTAAGAACTTTTGTCATAAATGTTCTTTGAAGTTTCTGATGCTCTGCATCTTCTGAAATAAGAGCTTTTTAACTGAATGTGAACTAAACCTGGGATATACCATGTGGTCATGTCATACACACACACCACAGAGAACATGTGCATTGCACTCTAATGCTAAGGTTAAACCAGTGAGAGGAGTTCCTTCCTTTTCTGTTCTTTTTCTTAAGATTGAAATTTTTCAACACCTGAGACAACTTGTATACATAACCATCTGAGTGAGCATGGTAAGTATCTATTTTTTTAAAAAAAATTTTACCACATAACTAATTGTATATATTTATGGAATAATTTGATACATTCATACAATGTGTAATGATCAAACTAAGGTAATTAGCATTTCTCGCCAATTAAACTTTAACCATGTCTTCACATTGGGAACCTCTGAACTCCTCTTTCAGGTCTTTCTAAAATGTATAACAAATTGTTAAACTATGGACTCCTTATTGTGCTGTAGAACACTAAAAATTCTTCCTCTTATCTGGCTATGTTTGGTACCTGCTGCCCAATTTCTGCCTCTCCTCTCCCCATTTCTTTTTTGGGAGGTGTAGGGTAAGAGAGTTTTAACAGATTTTTTAAAAATTGCTTTTATTTTTTAAACGCATGACAGTGGAATACATCACAATTCTTATTATACATAAAGAACATAATTTTTCATATCTGTATATAAATTATGTTCACACCAATTCATGTCTTCATACATGTACTTTGGATAATGATGTCCATCACATTCCACCATCCTTGCTAACCCACTGCCCCTTCCCTTCCCCTCTTCCCTCCCCTCTGCCCTATCTAGAGTTTGTCTATTCCTCCCATGCTCCCTCTCCCTACAAGTTTTAACAGATTAAACTACTTAATGTAGTCTTACAACTACTCAAATTGTTTGTCTTAATAAAACAGTTTTGGGTTTTCCTGAAATTTGTCTATAATTATTTTTTAAATTATCAAAATAAGTTGTCTCCTACTGATCCACATTTTCAACTACTTTATCTTCATAGTTAACTTGTACCTTTTTTCTGCTTCAATTGACATTTCCCAAAGTTTGCAAATTTTATTAGTTTTCAAAGAATTGAATTTTATGTTTCTTAACCCTCGCCACTGAGTGTTTATTTTCTATTTTATTAGTTTTTACTCTTATCTTCATTATTTTCTTCCTACCCTTCTCTGGGTTGGCTTTGTTTGCTTTTCTAATAGACTGAAAATCAACTCCTAAATTAGTCTCTTCTAATATAAATTTAAGACTATGAATTTCCCTCTAAGCTTTGTTTTTGCTTCACCCCACAAAACCTGATAGGAGTTCAGCACATTGTCCTATATTTAAAAAATATACACTATGAATTTCATTTGATAATGTTTTGCTTTGGAAAAATGAATGGGATCATATTTCACACTTTGTGTCATTAAAAACAGCAAATGGACCTAAGATTAAAATGCAAGGGCTGGGGCTGTAGCTCAGCGGTAGAGCGCTTGCCAAGCACATGTGAGGAACTGGGTTTGATCCTCGGCACTGCATAAAAACAAATAAATTAAATAAAGGCATTGTGTCCATCTACAACTAAAAAAATTTTTTTTTAAAAAATGTGAAATTTGTGAAACCATAAATGTTCTAAAAGGACACATGGAAATACTTCTTTGTAACACAGTGAAAAACTTTCTATGATCTAAAAGAAGTAAAAAAAGACTGAGGGCTGAAGGTGTAGCTGAGTGGTAGAGCACTTGCTTAGCATGTATGAAACCCCAGGATCGATCCCCAGTGGCGGGAATTAATAAATCAATAAATTACCTAATATTTTTTAAATCCAAGCATGTCAAAAAAAAGAAAACCATGAGCAAATTCAAGAAAAAGTGAAATTAGGAAAATTTTTTTGCAATTTGTATCACAAAGGGCTCATTTCCTTAATATATAAAGGGGTCCTAAGAATTAATAATAAGTCCTACAACCAGTGGCATGCTGGTTTAAGAATAAGTGGAGGGATGTCCTACTGATTTGCAATGTTTTCCAATTACCATGGTGCAACTATTGCCGCCATGGTCCATTTGAGGCTATGGAACATGATTTTAGAAATCTTACAAAATCCTAAAAATTTAACAACTGGCTTTTGTGAACTGCTACAAGCCAAGCTCAAGAATAACGCTGCCATAGAAAAATGGGCAAAGACCAGGAATAGAGAATTAAAAGAGAAAACAAAAATGGCTCTAAATGTATGAAAAAGTGCTCAGACTCACTATAATAAGAAAAAACTTAAGATGCCATTAAGAATACCAGTTATCACCTACCATACTGACAAAAACATCTAGAATTTGGTGACATTCTGGCATGTGGGGAAGCAGATACTCTACACTGATGAGAGTGAACATTAGAATAGCCCCCACAGAGAAATATTTGGCAACAGCTATCACAAAAGTATATACATACTTCTGACTTAACAACTCTTCTTTGGGTAATTTACCCACATGCAAAGTAATGGATATAAAGGTTAATCTTGGAAGCAGTGTTTGTGATATGAAAACACCAGAAACAACCCAAATGCCCATCAATAGGGGAGTGGTTAAATAAACTCTGTCCATACAGTGGGATATAATGTCATAGTAACAATGAATGAGGAGGTCCTGATTCAACATGGAAAGACCTTAACACCTAATAAGTGAAAATAAACAAGATGCAGAATAGTGTGTGTAAACACACTACAAAATTTTTTATATTTGCTATTATATACAAATATAAAAATATAAGAAACTTAGGGTAATAAGGAAATTAAGACAAGGGTTACATTGTTGTGGCCTGGGGAAAGAGGTAGAAAGTAAGCAAATGAAGGACGAAAACTGGGGAATCTTTTAACTGGGAATCTTTAGCCTTTTTATGTTTTCTGAGTTTTAAACTGTGAATATATTACCTTTTCAAAACTCCATATTTTATAAATCTCCCACTGTATGGATGAATTTGCAAATACATATTAATACATTTTGAGGCTATTTTAATTAGGTTCATAAAAGTCTAGAACTATAATCTTAATTATTTATTAAAAGTTTTATTGGTACATTGTAATCCTCTTTAATAATGCTTTTTTTCCTTTTTGGTCTACTAATAATTCCTCAATAGCTTTCTTCTATATATTTCCCAGTCCATCTATAGTCTTTTAATTTGGATTTGTCCCCTTACATATCATATAGCTAGATCTTTAACAACAACAAAGAGTCTAATCATCTTCTTCATTTAAATGAAGAGTCTGGTTCACTGGAGTTGACTTTTGCCAGTTTATATGTATGTTTTCTATTTGTCTTGATTTTTCATTTTCCTTTGTTTCATTCTTTTGGTCTAGTTTAAAAAAGATGTCGTATACTTTACTTTCTTTAAAGTAGTACTCTTACAGTTGAAATAATATTATTTAAAATGCAGCTTCTGTTAATCATAATTTTGAGGGAATGGAGTAGTTTAAAGGGCTTGCTTCTTTTCAAAAATCAAATCTTTTAAAGACAGATTCGAATGCAGTTGTAAGAAATGAAAGAGAGTTTCTATGTGATTGTTCCCTGTTTCTCTCAATGGTAACATGTTACAAAACTATAATAAAATAAAAAAACAGGATGTGGACATGGATAAAATTCATTGATCTGATTCCAATTTCCCCAATTTTATATATATTTCTTTAATTCTTCTGATTGCTTCCAATATCTTCTTTTTTTGTCTCTGGTGCTCTTTAATTTCACTCTGGTATGTTTGTGAATTTTTTATTCTGCTTGGGATTTCGTGAATCTCTTGAATCTATGCTTAATAACTCTCACCAATTCTGTAAAATTCCCAACTGTTCTCTGTGTGAACACTGTCTCATTCTCAATTAGACATGTTAAATTTCTTCATGTAAATTAAACTCTGCCATATTTTCCAACCTGTCTTATAAACTGGACAATTTCTACCAAATTCATGAATTCTGTTTTCAGCTTCCATGATTCTGTTCAATAGAACTGCTCAGTTTTTAATTTTAAACACTGGCTATAGTTTCATTTCTAGAAGTTCATTTGTTCTTTTTCAAAACTTGTTTGGTGATTCCTTACAGTCTTTTTACTCCATTTCTAAAAATTTTTTTATTGTTTGAAATACTAATACACAAAATGATCACTTTTTCAGGGGGGGACTTTATGAGAATTCTTTAAGATATAATTTGAAGCGGAATTCCATCAGAGAGGATCTATGCTTACTTCTGCTAGTGTTCATGTGGACACAAGTAATTCACAGCCAGTTTAAAATGATTTACCCATTTGGCCTTTTTAGACCACAAAGGCAGTATAAATTCTGATCAGAAACTTGCAAGAAGGCTGCCTCATGGCTGCAAATTCTTAGTGGACCATTAGTACTTCCCCCACCAACCAATACAAAGCTAATATGGGCAAATTTCCCATTGTCCTCTGTCCTCTTTGGCTTAGAAAAGTTAATATCTTGTTCACTGATGATAATATAGTCTCTGATGGGCCTGTATTTACCTCTGTCTACATGTTGTATAGTTATCACAGCAAATGCCCAAGGGCCCCAGGGATCAGACGATAATTTAGCGTGGAAGCCAGCTTTGGCCATCACTTCTAGGGCTCCTGGGTTTGGAGCAGGGTGGCTTCACAACTTTTATTCCAAATCAGTGATGCCCAATTGGGAGGATCATTCGCCTACTAAATTCTCTTATTAAACTTGCTAGGAAATACGAGTTTCTTTTTTTCTTTTAAACACTTTAAATACAGTTATTTCATATTCCATCTAACAGATCCTTAAATTTTAGGAGTTCATACTTTTCTTACTCTTTTTCTTTGTTCTCACATGTTATGAATATAATTTTGGATTATGAGCTGATGTTTGGCTAATTTTAATGTGTGGAAATCCTGAGGAGTCAGATATGAGAGTGGCTTCCTCTATGGAGGCTCAGCATTTGCTCCTGTCAGGTGCTTCTGGGGTCTACAGATGTTGATCACTTTCAATTGATTCATCAGTCCAGGGCTTCCCAGACACCACAGGTAATGGAGAGGGGGAGCAAAAACAACTTAGTTGTTAAGTATACAGCTCAGTTATAAATTATTATGGAAGGTTGTTTTCTCCTGCATCTAGGACAATGTCAAGACAGACATCATGGCACTATATAGACAGTTTTCTTTTTTCCCACTAGTGCACCTTTCATGGCTATATGGTCCCTCAACAATTCTGGCTTCATGTCACCTTGGGTGAGGTAAGGTCTTGTCTCCTGTCTGCCTCAGTGATTCACATTACTAAGTATGTCTTCAGAGCAGCCTTAAATTAGTTGAAGCTCATCACACCGCTTTGTGGCCCTCTTGCTTGTGAACCTTTCTTAATTGTTTTGGGAATACAGCTGTGCAGTTTAAAGGACCTCTGCTGTGTTGTACTTTAAAGAAAGAGGTGTTTTTTTGCTTGATTTCCACTCTGTTGGGCTGGCAATATTACTATAAGGGCCTGAAAATGTTTTAAGAAATGATTTACAATGCTCTGGGGTTCTAGGAAGAACAAAGTCTACTAAATAACTGCAAAAACCAGTAAGAATATACTTCAGCTCTATAATATGATCTATTAAGTGACACAGACAGAAGAAAGAAGACAGATGTGAAAGAAGAAATAACAGCATAGTAAGAGCAATAAAAATAAGAGATAAATAACTACAAAACAACAAAGAAAAATTCTAGAGGGAGGAACAAGAGATGCACCAACAAACCAACATGACCAGAGAAAAGCAGACAAATGACCAGAAAAACAAAAGAACTGCAGGAGAGCAAAGCCTTCAACATCCCTGGAATAAACAAGTGTTTCTATCTTGCAGCTTTTTAATACTGATACTAAGGATTCCATTCGATCCCACTGTCATTCTTCTAGAAAAGATTCCAAAATGGGAACTGAAACCTGGGTACTAGGTTTAACTTGTAGGCATAGATTATCATCAGGTTAACCTTAGGCAACTGGAAAACCACTAGATGGCTTCATATCAGTGGGCTTTTTGTCCGGTTTCAAAAATTTCAGGGCTGGGGTTGTGGTTCAGCGGTACAGCACTTGCCTAGCACATGTGAGGCCCTGAACTCGATCCTCAGCACCACATAAAAATAAACAAATAAAATAAACGTATTGTGTCCAACTACAACTTAAAAATAAATATTTAAAAAACTTTTTTCAGCAAATTCCCAATTTATGATTTATAAAAATTAAAAGGTTTTCTTAAGTAAATCTCTTATTCTAATTACATTAGGACACCTTGGCATACGTATGTCGGTTTTATACCTCATTGCCTGGGGACACAATTAAACAAACCTCAACTCAAATGTAGCATTTTAATAGAACCAAAATGTGAAAACTTGATCAATTATACATTTTTTAAAAAATTTTCTTCCTTTTTTTTTTTTTTTTTAACACAATACCTTTATTTTTATGTGGTGCTGAGGATCGAACCCGGGCCCCTCCCGTGCTAGGCAAGCACTTTACCACTGAGCCACAATCCCAGCCCATCAATTATACATTTTACCACCTGTACTAACTACTAACCTCAAAGAAAACTTTAATACTTTCTTAAAAAAATATTTGTTTTTTAGTTATAGATGGACACAATATCTTTAATTTGTTTTTATGTGGTGCTGAGGATTGAACCCAGCACCTCACACATGCTAGATGAGCACTCTTCCTCTTGAGCCACCACCGCAGCCTTTATTTAATACTTTTAAGAAGAAAAATGTAAAACAATCTTACCACTCTTTTACTTCTATATTTAGACATATGCATTTTTTCCATTGTCTAAAAAGGCCAATTACTTAAACTTCAGAGTTCTTGGATAAACAGACAGCAATACCAAATGTTAGTAAAACTGAACTAAAATGTAAGGTTTGTTTCCTGAAGAGCAGATGAGTTATATATATTTTTATATAAATTAACTTTCACTTAAACTCAATTATTAAGTTAAGCTTTGACATTGCATTTTTTTGCCATATCTATTCATACATTTTCTCATGAGCAACATAATAGACAATACAAATGCTTTCTTCATCCCAGTTTTCAAAACTAATGAACATACTGAAAGATAACCTAGAAATAAACTGTCCCAAAATTTATTTTTTGTAAAGAAATAAAAATTCTTCTTAATAAATTGTAACTATTAGAAGGTTCCTTGTTGTGTATAATAAATAACTCCTAAAAATATTTTCTTTTCTAGCTGGGTGTGATGGCACACATCTATAATTATAGATTCGTGGGAGGCTGAGGCAGGAGGTTTGTTAATTGAAGGCCAGCTTGAGCAACTTAGCAAGACTCTGCCTCAATATTAAATATATAGGCACACATGTTTTTTTCCCCCTCAGTCACTATATTGAAATTGCCAAAATACAAATGTATTGCCTGAACTTTTATTTATTTTTTACTTTCTTTTTTTGCCCACACTATTAATTTAGAGCATCCAACTACTACTGATTCAAAATCCTCTGATTCACACTGCTGAAAGATCATCTCTTCTTGCCTCTGGGGTAAAAAATAAAATAGGCCCAGGGCTGGAGGTCCTGCAAAGTGTTGGAGCACTTGCATTAGCATGTGCAAGGTTCAATTCCAGCACCAAAAAGAAAAAAGCCCAGAAGGATTCTGAAAATGCTCATAAGGCCCCAGGTGACTACCACTGTGTTTTTTTTCCTAACTACTGGTGGATGGCTTTTCTAATCATCACCAGCTAAGTTTACACAAAAGGAACAGTAATACCCCTGTAAGCATCAAGGTAACAGGTTGGCCAGGGACACCTGTCTTGTCCCACTCTCATCATGCAGGACTTAGACTGCCCTGCAGTGCTCCAGGTGTTGGACACTCCCTGCACTCCCTTCCATAAGGCTCTCTAGTGTCTGATTCTGCACTCTCTAAAAAATTAAGAGCCCTTAGGTCATTCCATTATTTCTCCTCCTAGAGGCAGGACCAGAGAGAGAGTGTGTCTTTTGCACAACAATTATTTAGAGGGCAATTCTGACCTTACTTAGGAATGTTAAACTGATGAGAAGAAAAAAATATTTAAAAAATCCCAAGGGCTAGGTTGGATAACAGGCTGATTACAATTCTGTGCAAAGACATCAAACATCCAGATACTCTGGGAAAAAAATATATGATGTCTTTCCTTTCCTTTCCATTATATTATTCTACTTCTCCTCCATCTTCCAGCTAGGTAGGATGAGGAAGCACTCAGGATTGTTTCTTTGGGTTTTGGACACCCCCCACCCCCACAATGCATGATTGTTTCCTTGGGAAGGAGAAATAAAAAGTTACTCATATCAGTTGAACCAATGAAGAAAATAACCACTCAGCTTTACAACCACACCCAGCCTCAGCCTTTTGCTATGACAAATGAGGTCCTCATTTGGTCAGAGGTTTCAATGCCAAAGGAAACGTTTCCTTTCTCAAACTTGTCCAACACCAAGAGTCAACAGTGAGGCTTGCTGGAAGTTCAGATTCTCTCAATCCTTCCAAACTTAATCAGCATCCTGAGAAGCAAATACCCAAGACTGTTTTTTTTTTTGCAAGCACCAGGTAATCTTTATATTTGAGATACATTATCTTGAGACTGTGTTCAGCTTTAAAAAAAAAAAAAAAAACTCCTACTTTTTCCCCTTAGGAACTATAGATTTATTTTTATTCCTTTTTTAATATTTATTTTTTTAGTTGTAGTTGGACACAATACGTTTATTTATTTATTTTTTTAATGTGGTGCTGAGGATCGAACCTAGGGCCTCACATGTGCTAGGTGAGCACTCTTATCACTGAGCCACAATCCCAGTGGAACTACAGATTTAAAAACTAGAATTCCACACATCAAACTAAAACTCAGTTCACTTTGTGTGCTAGCTCTTTATAGCATCTTAATAATTCATGAAAATGAACTAACTAGTTCCAGTTGTTGTCATTATCCTAGAGGCTGGCAGGTCTGAGCCACTCTTCTACTTTATTTATTTATTAAGCTGGTGTCTCACTATGTTGCCCAGATTGATCTTGAACTCTTGGGTTCAAACGATCCTCCTGCTTCAGCCTCTGAAGTAGCTGGGACTAGACATGTGCCACCATATCTGGCAGAGTCACAATCTGACGCAGAGAAGGCACCTCTAAATTTCAGTTTTTTGAAGTAGTATATGCTTTCCATCCGGAAACTCTGGAAAATGATGCTCTTGTCTCACACTGCTAATCAGATCGGTACAAGCTGGAATGGCTATATCCAAAGTTCAACAGACAATGCAAAAAATCAGAAAGAGCTTCTTGGCAGTGACTGAAAAGAAAATCCAGTGGCTTTTGACATGCCCACTGCTTTTACCATGCCACATCCTTGAAGTGTACCGTAGAAAACAGCAAGGAAGGCAATTAGTTCATGGTCCACGAGCAGATGGATGACAGTAAATGAATGAATGGGCCATGAGTCAGTGATACACCAAAAATGGCATCATGTAATTCAGCAATATCTTTAGGAGGGGAAGAGTATTTTGTAAAATTTCTTTATACCATCTGGTAGATTTTTTTTTTTTTTTACCAGCCTTTAACCAAATATTTGACATGAAAATTTATATTCAAAAAAGGAAAGGCAAATCCTGAGAGGCCCACATAGAAGCACAAACGGAAAGAAAAGGAAACAAAAGCTAGGGTGGTACATTAGGAATAAAAAACCCTGAGACAGGCAGCCCACAAGGACAGCAGCACACCACAGGACGTCACTGCTCCTCCCCAGAGTGCGGACTCAGCGTTAAAAACCACGTACAGCAAACTTCAGTGCCAAATTCACATGAACAAAGACTGAACAAGAAAGGAGGAGGAGAACTAGGTAGAAAGAGGGCAAATCCCACGGGAGACAGAATGAAGAAGGGGGTAGGGGGAGACAGCGTGCAACAGCTCATGCAGGGACCTCGGTGAGGACAAGTGGGCACTGGGCAACACTCGGTGAGAACAGAGGGCCAGAGAAAGTGAGACACACCTCAATCACAGAAACAAACCGCTTACCCTCCGCTTTAGTGGTAGTACCATCTTTATGCAAATTAAAAAACAAGGGAAGGGATAACAGGGAACAGTTAGTAACATTCAAAAAATTAAAAAAGCAGAATGTTATTAGCTACTAAAAAAAGCAAAAGTACAAGTTAAAACAAAATCAAAAGGGAAACAAGTTCAACAGCAAAGCAGAGTCTAAAGCAAGTAAGTGCACCTATGACAGAAACTAGCTGAGCATGGTGTAGTGGCTTTGCCTTTGGAAAACAGCACACAAAGGGGCGACCGAGGGTCGTGCCACAGTTGGAAGAGTGACTGGTTGTCTTTTTTTGTTTGAGTCAATCCTCATTGTCTTAAGAGTTCCTCTTCCTTGAAGAAAGTACCAGCAGAAGGGGTGGCGGGAGCAGAACAGACTAAAAGGACTAAAGAGCCACCCACAGGGCGGAGGCAGTAGGAAGCGACAAGAAGCCGAGAAGCCGGCTCTAGCAACGCCTAGCCCAACTACACGCCCAGCAGCAGCAGCTGAGAGCTCAGTACCTGCATCCAGGCCTATGTACTCCAAGTCTTCCCTCAGGGGTCTGGACTCTAGAAGTTCGGAAAAGGATCATCAGCTTTAGTGCTACACTTGTGCAGAGACATCGTGGGTCAGCTATGCAGTAACTGTAACAGATTCTCCGTAGGACTGTGTTTTACTCAGTTTTCCATGTGTTTTGGTTTTGTTTTGGGACATAAATAAGGAAAGCAGAGGGAGGATTCTCAGGAAACCAAGAGAGTCCAGCAGTCTTGTCTGCAGTCAGCACTGAGTGCAGGGCTTGTCCCCAGTGGTTCTGAAGGTCAGTTCTCTGTCAAAGGTCTGGGGGCTTTTCACTAGCACTGGGGGAAGCCTGCCCAGTCCACATCCAAACACCCAAATAGGCACAAAAAAACAAGACTATGAAGGATGCTAAAGGCTGGTTTTACTTATGTTTTCCCAGCAATGAAACAAATGCTAATTATAAATAGATCAAATGAATTTAAATATTAATAGGTCAATACCTGAAAGACTGAACTAAAAGTGTAACTAATTCACCATAGGAGGAAAGAACTGTGACTTCACCCTTCCTCAACGATGACACATCAACAGAACATTGTAACATTTCCACATAAAAATAGTTAAAGTGGTGAAAAAGAGTTCTTACTGGGAATATATGTGTGTATGAGGTGCTTCCATAGGAAAAAAACAAGACTGACTGACATGTGCTCTAGGATATGTATCTTTCAACTTAATGACATTCCTGTCACAATCCCACTTTCACCTATCTTATAGGATGACAGTTTGCAAAGAAACTTCATACAATTTTCATAGATCCCTATTGTATATCTGAGTCAGGAGACCAGTATTAAGAGCAATTAATGGTTAGGGAGATAGACTTGAAGATTCATGGGCTTGCTCAAGGTCTCAGGGCTAACAAACAGCAGCCCCAGGGACCTTCTCTAGGTGTGTGTCCTCTCACCGTGCTTCTCACTCATGTTTCAGAACTTTAGTTTTAGAACTGACTTTGGAATTCATTAGTGGGCTACATATGTAACTCCATTTCAGTATTTCAAGTTTAAATTTTATTAATTTCCTTAACATTCAAAGTGGAACCATTTCAGTTCAGGGCTCAGATTTTGGGTGGAATGACTTGGCTTTTACAAAAATACAATAAACCATCAGTCTTAAACCAAGTGAGTGTTAAGGGTTTGCTGAAAAAAAAAAAAAAAAACATGAGTGACCCACCACCATGTCAGGTATTGAAAATGTGTTAAAATAATTTTAAAGAATTTTTAAAAACCTTTCGGGCGATCATTGGAGTACAGGTGTGCTCCTCCCCGGTGACGTGAGAAAGGATGATACTTATTGATGCAGACATGACTATGCTGGTTAACAAGGATGTCACATTCTTTGAGTCTGCCTGTCACTCCCCGACTCTGAGGGATGCCTAGCTATAGAAACAGTGTCTGATAAGTCCCTCACTGAGCCCTCTGCCTCCAACAGTGCCAGGAGGGGGAAAAGTCAGCTTTGGCAATATGAGCGTGGCTGAGCACTGGCTGGGCTGGCCGTGGAGAATGAGGGAGTGAGCTGAGGGAAGCCTGTATGCGCTCAGGGCCAGCATGGCCTGCAAGGACTATATCCTTCACCACTAAAGGGGATGATGCTCCAGAGAAAGGAAACACTCGACAAAGGGTGGCTGGGGACCAGTACCAGGTGTAATTACTGTCTCTTAAATATCAATCCTGCAACAGGGGGGTCTTCCTTCCATTATGGTGTCTTGCAATTTGCTAAGAGGTGAGGATCATCTTGGACACCAGAACAGGATGTGAAGAGTGGGTAGGGGGATCTGGTTACCTAAAGATGCATAGGACCCTGGAGGCAAAGCCGCTGCAGAACTGAAGGGCGTCGTGCCTGAAGACGAGGAGACTTTAGATTTGGCACTGGCAGCTGCGTTCACATCGATGTCACTTCGAGATCGCTGGAGGGATCCAGTTGTTGATACAGATTTGGTGCTAACTGTAGAAGCTTTGGTAGTGAAGGAGAAAATGTCAGTAAGGATGACAGAGAATTTCAAATATATATTTCTTAAAAACCTGATGCTCTTTTGTTTTTCTTGAAAACAAATACCAATTTGTAATAAATGCTGGAGTCTATGGAACTGACCTGAAGTTTCCTTGCCCCGAAGATAAGGGTTCAGACAATGCCAAAGAAAACCGAAAGTGATCTCTACTGTCACCTATCTGTTATACCTGCTTTTTAGTAACTATAAATCCAAAGAAATGACCCATATTTCTGGTTACTATGAGAAGAAATGATACAATGAAAAACTGGTCCCATCTGGCCAGCCTCCTCATGTTGTGGCATGAAGGCACAGGACCTACAGAGGCTCTCCCCTTTCAGGAAATATCCTCCTCTCCGACCTCTAGCAGCTATTCCACTGCTGCCACACAGGGGGCTTGTCTTCCTTCCACTTTGGTGTCCTGCAATTTGCTAAGAGGTGAAGATCATCTTGTCACCAGTAGCTCTCACTCTCTTATCACATGAGCTGACAGAAGAGCAGCACTATTTGTGGCAGCATTGAAATGCTGGAGGGAAGCAAGAAGAAATGGTCACAGCCTAATTTCTGCCTATTAAGCCATCCTCACAATGGGAGTGGATCTCTGCTGAGGATGGTCAGGGCAGAGGGCAGAGTGGCATTTGACTCAGACCCAAGAGCAGGCCACAACTTTCTGCACTGAAGCACTGTCTCTAGGATATGAGCACCCCCCAGTGGCTGGGAATTGACCTCCTGTGGCCTCCTGTGGACACTGTTCCTCTTACCTCTAGATGTGGTGCTGCCAGTTGGGCTTCTTTTGGCAGAGAGCGGCCGACTAAAAAGAAAAGCATACACATTTATTGTCAAGGGTGGACCTTATCTGCAGTCACACAAATATAAACAATAACAGAAATAATGATAATAAAGAATTATTTCAGAGTTTTCAGAATTATTCAGGCAATTGAGACCATAATTTTATAAACTGCATTTCTTAAACTGAAAATCTTTAACACTATATTTTGGAATATCTTTCAAACATAGCAAAACTATAATTGAGATGGAAATTAGAAATAATGGACAAAGATGATGATATACTAAGTGCCATGTTTTAAATAATCAGCCTTCCCAAACTTGTCTCCAAGTTAACACTTTCAAGTTCTTGGAAGACTCTCTGAGTGGTTCACACTGCTCTATAATTCATATACCTTATTCTAAAACTGTATTCTAGAATGCCACATAAATTTAACTGAAAATCATTTATGATAGAAGCCAAGGCTTCCTGTTTCTTACCTATCTCCATGGCATCTAACCTAGAACCAGAATTCACCTGAAGTCAGAGGGAATTTTAACAGGCATACACATGAAAGAGCTGGAATTTATGTTTCCACGAGCAAACTTTTAAATGTAAGCAAAGCTAAGTTCCTTACTTGAGACTCTCCTGAGAGCTGGAAGATGAACGATCAGACTGGGGCAGAGACACTATGCTGTCCGAGTTCTTCAAATGGGACTGCAGGGCTTTCTGGTAGGAGGACTCCAGAGTATGGTATAAGTGCTCTGCTTCTCTGCTGAAGTGACCATGGAAGCCCCAGTAACATCTAGGGAAAGCACACAAATTCCTGGTCTGGTTTGTGAATCCTAACAGGTCTTCCTTCTACAAGATATTCTTGAGGACTCAACCTGCCTGCTAATAGGAATGCAGGGTATAAGGAAAAGGGGACAAGCCAAGGAGGCCTTGCAGGAACCCTGGCCTCCCAGCTTAGGAGCCTTTCGGCACTGGGTAAGTTACTTAAGCTCTTTGAACCTCAGTCTCATTTATAAGATGGGAATTAAAGGATCTAACTTCCAAGACTGGGAGCCTTGGGGAAGACAGAGCTAAATTACAACCATACGCAGAACACAGGACAGACTCCTTAATGGGAGCATTTATAAATACAATTTAACACTCCTTGATTTGAGATATTTTCAACTGCCTTAGGTAATAAGAACAAAAGAAAAATGAAAAAGAAAAATGTTAAAGGGTACTTTACTTAAAATCTGTATTATGATTAAAGGACTATGTAAAAACTGGGAGTGGGAGAATATGAGGATAAGATATATAGCATTATCAGATAGATCATTAAACAAATTATGTCACTTGTTTTGGCAGGAATCATTCACTTCAGAGTTATAATAAACTCAGAAATAAGGAAACATAATTTAACTGTGAGGGCAGTCAAATGTAGTAAGAAACTGGAGCAGAAAGTATTCTTGTAGCTAAGGAAAACTATAATGTTCCAGGCAAGTGAGATGAGAAACAACCTGTGTCAATTAGAACAGATGGTCAACTATGGAAGTATGGAAAAATAATCACAGGTGCAAAACCAACTGTAATCACCTGTGCACTGCCCAAGAGTGTCTCCCCTTCCCAGCCCCAACCCCTATCTGAGTGCTGGGGATGAATCCCAGAGCCTTAACATGCCAGACAATCCCTCTGCTGCTGAACTACAGCCCCAGCCCCAAGTGAATTAAGTCTGAACAACAAACTTCTGGTATTTACAGTCACATGGCAAAACTGCTTCCAGGGAGGCTCAAGATTCAGGGGGCTATGGCCAAATGACTGGAACATACTCGGTCCTAATGTCACAACCACCTCCAACAAAGATGCGATCATAAGGAAAAAGTCCTGTGATTGTGATTTTTCATAAATCAATAAAGCATGTTGGCTCATGACACACTTTTAACTGAAATGAGCAAATTCTGTTGTCTACCTCAGTCCGGTTTATACTAAAAAATTACTCAGCCAAACTACTAAAAAAAAAAAAAAAAAAAAAAAAAAAAACAAGAGAAATATTCTGAAATGGCCTTTGTGGGGGCATGTTTAAACATTATGACTAAGGAAGTACATTCAAGTATATTCATGGGTTTATTCAGCAAGGAAATGCATACAACATACGTGAAATGTAAAAGTAGATAATTTTTTTTTAAAGTGGCATACAATAAAAACTTACTTCCTGGCTTCTATTCTTGCTTCAGAATCAGCATCATGGATTCCCTTCTTTATTGTTTCAGCTAATACTGATATGTGTCTAGATATTTAGAAAAGAAAGTAATAACAATCATAAACACATGACTTTATGTAGATGAAGACAGGTGTGTGAAACTTCAAAATAGGAACACAGTGTCACTGTGCCAATGTCAGTCAACTAACCTGCTGCCCAGAAGATCAAACACTCTTCCAGGGTCTTAATTTTTAATTATGGCCCAATACCCCATCCCCAACTCCACCCCACCCTCCCCTGGGGACTGGAATTACCCTGCTTTCTTCTGTGAGTTTTTAGAACACAGCTGGCTTTTTTCACTTAGCTCAATCTTTTATGAATTCAAACAACAAAATTCTGCCCTTCCATGGTCATAGCTAGTTTCAAAACAAATTATGAGATGGATCATAACAATCCTAGCAGTGAAATAAGGAGGCTCTCTATACCACTTTTCTATAATGAAACAATGTTCTCTTTTCAGGTTCCATTACTATTTAATATGGTTAGGTTATCTATTGTTGTCTTTGTTTTCTAGTACTGGGAATGAACCCAGGGGTACTATACCACTGAGCTACAACCTTAATATTATTTATTTATTTTTATGTTTTTGAGAAAGGGTCTCATTAAATAGCCCAGGCTGGCCTCCTGCCTCCAACTCCCAAGTTGCTGGAATTACAGATAAGTACCACCGTGCCTGGCTTTTTTAGTTTTCTAAGAGATGAGTCTCGGTAAGTTGCCGAGGCTAGGTTCAAACTTGAGATCCTTTTTCTTCAGCCTTCTGAGTAGCTGGGATTATAGGCATGCACCACTTTGCCTAGTTTAACAATAATGATTTTTTTTAAATTCTCTTTTTTAATATATACATATATATTTTCAGTTGTAGTTGGACACAATACCTTTATTTCACTTATTTATTTTTATGTGGTGCTGAGGATCGAACCCAGGGTCTCCCAAATGCGAGGCGAGTGTTCTACCGCTGAGCCACAACCCCTGCCCAAGAATAATTTTTAAAAATCTCTTTAGTTGTGTTTTACTCTAGTTGTAAAGAAATCATCAACATATTACTAAATATTTAACCAAGTTTTAAGACAAGGGAAATGACTGGTGTGAAGAGTCTCAACAATATCGCACAACAAAGACTAGTGGCTAATTTGATCAGCACTTCAAAGTCCTTGCCTCATTCTTTTGAAAAATATTTAGCAGTCAGTCACCTGCTAAGTCAGGTTCTAAGTGCTAAGAGGAAAATGAACACACCCACATTTTATCCTGTCCTCCTGCCCCACAGTGAATCCCTCATTTCACTTTCCATCTCTGAATTATATAAAACCATCACCCACTAAAGAAGATACAGTGCCCATGAGATTAAAGAGCAAGGGAATATTTTTAATTGTATGACTATCCTCTGTATTACAAGGGTTTTCAGATGAAATTCCACCTCTGGAAAATTTGACTTTGTTTCACCTCTGACCAGGTGAATCAATATGGAATGGGACTCGTATTACTTAAAATTCCACTGTTAATCAAATATTTACTATGCTGCAAGTTCTTCTGAAACCATATGACACACCATTAAAAACACGGGGCACAATCTCATTTACTATCTCCAAATATAAGACACCCAATGAGAGGCACCCAAACTTGACAGGAACGAAGGAATCACAAAATTAATAGAGACATACTTTTTCAAGAATTATGCCACAATCTTGCTTTTTAAAATTATGGTGATATAACACCATTGTATATCAACCTGAGTAAAGAGAACTGCTGTCAAATAGAAAAGAAAACTTTCAAATTAGTGATATTTCTCTTAGTACCTAAAAGGTACACCCTGCCTAGAGACAGCATTAAATCTCTACCTCCCTGGAACTGACAGGTTTGTTGCTGCGCAGCAGCCTCAGCAAAGCATTGTGGTGGCTTGGTAGTTCTAGTCATCACTAGTGCTCATTTGCCCCCATCTCTGGGCATGTGAATATTTCAATCAATGACATTTCCCAAAAGGTTCTCCAAATACATGTTTCACATATCTGTGGTAACAACCACAGTAATGCAAGTGAATCCTTCAATTCCTTCATTCCTTAGAGAAGGTGGCTTGGACCACTTTATATGGCATTTAATTTCAAGATTCAATCCAAAGGGAAGAACATTTGCAAAGCAGGCAGATGCTCACCTTTCCAGTGAATGTGTCTGCCATTCTTGTAGAAGCAAATCTAAAAATTCAAAACAGCGCCTGAAAAGTGTTAAGAATTATAGAACTTAGTTAAATGTGTGTCAGTGAAAAGCAAACAGCGTTTTTCTTTAAATGGCCCAATAGTACTTTTTTCCTTTTTCTTTTTTGGTACCAGGGACTGAACCTAGGGGTACACTGACTTACATCCTCAGCACCCCACCCTACTTTTTTAATTTTGAGAAAGGGTCTCCCTAGGTTTCTCAGCCTGGCCTTCAACTCACAATCTCCTGCCCTAGCCTTCTGAGTTACTGGGATTACCCAATATTACTTTCCACAGTAAGATCCTTCTAATATTTACGATTAGAAAAAGTAGAACATAAAGAAGAATCAGGACTAAACACCAAAGCATATGAATGTGAAGAAGCACTGATGGTGTCCACAGGAAGATGGGGACAGGACACAGACTTTCCCTCCAATGAGAAGGCTAAGCTTTATGGCAACATTAGCAAAAGGGTCTAGCATGATTACTTGTTTTCATACTGCCCTAAATAATATATAAATACAGAATGTGCACATTTACAAAAGGTAAACACATGTTACACAGCTGGGGGACTGGCCTTCCCATTAATTTTACAGATTGCCTTGGGAAAAAACAAAGGAGAAAATACTCTGAAAAACTAAGTTCCCTCCAAGATTTCCTGTTGGGGTCCTAGGTAGTACTTGAAATAATTGGGATATTTATACTGATATAATTGGGATACTATACTGATATTTATACTGCCTTTCTCAGGGAATGGGTGAGGGGAGACCAAGGACACAGAGGAACTATCTCAGAAAAAGGTGTACAGGGGTCCTCTCCCTGCCCCTCTCTACTACTGTCCACCCCCCGCCGCCAAACACACTCAGACACACACACACAAATTAGAGGCTGTCCAAACTCACTTTCCAATATGTTCCTATCTTGATCCTTCAACCAAAGCAGTTGTTGCAATGATCTTAAATGCTATTAAACGTTTCAAACATAAGATTTAACCATGGAAGGAGATTTGAGAGTTGGTTTTCGTTTTTAAATAATTTAAAATTAACAAAGAACACTAAAAATTTACCTTCTAACTGCAACAGACTTAGAGGTACAGTTGCTTGTTATAACAGGTATTAGTCGAGGGATGTGTGTGTGCTGTGGAGAAAAATGAAAATCAGGTTAAAAAAAAATGAGGTAAAATTGTAAATACAAAAACAGAACAGAAGACAATTAAGAGAACCCTGTCCTTCCCAACCTATTTATAGCACAAATATATTCGGATTAACATGTCATCAAATTTAAAAAGAAAATTAAAATTTCACTGGCATGTCAAAGGCCATCACAAAATTGACAGAGCCAAGAGCTAACAATGTAATAATATATAAATCAGTCTAAAATCAAAACAATCATTGGCATGAGGTCTAAGTAATCTAAACAGCAGAGATCTGAGTAGGTTTAAAAGGAGTCTTTACAGCTCAGGCTAAGGCAAGAGGATTGCAAGTTTAAAGCCAGCCTCAGCAATTTAGTGAGGCCCTAAGCAACTCAGTGAGACCCTGTCTCAAAATGAAATACAAAACAGGACTAGGGAAGTGGCTCAGTGGCTGAGCACCCCTGGGTTCAATCCCCTGTACCAAGAAAAAAATACTGAGGGCCATATGCTGAAAGTTTTCACTAAAAAGCCAGTTTACTGGCCAACAAGCAGANCCAAAAAAAAAAAAAAAAAAAAAAGGATTCTTCATGTCAATATATTTTGAAACATTGTTTCAGGCTCTCCCCCCCATCCCCCACTGGGGATTGAACCAGGGCATCTCACGTTAGGCAAGCACCCTACCACTGAGCCACAACTCGCATTCCTAGCCCTTTTAAAATTTTATTTGAACATGGGATCTTGCAGATTTACTAAGGCTAACCTCCAACTTGCAATCCTCCTGCCTCAGCCTTCCAAGTAGCTGGGATTACAGGTGTGCACCATCACACCCTGCTTATTCTGACATGGTTTCAAGAAAATGTACAATAATGACTTTGGGTTTAATATTTGAAGTAGGCAGCACAAACAAGAACAGTAAGAACTAAAACTAATGCATAGTAACCCACAGTAGTCAAGAACATTCTGAATAGGGTTTATTCAGCATCATGAAGCCCTAAGGTTTCAAGAGTTGCCTCTTGGGAGAAACTGAAACTTGAAAATGGGAAGTAGGTAATATCTAGCAATTAGAGAAATGCAAATCAAAACTACTGTAAGATTTCATCTCACTCCAGTCAGAATGGCAATTATCAAGAATACAAGCAACAATAAATGTTGGCAAAGATGTGGGAGAAAATGTACAATCCTATGTTGCTACTGGGCCTGCAAACTGGTGCAACTCTTATGGAAAGTAGTATAGAAATTCCTCAGAAAACCTGGAATGGAACCACCATTTGATAAGCTATCCCACTCCTCAGTTTATACCTAAAGGAAGTAAAATAAGCACACTACAGTGACACAGCCACATCAATGTTTATAGCAGCTCAATTCACAATTTCAAACTATGGAAACAACCTAGAAGCCCTTCAACGAATAAATGGATAAAGAAAATGTGGCATACACACAACACACAAACACACACACACACACACACATGAAATATTAATCAGTCTTAAAAATGAATGAAATATGGATGGAGCTGGAGAGTATCATGCTAAGCCAAATAAGCCAATCCCAAAAAACCAAAGGCCAAATGTTTTCTCTAATATGTGAATGCTAATTCACAATAAGGGGGGGGGGGGACACTAGGGAAAAATAGTGTACTTTGGATTAGGCAGAGGGGAGAGAAGGGAGGGGAGAGAGCATGGGAGTAGAAAGGGTAGTAGAATGAACTGGACATTATTACCCTATGTGCATATATGATTACATGACCGGTGTGATTCTACATCACGTACAATCAGAAGAATGAGAAGTTATATTTCATTTATATATGATATGTCAAAATGCATTCTATTGTCATGTATAACTAATTAGAACAAATTAAAAAGTACAAAAAATATATATAATCACTCCAATCAGAAATCTCTATTATTTCTTAAAATTATCAATATTTACCAATTGCATATTTTACATCTAGCCTTACGATACACTTACCCGAATGATTAATCTAACAGCTACAACACCAGAAGTGGCCATAATTTTGGCACTGTTTGGAATCAAATTAAATATAGTTGGCATAATGGCTTCAGCTCCATGGTCAAATTTATTTCCTAGAACCGATGACAGATGCCTACAGCAAGATATGAACACCATATTGTAGTTACACTTCTTATCAACAGCGAAGACATAAACTTCTTGATACTTAAGGGCCTTCATTTAAAGTTACTATGGATAAAGTACTTTTAACAATAAAAGTACAATACGCTAAAAAATAATTCTAAAATGTACATGTAGAGAACTTGACAAATAGCCTTTAACCCAAGAGTTTTTCTTAATCATTTTCAACCAAGTCTTAAAATAGCAAAAAAGAAATTGATCATATGCCAATAAAGCAAACATGAAAAACTCCCTTGCCCCTTTTATATTTAACCTAAAACATTCATGCTTCAATATCTGCCTGCCTCCCTCAAATTTAAACAACTATAAATAACTATTTAAACAACTCTTGGCTATGGCTTTGATAATCTGACAGTTTCTTAACACAGTTTGGCATAGGATAAGATGTTACTGCAGCACCTGCCTTAACTTTAACTTTGTAGCTATAATACTCTTTTACAAACAAAGTTTCTGACAAATACTCTATATCCTGTCAGCAAAATCAATCAATCAATCAATGAGACATCTGAGAAACAGAATTCCGTAAAATTTCATTTTTTCTACATTAATATTATATTATTAATATAAATAACGGCTTCAAGTTTAAGATAGAGGCTTCAGAGATAGGTCACTGAGTAAAGTTTAAAATTGGTCACTCTTTACATCACTGGGCAGAAAATACTGCAAAGCTTAGCAAAAGTGTTAATTGGTAAGGGTCTTGGAGATAAGTCAGAGGTTATGTTAAAGTGACCCAGATGACATGGGCAAGGAACCATCTCTGAAGCTCTATAATGAACCTATTTTATGGTGTGTGAGAACAGGGAGCATTGCGGTCCTTACCCCAACGTGATACAAGCCTCCCGCACTACCTGAGACCGCAGATCCTTAGCAGAGAGTTTAAAGGCTCCGTCCAAAAGACGCAGATGTTGAAAGAAGTTATCATACTCAGCAGCACCAGCCAAAAGTAAAGATCTAATCTTTTTTAGCTAAGAGACAGAAAAAAGGACCATACAAAATCTGTGTAAGACATATTTAACACAGAATACACAAGACAGAAGCCTTCATTAAAGTTCAACTGATACAGAAATAATTTTTACAAGAGAATTCAACAAGTTAAATATTGCCTCATACATTGAACAAATCTACATATCACAAGATCAAAATTTTTTTTTTAATATTTATTTTTTAGTTTTTGGCAGACACAACATCTTTGTTTGTATGTGGTGCTGAGGATCGAACCCGGGCCGCACACATGCCAGGCGAGCGCGCTACCGCTTGAGCCACATCCCCAGCCCCAGATCAAATATTTTTTAAATGCAGTATATACCAAATATATTCTAATTAATATCTTTAATTTCTACAAAGTGGGCTTTCTTTTTTGGTATTGGGAATTGAACCCAGGGTGCTTTACCACTGAGCTACATTTCCAATTCTTTTTATTTACTTCTTAAAATTTTGAGACAGGGTCTCACTCAGTTGCCCAGGCTGGCCTCAAACTTGCAACAATCTTCTTGCCTCAGGCTCCTGAGTTGCTAGCATTATATATAGCATTGTATCTATCTATCATCTATCTATCTATCTAGATTTTGTGACCATCTACAAATTGTGTTTTGGGAAATATCTTGGTATATTTATAGATTCTATGATACTAATGATAACTAAGATTAATTTTGGCTTATAAAAGTCCCTCCTAAATTTACTATCTCCTACATCCCACTCCAACTGTCATTTATTTATGAATCAAAGAGAAGCATGGGGGCCGGGGGTACAGCTTAGTGGTAGAGCGGTTGCCTAGCACATGCAAGGCCCTGGGATCCATTCCCAGTACAGGGGTGGGAGCAGGGGACATAAAAGAAAACGAGAGAAACATTCCTACAGCATTTTTACATTGTCCCCCAATGCATCTTCATTAACTGGCTGGTCTGAATGTGAAACAGAATACAACAGCAATTTTACCACCTCTTGCCTTGCCAACCATGCAGTGTAAAAACAGTTTTATGCAGAGACGGCATGCCCTCACTTAAATGTTGAGCCACATACTTTTCATGAATCTACCTTTTAAAACAGAGGAGGTATAACTTTCTAGCATGTGATAGCAATAAAGAAAAAAATACTGAGGGCCATATACTGAAAGTTTTCACTAAAAAGCCAGTTTACTGGCCAACAAGCAGAGAATTAAATGTTGACTAAGGCAGAGGTGGAGGCAGTTTGCAGACATTCCACAGGCAGGTCTGCAGTAAGAGAACAGCAAATGCATGATGGTGTAAGCTGGTGTGTTTTAAAAATAAAAGCCTAAGTGAGAAACTCTATTAAAAAGTTCAAGTGAAAATATGGCATCTATATTTAAAATACCTACTATTTAAAATTCACCTAAGCTATCCTCCAAACTCATATCAAATATTTAAGATATTGAAAGGAATCTAAAGAAAAGGTAACCACATGAAGTCAATGGCTTACAGCATTTACTCTCTGCTCCCAATCATGTTTGTCATCAGATAATATTTCCCTAATTTTGTTTATGGATTCTTCAAGATCGCGGCTGGAATAAATCTGCAAGTAAAATTAATTCATAATTAATATAAGATAATTTACAGAAGAGAGATTATTTCTTAATTATGTGAAGTCACAGGCATGTAGCAAGTAGAGTAAAAAGAAATTATTTCATTTATATTAAGTACCAATGAGACAGTATCTATGCAGGATTGTCCGAATGAGGTGTTTTTTTTTTTTTTTTCCATTGTGAATGTGCACTGACTGGATCTGCTGCCATGTGTCAATAACCTTGACTGAAACACTCCCTTACTCTAAATGTAACAGAAGATCTCATGTACAAAAGAGAAAGAAGCCTACAAGAGAAACAGCGATGCACGAGTCAATTATTACTCATGTTATTGCTTTAAACATCACATTACACCTGTAATTTTAAACACTTTCATATCTACTTCCTCATTTATCCCCAGTCTTACTATAAGACAGGTAGGGTACCATCAACCAAAAATGCTGAAAGGGTCAAGTACTGCAGGATGAACCTGAGCTCGCTACCTGCTGTAAGCAGAGGTGGATCATCAGGTGGCAGGGAAAGCTGTTAGACAGTAAGTGTTACAGGAATCCAGAGCACACTTAAAGTAGACTGAGAAAGCATTATCAGCCCTCCAGTCAATGATGGTAGGTACTGAAGCACAAAGAAGTTTAAAAAATGTTTGACTGTAATCCAAATTTTACAAATAATCTTTAATACAGCTGTTAGGTAGTTAAGTGAAGCATCAAAGACAGTACAAATTAGGCTTTTATTTAACCATTCAATAGCTTTTCAGATACTAAATTCCTCAAATTTATATTTTTTTCTAAAATAGATCCCCAAATAAACATGCTTGTTTATTTATTTAATTTTTTTTAACCTCACCAACAAACAAAACACTAGAAGAACTAACTTCTTTCCTATTTTTAGTAAAAGATCATTTTGGGCCTTGACTTGCTACATTTCAGTCATTTAAAAGGCTCCAACATTTTCTAATCTGCACCTCAGATCCCAGAGCTAAAACAAACAAACCCGGTAAAGAATTCAGCATCTGGCAGTGCTATGGTCTGGATTAGTATTGCTGATAGGCTCCATGTCTTAAAGGCCTGGTCCCCAGAGGTGTGCCACTGGGAGGTCCTGGAACTTTGGGAGGTGGGGCCTAGGGGAGGGCCTTGGCTCTCTGGGTGGGGACCACCCTCTGAAGGCAATTATAAGAGGTAACTATGATAGAAGCCTGGATCTGGCCCCACCCAATCCTCTCTGTTCCTGGGTTGACATGTAATCACTTGCCTGCTCTCACTGTCTCTGGCCATCAACCATAAAGTAATGCAGTCATGGTGTGGCCCTCTCTGAGCGTGTGCTACACTACACTCTTTGGACTTTGAGCCTCTAAGATAGTGAGCTAAATAAACCTTTTCTCTTTGTATAAAGAGAAAGTTGCCACAGGAATTTGTTGTAGTAACATAAAGCTGACTAATACAGGCATACTTTAAAGGTGAGATCTGAGGAACATTTCTACCCTGTTTTTAATCCTACCAAGTATCTTTACTCACCTGCACTACAGGTACATCATCAAATGCTTTAATAAAATCCTCTTCATCAACAGCACCGGCACCTTCCTTTGCAGCTGTTAAAAAAAAAAAAAAAAAGTAATTTTAAAAACAGAAATAATGTACAACAAACAATGTGTAAAATATACACTGGAGGAAGACTGAAAAATAAACAACTAAAATTACATTTTTGAAGACAGAATGATGAGAGAATTTAGAAAAATATAGTAATTTTATAATACTATGTACATTCATTTAAGTGCACTTGAACTAAGCAGGGAAAGTTGCAGTTTAAAGTATTTAGATAATATATATTGCATTAATAAGGATTCCTTATAAACAGATATAATGGAAAATTCAAATTTTCAGGGAATAAATAATTATTATTCTTATTAATCCAGCATGATAAATTTGTGGACTATTCAAACAACATCTAAAGAACTGCAGTTTCATTCCAACTTTATATTAATCTCAAAATATTTCCATTCCCATAAACTTGTGGTAATCATGCCAATTAATTTTAGCATATGTTATAAGTTTCCCCTTAGAAGCTGTTCTAAGATGCTTCGTGTACTTAAAAGTTAATTGTTACCGTCAGGAAAAAGTTTTCTCTCTCTGCTAATGTGAACTTCACACATGAAAATTAGGTTATACTTTTATCAGTCTGCTTTTTCATAATAATGGTTTTTAAACTGGTGTCTAGGTCTTTGAAACCCTTACTAATGATTTACACTGGAAAATCTGACTGCTTTTCTAAGAGCTTCTTATCAAATATGCATCTGGCGTTTGGGGTCCTGACACACTTCCTAGGCAGAAAAGGACTTTATAGATAATTCCAGGCAGTAAACTAGTATCCTCACTCTCAATGAAGAGTACTCACACTGCCTTGCCAAACTCACTAGAAACGGATAGCAGCCACACCTCATGATGTGGCGCTGTGTGTGCTCATTTCTGTTCTAACACAAGGATTAGGACCCCACTGAACAGACAGATCCTGAGCGCCTCGCCTGCATCAGGCACAGTGCAGTGTACCCAAGCCGGGAAGAAGACTCAAAGACCAGTGCTGATCTCTGAACCCAAAGAATCTGACAAGCCAGAGCTAAACAGGAAAGTCACAACTGTGGGATTAAACAAAATGAAGAAAGGGTGAGAGTGGGGCTGTGGGGAATGCAGTCCTGCTGTCTCTGCGTAATTTACCCAGAGAAACTTCTAGAAGTGGTATAGGTAAGGGAAGGGAAGGAAAACAGGATTCTGATCATGCAGAAGTTTTCTAAGCTTTCTTTATTTAACTGATATTACCCAAGAATAGACCAAGAAGAAAGATTAGAAAGATGGTTCAGCTATTAAAAGGAATAAAGTTCTAATACTTGCTACAAGGTAGATGAAACATTAAAAATGTTACCTTTAAATTTTAATGGTAAGTGAATTTAATTTTATAGTAAGTGAATTTAAGCTCAATAACCAAAAATTAATTTTAAAAAATACACTTCCCAAATTAAAAGGAACTGGGAATAAAAACATAAGAAACAAAGCAATACTTCCTCTAGTCCCTGCTTTGAATTTCACTTTCTGCTGGCAGGACGGCTCTGGCGGGAGTGGGAGCAGGGTGGCGCCGAGCTAACCTAGTCAACACACCCACAGTCTGGAGCCAGTCCAGGAAAGGCCATCCAGAGGCAGCATCCTAAGACTAATGCTTCCTCCAGCTTTCACCTAGCCCAGTCAGCTTTGGCAGTTTGGGACTGGTGGGATGCCTCCCCTGTACCACCATGGCTAAAAAGTCTGATGCCAAGGTTGAGCATGGTGTGAGTGCTGTAACTCAAGGTAGGAGGTTCACAAGGGCCTGGCCGGCTTAGTAAGCTTAGCAAGATCCTGTCTCAAAATAAAATAAGAAGCTCTGGAATCTTGCTCAGTGGCAGAGGTCCATGGATTCAATTCCCAGACCACAATGAAAAAAAAAAAAAATAGCAGAGTTCCAAAAGCAGTGGCTTTGCAATTTTTAGAGGTAAAAAGTAGGAAATATGGATATAAATCTAAAATGTGACAACAAAATGCCAGTTGAGAATAACAGATCATACAGTCTATAGGGCAGGAGAGAGAAGGGATTTATGGAAGAAGACAATGTAAATACACTTTTAGAGCTTTAAACACCTAATCTATCATTTATTTAATTCCATATCTATGCTGGTATTGCAAGCAATAATGCTACTTATAGAGAACAAAGTATATTTTAAAGACAGAAGGTCCAATCTCACTTCTGGATATTCTCAGTCTTGATAAACAGAAATTGGCGAAAAAGTCCCATGTCAGTTTTAGGCAAGACTAGATCCAGATGATCTAATAATGCCTCAGGTATGCTCACCTCTACATTCACTTTGTCCTCCTATAGGCTTTGCCTCACCACGTTGTGGCAAAGATCCACACAGCACATTAAACTTAGATCCTACCAGTTTATCAGTATCAATAGCACAGTGTTAATTCAATTGAAGACAGAAAGCCATAATGTGCTATTCTCAGAGTCTAGAGTTCACTTTTGAGGGACACTGCAGGCAAGTACCATGCACAGCTGGCCCCATAACACCACATGGGATTTGGTCTTACCTGAAGACTTGGATCCAAGAGTGGATGACCCAATCCGGCGGGTGGTTCCCATTCCAACGTTTCTCCGTGAGCTTGGAGGAGCTTTGGATGACGTAGAACTGGCAGAGGAAGGTCTATTACCATCCACGGAATCTTCATCATCAAAATTTTTATCTGAACAGTAAGCACAGAAGTCATTGTTTTAAAAAAGAGAGCACTTTCTTCACTTACACATAATATAACCACCAGCCTTGGAGATGAATGGGTTTGCCTGCTCCTTTGGAAACGGAGGTGTCTGCCAGGGTCTGGAAAGGCCTGGCAAGCCCAGAATGCAGCTGCAAATATCATGTCTGCCTTCCCATATCTAGAACGCCCTCCCACTCCCAGTTTGGAAAATATTTCAGACTGCTCTTTATGCATTTTTGTAAATAAACTGAATAGACTATGTATCATTTAGGAATACTGGTGACTTCAAACCTGTCAAGTTTTCCTTTGTGACAAAATACTTTTCATAGAACCATTTTAATGGTTGTAAGGTACTTTGTAAATAGAAAATGCCATACTGAAACACACAATCTTAGACATTTGGGGTGTTCCTAATATCTTACCATTAAAAATAATACCTTAATTATAAATACCTTTCTACATATATGTTTTGTTTTAATTTCAAACAATTCTAAGAGAAAGAAACCCTTAGAAGCAATACTGTAACAGTGGTCCACTTTACGCTTTGAATATAGCTTTTGCTGCTCAGTCACTGAGACTTATTTTTTAAATGGAGGTTTCTTTCTCTTCCTCTCTCCCTGCTCTTCCCTAATCTCTTCCCTTCCCTAATATCAGGGGAAACAGGATCACCTTTCTTCTCCCTCCTAGGCAGAGTTATTTGTCCTGAGTACACATCCACCAAAGAAATGAAGTAATTTATGAAGACTTTGGGGATGGCACCAGAAGATCTCAGAAATGACTATCTTCCAAATTAACCAAGTGAATCACAACTCCAACAGAGAACACATGGAATGTATAGCCTTTGAACCACCTCTTTAAAAAGTACCTTGTTCCACTTGATGGACAGAATCACAGCCTCTGGGACAGGAGTCCCCTGGCTTCTCCTTTGCTAACAAAGCAATAAACCTTCTTTTTCCTTTTTCTGAGACCGTGTCCTCATTATTGGATTGGCATCAGGGACAAAAACCAAGCTTTTGGTCATAATACTACGGGGTCAAAAGTATAGAAGTATTTAATGTATATTGCCAAATTTGTCTTCAGATGGGTCGTATAAATGTGTACATTTTCCTGGAAGGTCAAGAAAATATCCATACAGCCATATCCTTGCCAACATTCAATGCTATCATTTTAAAACTTAAACCAACTGAATAGGCAAGGGGAAAAAAAGGCCCCTCTATATTCCATATATTACATTTCTCTTTCAGTAAAGTTTTGGCAGGATGGGGAGTACCAGGGATGGAACTCAGGAGCACTCAACCACTGAACCAAATCCACAAGCCTATTTTGTATTTTTTATTTAGGAATAGGGTCTCACTAAGTTGCTTAGCGCCTCATTTGCTGAGGCTGGCTTTGAACTTGTGATCCTCCTGCCTCAGCCATTAGCAGCCACTGGGATTACAGGCATGAGCCACCATGCCCGGCTTTAAATTACATTTTTTGATAAATACTTTAAAATTTTCCAAGCAGCAGTGAATCCAACCAATGCTCCTCAAGCTGTATTCAAAATTAAAAAGAAAAAGAGGAAAAACTGGAGGGTGGGATCCTTAAAAATCAACATGTGTACAAAGGACATTTTAATGATGGAGAATAAAAACTATCATGATGCTTATATACCAAGTCCCCATGAGCTTATGCAGCAATTGTGAGTCATTTAGGAGGCTAAGTGAAATTGGAATAATTAAAAACAGAAAAGAAAACTAAGAACATTACCAATAGATCCAAAGTAAATGACTGTTAACCAAACAACAAAAACAGATAAAAATGGCATCCTTTTCTCCTTGCTGCTTCTTAGCTAAACTATCAAAAGCCAAGACTGTGTTTACTCAAGAGCCCTGTGTGCCTTAAAACTCACCAACAATGAACTTCAAATTACTAGTTTATTCAACTTGAGGGGAGGGGAGACAGTCCTTACAAAGTCATGCTTATGTAAACCAGCTCCTTTCTCTGAGCTTCACATTTCCCAGATTGTCTCACCACGCTAAACTGTTTCAATAGGGTTCTTTCAATCCACACATCAATTTCTTACTGGTTCACGTGTACAGTTTCTACTAAACAGACTTCCATATGGAGTCAGAAACTGTAAAGCACATTCATAAATTCCTTCCCAAGAGGAAAATCTAGACCTAATATAAAGGATAAGTACAAGGCAGAGGAGAGATCAGCAGCTGAGCACTGCAAGCATTAGCAGTGACAAGGACTGATGGAAACCTATCTGTCCTCCCGGGAGCTCCGAGAGTGCCTGAGCCTCTGTCATTATGGGAACAGACTGAAGAACTGCTTTCTTTTTCTGCTTAGAACAGGAACAGATTCAGTCTGTGGGAAAGATTTAAAAATCAACGGGGGAGATGAAAACACTGTTATATTTCACTCTAAAATTTGTGTAAATTATGTTTGGTCTAGAATTGTAACACACATAGACATACTATTTAGAACTGTGTTTAATTACTAAAAATAATTTTCAATGAACCAATTTTAATGAAATCCCTGGGACTTCTGCATGCAACAAGCAAGGATTAGACTTAACCTTTTCTAAGAAACCAGTCAGAATATATAAAACAACAACTTTCAGATACCGGATAATAGGCAGTGCAGAACTATGATCCCCAGAACAGAAAGCAGCAAGGTGAGCTATACAATCAACTTATGACTGCACTTACAACGTGAAAAATAACCAGTAAAGTGTAAAGTGAACAATCGAGTATGAATATGTTCAAGCCCCAATTAGCCAGAATGGAACGTTTTCAGTGACTTATCCAAGGTATTTAATAGAGACCCCCAGAGAGTCGGATCTTATATTGGAGTTGAGCTATTATTTTTGCAGTGAAGGATACACTAAACCTGCCCCTATGAGAGCTTAAAAACAGGCCTCAAGGGGATTAGACAGGTCTGCAAGTAAATTTAACTGTTTTGCTAAAACAAAGCATCACATTCTTTAAAGGAATATAACAAAATTCCGAAATTCCAAAATGTAACATTCACAACATAAAACATCTAATCAAAAATTCCTAAACATGACAAGAGGCAGGAAAACATGGTCCATAATCTGAGTAGGGGGATCAGAAAATAGTAACTAAAAAATGACTCAGATAAAAACATACATATTGCTCATATAATTATGCTCAATATTAAAGGAACACTGACACAATAAGAGAAAAGGAAATTTCAAAAGGATGAAATGGAGCTTTAAACTTTTAAAAATATCTGAAATGAAAATTTAATTAAATGTGAAAAAAGTCAGAGAAGTTAAACTCAGAGAAACAGAATTTATCCAAAATTAAGCACAGAAACAAAGCAGATGTAAAAGAATGAAAGGAATAGTCTCACAAGCCAGAAGGATATCAAGCTGCCTAACACAGATGACACTGTATTCCCAGCAAGATGGGGGGATGGGTTGTTGGGTAGGGCAGGAAAAGATATTAAGCAATGATAGCCAGTCAGATGTGGTGGTGCACATCTGTAATCCCAGCCACTCAAGAGGCTGAGGCAAAAGGATCAAAAGTTCAAGCCCAGCCTGTGCAACTCAGTGAGACCCTGTCTCAAATTAAAAATAAGAAAACAGGACTGGGGATATAGCTCAGCAATGGAACACTCTAGGTTTAATCCCCAATATTGTGAAAGAGAGAGATGGAGAAGGAGAAGAAAATGGTAGCCAAAACTTTTCCAAATTTATTGTAAACTATGAACCTACATACCCAAATAAAAACACCAAACAAAACATATACAAAGAAAAGCACACGGAGGTACCTCATCATCGAATCGCTTAAAACAAGTGAAAAGCAATTAGAGCGGAAAAAAGACACATTACATTTAGAATAACAAACAAAATTACATCAGACTCCATCAGAAACCCTTTAAGCCAGAAAACAATGGAATAACTTATGGAAAATAGTGAAAGAAAATTATTAGCTTAAAATTCTATAAACATTAAAATTATATTTTAAGAATAAAGGCACAACAAAACAAACAATTTGCCACCAGCAGACCCACACTCCAAGAAATGTTACAGGACTATCTTCAGCCAAAAAGAAATACATACCAGTTGGAAACTCGGATTTACATAAAGAAATGAAGACTAGTAGAGATGGTGAATGTGAATTTATGTGAATAAATATAAGACTTTATCCTAATACCTTAATTATACTTTAATTGAAAGCTTCAAACAAAAATGAAACACCTGATGTTTATTTTTCATTCTTTTTTATAGCCTCCTGTTCTGGGCAAATAAAATAAGCTGGTGGCCAGTGAAATTACAATGATGATATATATTGCTATGTACATATGTTACACACAAAAAATAAAAAATTGACAGGGGAACTAAGGTGTGCAGAAATGAAAGCGATTTTAAGCTAATCATCCTTGACCAAGACTGAAGATGCCACACTTCACTGAGAAGACACAACACTCAGGGCAACTCATGGAAACGCCTTCAGGGTGTTGTTGGCAAGGTTTTTAAAACTGAGCTCTGACAGTCCTACTTGGTCTTTTTACTTACACTTTGGGAATGAATCTAACAAGCTCACTTTTCTGATTTCCTAAGCAGATTAGAAACAACTAATTATAGGGATAACAAAAAGGGGGTTGTAGGGGTTAAGCAAAGTGATGTTAGTAAGAAGTGACCGTTCGAAGTCTGGTAGTTAAACAGAAACTATGAAACACAAACACATATACAGAAAAACCTCTGAACCCAAACTATGTAAAATGCACAGACGTTACAGGGATCAAATGACATCTATGTAACTGAGCTGCTTAATAGCAGGTACTGGTAGTAACCACCCAGGACCAGCATCGAAAGATTCGATTCCTTTTCATGCAATGTGTGTACTAATGAAGAGAGTAGTTCCTATTTCCTGCCTGTATTAGAAATTCAGGGAAACTTTCCAAATTAATAACTGGGCACACTGTTTAAATTTAGAGGTACTTCACCTGGAAAATGTCTGGAGGATAAAAGCCAATGGAACCTACAATTTGAAAACTTAACTAACATACTGTGGAAAAGTAAGTTTAGTCTGTATTTCCCAGCTTTTTGGACACTCAGAAATTAAAGGAAATTAAAATGGAAGTTGGGCTGTAAGAAAGGTACCTAATTTCAGTTAGCTGGGAACTTCCTGTGTAGAATGGGACATTCTTTAACTGGGCAATAAGCTGCATTCACAACTGGATGTGTTACAGAGTGGTCAACCCAGATGGGGAGGCTCACAGTCCCCAGTCCCAGGTGCTAACTTATCTCAGCATTTCTCAATTAAATCCATCCATACCAAGCTCTATTAGCCACTTAAATTTCCATTTCTTTAGGCTTTTCCAGTAAGCAGACATCTGTTAGTATATAGCTTCTCTTTAACTAAGACAAAAACGTGTGAAAATGAGTATTTTTAACTATGCAATCTTCTGCTGTTAAACTAGTTTAAAAATTTTCACACAATACAACAACATATGTTACACACAGAAAATCGTTTTACAGAAAGATAAATTCTCTCTGAGCCCAGAGAAATCATTAATTCTATCTTCAGCCACCACTGCCTTCTGACTGACACTTCTCTTATCTGACAGTCTGGGGTGGAAATCTGGTGTAAACCAACTGCAGTCTCCAGTTCACAGCCACCTCCTTTAATCTTTTACAAATCACCTAAGCTCTGGTTCTTTACAGAACTAGAAGTCTCTACAGAATGACAGTGAAATTTTCATCCAGCTGCAATCACCCCACTCCTAGTAATCCAATTAAGTAGACACAGTGAAAGGGGAAGCAAAATAAAACTGCATACCTTGATTAACAACTACTGATACGAAACAGAGTTGAAAACACAGTGGAAGAATTAGTGCAAAAAACACAAAGGCTGGAATACAAGCACAGTCATCTGTGGGACTTGTCCCTCAGGATCCCTTAGCAGAATCCATCTGCCTTGGAACTGAATTTTAATCAGGCTGGGTAGGGAAAGCCATAAAGCAACAAGCCACATAGATTTTATGGGCCAAAAAAATGATCTAAAGGAGCATTATATACCATTGTGACTAGAGATCTGAGTAAGTGGGTGGCAGAGATGTGAATGTAAAGAAAGACTTCAAGTTGGTATCTGGAACTTGGATTTGCAAGCTCTAGATGATACTGTCCATTTGGAAAATTTAAACACTCATCTACAAGGATTCAAAGAAACTGCCAGTTTGGTGGTGCATGCCTGTAATCCCAGGGACCTGGAAGGCTGAAGCAGGAGTAAATTTGAGGCGAGCCTCAGCAACTTAAAATGCTGTCTCAAAAAATAAAAAGGAGTGGTAGAACATCCCTGGCTTTAATCCCCAGCATCAAAAATTTTAAAAAGAAACATCACAAAAACTAAGAAATGTCTATTCATTGACCATCTGCGGGAAGGCCAGGACATAAGCCACCAAAGCCTTTCCTTTCCTCTCTTTGCTTGAGGCAGACTTAGCCTGGTGGAAGCCTCAGGGGGAGGAAATTCCTCATTCTCCAAAGCAAAAAGACAACTACCTCTGCTTCACTTTATCCAGGACACTTTGTGGCTGAAGATAATATTCCTGACAGGGTTTCAGATTCACCCACTCCCTGCTACTGAAATTCTCCTCCAAGGGAATAAAAAGTAAAGGAGCCTAGAAGCTAGAATATAATTAGCACTCCCAAGAAGAGGGTGCAGAGACACCATAATAAGCCCAGAGGGTGGCCGCTCTTCACAAACATCCCCTAATTTTTTTCCTTCCTGTTCTTTGCAAAAGCTCTTTCTGCTGAATCCAAGTCTTGTACCAGACATCCTGATGTGCTCTGGAAAACACCAGCCTACTGTTAGCTCCCCTGAGATCCTGCCCGGGTCTGTCCAGAAGGAGTTAACAGTGCCTTTTTCTCTGCTACCTGTCACATATGTGCCATTTATTGCACCCCACACCGAAATCAGTCATCTGCAGATACGGGCTATTTCTCTGTTCCTGGAGTGGGGGGGATACAACACACAGTAGGCATTCAAACATTGAATTCTGTCAATCCATATGAAGAAAAACAAAGTCTGCAAATGAATGCAAACTTTTCTTCACATATCTTTTTTTAGGAGCTTTTATTTCTTTTTAAAACTGAATAAGGGTTCATTACATAATGTATTAACTTATTTTTCACTGCTATAATAAAGTACCTAATGCTGATACTTAATAAGAAAGGGGTTTACGAAGCTCACAGTTTGGGAAGCTAAAAGTCCACAATCGGGTAGCCCCATCAACCTGGCCTCTGGTGAGGGCTGTGTCACATCCTGGTGGAGTGCATCCAAGAATGACCATATGGCGGGTTAGCGGCCAGGTTGAGAGGGACTGGTCTTTTGCTCTTTTTATAATAATCACTTTCTAGGAAAGTGCTGACTCTAAGACCAGCACTGTCTTCTTACCAGGACAGTGCCATCAATGACAAAATCATCTCCCACTAGACCCCACCTAGTAAAGGTTCCTCCATCTCTTACATCACCACACTGAGGACCAAGTTTTCAACACATAAACCCTTGGCAGGCACACTCAAACCACATTCAAATCAGAGCGTATAATAAAGTCAAAGATATAAAAGTATCTGAGAGCAAAACAAAAAAGTACGATAATTACAACCCAAAATAGTTTAAGTTCACTGATTTGCTACCAGAAAGAAATATATATTTATACTTATATTTATTCTATATTTATTTTTATTCTGGTAGAATATGTACCCATTTTTAAATTAATTGTTGAAGTTCTGTGGTTAAGTAATTATAAGCTCCAAGAATTAAAATGCTAGCTATTTTATATGCATCCCTGGACTGTGGTGCACTCAAATATATCCATTTTATACACACATGCACACACAAAAAATGTTTTGCCCTTTATGAATATTTAGTAAATATTTTTCTGTATCAATATTTGTCTAATAAATTTTAATAAAACTTATCACTGTTCACACACACCACTGTAGTTGACACATTTAAGAGTAACAAGAGTTACATAGCCATGTACCAGGCCCTATGCTTAGTTTTGCATATTATGAATTAAATCCTCTTGATAACCCTAAGAGGGAAGAACTGTTCTACTCCAATCTTAAAGATCAAAACATATTTTTAAAATAAGACATTCAGAAACAATATACTCAAAGCTGTACTGCTATCAGGAAGATGGATGAAGCTAGGATTCAATCCAGAGTCATAACATCAAGTGACGACCACTGGGAAAAGGAATTCACACAAAATGGCCACTTACTTTGTGATGGGCACAGTGTTAAGTGCTTTCTATCATCATTTTGCACAATCCTTATAACAGATGGTTGCTTACTTATGGAAATTTTGTACTTAAGATAATTTCTTAGAGAATCATTAATGTCCCTTATGAATACAGATGAAATTCTTAACAAAATACTACTGTGATGTGATATGATATGATATGCATTATGTGTGTGTTTTATCCCACAACCCTTGTTATTTCCACAGTGAGCAGAACAATGTTGGAACACTTCAGGCCCCAGAGGCAGGCCTCAGAAAGCAAGGTCTCTCTCCTTCTTGCTCTCTCACTTTCTCCTGCTCTCCTTCCACCTGTTCCATTTTCTCCCCAAGGAAGGCCATGGAAACTAGGGTTTCTCTTCCTCAAGGCAGTTCATAGAAAGTAAAAATAGACTCCATCTACCCCTGCCTCTCTGTCTTACACAAAAAGAAATTTTCCCTATCGTTCTGGCAGGTCATGTGATCTCCATTTCAGAAGTGGTCCTGGCCCACGCCCATGAAGAAGGAATTCGACACAAAGGCCAAGACCCTCAACAGACTCTAAATAGACAGGCTTTGCCAGGTTCCTCACTCAGTCTACTAGCACGAGCTCATACTCTTTTGATCTATGATCACATCGTGACATGGCTATCCATGCTCTAATCTTGCCCGTGACCGTGCAGTAAAGTCTCCATGAAATCACCAAAGGACAGTTTGGGATTTTCTGGCCAGCTGCACCTGTGGAGGCTTGTAGGAAGCTGCACCTGAATTTCAGGGGAACAGAAGCTCCAGAGCTCGGGATCCTTCCAGACTTTGCCCTATATAACTCTTCTCCTGACTGCTTATGTTTAGCCTTTAAAATATCCTTTATAATAAACCAATAAATATAAGTATAGTGTTTCTTCGCATTCTGTGAGCCACTCTAGCAAATTAACTGAACCTGAGAAGTGAGTTGTGAGAACCTAATTCGTAGCTGGTCAGTCAAAGTTTGGAGGCCTGGGCTTGTGACTGGGTCTGAAATGGTGGCAGTCCTGGGGACTGAGCCCTCATCCTATGGAATAGAAAACTTGTGTTTTTGCTGCAGCCCAGCTTGCTTGTTGATGGGGAAAAACCCCTACAGTGTCTGTGGTCATCTCAGGGTCTTATGTAGTGTTAACTGTTGTGGTATGAGGGCAGAAGATAAAAACACACTTTGTTTTTCTTAAACACAACTGACAAACCAAACCAAGAAACATACAAACATAATTATCACCATGGCCAAGTGTGATCTACCCCAGGAATGCAATGTTGGTTTAGCATGCAGTATCAATTAATTTAGTATACTATATTCACATAACAAAAGACAAAAACAACACACTTTCTAAACACAGTACACGTATTTGACAACACACAAAACACTTTCATGTTAAAAATGCAATAACCAAGAATTACAGGGAAATTTTCTCAACCTGATAAAGACCATGTGCAAATTGGCTTGGTGATGTACACCTGTAATCCCAGCAACTCAGGAGGCTTAGGCAGGAAGATCACAAGTTCAAGGCCAGCCTCAGCAACTTATAGAGACCCTGTCTCAAAATAAAAAATAAAAAGGGCTGCAGATGTAGCTCAATGGTAAAGCACCCCTGGTTCAATCCATAGTACTGGGGGGAGGGGGCGGGCATCTACAAAAACATACCACCTGAACAATACTTAAGGGTGAAAGAATAGGTATTTTTCCCCAAGACCAGAAACTAGGTAAGATGTCCATTCTCACTATTTCTACTCTACATTGTACTAGAGGTTCTAGGCAGGACAATCAAATCAGAAGAAGAAAATGCATCCAGATTGGATAAGAAGAATAAAACCACCTCAAAAATTCACAGATGACATGATCTTGTTATACAGAAAATGCTAAGGAATTCACTAGAAAAACTGGAACCAATAGATGAGTTCAGTGAGATTGCAGAATATGAAACCAACATACAAAAATCAATTTTGTTTTCTACACATCACCAAGGAACTGTTCAAAAATGAAATAAAACAGTTCAACACCAGCAGCAAGGAAAATAAAATACTCCACAGGAACTTTAACAAAAGGAATGTTAAGACATACACTGTGGGGACAAGTGCATGGAGTACTGCATACATGGCTTCCGGTAAGGGCGCTCGAGTGGCAGGCCACGCCCCTCCCACTAGGGGTGAGAGAGGCAGGCCATTTACCAGGTAGGTACAGCCCTGGGGTGAGACCATGTGTTGTAATCCCTGAGCTTGCTCCACAGCTCACTCCTCGATTGGCTACTGCAAGGACAGTTAGCAGACATTGCTTCGGTGGCTGCCTATAATCCGCTTAGCTGCTGCCTGAGTATACATACATGGTAACTGTGCAATAAAATCAGACCTGCTTCCTGCCTGGTCTCCGGAGGTCTTGATTAACGACTATATTTCTTGCCCATGTGGCACCCTGGCTTTTCATTTTAACCTAAGCTGGAAGATGCCTAAATCTTAACCTAAATTGGAGGGTGCTTATGAAAGGCATCAAAATCACAAACCACACTGAGTTAGTGTCTGGATAAAGGACTTTTTTTCTTCAAAATTTCTTTTTATTTTTCCTATTGTTATTGTTGTTGCTGTAGTTATTATTTTGGTAGTGGGAATTAAACTCAGGGACACTTTACCACCTACCCTTTTGATTTCAAGACAGGATCTGGCTATATTGGTGAGGGTTTCACTTAAGTTGCTGAGGCCTCAAACGTGATTCTCATGCTTCAGCCTCCTAAGTGGCTAGGAGGCATACATCATAGTACTCAGCTTTTTCAAAGTTTCTACATTCTTCCTCCATCAAAATATGAGGAGTGGACTAGCAATTAGAGAAATGCAAATCAAAACTACTCTAAGATTTCATCTCACTCCAGTCAGAATGGCAGCTATTAAGAACATAAACAACAATAAGTGTTGGCGAGGATGTGGGGAAAAAGGTACACTCATACATTGCTGGTGGGACTGCAAATTGGTGCAGCCAATATGTAAAGCAGTATGGAGAATCCTTGGAAAACTGGGAATGGAACCACCATTTGACCTAGCTATCCCACTCCTCCAGCTATAACCAAAGGACTTAAAAACAGCATTTTACAGGGACACAGCCACATCAAAGTTTATAGCAGCACAATTCAAAATAGCTAAACTGTGGAACCAACCTAGATACCCTTCAGTAGATGAATGGATAAAGAAAATGTGATATATATACACAATGGAATATTATTCTGCATTAAAAGAGAATAAAGTCATGGTATTTGCAGGTGAATGGATGGAGTTGGAGAATATAATGCTAAGTGAAATTAGCCAATCCCCAAAAAACCAAATGCTGAATGTTTTCTCTGATATGTGGGGATGGGGTAGGGAGCATGGGAGGAATGGAGGAACTTTAGATAGGGCAAAGGGGAGGAAGGGGAAGAAATGGGGGTAGGGAAGATGGTGGAATGAGATGGACATCATTACCCTAAGTACATGTATGCAGACACGAATGGTGTGACTCTACTTTGTGTACAACCATAAATATGAAAAATTGTGCTCTATATGTATAATATGAATTGTAATGCATTCTACTGTCATGTTAACAAATTAAAAATTTAAAAAAAATACACACACACAAAAATATGAGGAGTGGAATATAGACATCTCCCCTAATCTAGTCAATATGTATCAGTTCTGCAATAGGACCTATTTAACTGCGCTCTGTAACAAATTATTTCTAATTCAGAAGAAGAAGAAGAAAAACCTCTCCCTTGTTTAGAAAACTAAAACATGCATTTGCTTTTATCAGAAAATAGGGCATGGGGTTGTGGCTCAGTGGTAGAGCACTTGCCTAGCATGCATGAGGCACTGGGTTTGATCCTCACACCACAATTTAAAAAAAAAAAAAAAACTAAATAAACAAAATAAAAGTATTGTGTCCATCTACAACTAAAAATATTTAGAAGAAGAAGAAAAAGAAAAAGATAAAGAGGAGGAAGAGTAAAATGGAACATATAAAATTTTTCAAGAAGAAGAAGAAAATGGGACATATAAAATTTTTCAACCTGGTTGGAAATGTTGTCATTTTTCTCAGTACAAAAATGGAAAGGATACAATGGAAGCTATGCAGGGGCTAACCGAGTGCTACTCCTGCCCTTTGGGGACTAGTAATCCTTTCCTTCCCCAGAGAACGAGAATCTGAAATACTCCCAACCATATGGTGAGGGATCACCTTCCCTTCCTTCAGCCAAGAGCTCTCTGCCAGAAAGCTAAAACCATCGCCACAAGGATACCACTAGTACAAACAAAGCAAGAAGACAGCTGAGGCAGAGACAAGAAAACTCAAAAATTCACTTTAGTTTTACTAATCTTGTTCGAAGAGAAGAAGCTAGAAGAAGACATGCAAATAAGACCCCACAGAAACCAGAGAGAGAAATGAAATGAAAGGTGGGCAGGAGGCAAGATCCCCCCAATATCTGGTCCTTAGAGGCAGTGCTGGAGCTCAGAGTCCACAGGGACAGAAGCCACTGAGTGCTGCTTCAGGGGCAAACCAAGGCTCCATTATTCTATAAGTGTCAGTCAGGTGGAAATGTCCTGGCTGCTGCTTAATCTCTTTATGAGCAGGTGACAGTAGGGAGGCCCAGGAGAGCCCCAGAAGAGACGCAGGCACTGCGCAAAACAGAGTAGCCCTAGAATGGACCTTTTGGTTCCATGAAGAAATGCGGAGCTCCCACTGCGCAATAAACTGGCTTCATTAGTCACAAGCCTGTACTCTCTCCCAGCCCCCACTGGGATCAACCTCAAGATGGGGCTTAAAAAAGAAAAAGGCTTCCTTGTCTGCAAAAAAAGGATACAACTGTCTCCCATGTGCTGACCCACATCAAGCCCCTTGTTCTCCCGACAACCCCCAGCAGTTCTCAGGCAACCAATCTTCCTCCCTCTCAGAGGGACCACACCCCTACTCAAGGAATGGAGAGCCACCAGGACCTGGAAACATGTGTCAAGGCTCTGCCCCACCCACCAAGGCAGTGAATTCTAGAATCTCTCTTCCTTCTGGACTAGGAACTGAGGGGCAAGCCTGCAGCGGCTTTAAGGTACTTGCCTCAGAACAGAGCAGAGTAGAGCAAAAGAAAGCAGATCAAGAGAAGGCAGGAGAAGCGAGGCCTGATGTAAGGCTTCTGCCCCCAGGGAAAGCAGGATCCACCATCAGGTCTCTCAGCTCTCAAGTCAATTCAGTCTCCATTTTACTCACACCACGCAGTATGGGCCTGTGCCATCTGCAACCCAACTAATCTTTGTCGTACAGTAATAGATTTCATGCAGATTAGACAGAATACATATGAAGACATAGGTACGGGAAAATGCAGATATTTAGACTCTAATTATTTGTTTGATACTTTTGAATACAAAAAACAAGCTCTTTAAAACATGCAAATGGAGGTAAAGAATTAGCAATAGAATTTTCCTTCAGAATGTTCTTAAAGAGTATACAACTAATTCAGGCAGATGACAGAAACATACAAACATGACTGAGAAGTGGAGGTAGGCACAGTCAATTCACCTTTTCTAGAGTTGACTACAAAGGGAGATGATCCATTTGTCCCATTGTCAAGACAATTCTCTTCGGGTTACAAGAAAAGAAATGTTTCATTTGTAAGGAAAAGAAAAAAGCCAAGTAAAGAATATGCCTCTACCAAGTGGCATCGATTCTTTAAATTTTCTCCAAACCCTCTATGGCCTCCTGTAATGTGGAATTCAAGACCAGGCACAGGGTCACTGTAGACATGACTTAGTCTCAAAGTAATCCTTTTGTTACCGCTATACTGAAGCTCGGGTAGATTCCCAGGGAACCAGTGTGAACCGTGCTTCCTACCCTGGGAGGGCTGGAAGGATACCACCTCTGCATGCCAACAGCACACCTGAGCATCTGTCTTCCTTCAGCTCTCAGGTGTTTCTTTATGAAGTGCAACAGTGTCCCAGGTGCTCTGTTGGCAGCTAGGATGCAGAAAAAAGAGTCACAGCTCCTCCTCTGGAGCCTGCAATCCATCATGGGAACAGACACATAAAAGTAGCAGCAGTTATGATTCAGGGTGATGCTCTGCTGAGGGCGTGCACAGGACTTGCCATATGAACACAGAACACACCAAATAAATTCAGAGAGGATCCACAGTGCCCTCCTATCAACCTCCCAAAGTGACTCACTACATTACTCGTGTTCAGCACTGAGGAACTTAACATTAACTGGGAGGGTCAAATGCTTTAAATGTGTGCACATCCTACTTAACTCAGAAGCACACTGCCAAGCTGAGCAGCCACACAGCTAGAACGAATTCAAAAAAGACGATTCAAGAACCCAAGCAATAGGGACAAAAATTTCTGTAAGGGGATAATGAACAAACCAGTGAGCTACTCCCCTGCATACAGATAGGTCCAGGAGCTCTCCTACTCTGGGCATGTCCCCACTTGGGATGTGTCCCCACTACATCCCTTTTTATTTTTGATTTTGAGACAGGGTCTCACTAAGTTGCTGAGGCTGGACTTGGACTTGTGGTCCTCCTGCCTCAGCCTCCCAAGTTGCTGGGATTACAGGCGTGCGCCATCATGCCCAGATCAGCATGAATTTCCTTGAAGAAAGAAGAGTCAAGGTAATTTATAGAAGGAATAGGAGGCTAACTGTTATTTGATTTGAAAAATCATCTTTTTTCTTTGTCTACTCACTCAAAAACTACATGAGTGATTACTACATTTTCAGGCACTTATCTGGGTCCTAGGAATATAAACAAATCCTGCTAACTGCCCACAGGGAACTTTCTGTACAAAGAGATAAAATGACATTTGTAGACACAAACCTGTGATAAGGACAATAAAGGAAAAGGGAGAATGTTCTGTAACAGAGTGGAGAAGGCAGAGGGTGGTGAGAGACACGGTGGACAGGGTGGCCCAGGGAAGACAACCACACCACGTTGCTTTTGCTAAAGGCATAGACTCATCTGAAGAGGCAGGGATTCCTCAGATATCTCTGTCACTGATGGGGAATTCACAGTAGGTGCGGGAGAAGGGGAGGAAGAAAGTATCAATTTGCTATGAGCAATGAAGCAAATGCATGCCTTCAGTAGAAACAGGACAGGGCTTGCTCCTTCAGCAGGAAAAGAGCCCCACAATAAGGTGGTGCCCTTCTCTTTCCCTGCCACATCCTCTACCACCTGGGTCCAGCCTCACGGCCACCAGCACATTACACGCAGTTCACCCCAGCTGATCTGACTGCAGAAAACTGAATATAGGAAGCCACACGAGAACACAATTTTCATTTCTATACAAAGAAACCCAAGTAAAATGAAGACACAAGAAATTAACTTGAATACAGAAAACAGGACCTTTCAATTGTGGGGTATTTTCTCCCCCCTAAAAAAAATTTTAAAGCAAATGCATTTACTTATTCAGCTTTGACCTGGTGGAAGAACCACTAAACCCCACTAATCATGTCAAAAGAACTTTCCATCTGACTGCTCAGTGAATTCTCTAAGCCCCAAATGTCTGTGGGTACATGTGTCTTCCCTGACGGGGTCAGCATATCATCTGGGCCCAGCATAAGGAGCTATATGATCCTGTGGCATGCCAGCAGTGACAGGGCTGGCTCAGCTCCTGCCTCATTGGAACCCAGAAGAGACTCAGTGTGAATATCCATCATGGGGACAGGCCAATAATTAGTCTCCTGACCTCAGAGCTCTACTTCTCCGTGCTAAATAAGTGTTCTGGCATTTCTGGGCATGAGGAAAATCAATGTGACAATGTGCAGTTTCACCAAGATTCACCAAGAGAAAAGCAACAATAATTGGAAGTCAGTCTTCCACATATAACCATCGCCTTTGGAGGCAGCACCTGTAGTGGTGAAAAGTACACAGATTTCAAAAAGCTCGTCCAACTTTGGAGTCCTAGCAAAACCTGTAGTTAAGACACGTTTTTACTGAGCTTTTTTCTCACCTGTAGAATGAGGATCATCTCACAAGCCTTTCTTGTATGTATGCAGAGGATGTGTTTCAAACATCTGACCTGCACCAGGCACTGGGATGGCTGCTGGCAATCATGTAAGCCAAGCATCTGTCACTGTCCTAACAAAGTTGACTACTCCTTGGTACCATGAGCCTTGGGAAAACAAATTCCTAGAGGCTACAGAAGCCTAGTATATTAGTCCATTTTCTGTTGACAATGAATAGTACCACGGCCAGGATAGGTTTATTTTGGCTTATGGTTTTGGTCTAAGGTTAAGGACCCACATCTGGTCCAGTTTTCTTGCTGGCAGAGTCCCAGAGCAGCCCACAGCTGAAACAGGAGCTGTGAATGTGCACGCATGTCCTCTGATTTCTCTCCCTTTTTTTATAAAAAGGACTCAGTCATGGTGGCTACACCTTGATGACCCTAACCTAACACTTCCCACAGGCTCCATCTCTATATACCAGAGTCAGAGCAAGTTTCTATCCCTTAATATTTTACAATGCCAATTGAAAATCTACCAGACATAGCAGCATACACCTATAATCTCAGCGACTTGAGAGGCTGAGACAGGAGAATCGTAAATCTGAGGCCAGCCTCAGCAAGACTGTGTCTCAAAATAAGAAAGGGCTGGGAACCTAGCTGAGTGGCAAAGCGCCCCTAGGTTTCATTCCCAGTACCAAAACATAAACCAAACTCCTTCTTGGTAGTATACCAGAAAGTAGCAGGGCACTGATATTGTCACTTGTCCCTCACAAAAGTACTAAAAGGTATAGGCCTTATTTTAAGTGAGCATATTCTGAGTTGATTTTTAAAATTTCAACGAGGAGGGTAGAAGTTTAAGCAACTTTAAGGGACACAAACAGAGCTGGGGTGTAGTGCAGAGGCGGGGAGCTTGACTAACACCTCAGAAAGGGCCCTGGGTTCAGCCATAAAAGAAAAAACATACATGAACAAAGTTTGTATACTGATGACTAAAAATTAAAACTGGGCTTCCAGGAGTCAACATCTAGAATTTCAAAACCTAAATAATTTCTGAAAGTCATATTCACAAGAAATCACAGTGTATCCTTTTACTGATTAAATATCGATTTCTCCCTTTGACCTTATTTTACCTGGGAATTTGCCCTGAAAGGGTTATACTTAATGTCAGCATCCCAAACCTACAGGCATCAGATCTACACCTTGCACTCTTTTGGAAATGTCATTTTAATTATCACTGTACCCACCCTGACCCAATTCTTCTTGACAGCAGCTATGTAGGCACAAAAGCAAATCAACTGGAAAAACTCAGAGCTGAATTTGGGAAAGGGTTCCTATCAGAACGTTCCTCATACTTAAAAGTGATTATACCAAGAGCTATTTGCCCTTTGTGCAGATTTCGAACATCCTTCTCTGTTCTAATGACCTCATTCTCAGGAACCCTCTTAGCTAGAGACAAATAACCATACTCCTGTATAAAAAGACATAGAGAAATAAGATGATAATTTTTAAAAGAAACACCAATCTTAATCCTCTAACAGCAGCCCCAAAGATACAAACCTGCTTGAATCAAACCCACTGACAAAATTCTATGTTCAAGTGTCCAAAGCTATCATCATCTATAAACAACCTGCTGCTGAAACCTACTCAGCTTCCAGGCTCCCCACATCAGTTGGACTCACCACCAGTCACCCAAGCCAAAACACACTGTCCTTATCCTGCCCTCTTCCCTGACCATCTCCCACATCTTCCTTCCCTGACCATCTTCCACATCCCCTCGTCTCACTGAAGTTACCCTAATTCTGTTCTCCCTCCTTTCTATTACCAAAATTTTTCCTTATTCCTGTTACTGAAGTAGTCTCCCTACTGGTTTCCATGACTAAGCTTTTCTTTTAAATAAATGACACTAGATGTTTCAAACACTCGGTGTGTTAAAAAAAAAAAAAAAAAAAAAAAGACAGAACCCAAATTCCAGATAAATTGTTACCTTTTTCACAGAACAAATACAGATATTAACAAAAGAAAACAAGAATAAACAGCTTCTTTCCCAACCCCCTTATTTCTTCAGTATTTTTTTAATTAAAAAAATTTTGGATTAGTATTAGATTTATAGAAAAGTTGTAAAGATAGTACAACAAGCTGGGAACAGTAGCACATGCCTGTAATCCCAGCAATTTGGGAGGCTGAGGCAGGAAGATCACAAGTTCAAAGCCAACATAATGTTTACAGCAGTTCAATTCTAGCAATAGATAAGCATGGAACCAACCTAGGTGCCCTTCAACAGATGAATGGATGAAGACAATATGGTATATACACAATGAAATATTACTTAGCCATAAAAAATGAAATTATAGCATTTGCTGGGAAATGGATGAAACTGGAGATTATCATGCTAAGAAATAAGCCAGTCCCACCAAAAAACCAAGGGCCGAATGTTCTCTCTGATATGTGAATGCTAACACATAATTAAAGATGGGGGAGGGAAGAACAGAAATTGATTGGATTAGACAAAGGGAAGGAAGGGGATGGGAATAGGAGAGACAGCAGAATGAATCACACATAACTTTCCTGTGTCCTTATATAAATATACGACCAGTGAAATTCCACGTCATGTGCAACTGCAAGAATGGGATCCTAATTAGAATAAGTTATACTCCATGTGTGTATAATATGTTAAAATACACACTGCTATCATATATATCTAAAAAAACGACAAAAAAAAGTTCAAGTCCAACCTCACCAACTTAGCATATCAGTATGGAATTACAAATATTTATTTTATATTTTGGGTTAAAATCAAATAGTACTGGGCCAGGCTGTAGCTCCGTGGCAGAATGCTTGCCTAGCACATGAGAGGCACTGGTTGTAAAGTATTTATCTTGTTAAAGTCCTTGCTTCGGCTCTAGAATCAGCCACTTCCCCCAAGAGGTTTGAATTTCTCTTAAAGATATATTATCTCACAAGACACCAAGATATGAGAAGTGGGTGGCAGCTTCTTCTAGCTCTCTGATTTTGCAACTTGTTATCCCTCTCCCTCCCTCCCTCCCTCCCTCCCTCCCCCCCGCCCCTGTTTGTTTTTGGAACTGGGAATTGAACCCAGGGATGCTTTACTACTGAGCTACATCCTCAGCTCTTTTTATTTTTTATTTTGAGACAGGGTCTCTCTAAGTTGCTTAGGGCCTCACTAAGTTGCTGAGGCTGGCATCAAACTTGCAATCTTCCTGCTCAGTCTCCTGAGGCACTGGGATTGTGCACCACTGACCCAGCATGACTGCTTTCTTTAGCTAGCATTCCATGTCTATACAAAAGCTACATCTTACACCTAGGTCCAACTTTCACTTCTCATTAGATCACCTACAGTGGAATGATATCCATGTACCAGGCCCAATGCCCCTAAAGGATTGATGACATTTTTTTTTGGCTGATTCACACCAGTCTGCGCTAAACAAAGAAGAAGAAAAGCTGGTGAATTTCTCTTAAAGATATATTATCTCACTTACAAAACTACCCTGTATTCTGAAATTATATTTTTCCTATTAGTCACCACGATCAGTCTCCCTTATTCACTCCATTTTTAAAATTTAAGTTATCTTAGCTTCTTAGCAAGGTACACAAGAAGGCCCTTGTCCGCTTTCTCCTACATGAACACCAAACTGCTTCTAGAAACGCACTCATCATGTTTGAATCATACTTTTCTTTCCCAGAATCTGACTCCTGAATCTACCAGACAAACAACTGACAAGGAACATCACATTTTGCTTACTCAAAACAATCTTTTGGTTATGGGGTGCAAATGCCTGTTTTAATAATATTTCTTTCAATGCTTTCATTTTCTAATTATTTCCTACAGTAACTATTGATGGCACAACCGCAGAATCAAAGAAACCAACAATCAACTCCAGGTTTGAGCGCGACAGCAGGCAGACAGCACTCAGCCTGACAGGAGCAGAGCAGAGAGGAGGACTGGTTAAAGACCAAATGCTCAGGATCCTTCTCTGTGTCCCTCCACTGACAACTACAGAAAACCTGACGCTGCAGGCCCACTCCCGTGGTTTGCTTGCTGAGAGGATCATTTAAAAAAGAAATGTGGGAAAGTGTTCTGAAAATACTAAAACACTCCACACATGGTGGGAGAATAGCTGTATTAAAATCTGAGGATGGTCAGTGGTTCCTTGACTAAGTATAGATTGACAGATGATTTAACTATGCCACTGCTACAGGAAGCAGCCTTTAATTCTTGTTTCCTACCACATGCGCAGCTACTCAAGGTAAAAGTTAGCAATGCTGCTAAAGCTTGCGTCTCAGGTAACAGTGACCAAGCAGGCAATTTGAAACGAAATTCCATGCAAAAAGTCTTTATTTTAACTCAGATGCACAAGGCTTTCTCCACAATCTTTAACATTAAATAGTTGCCACTCTATTAATGTGCTGTTGTTTAAAACAAAACAAGATACAACTTCAGACTAATGGTACTTTTAAGTCACACACTTTTCAAAACCTCAAATACAAGCCTCCAAGAAAAGACACTTTAGAGCATAAATTATTTAATGCTCTTACTCCAGGTATTGATTTCCGATAGCAGCCTACCCTGAAAATAGAATATACTACAGCGAGGTATGAAACCAAAAGCCATACTGTCACTGTGTACATTAAATTCCCATTGTAAGATGAGCAGAAATGTGGCATTTTCCAATATTGCAACATTCAGCCAAACGTTTAACTTTGGTTTCAGCTAAACCTAAGTCGACAGAAATATACACCCTTAGCAGTCCCCTACAATACAAGCACAGAGCAAAAGTGCCAGATGTGTGCCCATTTCCCCACAGTGGGAGACTAACAAACACTTTTTATTGTGCACAATTTCACTCTGCGGAATACCTGCTTCAGTGGAAGGGTTTGGAAATATCCTTCACAGACAATAAATGAAAGCCTGCCAGAAAAAGCATCATGGGGACAAGATAGCACACAAGTTGTTCCATCCTATCAAATCCCCTCTGCTCAAAATGCAAACGTGGTTCACACAGCCTTTCAGAATCACTTCAATGATGGGTAAAAACCTCCATGGAAAGATTGATGGCTAATCAGTAGATTGTGGAAAACACTTCTTGTGTAGTTGTTCTTTTCCACTTTGGCATTTACAAGATTCTCCCTTTGAAGGAAGAAAGAAATTTAAACAATGATTCTTAAGACAGAAACAGCATCCTTCCACCGCTGATTCATATGTGCTTTGCTTTTCTACACTCTTGGTACTTTTAAGTCACACACTTTTCAAAACCTCAAATACAAGCTCCAAGAAAAGACACTTTAGAGTATAAATTTCTACTCAATAGATTCTTTTTAAAGGCATTAGGGCTTATTAACAAATGCCTAGTAACTGCAAAAACAGATTCATTTTCAAAACCTACATACTGTGAACATAAGACCAGAGAAAAATGAAATGCATATGAAGTAAACAGGCTGATGAAAACCCAGCTAGCCTTTGCTTTCTCTGCCTCCTCCTCCTTCTTTCCTTAGTCTGAAGGTTGCTAATGTTGATGTTCACACAACTGTTTCATAATTTTCTCCATCTAAATTCAATTAACATTCATTGCAGTTATTACATTTCATACATGATTTTCCATTCCCAAAATATAAAATATTTTAAGAATTTTATTTCCTGCCTAGTCAAGCAGCAATAATCACAAACATTTTCCAGAATATAGGAGAACAGCCTACCTCTCCCAGCAGTCATGACTGTCAGTGATCTTGGTACCAAATAAAAACACTGCTCTGAAAGCTATACCTACTCACAGCAACTTAAGCATCAGCAAACTCTCCACCCACATGCTTCTTCAGCGAGATCCAGCACCAATAACAACTGCCACCCTATTCCAAAATAAAAGCCTAGACTCTATGTAACACTGACTTTTCAAAAAGGGGGAAGGGAGCAAACCTTCTCCAGCTGACTATACTCACATAAGAGCCCTCTTTAAAACTTACTAAAAAATCATTTTTAACCAACTACCTGATTTTCCTCACCCAAAAAACAGAATATCCCTAACATAAATCTTAAATTAGAAAAATAACAAAAAGTAATCTCATTTCCACATAGAAAACAGGCTGTTCATTTAACTGTGTTACTTAAACTGGTATCAGAAACAGTCTTTTCCGGGCTATTTTAAGTGGACCTCTTAGCAGAGCTCAATACATTTACCAGCCTTGTAACACGTTACCCACGTAGTTGTGACTATGGAGACACTTCCTAAGATACTGAACCACCACCCCAAGCCTTGCAAGCTGAAGTCTAATAAATAAAAGAAGGGGGAAGGGTGGGAACCCATGAGCACCTGATCCACTTATTCATAATCACAGCTATTAACAGCCAGGAATGAATAATAATAGCTTGGCTTCTTAATAAAGATTCCCTTTTAAAGGAATGCTTTGTCCCGGCTACACCTGGCAACAATTCAGACCTTACCTAATACAATGCAACATTAGTCTGTTTGTTTTCATACTTAAACAGGCATTTCTCATTTTCAATAAAGTAGAAATACCTTGTAACAGTTTTCAACGTATAAAATTTTTAGTATAAAAACAGGATGCATTTGGCAGCAAAATGATACCCTAGGTACAGTCATGTACAAGGTCAATAATTTTATGATTATGTTACCTAGTTGTTTATAGTTTTAATCTGCAAACATTTTGTCTAGCTACAGATTATGGAATTTTCATGGATTTAATTGACATGACACTTCTATTTTTCATAAACATGTTAGCTTTGCTTAAGAAGCCCAAAAGCATGTTTTTTTTTTAACCAAATTAATGTGCATAGACCTCACTTCAATCAAATCCAATTAGAGATCATTAAGTGGCTGCAGATAAAGGACACTGACTACTCCATAATTACTGGTTCTTTCATTCTCAAAATCCAATTCTCCTATGAGCATAAGCACATCTGCATGATTAAAATACTTACACAGAAAATAATTTGCTTTTTGAAACTCATGGAAAGAAAAACTATAATTTTTGCTTCAAGGGGTTTGCTAATTATATGGAGATGGGAAGGAGAAAAAGAAACATCTATATGGCAACATATTTTTAACTCCCTTATTCTTGCCATTCAAAGCTGAAGGGCCTTCGGGTAACCTAGCAACAAGGAAGAATCATACAAAGATGAAGTATTCTATTACAGACAGCACATTTTACATTGCTACTCGGCTGCTATTTCATTGCTGTTTTTAGTCACAATTCTATTATACTTAAAAATAATAATAATAAGCCCACAGGCTGTATACAAAAATAATCAATTGAACTTCATAAGACGTCATTTTGAACATGTCAAGAACTATAGTCCAAGACGAAACCCATTTATTCTTTAAGAGTACTGCCATTACATTAACAGTTTTTTCCAACTTAGTGCAAATCCAGAGCTTTTGTTTCTGATGCAAAAGAGCATTACTGTTTACAAATAACGAAAGGAAAAAAAAATAGACAAATTGGATTTCATCAAAATTTAAAACTTTTGTACACAAAAAGACACTATTAAGAAACTGAGAAGATAGCCCATTTGTAAATCATTTACCTACTGAGTCTTATATCCAGAAAGAATTCACATAGCTCAACAACAAGAGACAAATAACCCAGTTAAAAAAATGGGTGAAGGACTTGAATAGAGAACTTCCATGGAAGACCTGGACATGGCCAACAAACACTTGAATACATCATCACTCATTAGGGAAATATAAATCAAAACCACAATTAGATACCACTTTACCAAATAGGATGATTACAATTTTTAAAAAATGGAAAATAATAAGTGTTGCCAGAATGTGAAGAATCTGGAAATTGCTGGTGGGAATATAAAATGGTGCAAAACCACTGTGGAAAACAGTTTGGTAGTTCCATTCAAGTGTTCAAAGAAGCACTTTTTTTTTTTTATTGGTTGTTCAAAACATTACAAAGCTCCTGACATATCATATTTCATACATTAGATTCAAGTTGGTTATGAACTCCCAATTTTACCCCAAATACAGATTGCAGAATCACATCGGTTACACATCCACATTAAAAGAAGCACTTTTGTAATACACAAAAGGTAGGAACAATTCAGTGACCACCTATAGATCAGTAGTTGTATGTTATCAGTGAATAATAAACATGATTGAACTATACACTGAATTGGATGACTGTATAGTATGTGAATTCTCTCTCAATACAGTAGTTTTTCACAAAAGCATTACTGTCAATCTAATGAAAATGTACATTACATTTTAAATGCATACCCCCCTAAACCTGAAATTCTTCAAAAAAAAAAAGTATGAATTTATTCTCAAATGGTGTCAATTTAAAAAATGAATATTCTCCTAAAATGGAGAAACTAGAGGAGAAATCAATCATTCTAAGCACCACACATGTCCCAGATATAGTAAGAATTTTACACATGATCTCTGCACATTATCTCTTCAGGGTATTCACTCCATGTGACAGCTAAGCAAATGGTGGCTCACAAGAATTAAGTCATTTGTCCAAAGTCACACACCACACTAAAGAGAGGTACAGCAGCCTTTCCTACAAAAGTATGTCCTCATGTTTTGATCACCTTCTAGTTTCTCTGACACTGTGTCTACTCTTCTGGGGGGAACGTGGGCACCCACACTTCAAAATGAATGACCATAAAGTTTGTTAAACACAATTGCCACCTGCCCAATGGTTAACTGTCAAGTCCTTGTGCTGAGTACAGGCTGCTAAGTTTTCACAAATGGAAGTCTGAAAGACACAGATCACTGTAAAGACACTTTTTGGGTCAGCCTAGGTAGCACCTCTGTAAACAGGCAGTGCCCACTTAATGCAATAGGCCTACAGGCTTTCACGTGATCGGAACCTAAGCTGTTTAGGACCCTGGAAGGGAGCCCTGTACTACCATTCATTCTCTCCTTCAGTTTACTGAGCTCTTCAGCAGTGAACACAAGCAACATGCAACTCATATGCAATACTCTGGAATCCCACCAGAAAATAAGAATTCATGGGGAAAGTTGAAGAAAAATTAATCTGGTCACCTCAGATGCAAAGTGTTCACATGTACCATCAAAATTACTACGAGACGAAAAAGGAAAATCTGACTGGCAAATGTATCAATCAGAATGACTGTTCACTGGGACTGAGAACACAAAACAGACTATGAGGTTTTTGCTCCAAGAATGAGCAAACCCACACACACAGTGTCTATACCTGGGAGGCTCGCAGTCCAATGCAGGAGACAGACAGACAGATGTGAGCCAACTAATCACCAAACAAAAGCCTGCAAGCATGACAAAAGCCAAGCATCCAAGTAGAGAATGCCTGGAGATGTTTGCCTGAAGAATCCAACACTGTTTGGGAGGGAGGGAAAGCGTCCCAGTGGGCAGAATATGGAGCAGGGCTACTTCACAAGGAAGACCCAGTCAGTGCCCTTTGTGGTACTGAAGTCCTCCCCCAGCCCTATCACCATGTAATTAATATACCAGTACTAATGGTTTTTCCTTTCTCTTTGGAAACAAATGGGATTTATAAATCAAAAGTTTCCCTCTGTTCTTAGGAAACGAGAATGACAAAGGTGTGGGTCTTTTTCAGAGTTTGTTTGCAAAATTTCAGAGAAAAATACTCCTGTTCTAGAACTGATACTCAGTTTTTATTTTCTTATTTCTACTACAAAAATAGAGAAGGGGACATGCCCATTTCTTGAGCCTGACTCAGATGAGGTGATCAGTGACAACTTCGTCATCAGACCAGCCCATCATTTCTGATGGGTAGAGATAAAACAAGACTGGTGTGGTACTGATAAATGTTGAAGCTGAGTTAGGGCTACATTGGGGCTCATTATTCTATTTTATCCACTTTAGTATGTATTTGAAACATCCCAGATAAATTAAAAAGGAAGATGATCAGAAGACTTCCCTCCCGGCTTTGAAGATCTCAGCCAGCAGTGCCTGATACACATCCAATCGTTGGCTACAGGGAGTGCCCACCTCAGAGAAAGCAGAGGTCCAATTTGCTCAAACACTGGAAAAATAAAACTCTTACAAACTAACATATAAAGCACAGTTCATCTAACATTTACATGCTATTTAATGCTGTCTCTGGAGAAGGAAAAAAAAAAAGGGAACAAGAGAAAAGCTTCCAGTTTCCATCTCTTTTGCATCCATTTTCCCCCAGAGGTGAGTAGGCATCACTGTAGCAAGGCTTTATGGTGGAGCAATAGACGGAGGGGTGAAGACCGGGGCAGGAGGCACGCTCCCAGGCTGGCTCAATAGCTCAAGAAAGATTAGACCTGACCAGCATCCAGGAGATGGGGAGAAGTGGGTGGGTTCAAGAAACACTTAAGTGACAATCCATAGGGATCAATAATAATACACACAAGAGAGGTACAGAAGATCAGAGATGATACCTAAGCTTTAATTGACATGCCTAGATGGATAATAGAAAAATCATGTATAAAGGAATTACAGAAAAGATTCAGGATGCAGTGTTATTTACTGTTTTCCATTTTCTTTCAGTTAGAAGTGCAATATAAATATGGCTTCAGATACATGTCTCAAATACAAGAAGAAATGTCAGGCAGACAGCTGCTTCATATCCAGTTACATGCAACCCTGAGGCAAGAACTGGAAGGGAGATAAACATTTATGAAAAGAATGTGATACGGTTAGTAAATAAAACTATAGCCACAGAAAGTATAAGTAGAAAGAAGGTATTGCCGAAGAATGGAAAAGGACTGGGATCGAGCTTTGAAGGAGATCAAGATGACACAGACCAAAAGAAGAAGAAAGAAAGAAAAAAGGAAAGCTATAAACAAGCATTTCTTGGGCATAACACCTAACGTACACACAACAAAAGAAAAACAAACGAAAAAGTTGGAACTCATCAAAATTAAAAGCTTTGTATTTCAAATGACAGCACCAATATAGTGAAGGAGAAAAAAATCCCATGGACTAAGAAAAAGTATTTACAAATTATATCTTAATAAGATTATACTAGATAAAACCTTATGCTGGATACCACCAGTATGTATAAAGAACTCTTAAAACTCAATAATAGACAGCTCCATTAGAAATGGAGCTATCCATCAGAAATGATGGGCTGGCAAGGGATCTATCTGAATAGATATTTCTCCAAAGAAAGTATATAAATGGTCAATAAGAACATGAAAAAGATATCATTACTTATTAGAGACATACAAATCAGATTCATGAGACACCACCATGATGATGATGACTAAAGTAGAAATAGAAAAATTAAAGTAGAAAAGAAAGACAATAACAACTGTGGACAATTATGTGTAGAAACTGGAACTCTCTTACGCTGCTGGTTAAGAATGTAAAATAGTGCAGCTACTTTGGAAAATAGTGCAAGTCACTCAAAAAGTTAAACATGTAACCCAGCAATTCCACTCTGGTATACAGAAATGAAAATGTATATCCAAAACAAAATCTTTTACATGAACGTTTTCAGCAGCATTTGTAACAATAAACCAAAAGTGGAAACAACTCAAAAGTCCATCAACAGATAAAGAAAATGCAATTTATCCATACAGTGGAATACTGTTCAACCATCAAAAAGGAAGAAGTACTGATACATGCTACCATATAGATGAACGTTGAAAATAGCATGCTAAAGTTAAAGAAGCCAGACAGAATAGTCACATATTGTATGACTCCATTTGTATAAAATGTCCCAAATGGCAAAACCATAAAGACAGAAATTAGGCTGCCAGAGATGAGAGGCAGAAGGGAATAGTAAGTTCATACTAATGGACACAGGTTTTCCTGGGAGTGATGAAATATTCTACAATTAAATGATGGTGATGCATGAACATTTTTTTTGGCATTAAAAAAAAAAAACCCCAGCTCTAAATCCCGTACTTTAAAAAAGTGAAATTTTAGGAGGTGAATTATATGTGTATTCACAATTTCTAAAATATTCTGATGACGTAAAAAAAAAAAAAAAAAGTCCAATACCTATCTGTGACAAAAACTCAGAAAAATAATAGATGAAAACTACCTCATGCTGATAAGGGACACCAAAAACCCCACAGCTAACATCCCATCAATGGTGAAAGACCCAAGATGGGAAACCAGCAAGGCTGTCCAGTCTTACTCTATACAGTGCAGGAAGCTATAGTAATGCAATAAGGTAAGAAGGCTTACAGATATGAGAGAAAACTGTTCTCATATGCAGATGATATGATAATTATATAGAACATTCCAAGAAGTTACAAAATCACTAAGTTCTGAAAAACTGCAATCTAAGCTTGTTTAGCTTAAAATTTCATGCAGGTCTATACTTTCAGCTCTTTACTAACTGAAGAAAGCAGAGTGAATGGGCTTTGAGAAAGTAGAACAGTCAATGGTCTGAAGTCTAGAAAATTTAAAAAACAATTTCATTTTTTTAAAGAATGAGAATTGTTGAGCAAAATTTTTTAAAAAGGAGGAGGAGGAGTAGAAGCAGGACAGAGGGACAGATTTTTCCATTGCTGCTACAATTTCTTCATACCACCCAAATGTTCAGTGATCTTTGCAAAGAAGAAAATTAGGTAGTTTGTTATTTGACAGTTAATGAACATCTTACTGAGCTCTCAAAGTTCTATAGAGTAGTATCACCATTTGGGAGTATAACATCATTTGGACTGGAAATTATACAAAAACTCAGAAAAATAATAAGTAAAAACTACCTTTATACATATGCATTTACATTACTTCTTTCCTTGAAATAACCATATTTGGCTCTAACCATTTAAATATTAATACTACATTAGCTAAAAGTATAGAACCCCAAGAATTTTTAGATTGTCTTCCTTACCATTTGCTATTTTTTAAACACAGATGCCTAAAAGAACTATTTTCACCTTCAATCCTACCCTAAGCCCATATATACCTGCAGACAAAAATAGCGGACACACATATACTCACACACAAAATAAGGAAATGTGGGGGAAATATTTACACCTAGGCATTTAGATTACAGTGTTGCTATGATGCACCCAGTGTTACACAACTTTGGTATTCCTGATGCTTAAATTCATATTTTTCACATTCAGTGAAATCCACAGTGGACATATATAATCTTCTAGGCAAGGCCCCAACACAGATTTGATTCTTTTCCCAAATGCTGGCACTATAATGAGATTCAATTTCATAGTGATAGTAGAGGCTATAAAGTACAAACTTGCTTTTCTGCTACTACTTCTAATTCCTTGCCCAGCATTTTATCTTAGTAGCAATGGTTTTTAAACTGAGAAACCACACAAACTAAACAAGTTCACACAAAACTAAAAAGCATGTGTCAGGCAGCTAACTGCCTGGGTCCCTATCTCTGGATACCCATCAGTTCCATTCATCACCAGCCCACAACTCAGACACCGGAGTTCAGTTTTAAGCTTTACCCAGGATATGACACGAAAATCATACACAAATTTGCAAGCTAACAGAGAAAATGATGCCATAAATAAAATTATCTACAAATTATGCAGTTATAGGAAAATGAACAATAAGAAAATTTCACGAAATAAAAATGATTTTTGATGGTAATAGCTAAATTATGATAAATATTATTCATTTTTTCTTTTAATATGATGTATATTTTTATAATCATGAAAAATAAATAAGTGGGATTAATAAAAGTAATCTTAAATCACTTTAAGCATTTTATAAGAAGCATGCTATCCAAAGTAAAATTCCTTAGGAATAATAATGGAATAATGGTGGGTACACAGCAGAGTGTGTCAAAAGACCCAAACTCCGGCTAGGGTTACAGCTCGGTGGTACAGCACATGCCTGGCATGTGTGAGGCACTGGGTTTGATTCCCAGCACCACATACAAATAAATAAATTAAATAAAGGTCCATCAACAACTAAATATTAAAAAAAAAAAGACCTGAACTCTTGTTACCTGCTGTCTGTTCCTTACATACCAAGCATGCATCATTTTTGACACACTCAAGATATTTAAAATCTGAAGGCTATTTTATGATATACGACCCTTAACAATTCTAAAACAGGTATGATGCAATGATATTGTCAGTTAAAAGTTCTTAGGGGCAATTGACCTTCTGATGACTTTTCATTCATGCAGTAATTCACTCCTGTCTTTTCCTCCTTTTCTGAAATTTGACTTGATCTCAAAAACAAGCTCACAGAATACTAAAACGAATAAGGGAGCTGTCAACAATAGGCTGTAGCTCATTTCACTTATTCAATAACATTTATTTCATACCTACCACATGACTGGGATATTTGAGGTACTAAGCTCATGCTAAGTGGGAATTAAAAAAAGGAAATAAAATTAAGTTCCTGCTTTCATGAGTAAACAAATATTCACTGGGATAAGTGCTAGAAGGAATCAATCAGGGTTAAGGGCAGAGATCCCTTGGAGGACTAGACACACTGTTCTGGGTGGCTCTCTAATGAAGGGATGCTACAGCGGTGATCAGGATGAAGTGAGGAGGAGGGTCACATGATACCACAGAGTGAATGTTTCAGAAAGAAGGAAAAATAAGCATAGAGAAGTGGGACACAGTGGCGTTCACCTGTAATCCAGCGGCTCTGGAGGCTGAGGCAGGAGGATCATGAGTAAAAAACTAACCTCAGCAACTTAGTGAGGCCCTAAGCAACTTGGTGAGACTTTGTCTCAAAATAAAAAAATAAAAAAGAGCTGGTTAAGCATCTTTGGGTTCAATTCCTGGTACCAAAAACAAAAAACAGAAAGCACAGAGGCCCTGAAACAAGGGATGCTCAAAATGTTCAAAATTAGCCAGTAGGTCAGTGAATGTGGCAGGAGCAGAGAACTTTCAGAAAGAACAGTAGGAATGACATCAGAATGGGGGTCTGTGCCAGATCACAACGGGGCAGGTAGACCATGGGGAGCCACTGAATTGTAGTCTGGGTGTGGATGTGGGGCAGGAAATTAGCAGCACCAGATTTATAACCCTGGTTGCTATGTGCAAAACAGACTTCAAGTGTGGACAAAGAAGAGAAGCAAGGATACGGCTGAGAGGCTGCCACAGTGCCCAGGTGACATACCACGATGGCCTGAACCAGGAAGACACCAGCAGCAATGGTGAGAATTGAGAATGTTTTAAAAGCCAAGCCGACAGGATTAGCTAATGGATTCATTATGGGTTATGAAACAAAGTCAGTGATGACTCCATAGTTCCTGGCCGGGAAAAGTGGATGAATGAAGGTTAAGTTTTAAGACCTAGAAGCCCTTACTAAAAATTATCTAGTTCAGAAATAGCATAAGCTGACATAAAACTGAAAAGGCAGAAGCAGATTCTGCTTTTTCCACTCACCGTTTGCAGATTGTATCATGTTTCCAGATTTTTGGACTTCATCAAATTTTGTAAAAATGACATTCAGCCTGTATGAAAACAAAAATGTATACAAACTATTAACCATTGCTATCTATAATTAACAAACACTAAGGTGAAGTTGAGTTCCATCCCAATAATATTATCCATGATACAAATGCACTTAATAACATAGCTTTATTTTGATATTAACAATATACAATAATAATTGAGCACCTACTATGGTCCCAGCACTGGTATAAGCGCTCTACCTAGAAATCACATTTAATCCTACAAGAGTCTCATGAAAGATTACCATCACCCCATTCTATAGAGGAGGAAATCACCTACACACACACCTTACTAAGGGGACATAATTAATGGGGTGAAGATTCCAGCCCCAACAGTGGAATCCATAGCCCCCATTCCCAATTATTATATTAATCATGACTCCGTACATAAAATGTATTCGTGATAAAAAGTGCATATTCTTCCTATTTCTAAGCCCAGACTTCCAGTTACTTTGGATAAAGCTTTAAAAATCCTTTAATATCACACTACAAAGGCTTCTCTGTGGCTTATACTTAATTCAAAATGCTATAAATAATTTCTCTAGAAACCAACGTCGTGACTGCACAATTTTCAACTTAGAAAGTCTGCATGACATTTGTTTTCTATTAATGGATCATTTCACCTTGGCATTTAAATTGAAACAAAACTCCTTAATCAGTCAAAATATTCCATCCTAGTAACATCAAAAATGAGAAGAAAAGGGTGCACACAGCATTAACTCATAGTTAATGTTAAGTAAAAAAGTGTCTCCCGAGCAAAACACAGATACCTTGGAATGAGTATAAAGGTTGAGATTCCAAAGCAAGTACTTTGCAGTCAAACCTATGACATTCATTTCTGGGACCAGATTATTAATTTAGTACTTTCTTACACACCATCCTGTGTAAATGTTTGTTTTAAATTAGAATGGAAGCACCCTGCGGAGTGAGAAGGGAGCAGTATTCTTTCAGTGTCTATACCATGTACCCAAAGATGATCACTTAGGAGAGTCCCATCATGGTGTTAGAGAGCTGGTACCTAATCCTGTCCCTGTTTCACTCTGGAACACTTTAGACATTTCACACATTCTGGTCTTAGTTCATTCCTTCAACAACACCTGAGCATCCATGATGTGCCTAGCACCAAGCTAACTCAATGCTAAATGTATAAGGTTCTTAACCTCTGGAGCTTTAATTCAAAGTATCAGGGAAGCCAAAACTATAGATCAACTTTTAAAATGAAGGGGATGAACCAGCCTGATACACTGCTTTTCCTTCTTCCCATAGAAGGTATCGTAATCTTTTCAAGTCATCTTTCCATCAAAGCTCAGATATAGCTTTATAATCCTTCCTAAAATTGCTCCAGGCAATCACTAACAAAGTGTACACTGAAATAAAACTCTAGTTTCCATCCAGGACCAGATATGAGTAAAGTATCACATTCAAATCCAGTGCTTACTAAAGATCCAGAAAGATGCCTTAGAATCAATTTCATAAGATGTTTCCATTGCCTTCCCTTTTAAAGTCACAAAGATCTCCAATGGCTTGGCAAACCCATAAATACTATTACTATACAGGTTGCTAGGGCATGCCTCAACTGAGGTGTGACTTTATTTTGTCACAGCCACACCCTCTGACATGAGCTCACCTACAGGATTTCAAGTTAGGCTGAGGTATACCTCTAGTCCTGGTGTCCCTGAAATCACTAGAAAAGGGCAAGTATTTCCTCCATACCTAGGAGAGTACTCCCAATAATAAATAGCATGTGTGTGGGTTCTCTATCAGTGGTGTGATCTAATCACTGTGGCCACATGAACCACAATCAGGTGTGGCAGAAATCAGGCGTGAGATCACTGAAAAGGGCACTGTGGTTGGCACCTGCACCTTAACTCGGAATTTCCTGGGGCAAAAGGGCCCTTCCCTCCAGTTCTACACTCTTTTTTTAGTTCCCCCCTTTACTCAATAGTGTCCTCCAAAATGTCTCCTACCAATGTCACCACCTCAAGAGAGCAGTAACCTGGCAATATGACAGAGGAACAACAACAACATTTCTTGAGAATACTGACACTTGTCTGCCACTCTGAGCACAGGAACTGAAGTGCAACCAGGCACAAGTCTAAGGGGGTGAATCACACAAGTTCAAATCCAGGCACAGCAGAGCACGCCTATGGTCTCAGATACTTGGGCGGCTGAGGCAGGAGGATTGCAAGCTTAAGACAAGTCAGCAGCTTAACAGGACCCCAAGCAACTCAGTGAGACCCTATCTCAAATTTTTAAAAACTCAGTGGTACAATGCGCCTAGGTTCAATCCTCGGCATCAAAAAAAAATGTAAAATAAAGATAATGAGGATATAATCATTACCCTTTGAAGCCATTAGGTGTATTTCTTTTTTTTTTTTTTTCCAAAGGTTGAATTTTTTTTATTATTTTCTCCAAAATAAGGGAGGGGTAAAAATAAAAACAGAGAGAGAGAGAGAGAGAGAAAGGGAGAGGGAATTTCATCAAAATAGAGGAAAGATCAGTAGAGCAGATAAGGGGATTGAGAAGGGAGGAAGGACAGGAAAAGGGAAGGACAGTGGAAGTGCATGCTTGAATGTGGCACGGTGGGTCCTGGCAATGGGTGTATCCACAGGACTCTAATTTTTAAAAAAGTAAGCTCTAAATGGATTGAAGAGGTATCTCTGGAGTGGAGGGTGGGAGAGTGGGTGGCTGTGGTGGGGTGGGAAGTGCTGGGAAATGAATTGGAGTGCATTGTGTTCCGTGCTTTTGTGATTAATGTCATGGTGTGTCGTGGTGTTTATGTAGCTAAAAAGAATATAGTTTTAAAAATGCATGCATAACAACATGGTGAGCATGGTGGCACTAGTGTAATGAGGCTATTGGCTGGGAAGATAGGGTATTCCTGAACTTACCTTTCCTCTAAAAGAAACTGGAGAGAAATTTAGGAACTGCTTCTTCCAGTGTGAAGAGGTAGATGAACAGTGTTCACTGAAACATGTGTCACAAGAGTAGCACTTGAACATTATGTAAAGTGGGATGTATATATTTGGTTCCCAGTAGCTCTACAGAGAACCAAGATTACACCTGTGTAAACTGAGCAATTAGACCTGTAAACTAGACCTACATTCTTGTGTAGGTGTCCCTCAGGAATATAGAAAAAGAAAATTGGGGGACATTGCATTATAAGAATGATGAAATATAGATTAATTTGATGTGAGTAAAATAAATAGTCTACATTGCAAACAATTTCCTATCCTCTTGATTGATCACTTATTTGAATTGGGAAGGAGTTAATTGCCAGTAGCTATTATTGATGAGGATTAAGCCAGCTGTTCCAGTTCAGAAAGTGTGTTTAGATACCGTCTGCTACTTTTTGGCTTTGGCCAATGGTGTTATTGCCTTGTCACTATTTAAGTGTTTTGTAGGTATATTTTTTTTACTTTAAATCTTTGGAATATAATTTAAAATCTATTTCTTGAGGCCAGTGCATGCTTAGCATGTGTGAGGCCCTGGGTTCAATCCCTTGCACCCCTCAAAATGAGTCAATGAATCTCTTTTACTAGTTTGACAAATAACTACTATTCACTTTCCCCTAGTTTTTCTGAATTTGAATTTTTATAAGTAAATTCTTCATCCAAACAATTTTGTCTTTTTTTTAACTATAAGACTTAGATTTAACTTCTTCCTAGAAAAATATATAATAAAAAATATGAATTTTTAAAAATTCTCTTGAGTTGGGATATAGCTGAGTGGTAGAGCACTTGCTTAAGATGCTCAAGGCCTGGGTTTGAGCACCAGCACTGCAAAAAAGAAAGAAAGAAAAAAAACAAAACTAGAATTTAAACCAGAAGCAAATACTAAAATCTCAAAGTTAACAAGCTACATCCAAACACTCAGCTTCTAGTAAGCTTTTCAGTACTTGGTACTCAATTATGAGTATCAAGGACTACAGGATACCCGAGAAAAGATTTTAAAATGAAAAAGAGCAAAACAACCACATACTGAAAAATTCCAACTTGGACGACAGAGAGATAGATGTTGGTGGAAAACACAAGTTTTAAGACCATATCACTGATTTTTCCAAAGAGAGAGAGAAAATATCGCAGTCATAAGGCAAACAGGAAATGAACCCTGCAAAATGGCAAAAAAAGGACCTCTGAAAATCTATTGCTTAAAAGAAGTAAAGAGAACACTGGAAAAACCTTTTAAAATTAACGTTGTTGGGCTGGGGATGTGGCTCAAGCGGTAGCGTGCTCCCCTGGCATGCGTGTGGCCCGGGTTCGATCCTCAGCACCACATACAAACAAAGATGTTGTGTCCGCCAATAATTAAAAAATAAATATTAAAATTCTCTCTCTCTCTCTCCCCTCTCTCTTTAAAAAAAAAAAAAAAAAAAAGCCTAGCTTTTAAAAATTAACGTTGTCAAAACTCTAGAGGTTGAACAAAGGCTTGCAACAATGCAAGGAGCATTTCTTCAAATTAAAGGGCCTGATCTCGGTAATAGAGTGGGCTTTTTGTTGTTTGGGTGTATGTACCCTGGCTCTGTCTCCAGCTTGGCAGTGAGAAAACCCCACTGCTCACAATTGTGATGGTTTGAAAACCAGGCACCTGGCATCCACAGGAAATGCTAACAAGTCTGGATCTCTCCAAAACACCTGCTCTCAGACTGCCATGTGACCAATTATTATATTAATTGTGACTCCCTACACAAAATGTATACATGATAGAAACCCCATTCACAGGCTTGTCATCACTTGGCCAGACTCAGAGCTGCCTTGGGGTGAGTTTCTTTTTCCTGAGGACATGATCAAAATGTCAGCAACCATCACCCAACATGACAATGCACTGAGGCAATACAATCAGGACAAAGAAGTTGTCCAAAAAACTTTTAAAGCTGGGGAATGAGATGCCCATAGGAACTTTGAAAGCAATGACATATTCCCCAGAATCTAGAGGCCGTGCCTGTGTGAGAGGACATGTGCCTGCCCAGGAAATACCTGAGAGGGCACTAATGTCTCACTTGGGCTGATGTCGTCGCTGAATATGAAGGAAAAAAAGGGAAGGCAAAGTATAAACTACCTGCCAGAGCACTGAGCACAAACCCCGACACACACTGAAAGCCAGTCAGCAAAGACTGGGGAACTCACTGGCTCAAGGCATTAAGGAAATTCCTGTCTAATCATTAGACAACCACTGAGCTAACCACAGACTTCAGTGCCCACAAAGAACAAAGAAAATGCCTTAAGAATTAGTTCAGGAAAGTCTTTAAACAATGAGCAACAAAAACAACAGCAACAACAAACCCAGGAAAGCGGAAAGAATCAGATTTCCAGAGTTCTAAAACCTACCATTTAAAATGCTCAGTTTCAACAGAAAATTGTGGAACATTTAAAGAAACAAGAAAATATGGCCCATACACAGGCAGGAAAATATTAATCAATAGAAATTATCTGTATTGTACTATCTCAATGAAGACTTGAAATGAAATTATAAGTATGTTAAAAGACTTAAAGATAATAGTTTCTAAAGAACTAAAAGTATAAGAACAATGTCTCACCCAAAGGAGACTATCAAAGCAGAGAAAGAAATTTTTACAAAACATAGAAATTCGAGAGATGAAAAGTAGATAATTGAAATGAAATATTCTACCCTGGAGACTGAGGCAGAAGGATCACAAAGTTCAAGGCCCTTCTGGGCAACTTAGACCCTGTCTCAAAATAAAAAATAAAAAGGGCTCAGGGATATAGCTCAGTAGTAAAGCACCTCTGGCTTCAGTTCCCAGTACTGAAAAAAAAAAAAAAAAGTATTTGTCCACTACAGTGTTTCAATCTCAGCTTTTTTTGTTGTTTTTGTTTTAAACCCAGGATACTGAGCATGCTAAGCCAAGTGCTCTACCACTCAGCTCCAAATGCATCCCAGCAGATCCGAACTGGGACAAGCATCAGCAAAACTGAGGGCACATCAACCAACGTTACGTTATCTGAAAAACAGCAGAAAATAACAGGGGGGAAAAAAATGAACACAGCTTAAGAGATCATCTTATAATAGCAATGTGCCAATATACACATAATGGAAGTCCCAAGAGAAGACAAAGAAAAAGGAACAAAACGTACATACGAAGAAGTAGTGGCCAAAGTCTTCACAGGGTTGATATAAAACATGAATCTAAATATTCAAGAATTATGACAAACTCCAAACAAGGTAAACTTAGAAATCCAAACCTAGACACACAATAAAAAAAGACACTTGACAAAAAAGATCAAAAGAAAATGTTCAAGGCAGTAACAGAGAAGCCACTTGCACAAGCAATTCAATAAAATGAATATCTAATTTCTCACAAGAAAAAAGGAGGACCACACGCTGTGCATATTTTCAAGACCTGAAAAATATTGTCAACCAAGAATTATGTAGCTAATAAAACTCTGCTTCAAAACCCAAGAAGAATTTGAAAAATGAACAAAAAAAGACCGCCTTTCAGGTTGAAATGAAAGGAAACCATACAACGGCTCAAATTCATGTGTGGAAATTAAAAAAAATATTTAAAAAAAAACACCAGTAAGTTATATAAATAAAGAAGACATAGGTAAATTCAAAGAAATATACAAAATTTCTGTTTGTAACTCTTGCCATCCTACATGACTTAACAGGAAACTGCAGAAAGCAATAATTATGAAACTGTTCTCATGTTCTCAAAATGTAGAAAAACATAATGTGTATGATAATAGCTAGAAAAGGAGAAACACATCAATAACAATAAAGAATTAGAAGTCTCAAAAATATGTAGAAATTAAATAAAACACTACACCAAGCGACAGATGGGTAAAAGATAAAAACAAAAATGAAATTAGAAAATCCTGAAGAAATCAATGAAAATGAAAACAGAACATATACAAACCAATGAAATTTGGCTTAAGTACTCAAGACAAATTTTTTTTTTATTTTTTTAGTTGTAAATGGACAAATACCTTTATTTTGTTTATTTCTTTTTATGTGGTGCTGATGATTGAACCCAGGGCCCCGCATACGCTAGGCAAGCACTCTACCACTAAGCCACAACCTCAGCCCCTCAAGAGAGAAATTTATAAATGAGGACGCCTACATTAAAAGAGAAGAGAGATCTCAAATTGATAACACTTTTCATCTTAGAAAATTTTTTTTATAAAAATAAAAACATTTAAAAATTTAAATTGTAAAAATAAAAACAAATCAAATGAAGCCAAAAGAAAGAAACAATACAGATTAGAATAAAATGTAAACTAGTAAACAGTAGGAAAAAAACTTAAGTTAGTCAAACTTAGCCAAAAGTTCATTCTTTTTTTTTTTTTGGGGGGGGGGGTGAATAACCAAATTGATAAACCTTTACCTACCCTACCCAAAAAAAGAAAGAAAACTCAAATTAATGAATTTATCACTATTGACCTACGAAAATAATGATTACAAGGGAATACTAGGAAGAATTATATGTTCAAAATTAGGTAACCAAGATAAAAGGAAGAATTTCCTAGGCAGACACACACCAATCCTTCACAAACTTTTGTGTGTGTGTGTGTGTGTGTGTGTTGGGTGGGGGGTGAGTAACCAGGGATTGAGCTCAGGGGCACTCAACCACTGAGCGACATCCCTAGCCTTTTTTTGAATTTTATTTACAAACTATTTTTAAGAAGATGATAGAAGAAACTGTGGATGTGGGAGGAGATGCATAAAAGAACTTTCTCTATTTTCTAAATCTTCTGTAAACCTAAAACTACACTAAAAATCTATTAATTAAAATTTAAAATACAAAATACATAGGGGCTGGGGATGTGGCTCAAGCGGTAGCGTACTCGCCTGGCATGCATGGGGCGCTGAGTTCGATCCTCAGCACCACATAAAAATAAAATAAAGATGTTGTATCCACCGAAAACTAAAAAAAAAAAAAAATTTAAAAAAAAATACAAAATACACACACACACACACACACACAGAGGATTCATTCTATAAGGTAGTATTAGAGTAACAAGAAAAGCAGAAAAATACATCACATGAAAAGAAAAAGAACTAAGCAGCTTAACAAAACCCTGACTCAAAACAAAAACAAAAGGGGCCGGGATTTGGCCCAGTGGTTCAGCATCCCTAGATTCAATCCCCTCCACACACCCCCCAAAAGAAGAAAAATATTCCTTATAAATATTCTCTATATAAAAATACTATATATATATAAAATCAACAAAAATGCAAGGTTGGTTCAACATGTGAAAAACAAGAAATGTAACATCATATGTCAGTATAATAAAAAACAAAAGCCACAATTCTCAACAAATACAGAAAAACTCTGGCTATACCCAAAATGCTCTCTGTCTCTCTTTCTCTCTCAACAACAAACTAGGAATAAGAAACAACTTCTTCAATCTCATAAAGGTATATATGTACACAAAACAAACAAAAACTACCCATGGCTAATATTACAATTAATTGTGAATAACTAAAAGCTTTCTAAGACCAAGGACAGAACAAAGATGTTCATTCTCACCACTTATTCAACATTATTGTGGAGGTTCTAGCCAGGGCTTTTATGAAAGAAAGAAGTAAAAGGCTGCCATATTGGAAAGGAACAAGTAAAATTATTTCTATTGGCAGATGATGTCATCTTGTATATAAAAAAGTTTAAACAATTCACAACAAAAATCACTAGAATATGGAAGTTCACAAAAGTTGCAGAATTTAAGATCAATATAAGAATCAATTGTTTTGCTCTATATTAGTGTAATGAACCACATGAAATTCAAATTAAGAAAAAGGGTCTACTCACATTAGCATCAAAAAAATAAAATTCTAGGAATGAATTTTACAAAGAAGTGCACACTGACAACTACAGAGCATCTGTTGAAATTAATGAAAACCTTAAAAAGTGAAAACGCATTCCACATCTGTGGATGGGAAGACCAAACATTAAGAAACAATATTCAGGCTGGGGCTGTGGCTCAATGGTAGAGCGCTTGCCCAGCATGTGTGAGGCACTGGGTTCAATCCTTAGGCACCACATAAAAATAAAAATTAAGATCCATCAACAACTGAAAAAATATTTTTCTTAAAAAAGGAAATAAACCAATAATTTCTAAACTCATTTACAGATTCAAAATAATTTCTATTAAAATTCCAACTTTATTCTTTTGCAAATTGATAAGTTAGTCCAAAAACTCTTACAGAAATTCAAGTGATCCAGAAGAGCCAAAACAAATCTGGTATTTCAAAATTTACTATGAAAGCTATTAAAATTGAGTCAGAGATTGTGGTATAAGGATGGGGGGTATAGATCAATGGAATAGAATCCAGGGTCTAGAAAGAAATCATTATGATTATGGTCAAGTGATTTTCAAAAAAGATTCCACTAAAATTCTAACAGGATCAAAACCACAATGAGACAACCACTGGGATGATTAACAGAAAATAATGATGATGATGATGATGATGATATATACGTACACACACAGACAATACCAAATAACGTAGAGAAACTGGAACCCTGCACATTGCTAATAGAATATATAATGGTGCAGCTGCTGTAGAAGACAGTCTGTCAAAAAAATTAATATATGATCCGGCAACCCTACTTATGGGTATGTAACCAAAAGAATTGAAAGCAGGGTCTTAAAGAAACACTACACACCTATATTCATAATAGCATTATTCACAATAGCCAAAAAGTAGGGGTAACACAAATGTCCATCAATGGATGAACAGACAAAATGAGGTATATAAATATGAAGGAGTATTATTCAGCCTTAAAAAGCAGAGAAATTCTAATACTTCATGCAACACTGATGAGCCTCAAAAACATTATGGTAAATGAAAGAAGGCAGTCACAAAAGCCACATTTTACATGATTTAATTTGTACAAAATGTTCAAAAATAAATATTTACACAGAAATAAAAAGTAGAGACATGACTGGGAGGAGCTGGGGAAGAGGACAGGATGAAGAATGACTGCTAATGGGCATGGGGTGTCTTTATGGGGCAATGAAAAAAAATTTTTTTTCAGTACTGGGGATTGAGCACAGGGGAATTCTACCACTGAGCCACGTATTCAGTCCCTTTTAATTTTTATTTTGAGACAGACCAATGCTAAGTTGCAGAGCTGGCCTCAAATTTGAAAACTTCTGTAGCCTCCAGGGTTGCTGGGATTACAGGCATGTGCTACCACACACTGGGCTAAAACATCAAAACTAGAGAATAGTAAGGATTACACAACTTTGAGAATGTACTAAAAATCACTGAATTGTACACCTTGAAAGGGAGAGAATAATGGTATATTTCAAGAAAGCTCTTATTAGGGAAAAAAATGATCCTACAAAAGAGGAAAATATTCGAACAAAAAAAAGACCTCAAAACTAGAATAGGAGCCAAGCAAGGTAGTGCACACCTATAATCACAGTGACTGAGGCTGAGGCAGGAGGATTGCAAGCTCAATGGGCATGTGTATATATATATGTGTGTACATATATATATATAATATACACACACACATACATACATATACACACACACATATATATACACACACACATATATATATTTCATAACAACATATAAATATTAATAGGACACAAAGCAGTAAATAACAAAAGGCTCAATGAAAACCGTTGACAATGTAGGCTTCTGAGAATAAAAAAATGGCACAGGGTGTAAGGTATTGAGTTTTTTAAAATATGTGTTTGTAAATCTTTTTTTGTTGTTGACAAAAAAAATGAAATTAAAAATGAGAGGGGATGTCCAGTGCAGTTTCTCATCTGCTTTTGCCATGAGTCCTCTCTAACACTAAAGCTTTAGCAAGCCAAAAAGAAAAAAAAAAAATTCCAATTTTCCCTTTCCACGCAATCATTAAGTAATAATAAGTAAAACTTTCAAGTAGGTTGAGAGAGACCCAAGTGAATAGTAGGAGAGCCATTCAAAAATGTAGTTTCAGGGGCTGGGGCTGGGGCTGAGTAGCAGAGCCCTTGCTAGCACACGTGAGGCACTGGGTTCGATCCTCAGTACCACATAAAAAAATAAAATAAAGGTATTGTGGCCATCTATAACTAAAAATATATTATTAAAAAATGCACATTCAAGGGGCTGGGATTGTGGCTCAGTGGTAGAGCACTCGCCTCTAGCGTGTGAGACCCTGGGTTCGATCCTCAGCACCACATAAAAATAAATAAACAAAATAAAGATATTGAGCCCATGTATAACTAAAAAAATATTTTAAAAAAATGTACGCCCAAAAGGTTAAGTATCACAATGCACCAGACAACATGTATCTGCTCTTGAGAAGTTAAATCATCCTCAAGTTTCAGCCACTGAAGTTTTAGGATTCTGGTTCCCAAATGACTATCCCAAAAGAAATGTAACATCAGTGATCTGGCTTTTTTCCAAAGCTTCACAAACTAAAATATACCATATTGACTGAAATAACATTCTGGAAGGTCTTTGGGGTGACAGTAAATGTCATAACGTTCTGGAAAGCACATGACTTTGAAAGTCACGAGGAGTTACAGGTGATCTAAATTTTACTAAGTTTTCAGATATGCCTTACAAAAGATCAGACAACTGAATGACATCATATTTAGCTAAAATTATATACTTACTTTCTAAACATAACACACATATGAACTGTGAAAATTAATACATGCAAAACAATATAAAAATTATCAGACACACTACCAATTCAAGTTAACAGCTCAACTCTTTGGAAATATCTGCATGGACTTTACCACTTAAGGAGTCTCCAAGTTTTAGAATTCAGAGCTGAGAGACCATGTGGGTAGAGAGATACTCTAACAGGAAGATTTTATTAACTAGTTCTATCTCATTATCTCAATATGATTTTAATTGCAAGATGACAAGTAAATTAAATCATATTTTCCAGCTCTCCTGCAAAGTAAAACTGCTTAATGTACAAGTCTCTTTTCCCAACTAATAAGCAAAAATGGACAATAAAAACTACTGCTCAAATGAGATTACTACTCTTATTATTTAAGTTATCTATCTAATATAAAAACATGTTCACTATGTATTTTTTAGCAATATAATTAATCTTATTCTTCTCTGACAGTGAATAAACTCTTGAAGAGGACAACATTTTCATTCTAGGACTAAATCCAAATTTTGGAAAGCATTAAAAAATTCTACAGTATTAGTCCTTTGGAATCTTGCTAAACTGAATAACTTACCAAGCTCCCAAAATAACAACAAAATCCATAACAAGGTAAGCAAAATCTAGACTATTCAAGACATGCAGTCAGCCACATGGAGCCAATACAGCAGAGATTAGACTTCCTAAGTAACAGCAGTACGATGCCTTAAAAGCTCCATTCCACTTGGGAATATCCCCAATGAATTCAGGTGGTAACCAGATCCCTGACACTCAGAATGCTGCATCTTGTATAATAAATATAAAGAAACATGAAGTTTTAGCTTCTTTCACTAGAGAACAGTTTCTAAAAAAACACCCTCGTTCTCCAGAAGCTTGTGTGGTCCATTTCCCTTGGCCTACCCACTTCATTCTGGTGGTTTTATTTTGTTTATTTATTTATTTATTTTGGCGATGCTGGGGATTGAACCCCAAGCCCCACATATACTAGGTAACTGCTCTATGCTCAGCTTCTCTCCCAGCCCGTGTGGGGAGGGATGGTGGGGACTGAACCCGGGGCCTCACTCTTATAGGCAAGTACTCCACCAGTAAACTGCATTCCCAGACCCTGGTCCACAATTTTTAGAAGTTGGGCACTAATGAGAGAGCTGAAACCTTCATTCCTATCCAGAGGTCCAAGCCACTTTGCAAATTCTTTATCAACGTTTAGAAAAGAGAAAGCTAAGTCAAAGATCAGGTGACACGTGTGACTAGAAGGCTGGGAAAGGCAGCTTCAACTCCAGCTCTGGCATCAACCCCTGTGGGGCCTTACCTGAGTCACCCAGTATTAGGGGCTCCAGGACCACCCAAAGTCTAATAGTTCGCTGGGAAGACTCACCGGACTCAGCACAGTCATACAGCAAAATTAATACAACAAAAGAATTAATACAACAAAAGGACACAGCACAAGCAACAAGAGAAAAGGTGTCTGGGGTAAAGACCAGAGGAGACCCGTGTGGCCTCCTAAGTCTCTCCTGGGGAGTAGCGCAGGGCGTTAATTCACCCAGTCCTGAGCTGTGACAGCTGAGTAAAAAACTGTCCACTGGGAAAGCTCCTTAGAGACTCAGCACTCGGGAGGCTTACTGCAGGCTGAGATGCAGACACAGTTAAGCGCTCGCTGAGATGCCAGACTCCCCAAGGGAAATCAGGTGTACAACATAAATCATGGTATATTGCAGGTTGGACACAGTGATGCTCTCTGATTCCACTCTGGCAATGGCGGAAACCTTCGCCAAATCCACTGTTTCTGCACACCAGCCTGGAGCCAGACTTGTAAGCAGGCCTTGCTGAGGACAGCAGTCTCAGGCCTGCTTTGTTAACTCCTCTCTGCCCTCATTTCCCCAAGATCTCAGTTTCACATGGTTTTCCCCCCTGACCCACTTGCTACCTTCCAACAATGTATAGAAGCCACTCTGTAAGACAGAAACTCTGTAAGATGGTATAGATTCAGGGCTTCAGGCCTCAGGAAGCCACACAGCAACAAGAGACCATCCCTGGGAGAAAAAAATTTCACTGTTCAAGGCAGTTATCCCAGTGACAATGGTGACCTTATCTTTAAAAAGCCTTCTCCCCCCTCAAGGCCGCCCCTCCCAGTTCATCTGCACCTTTCAGCTTTCCCTAAGAAAGAACTCATAGCATTTCAGACTTTGGATTTTCAGATTAGGGATGCTCAACCTATAATTCTGTCCTCACTGATCATTTTTTGTTAAAAACATGAACAGTTTTAGTTCCATCTAATTATCTTGTATGTAACACAAAACCCACAATGTGTAACATCCAGGCGTGGTGGTGCATGCCTATAATCCTGGCAACTTGGGAGACTAAGGAGGGAGGACCACAAGTTTGGGCTAGCCTGGGCAATTCATGGAGAGACTGTCTCAAAAATAATGTGGGTCAGTGTTTTAAAGTGCCCCTGGGTTCCATCCCTGGCACCAAAAAAATAAGACAGGTGACTCCTCTAAAATAAGACAGGTGACTCCTCTAAAATAAGACAGGTGACTCTTATATACTATTTCAGCATTTCATTCCATATCCAGATGCCCAGTACTCTATAAACTCTTACATAAAACAGAATAGAAAAAGTTAAAAGGTAAGCGAAAAGAACAGGATATGAATCCTGGCTACAACTCTTATTGGCCATGTAATCTTTCGAAAGTCATTTTGCGCCTCTGGGACCTTGCTGTTCTGATGGACACAAGGAAAGTCTCAAACAAGCTGCTCCACAACCGCACTCCCATTCTGATCTCCCAGCAATTTCCCATTACTTTCTTCCTTAAAGGAACAGCATGGGGTAAAGGTTTAGAATTGATTTGGTGCCATCTTTCTCCTTCACAGTTGAAATGATAAATATACAATTGTTATATTACTTTATTTTCATTATAACAAAGAACTATTTGTGGATTCAAGTCATCTTAGATATGACAAGACACTGGTTCCTTGCATTAGCTTCCACACATTGACTGAACAGAAAGCTAACATTTTGAAGATATTTTCCAAAAACACTATGTTATTGCTAGCCAGATACATTCGGGAAAGTCTTTATTAATTCAAATAAATATATCCCAAGCACCTACCATACCTTGTGCTATGTATACACAAGATGCAGAACCACAGAAACTGGAAGAGTACTGGGTGTTAACACCAATCACTTTTTAAAGGTGCTTCTAAAATCAGTATGTGGCATAGGAATGGGCCAGATGTCTAAAGGAGAAAGTCTCATTTGAGAGAGTAGAATAGGAGGGGAACCTTATGTACGATTCAGTCAAGATATCTAACCACCAACCCTCAAACCAAGCATTCTTTGAATAAAATTACCACATCAAAAACAGTACTGCAAAAAGATGGTACCTAGAAAGAGCAGGGTGGGTAGAAAAAAAGGAAAAAGTTTGAACTCACCGGGACTGTGGCAATCCTTTTTTACTGAGATCTGCCCTCACACGTTCTCCTACATGTCTGTAAATTTCCACTAAGCTGTTTATTGCTGCATCTCGAACCTAGATGGAAAAGAAGAGACCTTATAGCTGCTGTGTGTCACTCCCCAGCACTTCCTGCTGGGTCACAACAGGCCACACACCACCCCAACTTATCTGCACAACTAAATACAATCCCTTATACGCCCTGGACTAAAGTCTCGTTTGACAATTTTCCTTCCTAGAGACACCATCCCAAAGTGTAGAAAATGCACAGGTTCCCCACCCCTACATATGTGCTAAAAGTCTATATCCTTAATTCTTTCCATTCTTTAGGATGATGTCAGGAAAACACAATTTTTAGGTCATCTTTCCATGAATTATTTGAAAACAAAAACATCATGCAAAATACTCTGAATTTAAGTTGAGTAAATGTTACTTAATGACCTACAAAAAATGGAGAGTACAGGTTGCACAGACCCCATATTCAAGGAGCTCAAAGTCCTAAAGAGGAGAGGGAGGAAAAATTCCTAAGCTCTACATTTAATACAGGATGCAATAAACATTATTCAACAGCACAAAGAGCACAGTAGAAAGGAGGGTGCAGTCACATCGGGGCATTTCAAGATATGCTGTATGGAAGAGAGGGGCACCTAAAAATGTGCTTGGAAGGAAAGGATGTCACCAGGTCCAGTTGGAAGGAGACAGGTGCAAGGTTTTAAACAAGATCCCACCTGTGCTAAGGCAGAAAAGCAGGGATACACAGCACGTGCTTCAGGAAGGGCAAGTACTTCAATCTAGCCAGAGAGAAAGAGGAACCAAGACAGCAGCACAAAATCAGGATGGAGAGACAGGGTAGATCCCCACCCCCACCCCAGTTCCCTTGAAGAAATTTGAATGTAGACTGTAAAACAAACAATACTATACTGTACAATATTAAATTTCTTAGGTACAAAAATGACATAGGATTGAGTAAGAAAATATCCTTGCTACGGAATGATACATACTGAGGTTTCTAGGAGTTAAAACAATTTTTTTAGTATAAAATGCCATAATTTCATACTTCTTTATGGCTGATTAATACTCCATTGTGCATATAAATATGTTTAGGCTATACTATCTTGTCGCCCAAAACCTTACTCTATGAACAGATTTGTGTCCATCAAAAAGTAACATCTGCATATTACTTTTAAATGGTTCACTAAAAAACAGTTATGAGTGAAAATGCATGTATGTGTGTACAAATAAAAAGAGGGGGTAGCTGGGGGGAGCAGTGTAATAAATAGGTAGGCAAAGATGGGGGAGAAACATGATTTTACATTTGGTCCCAAGCAATGAAATCAAAGTACTGGAGTGAAGGAAACAGGTAGGATAGGAATAGAAATAATTTATGGTCTGGATACTGCAGGCTACCCTGTGATTTAATAGTGTCATATGACAGGTAACTTTATTCATAATTCCCGCCCCCCCCCGTGGAAAAGCCAAATCCTCAGCTTTATCATCTTTTTAAAAATTTGTTATTTTTAGATGTGCATGACAGTAGAATGTATTTTGACATATTATACATACATGGAATATAACTTATTCTAATTAGGATCCCATTCTTGTAATTGTATGTCACATGGAGTTTCACTGGTTATGTATTCATCTATGAACATAGGAAAGTTATGTCTGATTCATTCTACTGTGTTCCTTTTCCCATTCCCCTCCCTTCCCTTTATTCCCCTTTGTCTAATCCAATGAACTTCTATTCCTCTATTTCACCCCTTATTGTGTGTTAGCATCCACTTATCAGAGAGAACATCTGGCCTTTGGTTTTTAGCACTTACTTATTTCACTTAGCATGATAGTCTCCAGTTCCATCCATTTAGTATGAAATGCCAAAATTTCATACTTCTTTATGGCTGATTAATACTCCGTTGTGCATATAAACACATTTAGGTTATATTATCTTGTCCCCCAAAACCTTACTCTATAAACTGATTTGTGTCCATCAAAATCCAAATGTTGGAGACCGAACACCCAATGTTACTGTTATGTAGAAATAAGGCCTCTTAGGAGAACAGAGGTTAAATGAGGTCATAAAGGTGGGGCCCTGAAATGAAAAGATGATTAACCTCATAAAAGACATAGAAAGAAGCAGCAGAGAGAGAAGGTGGCCATTTGAAGCCCAGGAAGAGAGTCCTGCCACACTGGCACCCTGGCCTCAGACTTCCAGTCTCCAGAACTGAGAGAAAATGAATGTCTGCTGGTTAAACCCCAGATAGTCTATGTTGTTTCATCACGGCAGTCCAGAAATTTACTCACACAGATTATCAGTTTATGTTGTTAAAACAAAAACAAAAACAAAAACACAATCTCTAATGCTAGGAAACATTTTCACATAGCAATAGGCAAACACTACAAAAGTAGTTCATGACACTGTGTCTTGGCAACGAGGAGTAAGAGCACCATCTCTGCTCACTTTCTAGTGATGCCATCTGCTCGTCACATCGGCTGGTCTCCTTAAAAAGCAACCCGTACCAGTTACTTATAAAGTGTAAGCCATAAACAGTTAAAGACACTTAGTGGAATTAGTAGCTTTGAAGTCAATGTAGACCTAAAGACTGACACGGCCACCAGAAGCTGCATGACCTTAGAGGTAATACTGAACTCCTGTAGTCTGCTTCCTCCTCTATTAATTGAGGGCTGCTTTGAGAGATAAAAGAATGGATTCACTCAACAAATACTTGAGTGCTTACTGCTCACACAGACAAGTGGTGAATGATGAGTGAGTGGGACAAGCTGCAGGTAGTAGTGATGTGGCACTGGCAGGGGACCCTGCTAGCTGCTAGAAGAGGGAAGGCAGACTCAGGCACACAGGTCTCCATCACCCCACCATGGGATGATGTAGGCATGGCTCTGCCACACCTTGTACACTTTCAAGAAAAGTCAGAAAAATGTGTCTGCCTGCACACTCATCTGAAATCTCTGCGGGTAAAATTAAAACATTCTGCAAACACACACACACTCACACACATATATATAACAATCTGCATGCAATCAGATCTTGCGCCAGTTTTTGACCTACAATTTCTGTATCTGATGCACTCAACACAATGATGATCATTCTCTACATCTTTTAAACAAACATTGTTGGCCTCTAAAATAACCATTCCTCAGACTTAGAAAGCTCCAGGGTCTAAACCAGGCTTTACTGAAGAAATGCAGATGAGCAGATTCTCTTTGGTCCTACAAGATTCAATACTCTAAGTGGGAAGGGAAGGTTAAATGAGAGCAGTTCAGTAGAGAAGGAAGAAAGCATGGTTGCTCACGAATGCACGGGTCTCACACTGCCTCTACCTGCATACCCGTCAGGCCCACCACAGAAAGGAGCCCCCAGCCTCAGGATATTCAGGCTGTGAAAGGTGCCATATATGAAGCACTACCTGCCAAGCACAAGTTGAACACTTTATCTATAAAGTTATCTAGGGTTTCCCGTGGATGCCACGGTGTTCCTTCCTTCCATCCTCAAAGGGGTCCCGTTTCCTAGACACCCAAGAGGGAGTGAAGGCTGGAGAGGTGAACCCCTGCCCCAGAATGGAAGCAGAACTGCCAACTGAGTGCAAGCCTGTGTTCTCCTTTAAGCACACTGCATCCCAACACGGATGTCAACATTAGGGGAAAAAAAAAAAAAAAAACACTCAGAGGGCTTGACGGCTGGGGTAGTGGGACAGAAAGGCAGCATGTAAAAGTTGCTGAGAATCTAAATCTCCCCCAACCTCCATCCTCCTGGACATGAGCACAGCCCCAAAGCCAGCTGCCTGGGCAAAAGGGTACCACAGGAGTGCACCAGTACACCCATGAAGCAGGGACACAGCAGCCCTGTCAAACCCTTCACAGAGGCCGGCTTTCTCCCCACCTCTGCACCAGCTGGGAAATCACTGGTTCATCAGGCATGGAGACATGTTGCAGTAGGCCTTAGAAGAAGTGTGCAGCGCACAGCAGCAGGGGAAAGCCACCTGGAAGCAACCCCCGTTATGCTGCCTCAGGCGAGGCTAGGAGCCCAATCCACAAAACCCAAGGCTGTCAAGCACAACTAGGGCTCTTCCCTAGTCCAGGACTTCCTACTGTGCAGGCTGCCAGCTTCCTTTACCACAGCCACTGCCCTGCCCCTCTCATCAACATGCTGGGTCTGTGGTGGAATCCACACGTCCAGGAATGAAAGCCTGTCTCCTTAGTATGTGGCTATCACACAACCCTGGGACGGCACACAGGGCCTGGGACAGGACTCTCCACATCGAGATAGGAGAGAAACTGCGGGAAAGCTTATGGAATAGGTTCCTATGCTCTTGGAAAGGGACAGCTGGGGAAGAGTGAATGCTGGTCGGCACTCGATATGAGAGAATTATCCATTACTGGAGGACAGGAGGTGACAGTGTTCTTAGGGTTATGTTTTTAAGGTAAAAGTCCTTATCCTCTGGCATAGTTAGGAATTAAATAATGTCTAAGATTTGCTTCAACATAATCTAAATTTTGCTTCAAAATAATGGGACGGGGAGGGGAATCAGGAAACTGACGCTGGATGGCACCCTCATTACTTCTGTGCACATTTGAACCTATTTTTTTTTTTTTCTTTTGCAGTGCTAGGGATAGAATCTGGAGCCTTGCACATACTAGGCAGCAATTTACCACTAGGCCGCACACCCAACCCTGTCTGAACCTTTCGATGTAAAAAGTCAACAACAGACAGGAGCTTGGGAGGTGAGATCTCCCATCCACCAGGCAGCCAGCCCTGCATGTGTGTGGCCTGGCTGCAGAACCAAATACACTCCAAGGGGAGAGCTGTAGAGCACAGCTACACAGTGGAGATAGCGAGATGCTCAGTCTCTGAGGGTGCCACTGGGCCATTAGGAAGCTGGACCTCCCTTCAGGACTACTCCTTGTGCACAGTGGTATTTGCTCCTTGCTCTAGCAACTATAGGCTGGGTTTTTAGTGACTTGCACCAAAAGCATTCTAACCTTCATACTCCATGCATCTATGGCCACTCTGGGAAGCCTCGGGAGGGCTTCTACTGCCCCGAAATACTCAGCTACGCTCAGATGACTAAGGGGGAATTCACATCCTCCAAGGCAGGAGTGACCTGCAGAGTTCATTTAAATACTATGCACTCAGTGCTGGCGGCCACCTGAAGAGCTGCAAGAGAATTTCAGTGGCCACTCGTGAGAGGGTATTGAAGAACTAGAGGCTGACTACTATGTCAGGCACCCGAGTGCAGTGATAGCACCAACAAAACCCAAGTGTGCTCTCTGGTCTGAGACTAACGAAGAAGGGAAAGTTCATCCAGAGTTATGGGGTGGCCAGGAACTGTAAAGAACAGCAAGTTATAATCTTCATCCTCAAGGCCAGAGCCTAGGAGGAAAAACTGATGAAAAAATTAAAATAAAGACAAGTAAGGACATGGGGGTGCAGTTCAATGGAAGACTGTGTACTTAGCATGCACATGTCTTGGGTTCAATCTCCAGAACCAAATACACTGATATAAAAGCACATGCAACTTACATTAAGAACCCCAGAAGGAGCAGTGATCAACTTGATTAGTGCAAGGGAAGCAAGGTGGCAGGGTTTCTGGGAGCGGTGGTACATATATGTGCATGCAAATGTACAGATAAGACACGACTAAGGCAGTTTAGATATAAGGATTAATTGCAGAGTACTGTGTGTGGGATCCCCAGGTCACACATCCTGTCTACTAGACTATGAAAAGCTGCCCATACAGTCACAAACTGCATTTTATAGCAGGGGAAAAAAATGAAAAAGCAATAAGAACTTTCTTCCAACCAGAGGCACAAAGACCTAGGACTCAATCCATAAAACTTAGTGCAGGAAGTGGTAGCTTGAACTTTGGGCTTCATGAAATATTTTAAACAAGTTTTGCATTTTTCCTCTTAGAAAAAGAAATTATTTTCTTATTTCTTCATAAATATATAAATATATATATAATAATCTTTATATGATTATTTAGACAGCAGCAAGAAACAATTCCACTAAAAGGTGTTTCTTTTGCATTTAAGTTATACTTATGATTACCATTGAGAATCGGTCCAAGAGCATCCAGCTTTTGGTAATGACACTGATTTTTGGTACACAGAGGGTTCTCAATGTTTGGTATAAAAGAAATATGTCTATGACAACATCACAAATACATTTCAAGACACCAATGCCTGTCCTGTGATTTAAGAATTTTCATATATTCAAAACACTATATCTAAGAATTTCTTAGAAACTCACTGGAATGTGGCAGGTGTGAGATTTCTGCAAATGAAAATGGCCATCAGGCCACAAGGAGACTTCCAAGTAACTTGGCCCTTCTAAGGGTCTTCTACTTGGCTCAATGGTCAGGCCAGCAGGTAAGAACAGTCACCCTCCCAAGTACTTTCACAAGGAGTGAGGAGCAAGGCAATCATCACCGCCCTGAGAGGGAAACTGCAGTTCAAGATCCAAGTGCCCACTAACGTCAACTAGCTATAAAGTGCAAAGGCAGGACCAAGCCCAGTCCCGTGTTTTCCACCTAGGCGTTCCGGCACCACACTAGGCAGCTCGAAGTTGTAAATACACTCTACCTTCTGTCACCTTTAAAACACTATACCAAACTGCTCAAGTTTGATGCTACCTTAATCTCTTAGATAACTGAATGTTTTCCAAATACATGATCATTCTGGTCACATGTAATTTAATCTGTGGTGCTTCTAAAATAAGGAAAACCTTACTAAAATCCCTCACAAATTAACCCCTTCTCTAGACCTAAAGGAACAAAACTGCATCAGGGAACAACCCAACACAAGGACAGATCAGTCTCTCCCATCCCTTCTGCAGAATCTTCAAGGAACTTCTTAGTGGTGATGAGGCCAGGGGTTGCTAACTGAGGCTTCCCCTATTAGGAAACTTCAGAAGAAAACCTATGAAGAATTCTACATTCTTGGAGGCTTGTCTGAACAGCTTTCAGTATGAGAATGTCACTGTTTCAAAACTTTATATGTTAAGAACACTTCATTCTCAGTGACTCTCAAAATCTACATGGAATCTGTGATCTTTCAGGCAGGGAAATACTGAGTTTTTCCCCCACAGTACACATCAGTGGAGAGTCCTGGCCTAACAATGTCTCCTCCATGTGCCTCTGGAGGATGGTGTCCATCTCAGTTACAGAAACAAAACCTGAGACCCCAAACAACACCAAGCCAGCAACCTTCCCCCAACACTGCAAAGCCTAAGCTTCTACTCCAACAGCAGAAGCTCATAGTTAGTGTATATGGAAGAAAAGAAGGGACAGAGAGGCAGAATGAGAACATGAATCATGCTGCAGTGTGGCACACAGTGACACCTGATGGTACACAGCAACATCCACCCCCCTCACCAAGTCAGACTCTGGACAATGTCACACTGTCATCCCAGGTCACATGTGTCTAGCCTACCTTCACAGTTAAAGTGTACTGTGGATGTGCACTCAGGTCCAGTGTTAACATTCATGTCACCAACCTGGCCAGTGTAAGCATCTGAATTAAGGACAATCAACCTTGACTAAAGAAGATGGCATTTCTGCTTGGCAAATACGCACCATGTATTAGGTGTGACATACTCAGTGTAGCCTCTAGAAAGGGGCTCTTCTGTTGAGGACAGCACGGCGGTGCATGCCTGTAATCCCAGTGACTTGGGGAACTGAGTTCAAAGCCAGCCTCAGCAATTTAGTGAGGCCCTAAGGAACTTCGCAAGACCCTGTCTCAAAAAATAAAAATGGTTGGGATGTGGCTCAGTAGTTAAGTGCCTCTGGGTTCAATCCCTACTACCAAAACAAAACAAGACAAAAACAGACAAGACCAAGGCAGGGAATGTGGCAAGATAAACCATTGGATAATCTAGGATTTTTTTTTTTTAAATTAAAGATAATCTAGGATTTTTTTTAACTTAAAAGTAAAACTAATACTGACTAGGAAGCATGATTCAGTAAGCATAAGTACCTAATAGCTGTATTTCCAGTGCCATGCAGCTTCAGTGAAGGCTGAGTGGGAGAAAATGGGACAAGCAAAGGAAAAAGCAAGGACCACACAGCACAAGAGATGCCAGAGAGAAGATGAGAAACTGCCGTGGGACTCGAGAGCAAAGACAAAAGGAAGAACAGGAGGGACACAGACCCAGCAAGACCTAGGGGCTGGCACCTAAGTGGAAGGAGAGATGGCACAGCCTTGTTGGAGGGTGATTTGTTAACAATTGAGACTTAAAATGAGATGCCTATTCATCAGATACATTTCTTTTATAATTTACTGCCACATTTTCTGCCCCTCTGTCTAGGAAAACACCTATCCCCCTGTATGAGCTGGTATAATAAAAATGACTCTGGGTGAGAAACAAGCAAACTGGGCAAGACAGATGGTCTTGTGGAGCTCAGACCTGGAAGCTTCCTGAGCTGCCTGATGGCCACAGCAGATGTCACCAGACTGTGATGCCTAGTAACCACAGAGCACGTGACTAGCTCCTCTCCACCTTTTTTTTTTTTTAAAGCATTCTTTATTGTTTAGACATAGCTACTTTTCATTTACTTATTGCTAAAATGAATTCAAATGTGTAGTTTCTTTTATGCTAGAGCAAACCAGGAAATCAGGACACAACTGCCATCGTTAAATTTTAATCTTCAGAGAATAGGATCTCCACAAGGCTGGCCTGAAGACACTCAGATTCCACCAGTTTTTGAGATGTTCCCTATTTAATTAGTGGAGGGACTGCAGTTACTTTCAGTTGTTTTCTGAAGTCATCAATTGGATCTTTCCAAGAAGTTTTTTCTCCTACTTGGCAGTGGATGAACACCCAGCCTTTACTGATAGGCTTCAGCCCCTCTCGAATGACTGGTATACCACCAGCTGTTCCCTTCGGTGTCCTTAGAACCCATAAAGTACAGGAAAATAGTCTTGCCGAGGTGCTGCTTCACAGCCTGACTCAACTCCTGGAAGCCCAACATGCTCACCTCCTCATAGACAGCCATGGGTACTGTGCACTGTTCGGGGCAGAAAGAGTCCACTGCTGCTGGGCAGAACCCCCTCAGGGTGGGGGGATACCACTTCCTGATGTCCTCTCCACCTTACACTAACAAAGTGCTTTGCCTTTTGCAATTTAGGTAAAATTTGTTTCAAGCACAATTCTTAAGGAAACAGTACAAGCACTGTCCACAGTGATACAGCAGCAAGCATAGACACTGCCCGGAGCAAAATACAGAAGATGCCCTCAGATCCTTTCCTAGTCACTCTTCCCGGTCCCACCCTCACCCTTTTTGGCTTAAGAGATAGTGACCATGGGCTGAGGATGTGGCTCAAACGGTAGCGCGCTCGCCTGGCATGCGTGCGGCCCGGGTTCGATCCTCAGCACCACATACAAAGATGTTGTGTCTGCCGAAAACTAAAAATAAATATTAAAAATTCTCTCTCTTTCTCTCTAAAAAAAAAAAAATTAAGAGATAGTGACCAGAGTGGTCCTATCTTGGAGGCTGAACTGGATGACAGCAATTTATAGAGGTCAGTGATTTCACAGCCCTACATAAGAGAGGGAACCGAGCAGCCACAACTTTACCAGTATTTCATGAATAATAACTGGTAGCTAATGTCATACACAATGATCAGAATTCTATGAAGATGAGCGAGCCCTACCCACCTACCGGCCCTACAGAGAACACCAAAGTTCATCTGAGCACTCAGTAAATAAACGATTTCCCCCCAGGATTTTCTTCCTCACTCACCTGGCTGTTTGGGTCTCCAAGTAAGTTACATATGTGTGGCACGATCTTGCTTAGTGTCAGAGTATGTGCTCCAGAGCTGAGAACAAAAGGGGTGTGTGACTGTTAGTGAGAACTAAGGAAAAGAAAGAAGCCCCTTTGCCCACAGCCGCCCCTCCTCCACTTCCCAGAGTGCAACCACCCTCACAATACGGCCCTCTCCACCCCGATGGAACGCACCCCAATGGGCCCTTTCCCAGGAGTTCAAGCCCCTCAGTGGCCCTGACCTTTAGAGGCTAAGCCAGAAGCCTGCTCCCACCATAGTGCTTGCCTCACCCATGACACCTCTGCCCTGTGCTTTGTCATGTCATAGTATCTGTCCTGACAAGCTCAGTGACCAACCAAACTGAAAGTCCCTTGAAGCCACCCCTGGAGGTCCTCGTGCTCTATGGAATAGCTCCTGCTATAGCAGACATTCCGTTAATGCTGCTGGATGACAAAACTGTGATGGAGTGGCCGCAGGACTTCCGACCACATACTGCCCTGCTGGGAGACCTTCAGGTATTCACAACTCTTCCCCATCACCAGCACAGTTGCCACAAACGCCCTTTGTTAATACTTTATATAAATGGTAGAGACAACTCTAGAAAATATTTCAGTAGTTTCTTTCAAAACTAAAAAATAACCCTGCCACTGTACTCTTGGGCAATGACCTAAGAGAAATAAAAACAACATACCTGCAGAAATTTAGACATATTTGTGTACACACATTTGTAGCAACTCTATTCCTAATAATCCCAAACTATTCCTAATAGTCCCAAACCCAAATTTTCTTCAACAGTTGAATGGTTCAACAAACTAGGATACATCTATAGCATGAATTCTCAGCAATAAAACAAAATGAATTACTGTCACTGTCAATAACAGATATTACAACCTCAAGGGAATTATGCAGACTAAAAAGGCTCTCAAAAGATTACATATGGAATTATTCCATTTTTATGACAAAATGACAGAGATGGAACACAGACTAGTTATCCAGGCAACAGGGCAGCAGGTGGGAGACCTGTGAGTACTGGTGTGCATACACAGAAGCCACACATGTATACCTGGAGCAATCTGAATAAGCTCTGTGAGCTGTGCCAATATCCCTTTCCCAGAGTTGACACTGTACTACCTGCAGTTCACTGTACTGCAGTTATGGAAAACGTCAGCACAGGCAGGGGGATACACATCCCACTACATTTCTTTGCAGCTTCCCATAAATCTATAACTTCCAAAATAAAAAGTGTATTAAAAAGCTTAAGCCAAGTAAAACTTATAAGTTCACCCCAGACTTACGCATTGAGTGTTGCAATAAGGCAGAGACAGATGCCTTCTCTTGTACGGAAATTCTTGTGTTTGAAGCCTCCAAGCATTCTGTCCCATACATACTGCAGGTAAAAGAACAGGTGAGAGGACAGAAATAGCTGCAGCCCTTCCCTCGGGTTGCAGAGGAGGAGCCTCTTAGAAGGTGCCAACCTGGTCCCACCCTCCATCAGCCCCCTCGGCCCTCTCCACAGCATATTGAAGAACAATGGCTCGTACCATTTTATCAAACACATCATGTTAAAATGTTCAAAATGCATACATTTATAGAATTTTATTTAATTCCATCAACACCTCTTAAAAGAGAGGTATAACTGGCCTTGTTTTATAAGTGAGAAGAACAAGACCAAAAGAGAAGAGATGACTTGACAAAGACCCTGTAACACTCACACTGCTCTATGCCTGGGACAACTCTACCCAGGCACAAGTCACACACTTGGTCATCTTCTATGGCCAATTTAATCTTCCTCAGAAAGGCTTTTACTGATGATCATCCCCACCTCACCACCAACAATGGACAGTGGGACCCTGACAGGCTGCATCCAATCATCCCAGCAGGCCCAGCTCCACAGCAGATAGAGCCCAGGGATCCAGCCAGTGCCCCTAGCTTCCCAGATACCAGGGCTGCCTCCTTTCGGGGAAAAGGGGGAGACAGTGGTGAAAATGAGTTAAAGAGCCTAACTGATAAACCAAGCATCCAAAACCCATGTTAAATCCACTAATTTATTCAAATGATGGGTTCTGCTACTTATTTAAACATCTTATATTAGGGGACAGATTAAATATATGAAAATGCTCCCCTGTAACACACCAACTTAAAAGAAATTAAATCTATGGAATAAAATGCTGTTTATCCAAGTGGACACATGCCCACTGACCCCAGAATGCTTCTCTCACCTACCTGGGGATTAGCAGCTTGATCCATGATCTTTAGCAGCAGAGTTTGGTCTTGCTCCCTCACAGAGTCTTTAGCATCTCCCAGTCTGTCTATTAGACTTGGCAGCACTGAAAATCAACATGGAAATTGATCAAATGGAAACCAAATGGTGGTGGGGGGGGGGGGTGTCATCAACTGCTAATATTTCAACTAATTAAGAAGATAAACCACTGGCCTAACTCGTGTACCTCATTCTAAGACGGCCCATTTTTGTGCACAACTCTACTCTTCTTGATGAAATGCAAGAATTGCCAAAAGAATCCACAAAATCCACTGCATAGACAAATTGCAAAACCAACTGGCTTGGTTTTGCGTCAGTTTTGCAGGGCTTCTTAAAACAGTTCTATAAAAGAAAGGTTGGGGACAAATATGAGTGGGTCGGTACTAAAGAATGATGGCTACTTTTGCACAAGAAATCAAGCTGGCAATAACATTTCATTATCAGAACACGTATTATTAACGTTCCATATTAGAACATGAAGACTGGGGGGAAAACAACAGAAAAGTACAATGCAATAAGGCCAGTGATGTGTGGTCTGGGGAAAGCAGAAGGAAACAGAGCTGGGAAGCAGGGTTGGCAGGGAGCGAAGGGTGGCTGGAGGAACTGAGAAGACTCAGGGAAGGCAGCGGGGCTGCAGAGAGGAGAATCCAGGTCCGCTCCACACCTGCCCACAGCTCACCTGTGCCGATTTGCGCCTTGAACCGATCCTGCAGCCGGGTCACCAGAGCCGACAGGATGTCCATGCCCAGAAGAACCACCTGCAACGGGAAACAGCAGGAGCCGGTCAGCGGCGGGCCCGGGGAGCAATGCCCCCGCCCACCCACTCAAAGAACGCCCCAGCATGTCTGGCCCGACGTTATCTGGAGCCCGTAGCGCGGGCGCCGACTGGGAAAACTAAACTGGCCAGAGGAAGGAGGCTGTCGCACAAAACAGCCGTTTACAGTTTTGGTAGAAAACACTCAGTGCCAAAAAAACGAAAATAAGCAGCCACGCGTGGCCCAACTCCCCGGCGCCAAGAAGAGCTCCTCGCGGCCCCGCCCTCTGTCAGCCCCGCCCTATCAAGCGCGTATGCAAATTATCGGTCGGCTGGCGCGAGGTCTTCTGGGTAAAACAAACCCTTCGTTTTTGCGGCCCTCCGAAGCCTCAGAAAATGGGGGTAGGTGGTTTGAGTCGGGAGCTAAGATCACTAGAAGTACGCTAACTACCAGGCAGGCTAGGGCGGGACTCCTGAAATTAGTCACCACAACCCTACCTGGTATTGGCGCTTCCAGCTCGCAGTGCACGCAAGCTCGCGCTCAACCATCCTTTTCTTGGGGTTGCGTTACTGTCCAATGAGCGTCTAGTGAGGGCAGTACTGCTAACGCCTACACAACACACTCGCATCAATTAGAGCTTTGCTTTATTTTGGTGCAATTTTTGGAAAAATGAAAAACCTTTTTTCCCTGCGTTCTGAGTTTAAAAATAGCTAACTTAATCTTAAAACTAGATCGCTTTACTTGGCCATCGCTAGGTGGCGTAACACACCCACTGTTTAGAACTTTTGAAGACTGTATTATCACAAAACCCACTCCCACTTCACCATCACCTGATTTCTAATACTTGTGATTTGAGATACCGAACCCATTGCTCTTCCAATTCATGATTCCTCCAACTATGGCTAGCAAAGAACTAGGCTTCATATTTAGTTGTTATCCACTGCTTCTAAAGAAATCCAAATTTGCCCAATAACCAGAATACATGAATTGGCGTGGCCTCTCAAGGGAATAGCTGTTTGACAATATATTAAGTGAAGGTTGATTTGTAGACAAATTTTTATACTATTATGTAATGGTATTTTAAAAAGCTAAAATAGTGACTTTTTTATATTATTATGATGTGGATTTTTCCTTTTTGTAGATGGATACAATATCTTTGTTTGTTACTTTGCTTTTGAGCTTTAAAAACGTTCCACATTTAACTTCCTTCTTATAAATACAGTATAGGGCTTAGTGATCTTGCAGTGACAAATGTTACCCCAGCCAGATGATGAAGGTCAATCAGCAATCAAATCATGCTGGTGGTGTGTATTCTTGATATTATGGAAAAGGCACTCTTTATCTCTAGGACAGTCCTCCCAACAACCAGTAAGTCCAGTCTTATCATGAGAAAAAAAAAAAAAAATAAGCAAGAAAATTCCAAGAACAGGGCTCCTATAGAACACATGACCAGTGCTCCTCAAAATGTCCAGGTCATTAAAAACAAGGAAGACTGAGAAATTGTTACAGCTAAAAGACACCAAAGGAAACAACAATTAATGTAAAATGGTATTTTGGATGGGATTCTGGAACAGAAAAATAACAGATTTTTCTTAAATTAAAAACTAAGTAAATCATCACTAGTAAAAACTAAGTAACAAAGCATAGATTTTCACCAATAATAATGTATCGATATTGGCTTATAAAGTGTAAGAAATATTGCATACTAATGTTAGATGTAATGACAAGGAGAAGAGGAATAAGATACATAGGGACACACTGCATTATCTGCAATATTTCTGTAAATTCAAAACCTTTATAAAAAATAAAATTTTGTGGCATTTTTGGGTTTGTTTTGCTTGCAGTGCTAGTGATTTAACCCAGGCTAGGCAAGTACTCCTATCACGGAGCTACCTTCCCAGCCCAAAGTGCAGTTTTCAGAAACAAGTAACCCATCACTTCACTGGAACTGACTCTCCCCTGATGACATCATAGGCAGCTGCACAGCTGCATTTCTGGTTGGATTATTACAAAATATTAAGAGTGCTGCCGTCAGATCGCACCACACCTTTCAAGTCACTCAAGACTAAGGTGTGAGAGGACTACTGCATTTTCAGATATGACAGCCCAGGTGGATTAAGCTATCCATGAGATCTAGGAGGGCAACTTTAGCTCTTCTAGAATGCAGTTCCAGATACTTACAGAGCAACTGGACTTTGGAGGGAAGCAAAGGGACTTGCCACACACAGTTGTCTAGTTCGCCCTCAGTAACACACCCAAGGACAAGGACAGGAATCACCAGCACCAGTGTGTCTTCACAGCTCAGGCCCCTCTCCTGTTTCTATTTCACCACTGAACATGGGGACACATAAAAAAGTCCTTGCCCAAAAGGTCACTCTAAATATTAGCTGGGGAACCTCTGTGCCTTAGTTCCCTCTTCTCTAAAACAGCTACGTCACAGGCGGTGGTGACCATTCAATGCAGTGTGCACATAAAGTGCGTGAGCTAGGGCCTCGTACACGGTAAGGGCTGGACTACACACAGAATAATCATCCTCACAGATCAGTGCCATTGCCACTGGCACCCACCATGGGTGACAGGAACTGGGCTGGCAGAGAAGGCATCCCAGAAAGTGCACAGGGCTACATTTTGAAAGGACGGAGCTACGCATCAAAGAGATGAAGAGACCTCTGTGCAGAGGGAAGAGCGAATGTTAAGCTGCTGGCAGTGATATGGCCAGATACAGGAGCCACAGGGGACATCCCCAAAACAGCCAGGGGTCCCCAGATAGTGGAGAATCACTGAAGGGCTGTAAGGAAGGGGTAGGTACTAGGGGAGCTGGAGCCTTTAGAGAGGACAGTGGCCACCATGGTGAAGATGGTCTGGAGGCTCTCACCCAGCACTTGCTTTTGTAGAGCCTTTGAACACCTCCTCCAGCATTTTTTCCAGTCACTGGTGTTTATACTTGCTTCATAGCTGAACTCCTGTAATGTGAGGAATCCTACGTCCATTTCCTCAGAACTCCCCTGGTATACAGTGGCACAATGCTGGGTACGTAGCAGTATAGACCCCTACTCAACTAGAACCAGACTGGAACAGATGGGTTCTCCAAGCCCAACACAGTTTCTTTATCTTAAAAACTTTAAAAAGATACTCCCATAAAGGAGGTAGATATAGCTAAGTAATTGGACCAAAGTTCCCGCTGAGAACAACAAAAAATGCTTGGCATAATAGAACATCTGCTTAGAACCCTCTGAAGGAACAGGAGAACCACCGAGTCAAGGCACGAAAGATGACTGAGGCTTGCAGAGATGCACCCTGGTGATGGGTCCACTTCTGCCCTGGGCCATTATCCATAGAGAGGGGCAACTGAAACACTGAGGATGGTTTCTGATCTCCTCCTGACTCACCAAGCATGACAAAGTCAAGACCCCAAAGGTCTCCAGGGTTGGTGTAGAGGGGTAGCCGTCTACAACTGGGGCTAGAAATCCAAATGGCTAGGCCTTGGCTGCTGGGTGGCCCAGCAAAGTCCTAATCGCTGACCTCAGACTAAGGTGATTTTAGAACGTGTATGCCCTAAAGCCCCTCGGAGATAAAGACATAAATTATTTCAGGGTAAAGAGAACATCATCATAGTCTACCTCAATTTATTTCTGGAAGTTTTTCAAAAGTAATATTCAAAATTCAACCAGAGATAACCAGGCACAAAGGGCATCATAATTTAAACTAGCAGAAATAAAGGCCCACTTGAATTCTTAACCTGAGAATAATCAGAAATAAATTTTAAAATGATAATTCTTACTGAGAAAATAAACACAGAATTGAAATTTGGGGAAGAGAAATGGCAGCTTGTGAAAAGTTACACCAATTTTTTTAAAAAACAAGTAACAGACAAAATTAAGTACTCAGTGGATGGGCTATGTCTAAAGCACATTGGATATAGTAGCTTTGTTTTTTTTAATACTTTTTTTTAATATTTATTTTTTTTTAGTTTTCGGTGGACACAACATCTTTGTTTGTATGTGGTGCTGAGGATCGAACCCTGGTCGCACGCATGCCAGGCGAGCGCGCTACCGCTTGAGCCACATCCCCAGCCCGATATAGTAGCTTTGGAAAATGACATAATGGCTCTTTAAAAAAATTAACATTACCATATGATCCAGCAAATCCACTTCTGGATATATACCTAAAATTAGCATCTCACAAATATTTATATGCCCTTGTTCACAGCATCATTATTTACAATAGCTGAGAGGTGAAAAGCCAAAGTAACCATCTTTAGGTGAGTTGGACATACAAAATGTGGTCTTATCCATACAGTACAACATTTTTGGCCTTAGAAAGCAAAGAAATTTTGATATATAGTTCCCCACCTTATTCACTGTTTCTTTCTGTGGTTTGCTATACACAACCACAGTCCAGAAATACTGCCTGGAAAATTCCAGAAATAAACAATTCATAAGTTTCAAATTGTGTACTGTTTTGAAGAGCAGAATGAAATCTTGTGCTTTACTGTTTAGTTCCACCCAGGACATTAATCATCCCTCTGGTATCCATGCTATATACACTACCTGCCTGTTAGTTACTCAGCAACAATCTCGGCTATAAATCATCCGTCAAGTTTCATAGCGCTTGTGTTCAAATTACCATCATTTCACTTAAAACAGTTCCCAAAATGCAAGAGTAGTGACTCTAGTAATTTGGATCTGCCAAAGAGAAGCTTTCTTAAAGCAAGAAATTAAACTAAAGGAAAATTCAAATGCTGAGGTTGCTCAGATCTGCAGTACAATGAGCTATTTTGAGAGAGAAACCACATTCTCATACTTTTATTATGTATACTGTTCTATTATTGCTATTGTCCAAGTCTCACTTCGCCTAATTTATTACAGAACTGTGGCTAAACTTTATCATGGATAGGTATGCAAGGGAAAAAAACAAACACAGTACCTCTAGAGTTCAGTATGATCTGCAGTTTCCGGAGTTCATGGGGGTTTCAGAACATATTCCCCTCATCAGGGGGAACTACAGCACTGGCTACAACATGGATGAGCCTTGAGGGCATCATGCTGAGTGGAATAAGCCAGTCAGACAAATATTGTATGATTTTACTTATGTGAAGCACCTAGTGTAGTCAGATCACAGACACCAATGAGGGGCGGTGGGCAAGGGCTGGAGGAGGGGGAGGGGGCTGGTGTTGAGCAGGTGCAGAGTTCCAGTTGGACATCATGGAAACATTCTGGGGATGGATGTAGCGATGGCTGCACAACAGTGAATATACTTAATGCCACTGAATCGTACACTTAAAACTGGTTAAAGTGGTGAATTTTATGTAATGTATGTTTTGCTACAATTTGAAAAATGTTTTAAAGCAACAGCTGCTGGCTATGGAGTTTTTTGGGTGATGAAAATGTTCTAGAATTAGTGGTGAAGACACTAAGAACCGCTGGCGGGGCGGGGGCGGGGGGGGGTACCCCTTGAAGAGATAATGACTGGAAATGTCCCAAACTGAAGGAAAGCGTCAAGCCGCAGATTCAAGCACACAGAACACAGTAAATGAAAGGAAAGGGAGGCCAAACAGGGAAGATGAAGGCCACGGTGGCCCCAGAGGACAAAGAGAAGCGTCAACACAGGGAAGACACAGTCACAAACTGCCAACCTAGAATTTCAACACCTGCAAAACACAGTTTAGAGAAAGTGAAATGATTTTCTTACAAACAAAAACAGCAAGAATTCAGCACAAGTGAAGCATGAAGATGTCAAAAGGAAAAATTAAGAATAATTAAAGAGTGGGGCTGGGGCTGGGGCTCAGTGATGGAGTGCCTGCCTAGCATGTAGGAGGCACTGAGTTGCATCCTCAGCATCACATAAAAATAAACAAATAAAATAAAGGCATTGTGTCCATTAAAACTAAAAAACTATTAAAGAATAATTAAAGGGTAAATCTAAATACATATTGCCTCTATATTAGAAAGAATGCTTTTTGAGAAAGAAATAAAATTGCAACAATTTTTCATCAATTGCCTTAAAAATTTTCTATAGCTTTTTAAGTTCAATTTTAGTAATTATCCTGGTGATCACAGCGTGAAGCACTGGATTCAACCAAAGTCGGATGCTAACTGCTACTCTCACCTTCCTCCTGATAATGTTAAGATCTTAGAAGAAGAAAACTAACGGATAATAAAACATATATAGGGCTGGGGTTGTGGCACAGTGGTAGAGTGCTTGCCTAGCAGGTGTGAAGCACCAGGTTTGATCCTCAGCACCACATAAAATTAAATCAGTTTAAAAAATAAAGATATGGGTCAATCTGCAACTTAAAAAAAAAAAAAAAAAAACCATGAGCTTGTAATCCAGCAGCTCAGGAGGCTGTAAGGCAGGAGGATTAGGAGTTCAAAGCCAGCCTCAGCAACAGTAAGATGCTAAGCACCCCAGTGAGACCCTGTCTCTGAAGAAAATACAAAACAGGGCTCGGGATGTGGTTCAGTGGCTGAGGGCCCCTGTAACTATTAAAGAAATTAACTCTGTAAGTTGAAAGTGTCTCTGAAAAAGATAGCTTTACTGGTTTAACAGATGAATTCTTCAAAATATTTTAAAAAAGAGATAAATATGAGTCTTACATAAAATCTTCCAAATATAGTAAACAAAGGAAATACAACCCAGCTTGTCTAACAGGACCTGAATAATTTTGATGCCAAAATCTGCATAAGAAAAATGTAGATCAATTTTACTTATAAACATAGATGAAAAAGAAAATCCTACACAAAATATTAGTATTCTAATATGTAAATAGGTGATATATCAGAACCACATATTCCAGTTGGTTTAACATTAATAAATCACTCCAGGGACTGGGGCTGGGGCTCAGTGGTAGAATACTTGCCTTGCATGTGTGAGGCACTGGGTTTGATTCTCAGCAATGGCATATAAATAAATAAATAAAGGTCCATCAACCACTAAAAAAATATTTTAGAAAAATAAATCACTCCGTGTAATGCGTCACATCAGCAATGTGATTCTTCTCCTTTATTATGTTAATCATCTCAATCATTTAAAAACATCTAAGAAATTCAACATCCACTGTATTCATGGTTTAAAAAAATTCTTAGCAGATTAGGAATTAGAAAACTCTCTTAACTTCATCCAGGATTTTTTTTTAACCTCCATAAAGCATCATACTTAACAAAAAAAGATTGAAAGCTTTCTCTTTATGTGACAAAAATATCCACTATGTTGGGTGCAGAGCAGGCTGAACTGTGTTGTCTGCAGGGCAGGCTGAACAGATGTTGGCTGCAAGATAGCCCATGCACTCAAACCCCCTCTATCTGGTCCTTTATCACCTGTTTGTGTCAAGTCCCGCTTAAGGATGAGCACTCAACCCCCCTTGGGCCAACAAGGCAGCTTGCAGACCCAGAGGCCCCATTAGATTTGGGCTATAAAAACTCCCTCCTGCCAGGCCCCCCTCTCTCTCCCTCTCTCTCTTGCTCTTTCTCTCTTGTTCTCTCTCTCTTGCTCTTTATCTTTCTTACGTGCACTCTCTGTCTCTCTCTTGCTCTTGCTCTCTCCCTGTTCATCTCTTCTCTTTTCTCTCTCTCTCTCTTTCCTTCTTTCCTTTCTCTTTGTTGCACTGCTGCAATAAAGATCTTTTGGTTGCTCCGAGTGTTGTGGTCACTTTCCTTTCACACTATACATAATTTTTCAATACTGTATTTGGTGTCCTAGCTTGCTAATGTTTTATGGCAAGAAAAAAAATAAAAGTATAAAAACAGGCAAAAAAAATTCTCATTTTAAACAAAATTCTCACTGGGTTTTCCTGCTGGGGATATAATCCTGGGTTTCTCACAAGGCAAGTGCTCTACCACTGAGTTATACTCTCAGTCAGCTGTCATTCTTAATGGAAAAATATAGATAGAAGATTCTAGAAGAACTAAAAATATATTACAAAGTTAGTAAATATAGTAAGACTAATACAGTCAATACACACACACACACACACACACACACACACAGAGATCCATTACATTTATTCCACCAAGAATAAAAAAAGGAAATTTTAAAACTGTTTCTATTTTTAATTTTTAAAAATAGTAAATACCTAGGACTAATTCTAACCAAAATAAATCTCTACCCAAAAAAAATGGAATGATACGAAAATTAAAGATGGCCAAAATAAACAGAGAAACCATAGATCAGAATTTTCAGTATTGTGGAAACATCAATTCTCCCCAATTGATCTAAACATTCAATAAAATTCCATTCAAAATCCCAACATAGTCTGTGTATATGTGTACACACACGCGCGCGCATACACGCACACAATTTTTTTAATTCACAAGCTCATGCCATGATGTGTGTGGAAATGCAAACAAAAAACTGGGTAAGACAAATGTTCCTGCTAAATATCAAGATTTATTATAAAAGAGGAGGAATTAAGACAGCGTATATCACTGTATATACTGTACTGATATATGGATGATATATTGATGAATATACCAAAAGATGGAAAAGAGAACCAGACTCAAGCATATCAGGGCACTTTCTTGACAAGTATCAGGGAAGCAGGCATTAAAATTATAATGAGAGCCAGGCACCGTGGCTAATCCCAGAGGCTCCAGAGGCTGAGGCAGGAGGATCCTGATTCACAGCCAGCCTCAGCAAAAGGGAGGCATTAAGCAACTCAGTAAGACCCTGTCTCTAAATAAAATACAAAATAGAGCCAGGGATGTGGCTCAGTAGTTGAGTGCCCCTTAGTTCAATCCCCAGGACTCCCCTAAAAAAAAAAAATAAAATGAAAAAAAAAAAATAATGAGACACCACAATACCTCACCCAGAATGGCTAAAACAAAAAAGAATAAAAAGACATGAGTGTTAACAAAAATGTGGTACCATGGAAACTCTTCTGTCTACTTCAGGAATGTAAATTGGTATAACCAACACTATAGTAAACTTCTTGGAATTATCTAACAACCATTGCTAGGAATATCTCCAATAGAAATATGTGCACATGTGACAGCCTGGTGGCACACTCCTGTAATCCCAGTGATTTGGGAGGCTAAGGCAGGATGATCATAAATTTGTCACTAACTACAGCAACTCAGTGAGGCCCTAAGCAATTTAGCCAGACCCATGTCAAAATAAAAAATAAAAAGGGCTAGGGTTGTGACTCAGTGGTAGAGCGCTTGCCTAGCATACGTGAGACATTGGTTCAATTCTTGGCACTGCATATAATAAGTGAATAAAATAAAGGTCCATCAACATCTAAAAATTTTTTTAAATATTTGGACTAGGATGTGGCTCAATGGTAGGGCACCACTTGGTTCAACTCCCAGGACAAAAAAAAAAAAGTGTACATGTGTACACACATTCAACAGGTGACATGGACGAGAATGCTATGAGCAGCACTATTCACAACAGTTAAAACCCAGAAATCCATGTTTATCCACTATAGAATGTGTAAGTTGTGGTTTTCATCCTAAAAATGCAGTAAACAATGAAACTAAATGAATCACAGCTACCTTCAACAATACAGATAAATCTCCTAATAAGCAAAAAGGCCATATATAAACTACACACATTTGTATGAAGGTCAAAACCAAGCAAACATAAACTATAATCCAAAGGTGCATGTTGAGATGATAAAACAAAAAAGAAGACCAAGAGGCCAGGAGAGCCACGCACAGTGGCACATGTCTGTAATCCCAGCAGCTCTGGAAGCTGAGACAGGAGGATTGCAAGTTCAAAGTCAGCCTTAGCAACTTAATGAGGCCCTGAGCAATTTAGTGAGACCCTGTCTCTAAATACAATATAAAAAGGGCTGGGGATTGGGGCTGGGGATGTGGCTCAAGCGGTAGCACTCTCACCTGGCATGCGCATGGCACTGGGTTCGATCCTCAACACCAGATAAAATAAAATAAAGATGTTGTATCCACCGAAAACTAAAAAATAAATATTAAAAAATTCTCTCTCTCTCTCTCTCTCTCTCTCTCTCTCTCTCTCCCTTCGAAAAAAAGGGGGGGGGCTGGGATGAGGCTCAGTGGTTAAGCGCCCCTGGGTTCAATCCCTGATACAAAAAAAAAAAAAAAACCAATAAGAAAAGAGGCCAGGAGAATACTCCAGGGAGTGCCGCATGTTCTAACCAATGTTCAATTTCTGTTCCTGAGCAGCAATTAAACAGCTGTGAGCTTCAGAGCATTCAGCATTCAACACTCATTAAACGTTGTTTTGTGCATACTATTTACAGTTTTCAATTTTTTAAAATATTGAAATTTAGAAAAGTGGGAATGATCTTGACCACTCAACCCATAAGTTTGTGACAAGTGGCTTGGACAGGTCCCTGCCTTTCCAAAACATCAGTAAAACACAGAAATAAAAACCACCATGTTCACTTTCCAGCATGAGGTCTGCTCACTGATCAGAGAAAGAGATACTAAATCCTTTTCTTCAAAAGTTGTCCATAAGAGACGAGCGAAGTGGCGCGCACCTATAGTCCCAGCGGCTGAGGCAGGAGGATCTGGAGTTCAAAGCCAGTCTTAGTAAGGGTGAGGTGCTAAAGCAACTCAGTGAGAACCCTGTCTCTAAATAAAAAAAAATAAAATAAAATAAAAAGGCAAGGGTTGTGGCTCAGTGGTTGAGTGCCTGAGTTCAATCCCCCGTACAAAAAAAAAAAAAAAAATTGCCAAAGGGACAAACTAGGAAGGAAGAATAGGCCATTTGTTAAGCCTTCTAAAGTCTGGACTGATGGGGTTAAAAATATTTTGACTCATACTGTACCTTCTTTTGAAGGCACTTTTGGATAAATGTGAATAATTTCATAATAACCCTGAGATACTGAATAGATATTGAATATCCTTATTTTGCAAATGAGGAAAACAGACCAAAGACATGGAGAGGTTTACCCAAGGTTGTGAAGTGTGGACAGGAACCAAAGTGCAAACAAACCTGAGCTTGTGCACAATGTCAAGACCACTTCAGCACAGCAGGGTCACAAAGAACACAAACCCGTGGTTCCAGGCTTGTTTTCTTTTTCCTCCCTCCCTAGCTAACTGAAGACCTTGAGCAAGTCACAGCGCTTCAGGCTGGTATCAGATAACCTCTAAGGACACATTAGTTCTCTGACTTCTCTGGTGTGCTGACAATGCTGAGTCTAGGAAAAGCCCTGGTTCTTGAGTGCAGCTTGGGAGGGATGCCCAGCTCCACCCCGCCCCCACCAGCTGCTCAATTGCCAAGCTCCTGAAGCAGTCAGCTAATAATACACTCAACTGAAACAGCACACGAGGGTCAGCAAAGTTTTAACAAAATGCCCTGCATATAGCAGGAACTCAATAGGTGCCTACTCCCCCTCCAGATAGCACTTAAAAAAAATTACAGAAACTGCAGCATGGCTCACTGAGGTACAGGGGAGACAAAGTAGGAATAAAATGCAGTGAAGAAAGTGGGGTTGCCTAATAGCCTAGCAGCGAGGACTTGTTACCACTCTGTGACCACCTACACAACACCCAGGCACACGTACCCTGCATTGTTTCCCTCGAGGTGCTACAGGAATCTCCTCCAGGCAATATGCAGAGTGATGTATCCCCCTCAGTGGCTATATGATATCCTATTATATCTTGGCATCACAATTACTGAGCCAATCCTCCAAACCTATACAGGCATTCAGGTTTGTATAGGGTTTTCCATTATTTTGTACAGTAAGGTGATGGGTATACACTTCCACCCATGTACTATTATCTAGGACAAATACTGAGAAGGACATCAGCTTGGACAAGAAGAAAACACCCAGTATACTCTTATGAGCAGTATTTTTTACATAATGCACTAGGTGCCTCTTTCAAATCAGGGCTATGCACTACTGGTTTCTATACATTTTTAGTTATTTTTAAAGATTTTAAATTGCAGCCTTATTAGCAAGGAGAAATTAATTAGCACTCTACACTGTACTCACTTTCAATCCAAGAATAAGAGCATAGTACAAATACAAAAAAAAAATGTGATAAAATTAGTGAGTTGCTGCATATATATATGGGATGTCCTTAAATCAGTCACCTAGAGAATCCTGGACACTCATCTCAATGATAATTTCACTGATCAGTCTCTTTTTTAAATTCTTCTTCTGGAATTGCCTTGCAGAGACAGTTCATGAGCTACAAAAATAAAGATCTGCTAAAATGTAAGTAATTAATATTATGGTCCTTGTGAAGCTGGCTTGTTATCAGTTGCTGCCCCTACACTGATAACAAACCATTAGAAAGTCACTTAGGAACATCACGCCACCACAGAACCTCCTCTTTTACCCATGAGGCAGTAACAAGAGTCAGGCTAAGGGGTAAACTACACAAACAGTGAGAGGCACAGGTAGTAAGCTTGGCTTAAAGATCCAGACCAGTCCAATACAACATTTTGGCAATGATAGAACCGTTCTGTATTTATTCTGTCCGGTACAGTAGCCACTAGCCACATGTGTTTACAGAGCAATCAAAATGATAGATGGTGTGAACGGGAAACAGAACTTTTGATTAAATGTTACTTACTTGAACTTTCAACAAGTCACATGAGGTCCCTGGCCATCATGTGTACAGGTGGTTGCAAACTCAAACGAACTGATAAAAAAAGGGTGGCCATGTGAGAAAACAGGGGACCATGAAAGCTAGACATCTCTTAAAGCTCTGGTCACTTAGTACCATGTGGGAATGAAGGCCAGTATGGTCAGATCTCCAGGATTTAAACACTGACAACTTGTCAAGAAATTTAAAGCACTGAGGAGATTAAAAATTTGTGGGGGACAGCTAATCACAGTCCCCTGAATCTGCAACCCGTCATCCAGATGCATTCATAAACAGGATACCAGGTACCAAAACAGTTGGGGGTTGCTTAAGGGATTAGACAAAGACCCAAGCTTCCCACACGGGCTGTCAACGTTCTCCCCAGGATACCTTGCCTCTAGGCTGCCTGCCCACTCCTCTCTGAAGCAGCCCCAAGTCCAGGTCCCAGCCCTCTACTTGTTCAGCTCATGCGATCCAGCCTATCTCCTCCAAGATCCCAGTCTAGCACACACAGCTGAGAAGAGTACTTTTCTCCAGTTTCTCCAAATGCATACTAAACATGTCCCCCTAAAGACCATAAATTGAAAATGGTGGCATGCACCTGCAGTTCTGGCTACATGGAAGGCTGAAGCAGAAGGATCACTTGAGCCCAGAAGTTCAGGGCCAGTCTGAGCAACAACAGTGAGACCTCCATCTCAAAAACAAACACACAAACTCCAAACTAGTGAAAGCAGGGCAGGTTTTTTTTTTAATCGATCAATGTTCTTTTTTTTATTTAATTATTTATTTTTAGTTGTAGATGGACACATTTATTCTTATGTGGTGCTGAGGACTGAACTCAGGGCCTCCCACATGCTAGGCAAGCCTCTACAACTGAACTACAACTGCAGCCCCAGTCCTACCACAGTATCCACGGGATGTCAGCTCCAGGACCCTGCAGATGCTAGAACCTTTAGGATAATCACATTCCTTATGTAAAATGATGTAGTACTTGCATATAACCCACACTCATCCTCCAGTATATTTCAAATCATCTCTAGATTATTTATAATACCCAATACAATGTAAATGCTATGTCAATACCTGTTAAATAGTTGTTTAGGGAATATAGATGCAGGTTTTTTCTTGAACATTTTCCATCCAAGGCTGGCTGTTTCTGCATATGCTCAACCAGCAGATAGGAAGGGCAACTGTACAACCTCCCCACCTCCCTTCCCCTCAGACAGCAAAGGGGGAGCAGATGCAAAGTAAGAGGGAAGGCGGGAAGGTAACTGACTTTTACCTGCACGTATTATCTTTATTATCTATTTAATACAACAACATTTGGAAGCAAATGCCGCACTATTCTTACTTTGCAGATAAGGAAACTGAGCCTCAGAAAAATGAACAAAAAAAAAATGGGCAAGGTCACTCAGCTCTTATGTAGCTCAAGCATTATCCACTGATATATTATTCATCTAGCAAACCAAGTAAGTGTGATGACATTCACAAAGTCAAATCCCTCTCATGTTTACTTCAACCATCTGCCCACTGGCTGTGCTTCTGGCCAAAAGTGTATAACAGAAGCCATTCCAAGAGAGTACAGTAACTTATTTTAGGCATCAACCTATCTGTGAATTAACTCATTGGTAATAGCTCCCAGCATTGCTGTTCCACAATGGCACTGTGGAAGCTGAGTCAACTTCTCCCCCAAAAGGAAAGAGGACTTCCTTTGATTTTTCTCAGAATTCACACCACAGTGAGATCCTGACACAAATCTGGCCCCAGAATGATAACTGAATACTCAAAAACTTTAAAAAAAAAATACAAAAAACAAAAAGGAAATATTACTCCTTCTTGAAAGTATTGGAAATCTGGAAAACATAACAATGGTCTATGTTTAACACACTCCTTAACCCATGAGATGCATATTTTAAAAGGAGTATGTGAACTCATTTATTAATTCAAAACTTATTGAGCCCTTACTAGACTTCAATGTACAAGGCCAAATATCAATCACGTTATGGGGGTGGAATGAACAAGCATTAGATGAGCAAGGAGTTTTCTTGAGCTCTTTCTTCAATACTTAGACAAAATCTGTATCAATAATTGAAAGAATAAACCAAAAAAGGGCAAACATGGATCTAGAAACAAAGGCCTGTCCAGAAGAGAGCCGAAGGCCTCTACCAAGAGGACAGCCAAAGGGATTCTCCAAGGGATGGGCAGCACCTGATCACCAGGTCCAGAACAGAATGAAGGCCTATTAGACACTCCAGCAAAGGAATATGGGGCCGTCCACCCAAAACCAAGTTTCCACATTGGTCTCCAAACAGGACTTGTGTTTTTACAGGGGTTTGTTCAACTTATGATTTTTTAAAAATCCACATGACAGTAGATACGACACATGACAACTTGACTGAAGGCTCCTTCAATCTTAGTGTGCCCGTCCTCCTACCTCCCTTCTTTTCAGGACAATTTGATGCTGCAGAATCCTGGTCAGCTGTGCAATGGCAAGAGCCATGCTGTGTGTCTGTCTGTTTCCTTGGGCGTCACTTAACTTAATCCTTTCCCCCTGTATTGCCTGCAAATGAAAGTCAGCTCCAGAGATCTGATTAGGTTCAGATTCAAATTTCTGGCCAGAATATTCTGTAGGTGGTAGTATAATCTTTGTCCTAATAATATCTTCCATATTTCATCAAATCTAAGACACCAGCAATTTTATGAACAACACTAAGGAAAAACTTGGTTGATGTGTAAAGTGAAATAATACACCATTGACCCTGAGACTCAGCTTGATAGCAGAGGTGTTAGAACTGTGGAGGAAAATAATGTGCTTCAGAATATAAATAGTTTGATTGTTACTTTAAAAAGAAAAAAATTTTAATTGAGTCTATGGGAGTTCTACAGAATGACAACTTCAAAAATATCTTTCAAAACAGAAGGAGTCCCAAAAACGTGGGTGGGATGCTTTACTCCAACGCCTCTGGGAGACAGAAATGATCTATCAGAACAATTCCTACCATGAATCTGAAGATCTTGTCCCTTTCACATCCCACCCATTCCTATTAAGATCACATCCCTACACTTTAGCCATGAGGCTAAACAAAAATAAGGAGCAGGGAAAAAAAACAACCACCTCAGGTTCTTTGGAAAAAAAACAACCACCAACCACTGGCAGTTTCTTAAAAAGTTAAACACAAATGTACCACTTAACCAGCTACTCCATTCCTAAGTATGTACCAAAGAGAAATGAAAGCTTATGTCCTCATAAACAATTGCATGTAAATTAGTCATGATTCATAATAGCATCACTATTCATAGTAGCAAAAAGGGAGAAATAACATACCTATCCACTAAATGACGAATGGATAAACAAAATGTGGAGAGATATACAATGAAAGAGCATTCAACAAGAAGAGGGACAGACTAAAATGAATCACACTATAGCTAAGATGAACCTTGAAATCATCATGCTTAAGTGAAAGAAAGCGGATGCAAAAGACTCTACTGTACAATTCTATGTATAGGAAATGTCCAGAAAAAGCAAATTCATAGAAATAGAAAATAGACATTTGGTTGCCTAGGGCTGGGGTAGGAATGGGGACTACTGCAAACAGGCATGAGGGTGACAGAAAAGCTCTAATATTGAATTGTTGTGATGGCTGCACAGACCTGTGAAGGTATAAAAAAAATGACTGACCTATACACTTTATGGCATGGAAACTGTATCTCAATAAAGCTATTTTTAAAAGACAGAGAACAAAATCAGTTTCTAGGCTTAAAAGAAGTCTTCTTCTCTGTTCTTTCTGGCGATGGGAATCACAGAAGAACTCCTTAAACTTGCCAAAGCTAAGTATTTGTGATCTATCTCTGCAGAAAAACTGGTTATAGCAGGCAGCACATGAAGGGTCAAGAGCAGTGGGTGGACAGTAATAACAGCCTGTGCAGACCAGAAGTCTTAACAGGCTCCAGAGGACTCTCTGGAAAGCTCATAGGACACACAATTCTCAACAAGTCTCCTTGTGGCCCAGTATCACCTGTAGCTTCCTGAACGCACTCTGCTCTCACAGGCTCCCCCGCCTGAGGCGGTCTATGGTCTCTGCTCTCTGCTCTTGTTCCTTGTTCAAGGCTCACTTCAAGCATCATCAACTCCAGTGGTCTCCCACCAGGACCCGCTAGCCTGACACAGACAGCTGGGTTTCTTCTAGCAGGCAAATTCATCGTGAGCTTTGATTTTTAAATCAAAGTGCCTAGAGTCTAGACTGCAAGTGTCCTGAAGACAGGTTCTGCATCTTCCTTGTCCATCATCAGCATCAATAACATGCTAGCAAATTGCAGGAGATGGACGGCGGGTAGCTGGACAAGGCAGACAGGTAAGAATGTAAATAACACGAACTAAATATGCACAGAACAAACCCAAATACAATGAATGCCACCAAGATACTATCACTTTATCCTCCCACCCCTTCTCCCCTTCTTACCAATAAATAATCTATTCTCAATAGACAACCAGAATCCTTATAAAAAGAAAGCCATATCAAGTCACCTATTTGTACAAAAGCATCTAATGGCTCCCCAACTCGGGTAAGAGCCAATCTTACAATGGTCTGTCAGTTCCCATAATATGACCTCCTATGACCTCTCTGAGTCCCCTACTGTCCCTGTTCCAGCATCTCCTCCAAGTCAGACCTGCCTTCTCCTGAATGAACAAATACTCCGCACTTGACATCCAAACACTTCCCACATCAGCGGTTTTTCCTTCAAGCACTTACCATTCCCAATATTCTATAAAATTCACTGTTAACTTGCATGCTCTTTTCCCCAAGTAGAATGTAAGCTCCATAAAGACAGAAATTTTTATCTGATTATTCACTTTTATTATCTAGAACCTTATTTGTTGAATAAATTCCATTGATAAGCCTTATTGCTCACTTCAGAAAATGTCTTTCCCCTGGATTCAAAATTAAGTTGAACATGAATGAATAATTTCTGACATAATACTTATTTCCATACTTCTTTTTGCTAAAAAATTATGCCAAAATATAAATAAGGGGAACTAATACACCAAAAAGAAAGCACCATGGGCTGCGCACAGTGGCACACACCTGTAATCCCAGCGACTCAGGAGGCTGAGGCAAGAGCATCACAAGCTCAAGGCCAGCCTCAGCAATCTTGCAAGACCCCCAGCAACTTAGAAAGGCCCTGTCTTAAAATAAAATATAAAAAGTGCTGAGAATGTAGGTCAGTGATAGAGCACCCCCCTGGGTACAATCCCTTCTATCACAAAAAAGGAGAAGGGGAAGGGGAAAAGTGGGAGGCGGGGGGAATGAGAAGGAGAAGAAGAAGAAAAGGGCTGGTGGGGGGTGGACAGCATGAGAGGAAGCACCTTGGAAGTGTGCACGTGAGGATTCCTGCACGAAGTCAAAAGATCTACAATCTAGTGCTGTCACCATAGGCTTCAGGCACATCACCTCCCCCATCTGGAACTAAAATAAGGAGTGTCTAAGGCCCAAGGAGATCTGTGGTTTGAATCTGGTTCCTCATACTGCCCTACAATGGAGCTCACTGCCAGAGCTGTCAGCCCCCACTGCTGGGCCCTGCCCTAGGTTTCTACCACTGCCTTTCTCAAGAGTATGTAATTAGGGGAAAAAGAAAGCATGTAATAGAATTTATGCCTGCCTGGTTTTCAGCTCAGCTGATAAGTTCTGTTTGTACATGTCTTCATGCAGTTGACAGCTTAAAGCAGTGGCCTCTAAACTTTTGATTATACATCCCTATTAGAATATATAATATATATATTTATTTCTAAATCATATAATTGACTGTTATGTAAATACATGATAAAATTAAAGAGTTTGTACAAAATGGAATAACTTCAGTTTAGCTATTGTGAATTGTGCTGCTCTAAACACTGATATGGCTGTGTCCGTGTAGTAGGCTGTTTTAAGTCCTTTGGGTATAGACAGAGGAGGAGAGCTGGGTCAAATAGTGGTTCCATTCCCAATTTTCCAAGAAATCTCCATACTGCTTTCCATATTGGCTGCACCCTTTTGCAGTCCCATCAGCAGTGTATGAGTGTACCTTTTCCCCATATCCTCACCAACTTATTGCTGTTTGTCTTCATAATACTGCCATTCTGATTGGAGTGAGATGAAATCTTAGAGTAGTTTTGATTTGCATTTCTCTAATTGCTAGCGATGAAGAACATGTTTTCATATATTTGTTGATTGATTGTATATCATCATCTGAGAAGTGTCTGTTCAGGTCCTTGGCCCATTTATTGATATCCTTCAGTAGATGAATGGATAAAAACAATGTGGCATATATACACAATGGAATATTACTCAGCAATAAAAGAGAATAAAATCATGGCATTTGCAGGTAAATGGATAGAGTTAAAGAAGATAATGCTAAGTGAAGTTAGCCAATCCCAAAAAAACCAAAGAATGTTTTCTCTGATATAAGGAGGCTGATTCACAGTGGGGTAGGGAGGGGGAGCATGGGAGGAATACACAAACTCTAGATAGGGCAGAGGGGTGGGAGGGGAAGGGAGGGGACATGGAATTATTAATGTGGTGGAATTTGATGGACATTATCCAAAGTACATGTATAAAGACATGAATTGGTGTGAATATACTTTGTATACAACCAGAGATATGAAAAATTGTGCTTTAGGGGCTAGGGTTGTGGCTCGGCGGTAGAGCACTCGCCTAGCACGTGCAAGGCGCTGGGTTCGATCCTTAGCACCACATAACAATAAATAAAATAAAGATATTGTGTCCATCTACAAATAAAAAAAAATTTTTTTTAATTGTGCTCTACATGTGTAATAAGAATTGTAATGCATTCTGCTGTCATATATAAATAAATAAATTATTTTTAAAAATACCCAGAAAAAAATGGAATAGCTTCAAAGAATAGAATTAAAAATAAATACTAACAGGAGCTGCAGTATTCTTATTGCAGCCCAAAGCACTGTCCTGTCCCACCACAAAACCCACTAATCTAATAGGTGAAAGCAGACCTTTTACGTTGACGGCTTTTACGTTGCCCAGATTGGAAATGGGAAAACATCAGAGAAATCCTGCAGGCATGCTAGGAAGCACATCACTGCCAAACAAGGTGAAAGAGACAGTTAAGGTGATATAGTCTCAAGACCCTTAAGACTCCAAACTGGGCAAGATTTCAGAACTACCCAGATTCTCTCGGAGCTCTGCTCAGAATGTTCCATTAAAATGACCTTATAAATTGAAGCTTTCAACCTGGCCAGGGTTACCTTAAGAATATTTTACGAAAAATCAATCCAATGAATTGCAGCCATCAGCAAACCTAGACTCACTGCAGACAGTACCCAAAAGCCATCCTTTTTTTGAATTCAAGGAGAAAGCTATTAGAGCCAGGGTCATTGTGATGGAGGTGGGCAAAGTAGACCACAGCTCAGGAGGTGTACAAACCACATGGCCCAAGGCAATCTAGCACAATGCTCAACCTGCAGAAACCAGGAGGGCTAAAACAAAAAGAGGATGCCAACTTCTGGTAAAGATGTGGACAAACTGAGACCCTCTATAGTGCTGATGGGCTTTTAACATGATACAGCTACTTTGGAAAACAGAATAGCAGTTCCTCTAAGTGTTAAACTTTGAGTTATCCTGTATCCTGGTCATTCCACTCCTAGGTATACACACACCCAAGAAAACTGAACAGCTATGTTCACACAAAAACACAAATGTTTAAAAAGTGTTATTCTTAATAGTCAAAAAGTACAATCAACCCAAATGTCCAATAGCTGATGAACAGATAAACAAAAGGTGGAATATCCATACAATGAAATATTATTAGGCAATAAAAAGAAATTAAGTATTAAATTTATACTATAATAGAAAAGTTTGAAAACACTACACTATAAGTGAGATAAGCCAGACACAATGGCACATATTGGATGATTTTATCTTATGAAATGCCTATAAAAGAGATGTAAAGCTGATTAGTTGCTGCCAGTGGCTTTGGGTGTGGGGACAGTAAGTGACTCTTTATGGGTACAGAGTTCCATTTGTGTGTGTGTGTGCAGTACTAAGGGTTGAACCCAGGGCCTGAAACTTGCTAGACAGTGCTCTACCAGAGCCACATTCTCAGGCTTGGAATTCCTTTTTGAGATGATGAAAATATTCAAAAATTAGATAGTGGCAATGGTTGTGCAACGCTGTGAATACATATATTTTAAAAACTCACTGAGTTGTATATTATAAAAGGCTGAATTTTATTATTTATGATATGTGAATTATATCTTAGTAAGGCACTTAAAATTATCATCACCATCATCATTGTCACGCTTATAACTGCTAAATAAAACATGGTATTCTGGACTGGATTCAAGTAAAGAAAAGACATTAAAACACTCAAGAAATCCATATAAAGCTTATAGTTTGATTAAGTGCTGAATCAAGTCCTTTGTGTTTCTTCATTTTGGAAACTATACCTTGTTGGTGTAAGATGCTGATATCAAGGGAAGCTGGTGAAATACATAAGGGAATCTTCAAGTTATTTTAAAGGAAAAAGGTTATTAAAAGAAATAATAAATCACTTTAGTAGTTACTGCTACCTTAGAATACAATACAGTTACTAGAAAGAATAATTTAGACCTACGTGTATTTACATGAAAAGACATCCATATTACAGAGTTTTTTAAAAATACCAACCTAAAGAGCAATACATAAAATATGACCCTGTTTTTTTAAAAAACTTCTCTGCAATGTTTGTACACAGTGTTTGTATTCAGAGAAGCAGGTCTGCAGGCCTTTCCCCTTGTACTTTATACATGCCTGCTTATAAATTTCCATAACAAGCACATATAAATTTGTGATTTTAGAAAGTCATAATAAAATTTGTTAATATTTAAAGTTTTAAACAAGTAAGCTTAAATCCCCTCTATACTGCCTGCCAGAAAGAAACAGAAGTTGTCTTCTGTCCATTTTTTTTTTTTTTTTTGTGGTGTTGGGGATTGAACCCAGGCCTTATGCATGCAAGGCAAGCACTCTACCAACTGAGCTATATCCCCAGCCCTATTCTATCCAAATTTTGTCTGCAAAGTAGAGAAGAATCTACATCCGAACACCCCACTGCTCCAAGATCATCTCCACCTCTAAGAATAGGGTGCATCACCATCGGGCATTCTAAGAACAGCAAGCCATGGGCAATTACTAAGTCTAGATGGGGTGCATGCTGGCTCCTTATCCCATTTTCTCTACATTTGTGTAAGTTTCAAAATCCTCATAACACAAAGTTAAAGACAAATAATAAAGGTATCTTCTATGTTTGATCATTAGAATCCATCTCTCTTTAATTACCTCAGAATCAGGATTGAGTCTCTGTGATTATTGTTCTTGGACAAGATTAATTCACTGCACAACCTACCCTGAAACCCTCCTTTCCTTTCCTGTAAGTATTGCAGCACAGTGGACTGATTTCATACAACCAGTGAAGGAAAACAGAACAGTAAGACAAATATTTAGGATGAGATAAGGCAAGTTACGCATGAATGTGACCTTCTGACATACTGGACTCCCTAATAAAGGTTATTGCAGGCAGAGACACACGCATTCATATAGTTAGATGGCTGGCCTCTAATTCCCAGGCTCGAATGAATCTCCTGCCTCAGCCTCCCAACAGCTGGGACTACAGCAAATGCCACCACACCTGGCTCAATTGCAGGCTTTAAAGGGGAAAAATCAAAATGAAATTTATAATTAATGTACTCACTATTGCCTCTCAAGAAAACCATCATCTTCCTTCCCTGACTGGCATATCTACAATGGTCAATACATGTTTGCAGATATCAGGATTATAAAAAAAAAAATCAGAGGTCCAGTTATTTACTTTAGGTAATCAGCAACTTACAAAAAGGAGCTCAAGGTTTCATTATGTTAGGGCTTAATGACAGACCGGGGTTCTTGTCTTCCATTTATCTCAGAATGAAACTTTAACCTCTAACTGTGCTGATAATGCATGTGTTCCTATGGGTTGCAACATAAAATAGATTTCTCACTAGGACCCAAGTCAAAAGATTGACAGCCTCTGCCCTGGACAGCAAGCCCTCCCAAAGCAGGACCCAGCAACTGCCCTTTCTCTCCTTAGAGCAAAGTCCATCAAGGAACACAGGGGCCAGGCAGGTGACAGTCTGTTTTCAGGGCCTCCTAGGACCACCTGCTCTACAGTGGTGAGGAAACTTCTGCTGAAGGGGATGGGTTCTTCCAGGATTAGGGAGCTGACAGAGAAGGAGCATATCACCGGGCCCAGCAAAGGATATTCTCTAAATCTGATTCTCCTCCCCATTACATCTCTCACCCTTTTTCCTAGATTCTGCCTTTCATTGATTCATCCAGTCATCCAGCAAAGAAGAAATAACTAACTCCAACACCACACAGGGTTGGACCACAATCAGTTGCCCCAACACTGGTGGAGTCCTCTGACTCCTCCCATAAAGAACCAATGCATAAAATACTGAGTGGCTCTTGAACATATTCAGATAAATGTAATTTGGAAACTTTTCCACTTAGGAGCTATCCCAAACTCTTCAATTATTTACTAGGGGATCAAACACAGGCATAGAAAAACCACAGGTAAATTTCACTTAAGCTGAGCTTTTGTCCTCTAGGGTTTTGTTACTATTCAGGTTTTTGTTTCTAAGTTCTGTCTTTCAATGAAGTAGAGCTGGGTACAGGGAATCCTCTCCTGCCTTTGTTTATCTTGTTTTTTTTTTTTTTCAGAATCTGGAAAGGGAGTCACCTGTGTTCTAAGCCTTAGTTCCTTCATCTGTAAAATGATGTTTTAGATTAATTTTCACATCTCTTCCAACTTTGAAATGTTATAATATATGAGCAAAACTTTGTGAGTCAATCCCAACCCTGGCCAAGCTGAACACATGCCTTATACTCCCCCAGAGTCACCAGCTGAACCTCCAGGGTTCAGGGAGGCAGCAGACCCTCCCCATTTGGCTCCCACCCCAATGTGTGCCCTCCCACTCAACTGATCCCTTCCATACAGGTACAAGTCACTTCTTCTCTAAGGGAGGCTTGCCCACCACCCCACATGACCTTCACTTGTCTCTCTTTTCTTTGACCTCTAACCCCCACGTGGCAGGACTACAGAAGCCAGCACTTGACTCTGCTGGACTGTATTCATAGGGCGGTTTGTCCAGGGCTGAGCAGGTAGTCAAGAGACTGCTGTCTAACTGGAGGAGACAGAAGTCGGGAAGACTGTGTGAAGGAAGCCTTCACCGGCAGCTTGATTTTCCCAGGAACCATTATCAATAACCTGCATATTGACTTAAAGGTCCAACATCCTGATTGGAGCTCAGGGAAGATCTGAGGGAAACTGTAAGTCATGAGTCTACCCAACTCCAAGATGAATCTAAGGGCAGAACAAGGTGCATATACTTGACATCAAGTCTTGCAGGACATCAGAAAAGAAATGTCAAGTCCCTTCTTATACAATCATTTGGTCTTTCTAGTAAAACTGCTTTCCTTTAAGGGAAAGGGAAAGGGGAAGGGGAAGGAGAGGGGAGGGGAGGGGGGATGCGATAGGGACCAGCAAGGAGGGGGATAAAGCAAGGAGATTTTGTCAAGGCCAGTATCTGCTCAAAAAGGAGGCAAGAAGAATCAGTAGAAACCTCACTTCAGAGTTGGGCCCTTCCACTTCCATTCAAAAAGTTCATTCATGCTTTCAAACACACAATGAACAGTAGTTTTACACACCCCCCGCCCAAATTGTACATGCCTACACACTTTGTGAATTCTGTTATGAAAAATAAGCCAACTTGTTCTTGCACTGAGAACATAAAGGCAGAAGAAAGAAATCAAAATGAATTTGCTGCTCTAATTGCTTCTCACTTCCAACCTCTTGGAAAACAAAAAGGCCCTGGGAACTGGGAATAAATTCAGTTCAAGCCAGATTCTTCTGTACCGCCTCCTACTCTGATCCAATCCCGACCTCAAATTTCAAAGGAAGCACAGCCACATTTCAGAGAAATAAATAAAAAAGAATGAGTAAAGAATGAAAAATAAAGTTCATGACAGAATTATTTCAAATGAAGTATTAGCTGTTCAGCCACAGGCAAGGATGAAAAAACAAAAGAAAGAGGAAACCTGGCCTTAATCCACTCCCCTAGAACATTCTAGTGAGAAGCCACACTGGATTCGGGGACCCTGCACTTCCTCCCCTCTGGCCCAGAATTGGACAATCTCATATCAAGACTCTAGAACCATTTGATTTTCATAATTAAGGGTTTCACCCTAACTGGAGTCACTGAAGACTGATGGAAGGTTTTAGGCTAAGGGGTTTGGGCATCATCCTGTGTCTGTCTGGTTTATCATTTTAGCAACAGACATCACCTGAACTCTCACCCAAGACAAAAGGCTCCGAAATCTAGTGCTTTCTGTGGCACAATTTTTTCTTGCCAGGGGTGGAGAGAATTAGGAATCAGAGTCTGAAAGCACGTGCTTTTATCAATCTTTGTACCTGATAGCCATTCCAACTGACAGAAACTCAGAAAACTGATTCCCCAAACAACCCAGAGGACTGGGGAGCACAAGTAGCCATCAGCAAATGAAAATTCTTCTCCCAACACAATTTGAGAAAAGAGGGGGAGCCACAACCCAGCCTGCTCCAGCAGGCTGCAGTGGGCACGGAGGCTCAGGGAGCTGGGTCCTACTTGGCTCCTATGGGCAAGAGCGGATTGGGACACTGGGACAAACGGGAGAATGCAGGTGGACAGGGGTGCTGCCAAGGCAAGGGTAGAGAGGCTGTGTAACCAGGGGAGGAAGACAGAAGGGGCCTATGAACAGGCCAGGCTGGGCCCACTTTGCACATGGGGCTTAATTTTGTGATGAGGGTTCAGGTTTTGGGCTTTTACCAGTAGACTGTGGGTAAGGTAACCAAATCCCTTACCAACCACACTGGGCAACTCTGACATTCAGCTTGTTCTTGCACTGAGAACTGCTATAATATCAGGAAAGAGGCACAAACAGGCACTGTCACAAACAGAGTAGATACACTCTCCCTACACATGAGTCCCTTTGGCTGGAACCTTATGTCTTATTCTGCTCCCAAAACTAAGTAGGTCCTTCGTAAAGGATGGATGAACAATTGATGTGACAACTTTCTTCAGTAATTTTAATTTGCCAAAAGCAATCTGTGTATTAATTATTCCTCCTCAGGCTGCCTTTTGCACCACTCCAGGGGGCACTGTGGCCACCTAAGCAGCAGCAGCAGCTAGTTTCTCATAAAAGGTGTGTACTTTGCCTAATTTTAAACAAAATAAACCATCTCTAAATGAGCGTGGAAATGAACTTCCTCCACATCCACAGTCAACCAAAGCTCTGCCCCGAAGCCACTTTCCCACTGAACTCGCCATGACCTTCCATGTTGGTGCCTCACTTGGCTGGAAAGGCTGTCAGAGCCCTGAGAGCTGCGGCGACAGCTGAGAGCCCATGCTGTGAGTCCAGATCCTTTTTTCGAGAGGCTGTTCCAACTCTGACCATTATTTGGCATGGTAACTCAAAACAAAGATCAGCAGGCATGACCAGCGGGTCTGCTGCTCCAGTCTAGATGCTGACAGCTATACTGAGGTCAGATACACAGCACCCGGAGGACACCCTATAGCTTGTTATGAGTCCTTTCCCTGCCTGGGTAAAGGTCTGTCTTTTGTCAGTCATACACGGGGAAATACTAAACAAAAACCTTGGGATTGGTCTCTTTTTTGAAGAGGAAATGCCCAGAAAGTTCAATGAGATTTCCTGCAGAGGTGTTCTGGAGAAGGCCAGGAATCGAGCAAGCAGAAGGAGCTAGCCCTGGGCTCTGGGTCTATGCTCCTGAGATTAACAGCTGCGGGTCCTATTAATGGACCTCAGCACCCTTCTTACATTTCACTAGTTTAATCCAAGCTACAAAAAAATTCTAATGAGACTAACTCATAAACCATTCAGATGGCTCTGAAGCAATCCACTCAAGGTCTTCCCACAAGATGGGGGTGGATGTGCAGGTGCAAAAAGAATGCGGAGGAAACCAGAGGGACCGCTAGCCAGGGTCAAAGCACTTTGCATTTCTTGGGTTCCATTCTCAAATCACATGCTAGGTGTAGAATATAAAGTCTCATTTTTTTTCATTTTTATAAATCCTAAAATTGTTTTATGAACAACAAAATTATACTGCACATGATATGTATTGTATTGCACTAAACAGCTGTCCCTCGACATCAGTGGAAAATTGGTTCCATGATCTCCCTGGTACTGAATTTTGTAGATGCTTGTGTCCCTTAAGTAAAATGGTGAGCACATATCTTCCCATACACTTTAAATATCATCTAGAATTACTTATAGTACTTAATACAATGTAAATGTTGCATGAATAGATATTGTATTATTTAGGAAATAATGACAAGAAAAAAGTTCTATACATGTTCAATACAGATGCAATTTTTTTTTTCCTGAAAATCTTTGATGTGAGGTTGGTCACATCTGCAGATGAAGAACCTACAAATATGGAGTGTTATCTGTACTTTGAGTTAAAAATGTTAGTTTGCAAAATGCAAGCACTTAGTGGAAATGACCTAGCCCCTTCTTTTTCTTGTCATTGTTTTTAAATGAAACAATGACAGAGAGCTAAAGAGGTATCAAATAATCATAATGCCACAGAGTCTACAGACTTCTTTGGTCGGGGAGACTCAAAGTTCCAACCCAGAAGGCATTTTAGAGAAAATAAAGTCAATTCGTTTTGCTGAGGATTTATGAATACAAGGCATAAGCTCAAATCTTAAACACCATTAGTAATTTTGATCACAATAACTGCATTCCAATGCCAAATACCCAAACTATGACCCAACCTTTCCTCAACAGTCCAATAATCATCCCAACCTCCTGACTGCTCATCTCACTGAACTTTTTTCTAGGAACTTCTCCTAACCCCCAGTTGGCTGGGACATCACCATAATTTTTTGACTTTCCAAAGTGCAACTTGAAACACTTTAGGAGCCTAGCAAAAAAACTTCAATGAACCCTATAGTCTGCTTCAAAACCAGCCTAATTGCCCTGGTATGGAACCCATGTCCTTCAAAGTCTGGACCCATCTATCTTTTTAGGAAGCCCAATGCAGTAGAAGAGTTTGGGTTCTGAACCCAGAATGTCCAGTTTCAGAAGTCAACTCTACCTCTTTCCTAATAATGGAGAATAACCTAATAATGGAGAATTACAACAGCCATGAACAAGATAGTCATGAGGACGAAGTAAAATAATTTGCCTAAAAGAGCTCAGTACATACACTGGTACACAGAATTGTTTAATCAACAATAGCTATTTTGGTTATGCCCAGCTTCATCCATTCATTGAACAAGTATTTGAGCACTGCTGTGGACCAGCGTCGTCCTTAGTGCTCAGCTTACAGCCTGAACGAAGCAAAATCCCTGTTCTCCTTCCATGCGAATAGGGAAGGACAGCACCCAGAGCTTTCACCACTAGTGTCCACAACCAGGCCAAGAGAAACCTCCCCCGTGAACACCAGCTACACAGCTTTGCTCATGTACCATATCCACGTGGAATGCTCACTTCTACCTGCCAAAATCCTGCCTGTCTTCTAAGGCCCAGCTCCAGAACCACCACTTCCCCACTTCCAAAATATTTGGGGGGTACCTCCCACACAGGCCAGGCACTCTACTGGTTAGCTGTTAGCACACGAGCTGCTCCTATGCAATCTGCATTTACTCTGTTATAATAACTGGTTTGAGGCAGGGACTGCCATTTTTCTCTCCTAAAAGAATGCTGGGAAACTGGACATTTGTACAGGCGAAGGGGCTGGGATTGTGCCTCAGTGGAAGAGCATTTGCCTGGCATGGTGCCAGGCACTGAGTTCCATCCTCAACACCACTTAAAAATAAATAAATAAAAATAAAGATACTGTGTCCACCTACAACTAAAAATATTTTTTAAAAAATACTCAGGCATAAAAAAATTTAGAAAATAGGCAAATAAAATATAACTTAATTATCCTCATATTCTACAACAAGGAGCCTGAAGAAAAAGCTACATAATAAAGAGATAATAGGAACGAAAATATCAGTCATCCCACATAATTCCAGAGCTCAGTGACTGATCTTGGCTAAGGGGCTATAATGTCTCTTTCTGTGTGTGATTTCTTTTGTCCTAGATGGAGTTGCTAAGCCAGTAAAATTTTGGTGGGCTCGTGAGTGTCTAAAGCTTACATGCTTTTATATTCATGAAACAAAAACAAGAGTGAAAGATTAAGCCACATAGACTTCCAGGGTTCATTAGCGAATCAAATTTCTAATAAATAATTTAAAGCATGTTAGAAATCTTTCCTTAGTATTAAAATTTTGGTGCAAGGTAAGAGGGTTAAAAAAGGCCAGGTAGAGAAGTAGGGAATTTAGCCACTTGTCCAGAGGACTTTGCACCTTGCTCTTAGACTTAGGGTCAATTCAGTAAAGTAGAAGCGTGGCTCAGCCAGAATGGTTCAGTACAATTCAGACAGAGTCCAGAGACAGTCCTCTGCTGAGCAGGGACAGGAGGCGAAACTCCCCCTGGAACCCTGGAGACAAACAGGACCCATGCACCAGAGCAGGGCAGCAGGTGGCCTTCAGCACTTCCCACCCACACTGGGACAGTCTGATCAGATAACAAATGACCTTAGAAAACTCAATGTGCCTTGATTTCAGATAAGGAATATGTTGTGTTCTAAACAGGCAAAGGAACAAATGAAACTTTCATAACCATAACAACTTCAGCAAAGTCTCTCCAGCACTAAGCAAGTAATAGGCTCACAGCTAAATGAAGGGATGTGTCTACCTGGAAATAGGCTTTTTCAGATAACTGAGGACTGATTCCAAACGTCAAGTGACAATTCAGTTATTGGAAATCTCCTAAAATGTATGAGAAATGTTCGTTGTAGAGAATTTTCTAGAATGTGGCCTTTCTTGATATCTCAGGGTCATCATTACCAATATAATCATTGTGGGGAGCTGAAGTTTAAGAGTTGCTTTCTAGGATCCTACAAAGCACAGAAAAGTCAGAGGAGGCCCTCTGAAATACTCAGGTCCTTAGTCATCTTCTCCTAACTTCACCTACTGCTCAGACACGGGAGGTGGCAGAGTTTGGAGCCATTGAGTTGATTTGATAGCCGCCATGTCCTGAGCAGGTGTCATGTATCCTTTAAGCCAGAGAATTCTGAAAGGTTGGTTTCAGTAAAGCCATGGGCCTCCCTGAGACACACATGTTCAAGCCCTCATTGTGTTCACTCACTCAGTAAATATCCACTAAACCATCACCACGTCCCAAGCACTGTTCTAGGCAACAGAGATTCTGCAGCTGACCAAGACAAGGCGAGAGTTCTCTGCCATCAGGAAACTTATGTGGGAGTGGGGGGAATTTTAGACAGACAGACTAAGTGCCTGGGGCAGAGACTACTTTTGCTAGGGAGGTCAGGGGAAACTTAGGACGGAGAGTTGAAAGTCAGACCTAAATGATAAGATGTAACTGAGAACATAAAGACTTGGGACAAAGTCAACCAGCTGTTGGAAAGGTCTCCGTGCATATTCTGGAGACAGAAAGGCCAGGGTGGCTGGAGCACAGTGAAGACAGTAGTGACAAAGCCAAGGCTCAGGCAGGGTCAGGTCACTTGCATAAGGTCATTTACCCTTTAAGGCAGGATTTTAATTTTATTCTAAGAATAAGAGAGGACAAGGCTGAAACGTGATAAAATCTGATTTATAATTTTAAAAAGTTATTTTGAATTCTGTATGTACTGGAGGCTCGCTGTGGCCAATCAATCTTGTTTTCACACTGTGCTGATGTGACAGTATCACACAGTGGTTAAGAATGTAGTCTGGACCCAGACTCTGCCACTTATAAGCTATGTAACCTTGGGCAAAGTATTTCTTCTATGTATCTCAGTATCCTCAGCTATAAAACGGTGATAAGCACAAAAACTAAAGCTGTTTTAGTTTCAGTTTAAAGAGTGGAAAGAAAAGATAGAAGAGGAGAACATTCAAGCATCTAAATATTACTAATAATGCAAGCATTTCTTTCCCAGAATCCTCCAGCGTATTAGTCTCCCCTCTCCCTCCCTTCCCCAGAGAGGAAATGGACAGTTGGTACAATCTTGCTAACAAAGTGAAACGTGTCCTGCCTTTGTACTGTGGGAGGCTACCACTGTGGCGGGAGGCAGGAACACATCTGAAAGGTGATCTGGCATTCAGAGCCCCACGCAGCAGGACGCTGTTTCTTAAAGATAAAGGTGATCTCAGCTAAGAAAGCCTTTTCTTCTCAAAGAGGAAAACAGTTCTGTGGCTAAAGACATTACCTCTGAGAATCTGAGCAACATGGTAGAGTCCCACATGCCTGATTATTCATTTTCTAACAGCTGCAGACAGAATCTAATGAACTCTTAATGATCCATGGGCTTCCAGCCTGCCACGCATCCTCCGTCACAGAAAGCACATGGATTTCAGTACAGTCAGGAAGCCCAACCTCCCTCTTAGAAGCGGGTAGGGTTGTGAATCTGTCTATATTTCTTTTACAATGTCAAAATTATACTTTATATCACTAGATTTCCTTCCCTGGGACCATATAGGATAAAATTTCATGGCTTTTCTATTTGGAATATTCTGGGAACAAACCACAATTTAAAATCAAATTCTTCCATTGCTAACAAAGGTTAGGATGGATGCCAAGGCATTCATCCAACTAATACTCATTTTCCAGATTTAATGGATAGGAAGGAAACAAGGAATATTCCTGGCTGATAGCCAAGCATTCCCTCCCACTGCCCTCCTCCTCCCACTTCACCCTCAAGAGACATGAAAGTCACCAACGGGATTTGGATGTCCCTTGACAGAGACCATTTCTACAAATTCATCCCACACCTAGTCCCACTCATGAAACTACACTACATTAGGACAGAACAATAATATAGGGGGAAAACTGTCACAAAAATTATTTTTAATTACAAAGCAGATTAATCAAAAGAAATCAAAGAAAAAGAAAAGACCACCTCAAAAGCAAGCAGAAAACACTTATATAGCTGAATGCAATTAAATTTAATAAGCAGTTACTATATGCTGGGTCCCCTGGAGCAAGCAAAGGGTTCGGAGACACAAGGAAATAAAACGTAGCCCTCACCTGCAAAATCATGGATAATACAGTTAAAACAAGTACACTGAAGGCCATAATATAAGGCAAAATACATCTGGCAAAGTGAAGTATAGGTTCAGTGGTATGAGAGTGAACAACAGCTCCTGAGCAAATCATTTCAACTGGGAAACAGCCCAGGCCTTGCAAGGACCCAAAGCATTTCAGGTGAGTCTTCAACCAGAAGGAATTTCACAAGGCTAAGGAGAGGGAAGCCACATAGAGGCGAGGGCATTGTAAGGGAGAAGGGGGATCCAGTGTGGCTAATGAATGGAGGAAATATGATGGAACCAAAGCAAAGAATAGTATATTTAAGACAAAATTATTAGAGGATGCTGAATATCATGCTCAGATGTTTGGCTTTCTTCTCTAGGCAGCAGAGAACTTAAAATACCAGGGCAGGGATGGACATAGCAGATCCATAGAAAGCTCACTTTGCCTAGAGAGAAAGACTAGTTGGAAAGCTGCTGTAATAATTAAGGGGGGAATCCTATTTTAGAGACAGGCTAGAACAAAAAGACAGAGAGAAGTTAGAAACATAGATAGTTCTGATAAAATAACATGACATTTTCTTTATGGGTTTCTCCTATTTTCAAATAGGTACATATTCTTAAATATGGGGGGAGGGTACAAAATGAATTATTTCAGGGGGAAAAACTACTAAAACTAATGGATAATTGGATTGTATATATTGGAGAAGAGGGGCATCTAAGTCACCCCACTGGTGGTGACCAATAATGCCTCAAAGCTAAACAAAAACAAAGGGGTAAGGAAGCATATAACTTCAATCCTCTAAGATTCATCCATTTTCTTCCAACCAATTAGAAAAGGAAAACCAAAGGCATTAAACTAGTTCAGGTCCTACTTACTCAGAGTTGGATTAAAATTACTCTGCAGTGTTCATGAAAACAGCATTCTAAGCAGAAAGGGCCCCAGTAAACAAAGACACATATAACAAAGTGACAGTGAGATATGATTTACCATACAGTTCTCAAGGATTGTTTTAAGGCTTTTCCCCATTCTTTTTGCAGTATTGACTTTAAAGGGGTTCTACCACTAATGTACAACCCAGTCCTTTTTTTGGTATTTTGAGACAGTCTTACTAAGTTGCTGAGATGTTGGCCTCGAATTTGGCACTCTTCCTGCCTCAGCCTCCCAAGTCACGGGGATTACTGGCATGTGCAAAATTGTGCCCAGCTTCAACTTATTTTTAGTGTCCTTGACATACCAGAAATACATATGCTAATAAATTAGTTCTCTGTTTTTTAAAACATCTGTTAGATAATGTCATTGCACTCATTGGCCCAAAAATATTGTATTATTATTATTACAGTCACCAGAGTTAAAAGAAAAGATATACTTCTTAATTGATACATTTTATTCTCTCATATTAAATGGGACATTTGTTCCTTTTTGTTCCTATTATCAATTCAAAACCCAATGAAAATAAATGACTACAAATAAAATTGGATAAACCTGAGCAAGATTGTTGGTTTGAATCAATGTCAATATTCTGGCTATATTATACCATGGTTTGGAAAAATTTTGCTAATCTGGGAAACTGGACATTTGTACAAGTGATCTCTTCTGTACTATTTCTTAAGAGTTGCATGTGAATCTATATTTACCTCAAATTTAAAAGGTGGGAGGGGATCCTTCAAAAAAAAAAAAGTCAATGGGCAGCTATGTCTTATGAAACCCTGTTTACTCTAGCTACACAACAGACCAAGAAGAAAAAAGGAAACTTTTTTTTTTTAAAGAGAGAGGCAGAGAGAGAGAGAATTTTAATATTTACTTTTTAGTTATTGGCGGACACAACATCTTTGTTTGTATGTGGTGCTGAGGATCGAACCCGGGCCGCACGCATGCCAGGCGAGCGCGCTACCGCTTGAGCCACATCCCCAGCCTGGAAAAAAGGAAACTTTTGCAGAGAGCAGAAGGTGTTAACAGGAGCTGTGGGAAGAGGCCCTGTGAGGAGGGGCAGTTGGGTAGATGTTGGTTTTCAGGACACAAAATTTCAGTTGGAAGAAGGAATATGTCCAAGAGATCTATTGTATAACATGGTGACTATATACTGTGTTCTTGGAAAATCACTAAATTTTTGAGTGTTCACATACACAAAAAAAGATAAATGTGAGGTAATGCATATGTCAATTGGCTCAATTTGGCAATTCTACATCAGGCATATTCCAATATTCATATACCATGTGGCAGATGATAAACATAATTTCTATGTCAAGTAAAAATCAAATAATTTTTTAAAATAGAAGATTTTTAAAGGAAAACTTTGACGCTGATTGCTTATAGGAGGTAAAAGCATAGAACTGTGTCAGACTCTGAACCTCTGAGAACACAAAGTAAAAGAAGAAAAGGAAGAGCACTCATAATAAAGATTTCTCTGTGGACCGCTTTACACAGTCCTGCAGGGAGGGAGGTGGACATTATCCTAGCTCTCCATCAACCGGAAAGCAAAGGCTCAGAGAGGTAAAGTGACCTGTCCCTGTCTATATACCACCATGGAGTGAAACTAAAGCAAGTGTTCACAACTCATACAAAAAAGCCAAAACAAATGTCTATCCTACCAGGAGAGGGAGAAGGGCAGTACAGTTGTGAAGCAGAAAGCCTCCACCAAGATTTACCAAATTCTGAATCACTAAGCAAGGTGTTACAGATAAAATTATAAAAAGAAAACAAACAAACAAAAAACCATTATTACCCTATATATATGTATGATTACACTAGTGGAGTGACTCTGAACCATGTACAACCAGAGGAATGAGAAGTTGTGCTCCATTTGTGTACTATGTCAAAATCCATCTACTGTTAAATAAATTTAAAATACATATATAATAATAAAAAAAGAAAAAAGGCAAACTTGAGGTAGGAAAGAAGAATATTAATCAAATTATTACAATATAAATTAATCTACAGTAAATGCTTTATGAGAGAGCCTTAGAGGTATATAAAAGGGGAATATGCATTGATTTGAAGGCCAAGAAGTAAGACTTGATGAGATCAAAACGTGTAGACTATAATGAAGTTGTCAGAAATTCAGCTCTGAAGCTGGGAGCGGGGCACAGAGCTGAATAATGTGAAGAATTTGCTCTAAGTCATAAATAAAACTTTGAAGAGGAGTGCTGGGGTTGTGGTTCGGTGGTAGAGCACTCGCCTAGCACAGGCAGGACCCGAGTTCAATCCTCAGCACCACATAAAAATAAAGGCATTATGTTGTGTCCAACTACACCTAAAAAATAAATATTAAAAAAAAAAACTTTGACCATCCCATGCAAGAAAAAATGAGAGATGACAGAAAAGAACAGTGCGTCAGTATGAGTCACACACTATTCTACTTTGCTTAACCAACCTGCATGACCCAATCTATCAGTCTATGGATTACCTTTGCAATAAAATCTATTGTCTGGGCATGGTCAAATTCCCACCATTATTTTTTATTTATACTTGCTAAAAGATATAGGAAAGAAAGCCATACACTGGTGTGAAAGCTTTTCATCCCTGTGGCCAAAATACCTGACAAGAACAACTTAGAGGAGGAAATTTTAATATTTTAACCCATGGTTCCAGAGGTTCAGTCCATGGTGAGCCAACTCCTTTGCTCGGGGCCCAAGATGAGATGGCACATCGTGGCAGAAGGACATGATAGAGGAAAGCTGCCCCATCCATGGCACCCAGAAAGCAGAGAGGAAAGGGGCACCAAGGAAGACGTATCATTCCAAGGCACGCCCCATGACCCACCTCCTCCAGTCATGCCCCACCTAGTTACCAACCAGTCAGTTCATTCAAACCAGAATAGACTGATTAGTAACAGCTCTAACAATCCAATCATTTCGCCCCCAAACATTGGAACATTCCTGCAAGAACACAGGAACTTTTATGGGACACCTCACATCCAAACCATAATAATTAGCTAATAAGCCTCCAAAGTAAAGCAAGAAGACAATCTCAGAAAGTCACTAACAATTATTAGAAAATCACTGGGAAAATTATTATAGTCAAGACAGAGAAAATGGAACCTTTCTTTCCAAAGTCCCTGAAAACATATCACAGTTAGGATCCTTCAGTTTGTTCTATGGAAGGTGGTGGTTGGGAGGTGAGGGTTGAGAAGCAGGAATCTCAGCCAGAGACAGATCTGGGTCACAGAACGTCAAAAACAAAACACAGCCCCCATTTTGCCCCACTGCAGAACATAATCTAACTGGGAGAGCTTACACAAACAGGTAGCTTCATACAGTGTGACATCAGATAAAAGCACTTCCTTGCTTTTAAGTCCAACAAAAACTCACAGGCTTATCTTGGACACTTCCTGCTTAAACCTGGAATCATCCATTTCTCAAAGGTGTCCCAATTCCTTTTACTAGGAAATAGCTCTTTCAAATTGGTTCTGTGCCCTATTCACATGATTTGAAAGGGCTCCTACTAGCCAAATTTTGAGACAGCAAACAGATGCTCAAAGGGAATGAGATAAACACCAATTATGTTTAAATTTGTTAACTATAATAATACTCAGAAGCTCCTTTTTCTGTCATCTTTGGAGGCTGCGTAAAAGTTTAAGGAAGTAGCTGGGAACAGTGGTTGTCCGCCTGTAATCCCAAGTTCCAGGCCAGCCTGGGCAACTTAGCAAGACTCTGTCTCAAAATAAAACAAAAAGGGCTGGGGACATAGTTCGGTGGTAAAGCATCCTTAGGTTCAAACCCCAATACCAAAAAAAAAAAAGAAAGAAAGAAAAAAAGAAAAGAAAAGTAAAACCCACTAAGAACATAAAGCAGACAAACTGCCCTTCATTATATAGAATGCATTTCAGAGTAACCAACTAAATAACGTGGCAAAGTTCTTCTCTAGAGAAGAATATCAGCTAATTTATTTATTACACATATATTATGCCTTTATGAGAAATTTATTAATACATAATAAATGTATTATTTATTATAAATATATAATATCTGTAATAAATATATAACAGTAGAATACTAATAGCTGTTGAAGCTGGATGCTGAATATATAGGAATTCACTGTTTTATTCTCTTAGGTATGTTTAAAAAAATTCCATGACAAGAGTTTGAGGGGAAAAATATGACACTTATGTTGGGGACAAGCATTACAATGTAGTTTGTTCATTTATTCACTTTTTAAAAAAATTTGTGGTACTGGGAATTCAACCCCAGGGTGCTCTCCAATGAGTTACATCCCAGTCCTTTTTATTTTATTTTGAAACTAGGACTCACTAAATTGCTGAGACTGATCCTCCTGCTTCAGCATCCCAAGTAGCTAGGATTATGGGAGTGGGCCACCACATCCAGTTTACAATGTAGTTTAAATTGCAAAATCTCTATCAATAGGAGACCAATTAGGTAAACTATATTACATAAGAAGAAATACTGTCAGGCCACAGACACAACCACATTTTATCAAAAAAAAATATCCTGCTAATTTAATTCAGTAAAACAAAACAATATCCTATAGAACAGTAGGTACTACTACGACATTTGCGAAGAGAAACTCCTGGAAGGCTGTTCTTCCTCAAGGTGTGGGCATCTCTGGGTGGCAATATATTGGACAAGTTATTTTCCTCAGTGTTTTCTGGGAATTTCTCATAAAGGCATTCACTCATATAATTCCTTAGGGAGAAGAGCAAGATTAATGCTTGTTTTTAGTTTTCCCAAATTTAAAATGAGGTTAAATATAGTTTTTGTTACGATTAAATGTATAAAATATTAAAAGGCAATTATTACAAGATCTGGCACATAACTAGACATACAAAAATATTAAAGCTTTTTAAATTTTTTGTTCCAAAATCAAAATAAAGCAATTGCTTCTCATAAACTCAAACAAAAAAACTTTATTCTTTGAGTCCAATACTTCCCCTCTCTTCTTTTAGCTATTGAATACCTAATGTTTGTTTCATTTTAAAATATAAGAAATAATTCAATCTTCATAATACATTCCTCATAAGAAAACTATTGAAACAGACCTTTAAAAATACAATATTATCCATGTCCTTAGATAGTCACTTTATAACAACATTTTAGATGTGAGGTTCATCATTTAATCATATAGCTATATATATATATATATATATATATATATATATATATATATATATATATATATATATATATATATATANGTAGAATAGTGTGTGACTCATACTGACGCACTGTTCTTTTCTGTCATCTCTCATTTTTTCTTGCATGGGATGGTCAAAGTTTTTTTTTTTAATATTTATTTTTTAGGTGTAGTTGGACACAACATAATGCCTTTATTTTTATGTGGTGCTGAGGATCAAACCCAGTGCCTCACATATGTGAGGCAGGTGCTCTACCACTAAGCTACTGCTCCGGCCCCTCATATAGCTTTCTGACTATGATGTATAATCTTGGTGGTCAACTTGACTGGATCAAAGGAGGCCTAGAAAATTGATACAGCACAATTTGGGGTATGTCTGTGGGTCAACAAACAAGAGTGGGGAAGATCTGCCCTGAACATGGGTAGCACCATGGGGGTGAAAGTGGAACAGAGAAGTGTAAGGAAGAATGTCACAGGAACATGTGCACATTTACCTCTACTTGAGCAGATGCCCCCCCCCCAATTTTTTTTTGGAGGGGGGCATTTCTCATAAATGTCAGGCTCCAGACTCTTTAGCTTTTGAACAGTCTTAGACCTGCTTCTCTCCAAAGGCTTCGTGAGCCTTAGCCTCAGAATGAAGTTGCCTCACTGGTCCCAATTATTTTGAGGCTTCCAGCTTCTTGGACTGAACAGCTACCACTTCCCCTGCCTCTCCAGCCTATAGACGGCCATTGTAAGACTACTCAGCTGTGGGTCGGATAAGCCAATCTAATATATCCCTTCTTGTAATAATGCATATCTCATGGGTTCTGTTCTTCTAGAGAATGTAATACATTCACTCTTATCAAATGCCTGTGGAAATTCAGCATTCTCCCAGAACTAGATATCTCTGTAAGTTACTATCAAGAGAACCAAAGGGGTTGATGGGACCTGGGCCCTACTTTCTCACATGCACAGGATTTCTCCACATGTAGAATTCCTCATCTTCTTCAAGCTCCCTTTTTAAAAATTGAGATATCCTTCACAAATCATAAAAATTTATTAATCATTTAAAAAACTGTCCTTTTAAAATTCACAATTCAGTAATTTATAGTATATGAATAGTCTATGTAGCCATCACCACTATATCAAACTCCAGAATATCTTCATTACCTCAAAAAGAAACCTGTTAACCATTTGCAACCACTCTCCTCCCCCATCCCAGCAACCACTAATGCAATTACAATTCTTACTAAGGCTGTTCTGTTATTGAAGGGGAGAGGAGAATTTCATATATTCACTTGTAAGTCAAAGGTTCTCTATTCCATGAAGTTTGTGATACACAAAGACATGCTTCAATTCCACATGTGCCATTACACATTGAGGAAAATAAATAAGCATTTTCCTCTTGAATTAATCCTTCCACTAGAAAGCAAAAATTCAAACCAAACAGCCGGATTTGGCTTAGTCTGACTGCATTACTAATCAACTCTGAACATTTAGCAATGAAATATTTTACAATCTTTTATCTCAAAATTCTGAAGCAAGAAAAAGAAAGAAAGAAAAAGAAAATCTACAGCAGTTACCACACACACACACACACACACAAATAATAAGCTAAATTTAGACAGGATGCAGTGGCGCATGCCTGCAACCCCAGTGGCTCGGGAGGCTTGAGGCAAGAGGATCATGAGTTCAAAGCCAGCCTCAGCAACTTAGTGAGGACCTCAGCAATTCAGCAAGACCCTGTCTCTAAGTAAAATATTAAAAAGTCTGCAGATGTGGCTCAGTGGTTGAGCACCCCTGGGTTCAATCCCTGGTACCAAAAATAAAAAAGCTAAATTTTAAAAATAGTAAATGAAATCATTAATATAAGCTAAATTCATACCAATGTTTGTTCATTTAGCTGGCACAGCTTAGCAAAACAGTTCATGTATTAAATGCAGTAAAAGATTTTCTGCAGATATTTATCTTTTTAGAGCAACCAGATGAAAATTTTTGGGAAAAAAGTTGAATATTCAAAGAAGTTGAATATGCCTAGTGGATCCTTAACTGTAATATTCCTAGGTATCACCCAAATTTAAAATGTTATTGTTACCATGAATCCAAGAGAAAACTTAAGGAATCCACCATAAGCCATTGACGATCTTTTTAAATTTCAGACACATACCTGACAAAGGAATTGCTTTTTGCAACAAATTCACTTCCATTTATTTCAGAGAACACAGTCAACATATTGGCACTAGCAAAATCCTAACAATAACTTCTTGAAAACAGTTGTAAAAGAAAAAAATTTTAATTTCCATTTATAAAATAAATAAATATGCAAATTGAACACGTAGAAAATACGAGGGCAGAAAACCTATCATCTATAATTTCATTAAATAGAGATTAATACCATTGACATTTTCACCAATTTTACATTTCTTTCTGAACTTTCTTTTTTCTTATTTCTTTCTGAACTTTCTTTTTTCTTTTTCCTTTCTTTTTCTTTCTTTCTTTCTTATTTTTTATGGTACTGAAGTTGATTCCAGGGCTGCTCTGACACTGAATTACATCCCCAGCCCTTTTTATTTTTATTTTGAAACAGGATCTTGCTAAGATACCCAGGCTGGCCCTGAACTTGGAATCTGCCTGCCTCTGCATCCCAAGGAGCTGGGATCACAGGTATATGACACCATGCCCAGCTCCAGACCATTTTTCCTACACATTAGTATACAGTTGACATTTTACTGTATGTAACCTGCCTTATTCATTTTCCATTAGTCCACTAGCATTTCCCCTGTCACTACAAACACTATACTTGCTGCAGAGTACACCATCCTCTGGATAAAGATATGGAAATACTTACACACATATCTTATATTCTCCTAATGCTAGTGTTTGAGATTTTCCCAACTTGAAAGTCATTATTTCTTATTTCAAGTGCTTTTTAAATCATCATTCACATATTTCTTTCATGGACACCCAACACAGGCCACATAATTTGGTCCCAAAGGACTTGGTTATTTTCATGCCATTGTAATGCAGAGTCACTGCCAAAAGTCACATTCCTGTCTGAGAAAAAATATCATCCATATCATTAGGACTCTGGAATGAACAAACAATGAGCCATAAATTCTTCAAACCACTTAGGAATTAAAGGCTGTGCCCTCAATCAGTTAAAAAGCATTCTCTCCTATCATAAACGTGCAATCAGATCCCCCTCCTGACCCCTAACACCGAAAACGTGAGGAGGGAAGATTCATTTTATTTACCTGTGTGTCACTTTGGTAATGGCTATCTTATACAGCTGACCTTGAATTTCTAATTTAGACTCTTCACAGGCAGCCCAGCATTCACAAAGGGGACTGCAGAGCAAAGGATCTCAGTCAGAACTGTCAAATACACAGTAACCTACATTCATTTTTCTCCCTCTATAAAGAGGCCTTTTTGTTTTTAGGTGAGAAATAAACATGTTTTCTCCCTAAACTTGGTCCTAAAATAATTCAGAGTATTCTTCTGGCTGTTAGAACATAATTCCACCTAAAATCCTTATACTTCCAAGTATGTTTTTCTTATTCACCTGTGCCCACCAGGTCAGTGCCCAGTAAGAAGAGGCTGTTGTTACTCTTCCAAACATCTGCTGGACTCTTTTTTAAACATTTCACTGAAAATTTAAATTTACTACACTTATCATTAACCCACCAGGAAATCTGACACTTGTTTTTATTCTTCTTACTCCCTATACAATGCGATTACAGAGCAAAGAAATACCTATCTATCAGAGGCTGAAAGAAGGCCATGAACCAAGGCTTTGACGATCTGCAGATTTCTAGTCAGATGCTGACTAGGTGCCTTAGAAACTATTAGTTGACTTGGCTTATCCAACCACGAAAACTGTATTAAGTTGAATAATAATGTATATTTTTAAAACCTGACTTAGCAGGAGGTCAAATACATTACTGTATTTTGTTGTTGTTGTTGTTGTTGTTTGTTTGTTTTGGGGTTTTTATTGTTGTTGTTGTTTTTGGTGTGTGTGTGTGTGTGTGTGTGTGTGTGGTGCTGGGAATTGAACCCAGGGTCTTATGCATGTAAGGCACGCACTCTACCAACTGCGCTACATCCCCAGCCCCCAGCTCCTATGACTATCTTATGATGTTCAGATAGCTCTTTTTCCACAATCTCGTCACCATTTATTTGGCTAAATATGCAAAGTAAACATTTCTAATTCACTTTTAGCTTTATGAAAGCAAAACCATCTTCCCTTTTTCATAGAATGCCCATCAGGTGCCCAGACAGTGCCCATCAAAACCAGAATCTCCCCATTCAGGTCATTTCCTATTCTTGCCCATTTGTGTCCGCTTTTGTACCTCATTTGTTCCTCATCTACATTTGAGTGTGTTGCCTAAAATTCCTATTGGAACTTAAACTCAAATGTAATCATTTAATAGGTAGGACTTCAAGAAGTGATTAAGTCATGAGGGTGGGGCCCTCCTGAATGGGATCAGTAACTTTATGAAAGGTTTGGAGGGAACTATTGTTAGGCCCATTTTGCACTTTGACCATGCAAGGACACAGAGTTCATCCCCTCCAAAGGACACAGCAATCAGCATCATATTGCCAGCAGAGACGAATCCATATCAGACAATGAACCTGCAGTAGCACCCTGATCTTGGACTCCTGATCCCCAGAGCTGTGAGAAATACATTTCTATTATTTATAAGTTCCCAGTCTGGGGTTACTTTGTTATAGTAGAAGGAATCCGTTTTATGATCATTTCTATGTAATCCCCTCCAACACTGAACAACTTGGAAGGTGTTCCATGACTTCTTATATAATTAGTCAAACCACTGCATACACAATGACTTAAAAATTCTCTCTCATTCCAGCCTAGTTGAGAACCAACTAACTACATGAAGCTTAGAGAGTTCTAACAAGTGTTTTGGTTTCATTCGTTCTTCTTGGAAGGGGGGAAGTGCCCCCAAATGATTCTAATGTGCCCCATAAAGAGATGACTATTCGTTTCCAAAATAGTTTTCTTTAAAAAAAAAAAAATAGTGGTGTATATGCCCCACAATCCATTTTAGTGCATATGTGAATGCACTAAGAGACGTGGCCCAGTAAACTCCACTACCATACTGCAAAGACACACCAATGCTCCCTCAACTGCTGTCTCCTAAAAGAGAGGCTGCGCTGCACTCTGTTTATTTCTCTATAGTCTCTCTTCCTACCACTGTAAGTTTAGGGATTTTTTTCCTTTCAAATTTTTGTCTTTTACTTTTCATCTTATTTTATATTAATTCATATTAATGTACAAATTAATGGGTTGTTTAAGGACAATTTACATCCATGATATAACCACAGGCAAGCAGTATTAGTGCAGGACCCTCACAAAGATGTGAAGGAAGAATATCATATTAAATGCTATAAAACACTCACAAAGCTAGTTAAGTATGTAGCTCTTATTGCCTGTCAACTACTTTCTGGACATGAACTTTTACCCTCATGATAACCTATGAAATTGATACAGCTCCCATTTACAGATTAAAAACTAAGGCATTGGGCTGGGATCCTGGCTTGGGTTCAATCCTCAGCACCACATAAAAATAAACAAAATAAAGACATTGTGTTCATGTGTAACTAAAAAAATATATTTAAAAAAAAAAAAAAAAACTAAGGCATTATCAGATTAAATAATTGACCTAGCATTGCACAGCTAGTGTGAGAAGGAGCACAGGAAGACGTATAGATTCTAACCTAACAGTCTGGCTCCAGATTCCAAGCTTTTAACTTTCCCATTATAAACTATCTATTTTACAGAGCTGGAGCCACTTTCAAAGAAAAGAGGAGAAAGAACAGTACCACCTAGGAATTGAGAAGCAGAAGCCTTCACATTACAAAGTGCTTTCTAAATACCTCTGCAGCTTGGGAGCATTTGCCAGCAAGTTACAAAATACAATAGCTAGAATGGTTATAGGTAGGTCACGATTTCAGAGTGTCTAAAGGTAAAGCAAGCAATTGCCAAAGTAAGATTTAGAATACAACTCCACAGAGACCAAGTATCTTAGCTTTCCATTGTCAGTGTCCCCATTTCCAAGGCTGCATCCCCTTGCCCTAAACAGAATGTAACTAGTTTTGGAGATGGCAAAAAAAAAAAAAAAATCCACCAAGGCATTCAAGGTTTCTCTCAATTTTTTCCCCATGGTACTGGGGGTCAAATCCATGGCCTCCCACGCTAGGCAAGTGCTCTACCACTGAGCTATACCCCCAGACATTCAAGGTTTCTCTGAAGCACAGAGTTACCTATGGGGGAAAAAGGTGACTTCTGTTCTGCCACATTCAACCTGTTCCCTATGCTAAAGACAACAGACCTGGATAAAAAGTAAATAAACACATACTTAACAGGAATAAAGCTGACCAGGCCCTAGAGTTCTTTAGAAAGAAAAAATTTAAATGCCAGTTATATTATTAAAAATTATTTCCAAAATGAAAAGCTTAATAAAGTAGTTAAAAGAACACACCCTTCCCCCTATAAAAATATTCTATTAATAGTCTGGCATATGCAACACCAGATTTTTCCCTATGCATAGGGAAATTAAATTAAATTTAATTTAATTAAACTATGCTCAATACACATTAAAAGAAAGAAAAGGGGGCAGGGGCTATAGCTCAGTGGCAGAGCGCTTGCCTAGTATGTATAAGGCACTGGGTTTTATCCTTAGCACCGCATAAAAACCTAAACAGATAAAGGCATGCTGTTCATCTACAACTATTAAAAAAAATTTTTTAAAATATTTTTATTAGTTGTTGATGAATTTTTAAATTTTATTTATTTATTGGTATGTGGTGCTAAGAATTGAACCCAGTGCCTCACACATGCTAGGCAAGTGCTCTTATCACTGAGCCACAACCCCAGCCCCAAAATTTTTTTGAAAAAAAAAAAGACACCTGGCAACCGTCCTCAGTGTGTATGTGGACGTGCCCACATCCACCTGTGCTTTTGGGCCCTGTGAGTCAAAATCCTCCTCATTCATTTTATGGGAAGAGCTGCACACTGAAGCAACAAGGTCCCAAATACAGACAGCCCCAGGTGGCCTCCCAGGATTGGGTCAGCAGCATGGTCAGGCCCCAGGCAACACTTACAGTGGAGAGCGATGACTTTCTCCCATGTGATCTGAATATCCTTTTTTCAAAATAGCATGACTAGGCAAGTCGGCTGATCCTGGCTAAAATAAATCACCTTAGGGGAGGAAAGACCTGGCGACAAGAGATCTGGACCAGAAGAGGAGAGAGGAGCACAGAGAATTCCATCCCTCAGAATAGGGGGCGGGGCGGGGCGGGGCCCAGAGCCAGGGAAGGGCTGGAAATCAGGCCTGGCTGGAGTTCTCCCTTTCCTAATCCCTAATCCCCTATCATATCCTCCATTCCATTTCCTTAACACCTCCCCTTTGCTCCTAATTTTAAAATTACTGCATTTGGGACTTATAACAGCAATAATGAGCCCAAATGGCTCTTAGAAAAATGCAAGTGATGATAAAGAAGCTCAATTTCCCTAGCTTTAATTCCCACTTCCTTAGCTACAAGAAGATACTCAGGAATAGTTTTAAATAGGACAGGCATATGGCAAGTACACAGTTGATATAACATCAAATAAATTTATATGCATCAATAAGTACATGATTCAGATTTTGCATCTTTAATATTCTGAAAGAATGGCATTATACCTCAAAACATTCTGGTATTTTGATATTAGAATCCAAAAATGTAGTAAAATAATCACTATGATAAATCCTTTGCTTTAAAGGGATTGGGAAAGATGGACAAGGTCTCACTTGATGACCCAGCTAAAAACCCAAATAATAAAAGACCATCAGAGTCAGGTGCAGTGGCGCACACCTGTGATCACAGTGGCACAGGAGGCTGAGGCAGGAGGATTGCAAGTTCAAAGCCAGCCTCAGCAAAAGCGAGGCACTACGCAAACCATTGAGACCTCGTCTCTAAATAAAATACAAAATAGGGCTAGGGATGTGGCTCAGTGGTTGAGTGCCTCTGAGTTCAGTCCCCAGTAACACCCCCCCCCTCAAAAAAAAAAGATCAGCAGAAGAGAAACGAAAAAGAAATGAAGTACAAACACAGAGATGTACTGTCAAGCATCATTAGTCCCTCACTCCTGACCACCCTGAAGTATGCAGTAGTCTCTCCTCCTACAGACAAGAAACAGAAGCTCAATGGCATGCTTGAATCCACACAAATAATAAGCAGAGAGCCCTGGGGCAGACCCAGGCCTCTGCTCACATCTGAGTGTTGTCACTAGACCCCCATGGCCTCCCAAACATTATAAAGTATGAAGATAACATGAGGCTCACGACTACCCCAGTCGTCATACCTGGACCACTTGGATCACCAAGTTCCCTTCTCTTAGAATGACTGATCCCTTGACACAAGAGGAAGCCACCATTTTCTGGCATAGCTGTGCCTCTACGGCCACAGTAAGTGGGTCAAGAGTTTGAGGGTTTGTTTTGGGATTTGTGGGATTTCTAAGCTGGGAAAGAAGAGTCTCTTTCCTGTGGTGGGTGAGCTACTCAAACTGGCTTCTCCACACCATCATAGTGAACCTGAGTGTAACACTGTGTCAGAAAACAAACCCACCAGGCAACAGAAGCTTGGTCCTCCACCACCCAAGTCCCCCGTGCTGTCTCCACAGTGATTTCAACCACCACCATGGCCAGTGACTGTCCCTGCTGGCTAGTGACTGTCCCCATAACATCTCTTTTCAGCTCTAAGTGGCTTCAACTGAGTTTCTGTTCAACACAAAATCCATTTGACTTACCTCCTGTGATCAGAAAGGTTACTATCAGCCATGTTCATTATAAGGCTGCATTTTTAAAAACATTTTCTTAGGTTAGGCTAGAATCATATGGAGAATCAAATAAAATCACACACCACACTTCACTGCCTAACAAAAACAAAATTACTACCTATTCAGTATTATTTAGTACCTACCATTTAGCCCATTAAGATGAGTTGAAACCGAGGTTACAGAAGGTGTTAAGTCTTTGGGGGGAAAAGAAAAAGAACAATCCAAAGAAATGGATGCAGATGGTTATTTCCTCACAATTTCCTTGAAAGATAAATAAATATTATTCTCATTTTGGAGGGGGTAGAAAGATTATGGGATAAAATAACAACAGAAGGACCTACCTTCTCTAATCCATTTCAAAGTGGACCTTGTAGAGGTTCAGAGGTCTAGCATCAGGACTTCCTCCTCCAAACTACTTGCCTTCTCTGCTAAATGTTGGACATACCCCAGACAGAACCTCTTTTTATCAATAATTTTAGGGGAAAATAGGACTAACAAAAGTAAGATTATTTACTTCATTTTTCCTTAAGATTTGCTCTTGGGGCTGAGGCTGTGGCACACTGAGGGAGTGCTGACCCAGCAGGATTGAACCCTGTGTTCAATCCCCAGTACTGCCAAAAAAAAACTGTTCTTATCCAAAAGGTTAAAGAAGAAGGAAGATTCTCTAATGTTGCTTTCAGCAACACAGAGATATCTGTTGCCTATCAGAAGGAAAAACATCAAGACAAATGGTAATACCCAGGAGTGGTAAAGAGGCTTCAGGCACCCCTGATGGTGGGCAACCTGGCAAGCTCTGACCCAGCAATTCAACTTTTGGGATTCTCAGCAGAGCAGCACAAGAGGGCAGAAACACACATCAGTACAAGGTAGTTTGTACAGTCATGTCCTGGCAAAAACCAGTCACAGGGCTGGGTTGTAGCTCAGTGGTAGAGTGCTTGCCTCGCACACATGAGGCCCTGGGTTCGATCCTCAGCACCACATTAAAAAATAATAAATAAAAATAAAGATATTGTGTTCATCTACAACTAAAAAAAATTTTTTAAAAAGTCACACCTTGATATTAGCAACCAAGTATGGCTAGAAAAATGGCAATTAAACATTAAAAGAAAAGAATATTACATTAAAATTATTATAAGTTCTGTGATTTACTGACTGGGAAGATGACTATAACATATTGAATCTTAAAAAGCAGCTGACAAAACATCTTGTGTATTCTGATGAGTTTTACATGGCTATTCTTTCCATCTTTTTTCTATAGCTTTGAATAGTTACTCAGGACCAAAAACTGTGAGTGATTTTTAAATTCTTCTTCATAACTTTTGGAGTCTGTTCTCATACGTACAACAGGAACATATCACTTTTACTATAATAAAAACAAAATTATATTTTTTAAATCAGCATTTGCAAAAATACTTCAATGAAGCAGCCTCAAGAAATGTGTTTGAAAAGGCTGTTCCCAAGATATGTGAATAAATCACGAAGTACATAGACTTAGGACCCTCACCAAAGCAAGAAGTCAAAGATAAAAATATGTCCAAGTTATTCTTCTAAATGTTCTTCAAAAGTATTTTCGTTTTTTTTCCTTAAAATATCTTTTCTACATCAAAAAGATATCAAATGCATCATAAGGAAAAGAACTTGGCTGTTCTTTTTTTACAAGGCTATCCACTATCAATAAATTATATCCTGAAACATGAAATTTTGAACAATTGTCAAATTCACCCCAGTCCTTCATATATCCGAACTAAACCAAAGCTACCACATCCTCCTCCTTGATGCCATTATTGAAACTGGCTTCACCTTAAACTCCCCTTAATCCTAGTTCACCCTACTTCCCTCAATTCCTACCCTCAGGTAATATTCAGCACCAGGCCAGGGCCAGGCTCTCCCTGAGGGTCCTTCAGTGGCTTCCACTTATTAATACCAAGGTCCTCCTACAGTGCCTCAGGGCAATCTCTCCTGATTGGCCCTCAGAGCTCCCCTACCTGGGAAATTTGCTCAATCTCCCTGGTATATACCAGCTTGCTCACATCCCACAAAAGGACACCTGCAGCAGCCTCCTTCCTAGCCTCTCAATCTCTCCTTATCCAGAAGAGTCCTGAAGCCTACTCACTCATAAAGCCTCCAAGAAGGATGAAACAGAGAGTCATCAAACCCTACACAAAGAATTTATAACCCCATCTGTTTGGCCCACAGTGAATAGCCAGCTTTATTGCTCCTACCCACCCCCCCACTTAATCCCTACCCAAAATTCCACATAAAAAGCAGCTATAGAAAAGCCAGGTGCAATAATGTGCCCCTGTAATGCCAACTACTCAGGAGGCTGAGGCAGGAGGATCCCAAGTTTGAAGCCAGCCTAAGAAACAGAGCAGAGACCATCTAAAAAATGGAAAGCAGCTGCAGCTTATTCCCCTAAGCGGAATTCCATTTCCCCATCTGACCTATTAAAAGGATAACTAGGGGGTCTGTCAGGTTTTCTTGCCCCTGTGACCTCTATCTGCAACTGGAAAACTTAGATCTCAGCACTATCCTCTGTGCCATCCATTCCCGTGATTTATTTTTTTCTCCTCTTGCAAAGTGTCCTTTAATATCCTATTCAATCCAGGAAGCAATGTTGCCTTTTTCTGATTCCTTCATAATGGTTAAGAAAAATTACAGCTGGCCATCACTCCACTTGTACTTTGGCTGCTAGGAAACCAAACCAAACTTCATCACATTTTATGTTCACTAAATTATTCCGCTGCCTTAAGTAATGTATAAAAATAATTAGGAATTTATTGATTTATATAACTATACTAAGACTATGTAAATATCCTAGTTTTTAGAAAGTAACATTAATATTTAGGAACAAGGCAACATTATGTCTACAACTTACTCTCACAACAATTTATTAACACTAATATATACATAGAATGAAAAACAAACACTGTAAAGAGCTAATGTTGGGTCTGCGCGAAATGTGAATATTCTTTGTACTGTTGGGTTTTGGGTTTGGTTTTGTTTGGGGTTTTTTTCCTTCTTCTTCTTCCTTTGTAGTACTAGGGATTGAACCCAGGGCCTTGCACATACGAGGCAAGCATTCTATCACTGAGTTACATTCCCAGCCCTTTATACCATTTTCTGGTTTTTATTTTAATATTGTTTTTAGTTGTCAATGGACCTTTATTTTATTTTATTTTTATTTTTTTTACTTACTTACATACATTGCTGAGAATCGAACCCAGTGCCTCACACATGCTAGGCAAGCGCTCTACCACTGAGCCACAACCCCAGCCCTTGTACAGTTTTTTGACATTTTCTTGTAGGGTCTCATATATTCGAAAATAGAAAGTTTAAATAGTAAAAATAGTCACGATTCTACTAAGACCAAAAAAAAAAAAAAAAAAAAAGAACTATTTAAATACATTTATCCTAATTTTTTTTTATTTGTTGGAGCATAAAATGAGATGGTTCTCACACAGGACATAATCATAATGTCCTTATGCCCTTTTCTTCATGCTCTATACAATAGGAATATTAATATTGCTGCAAAATTATAAAGAAAAGTATTGTATATTGCTTCAAAGAAGGTCTCTAAAGTCAGACTATTCAAATTAATATCCTGGCAATGACACCTTCTAGTCATAACCTCAAGCTTTTTCTCCACTTCTCTTGGGCAGTTTCCCCAGCTCAAGAATGTGAGTAATCACAGGGCTTATCAGATGGCACCTATATCATGATTAAGGGAGGCAATGCCCGCAAGCACTTCACAGTGTCTGGAACATAATGAGTGCCTAATAAATGTGAGCTATTAGTAAATACTTGCTGTCTTGTACTCATCAGCCTCATTGTTGGCGCCATGTTCTCACCTCAGCTGTTTCTTTTTTGTTTGTTTTGACATTCAATTTATGATTTCTTCTATTATCTATAACCTTATTTAAATTTTAGTTTTCTGAAGCAACACAATATATAAATGTATGTTAAAAATAAAAAGAACAAGTGAAATCCTCCTAAAGCAGTGGTCCTCAATGGATTCATTTATAATAGTAGGCTTTAAACTCACCCTTCATAGAATTCCCAGCCAGCTGCTGCTCTGCTCAGGGACTTTATTATTAACACTGCACAACTCAAGGATTGATATCTCCTTACAGAAGATCTGAGGCCTCTGTTCCCGGCAAGGCTCACTGGCAGGGCTACAGGGAAGCATGCAACCTCAGTCCCACATAAAAGTTAATTTTCTATGGATCTCACTGTCACTGGCCCCAGTATTTACATAATGTCTTCAAAGACTTCCTTTTTCTGACTTTTTGCTACCTACAGAGCACAATGCTGGCACCTTGTAAACACAGGCTTAGAGAATCCTCAAGATAACTATGGAGAAGGTTATCATAAGACCCATTTTACAGATGAGGAAATACATTAGAGAAAAAGGTACTTGCTCAGTACAGAGCCAGGATGGTAATCCAGTCTGTTCCCACTCAAATCTGATTTCCAATAGTCTGTTATCCTTGCATATATATAAAAACATATGTAGTAAGAAATGCCATTAATTACATATATCAGGGACACATTTTTGCTTGACAATTCACATAAATTTTCTTGAAATAACCAATTGTCAAGGTTTTTGCTCTTGCTTTAGTGCTGTTCTCTGTAGTTTTTCTATTTACAACAGAAGCATGTCTTTTTAAATTACACCTGAGAAATTCACCTCCAGCCGCCAACATGACAACACTGCAAGGAAAACCTGGGAAGAGTGGACAGCTTTTGAAAGGATGTGTCACTTGGCGGCTGTTAGAGTCTGTAAACAAGTCAAAATAACACCTGGCATTTTGCCAGGGGAATGTTAGAGTTCGTAAACAAGTCTGGATGGTGCCTGGCAAAATGCCAGAGGGAGTGGTTTCAGAAGTAACAAAAGCGAGCCATTAAGTGTAGAGATTCCTGATTGGTTGACTGATGTATCTAGTTTATGCTAATTAGATAAGCTCTGTGGAATGTATAAATACTGCTCCTGTCCTGCAATAAACGGCTCCTACTCCTGCTGTATCAAGCACACAAGTTATTCGTTACCCCCTGGTTATTTTGCCCAGCCAGCCAGGCTGCGGCAGATGGTGGCCCGTTACGGGGAGCCCCGGGACACTCGGGGGTAAGTGAGGAAAAAAAAAAAAAAAAGCTGCCTGTCCATAGATAGGACGGGAGCAAATCTGCTCGTCCCTAGGCAGATAGGGCGAGAGGAAAGATGGCCATTTCGAGAAAATGGAGAAGATTGATACAGTATGTTTGTGTCTTGTTTTGTCTTGAAATGTTGTACTGTCTTTGTGATGAATATATGGAAGGGGTGAGAAGTAAATTACTAAGGGAAGAAGGCACCCCAGTGGAACCAAGAATAGTTAGGGCATGTGTTGATAAGAGCCCAGGAACTCTAGTCAGAAAGAAAAAGAAAGTTCAGAAGAAGAAGGGTTATCAGGAAAAAAGTTGCAGCAAAAGGCTATTACTGAATACTTTTCGTTACCGGAGGGTGCGTGAAGCGGAGAGGCAGCTGCCGAGTGTGCAAGCCGGTCACCGCGCAGCAAGGATTTTCCAAGAGGCGGCAGCGACTGGCCCTTCCCTGCCTCCTGGCCGGGGAGCCGGCTCTTCTACTACCGAGAGCCCAAACCCAAATCTAGACCTGACCTGGAGGCACAGTCTCGCAGGCTCTTGCTCCCTGTGCCCAGTAGCAGTTTGAGTCCGGGACACTCCCCAGGGCCATCTGGGGCTGCCCAGGCACTACAGCCAGCAGAAGACGCTACTGGTGTCCCTGATGTTTGGTCATTTTCAATGCCAATAACTAAGCTACAATGGTTCTCCCACACCTGGAAGCTGATGAGTAATGAGCACTATTAATGCTTATTTCAAATGCAAAAAAACCTTGAGATAATGTACTAAATTGTTCAGAAGGTTGTTTTCTTAGTAGAATGCTACAGGATTTTCTTTAGCCATCCGGAGTTCCTGCCTTCGTCCCAGTGCCGGTAAAGACCAAGGTGGAAGAATTTCCAGTGTTGCTGAAAACCGGACGAGACTTCCGCTGAGAAACGGACGAGACTTCGGATCAAGCTAGTTGCCTGCAGAACTTACCTGGACTGTGATTTAAGCTAGCTGCCTGCAGAACTTACCTGGACTGTGAGTTAACACTGCTTTACCTGGACTGAGACAACAAACTAATCTATAACAAATTGTAACTCGGTATCTCTGCTAACAGTGTCATTGCTGGTATAATTTTTCCAAGGGCTTCTTGCATGGAGCCATCAATTGGCTTGGTATTGTGGCATTTTGTATCCTCCCTTTCTGTTTGTAGCAGGTTATTTATGGTGTTTGTGTAAAAACCACTATGGTTGTTATTTAAATTAAACAAAAGGGGGAAATGTTAGAGTCTGTAAACAAGTCAAAATAACACCTGGCATTTAGCCAGGGGAATGTTAGAGTTCGTAAACAAGTCTGGATGATGCCTGGCAAAATGCCAGAGGGAGTGGTTTGAGAAGTAACAAAAGCGAGCCATTAAGTGTAGAGATTCCTGATTGGTTGACTGGTGTATCTAGTTTATGCTAATTAGATAAGCTCTGTGGAATGTATAAATACTGCTCCTGTCCTGCAATAAACGGCTCCTACTCCTGCTGTATCAAGTACACAAGTTATTCGTTACCCCCGGTTATTTTGCCAGCCAGCCGGGCTGCGGCAGGCAGCAGCAGGGAGCAGACTGCCAGGAAGGGAAACAGAAGTCACCTAATCTGAATCCAATAATCTTTTCTGGCTTTCATCTCAAGGACACTAGAGGGGAAATGAAAGCCTCAATGAAAGCCAAGGTTGGGAGATAGGCAAGGAAAATGAAAGGAACCTCCCTTATCTGTCAACACATTCCCCTTCTGTCCATAAATGCACTGATCCAGGGGCAACACTATGCTCTGTAAAGATGCTCAGAAGAGACTAACCCTCTACAGTCTACAGAGATAGCACAGCCCACAGAACAAGGAACAGAAAAAGAAGAGAGTCTGCTCAGAATTCTTTGCCACTTATTCCTTTGGATTCTTCATAGCCCTGTTTTCCTACCTTTCCGTCAAGGCCTTTCTAACTAAGCACGCCTTAATGTTTTTTTCATTTTCACACTGAGGTTTATTATATACACTTGTTGAGAGCCACAGCCAAGGGGCCCCAGCAAACTTCCAGCTGATTGGCTCACCATGGCCCCAGCAAACTTCCAGCTGCCAGCTGATTGGCTCCTCTGAGGTGATGCTCATTGGGCTATTTCCCCACCCTTTCAGACCACGGAGCTGCTCATTGGGGGACTCTTTTGGCTCCGCCCACACGACCCAGCCAATCGGCCTCAAGAGCAGGAGGAGTGTGTGGGGGGGGGGGGG
>NW_026000037.1:16727372-16741061 GCF_001458135.2 Marmota marmota marmota
GTGTGGGGGGGGGGGTTGAGAGGCTCACCTGAGCCGGTGGTGGCAGTTGGGCTCTGAGGGAATTCCTGAAGAGCTCTGTGGTGCTGCCTGTGTGTGTGTGTGTTCTAAAAATAAAGTTCGTTTGTGCTTGACAAGTGGCTCGTGAATTGTGCCCAGCCAGACTGCGGCATACACTGTCATGCAATAACACTGAATCCTTTCCTGTTTTATGTTGTGTAGTTGTGCACATCTGCCTTAGTTATCCATCTAATCAAACCACAGATCCTTCAGGACAGAGACAGTGGAAGCTCTAGATTAATCAAGAACCCATAAATTTCAGATTCAAAGCAGTATGGCATGGGCCTCCAAACTAACGTGCATAGGAATAAGTCCACACATATCAGATTCAACAACCCTAAACAGCCTAAGCACCGACTGTTTCGTGTCAAGGCAGAGATGTGTTCATCTTCCCCACTGTACACTGAGCTCCTAGTACAGAATCTGGCACATGTAAGTGGTTAAATTTGGGTGTTGCTTAAAGACCTGGTTCAAGTCCCAGAAATCTTTTTTACTAGTTCTATCACCTTGAACAAGTTACCTGACTTCTTGGAGCCTGGTCTTCTCATCTATAAAATGGAAATAACAATACCCACTGTATCTGGTAATTTAAAGTAGTACACAGTCAATGTGTCCTGGCCACAGGCTAGGACATTATTATTCCATAGTATTAAATTATTATTATTCTATAGTGTTAAATGCAGGTCCATAATCACATATCAAAAACTCTAGAGACCAAAGTGTTCTGATAACAGATTTTGGGGGTGTTGGGAAGATCTGTGTATATAACCCCTTGAACAGAATCAGGGTCAGCACCCACAATCAAATATATTAATATTTTTGCAGTAAAACAGTACCTTAAGCAGGTAAATAAAGGCTATCAATAGTCTTGTACCAGTTCACTTCAGATCAAATGACAAATGAGTTATGAAAAACACTGGGCTTTCAGAGCTTTTGGGATTTGGGAACTGCAGAGAAGACAGGTAGGACTATATTCACAAAAGTACTGGGGGCCCCCATTAGGCAACTCTGTACCCACTGAGTCATCAAGGTATGAATGCTCACTCTGGTGAGGGTATAAGGCTGCAAGTTACAACGCTGAGGGCAATAATAAAGTTGTCAGGATGACTGGGAAAGCTGCTCAGCCTCTCAATTCCCTCCAGGTACCACAGCCCAGGCTGCGCCTCCAGAACAGGTTACTCTTGAACTTTTCATTCCTTTTACCCAAAGAAAGAGGGAGGAGGGATAAACAGGATGGCTGGAGGGCAGTGCGGGAATCTACCTCACTATCTTTCCCCTTCTTCAAGTTTTAAATCAAGGAAAACAAAAAAGAGGAGTCCAGATTATTAAGGACAGCCATATTCAAATTTATGGGGGTGGGAGTGTATTTTTATTTTTGATTTTCACATAATCTAAAAAAAGCCTTATGAATGAAAAGTCTCTTGTCTCCTTCCAGGTTCCCGCAGTCACTGTAATCGCACTCCGGTGGTGTGGCGCTGGTGGTATTCTGGAGTATGAGTGTGAGGAATGTATGTGTGAGGAATTACCAATTCCTCAACCCCCAACATGACTTCTACTGCAAGAGAGTCCAAGGCTAGTTCACTAGATTATCAGTGGTAAGTTAACAGAATTCAATATGACTCCCAATGAAGTCTGAGTGAGAAAGCTAAGAAAGGCAATATATATAAAGGGGTCCAAAAACAAACTCTAAACTAATGCCCCCACCATTCCCAAATTAGAAGCAAATTATTGGCCTTACTACTCTTCTCCCAGATGAATCACTAATGATTCCCACCACTGAAGAAAAAGTGCTTACTGCAGAGGTACAAGGTGCTCAATGTTCTAGTGCAGGACCAAAGAGGCTGTAAATCATCGGAGCACTGCCACATCCATCCATTTATATATTCTCTGTTGCTGCTTTTATGATAAAAGGGCCCAAACTGGTTGAATATTTACAAGAATAAACTATATGGCCCACAAGACCTAATATTTACCTATCTGGCCTTTGAGAAAAGTTTGCTGACCCCTGTTCTTATGAAAGAGGACTGGCTAGGAAGTCAGAGAGACCTATATTTAAATCCCAACTCCATAATCACTAGTAGAAATTACTTCCTATTTCTGGGCCTCTGTTACTTCATGTATGATATTAGAATACCACGAGCTGCCCTGCAGGGGTGTCATACAGACTAAATGAGATGAGCCAGATAAAATGTCTTATGCATAAGCAAGGAATAAATGGTAGCTATTAAATCATAATTAATACCACACACAAATTTGTCTATCATGTTAATAAATACTCAAATGTAAAGTTATTCAGGCTACAGCCAAATATTTTGTCAAATAAGACACTGGGCTGGCATTCATCTACCTTCCCTGTTAAGGAATAATACACAGAGTATATTGCTTTAGAAAGCCAAAATTACTTCACCTCTCTCCTCTTATTCTCTCTGTAGTCCTTAATTTAAAAAAAGAAATCAAGAAGCACAGCCTCAAAGTTTTGTTAATATAAAGCTAATTCCTTCTATTCGCACTGTTTAAAAACACTGAACAAAGCTTAAAATGTACCTCAGAATGAGTGAGAAATCCTGATCTACAATTAAGAGGAAAAATGGGAGGAGCCCAAAAGAAACGTTTCCAAAGTTTCAAGAAAGCAACCAGCAATACTTGATGAGTAGTGTGGGTTCCTGGGTCCACTCACATAACCAGTACTTGAAGGCACCTACCGTTCCAGGCCTGGCTGTGGTTGGGAACACGACAGGCTGTCTCCACACCTGGAGAACCTAGAGACCGGGGCTACTCCGCACTGTGTGACATAAGAACCACAGGACATGCTCCTGACTGCAAAACCATCTGTGGTAAGTCATATTAGAACTTGAGGGCTCCTAAGAGATCATCTCACCTAACATCTGTACTGAACAAGCAGGTTCACCGAACTGTCCACGGTTACAAGAGAGTTCATAGCAAACCCTGCGTTCCTGATTTGACTTCACAACAAGCTGTCTTTGCTTAAGAGTTACTTCTCAACAAGTCAAATCTTAATCTTTTACTTCTCTGTGACCCTGCCAATGATATTCTGGAAAAAGTACCCAATCCTCAAAATCCCAAATTCCTCTAGGCAGGGTGTCACTCCTTGGTTTTTCATTATGTTCTTCTTGTTTTATTGTATTGCACCCACCATAATTTTGTTCTGTGTACCAATCCTGCCCATTGGCTGAGAGTTCACAACCACTAACACCCAAATGTTGTGCACGTGGCAGGCATGTGGTAACTTTATATTCACTCCCTTATTTAAGGCTCATATTAACTTGTCCAATATTATAGATGGGGAACTGAGCATGGAGAAGGTACCCACAGTGAAGCTGACTCTATTAATAAGCATCCATGTTACCCCAATACCATCATCAACCTCCTTCTTCCTCACAAGAGTCTGTACATTCAAGTACCCTCCCTCCTTCCCACAGCCACATGGAAGCTTCTAAGAAAGGTTTCTTCCCATGTAGAAGGCACTCTTAAAAGTACTCTGCTTCCCTAGACTTCGCCTCAACTACTGAAAGAGCTGGGCTTATCTGAAATACTAAATTTCTTCATAGTGATTTTAAGTTTCCTGAGTCTGTTTTTAGTTATTCTCAGCCAAAAGGATCTTAATATGCACACGAATAAAGTAGTGGAGCTATAATTCAAACAGAGAGAAGGTGACTTCACTGACCTCAAAAATGTAACAATTAGACTCTCTTCTGACCTCTCATTTTTAACACTCCTACCATCCAGCACCAGTGCTGAGTCAGGAAAAACGCTCATTACTTCAGCCAATGGATAAAAAAAAAAAAAATGAAATTTAGCTAAGCTTCCAAAAACAGGTAGGATAAATTTTATATTCAGTTTTAAATGAAATATTAGGACCCTAGGTAGAAGCTTAGCAGGTCTAAAGCTTCTCTGCTTTTAAACAAGAGGTTTAACGTATTTGGGAAATAGTGTACGCTAGAGCAAATAAAGAAATCTTGGCTTATAAGTCCAAAACAATTTCATAAGACTGTGTCAATTAACAAAAGCACCAAAGATTTGGTTTCTCTAAATCCCTTTTACAATGCCTATTGCACCTATTAGCAGTCACACAAATTCTCGATCCTCCTTCCATCTGAGCCTGGTTCCAAGTAGGCCACCTCCTCTGTAAACTGAAAGAGAGTGTGTGGAGTAAGGGGATAGGTGGAAGAGGGGGCAGAGGGAGAACACCACTTCCCCACTTCAAGTCTTGTCTAGTTTCCATTCATGATAGCTCTTTGACTGGCATAATGATCAACCTTCACAACTCATTTGATGCCCACCTCTACCTCCATCCTCAAGGACACATGAAGAGCCTTAATCTTTAGACCTGAAGGATGTCTTCTGTGCCATTTCACATGGATCAAGAGTCCTTGACAACCCATTCTATTTCTGGCCAAGTACCCAGCAGACTTCAAAACAGTGACCAGAGGTAAAATGCTCCATATCCTATTTTCAACTTGATCCCCAAGAGAAAAATCAGTGAAGACACCTGTTAGTCGTGAAAAGCCACTCACCAAGGTCTCATGACTCATTCACTGCAAAACACAAAATACATTTTAATGTCAAGACTACAAATGCTTGTACACATAAAAGCCTCTCCTTATCTCTTCACTTGGCCTTTTCTCAAAGAGCTTAGACAAGAATTTTTTGATCTTCAACCAAAAAAAAAAATCAGAGAAAACTCTACTTGCTCTGGAATCCAGTTTTCAAAAGCCACAACCTGCATGACTGTCTTATTCGAAGTTCAGGAATCATGCTGATTGCTCACAAAGGATATTTTTTTAGAGACCAATTCTGATCCACCAAGGCAGCCCAGCCACCTTCAAGAGTACCTTCCTTCTATAGCACAGCTTACCTTGTAATTACTAGAGTTCACCCAAGAGGTAGCGAGTCCATCCACAAGCTTATCTAACATGGTCTGGTCATGCTCAAGGTCAGCAGACTTCTGTTTATCTGAGAAATAGTCTATAAGTTCTTGGCCAACCTGCAGTCGTTTCCCCACATCCTTTTGCAACACCTGAGCCAGGCAGGACTCCATTCGAGGCTCCATGGTGGAATTCAAATCCAGATCCAGCAAAAGCTAGAGGGCAGTCAGGATGACTCCCTCCCGGTAGACGGACCCGGGAGGTTGCCTCTTTGTTTGCTGAAGGTTACTAAGAGCTTGTGTTTCAAAGATGCAATCCGGGGAATGGTAACAATGCACCATGTGTGTCTGAAGAGCAGCTGGTAGGATATTAAAAGTCCAATTTAAATAACTAGTAGGAGATAAAGGAGTGAGTGGCTGAGTGATGTTCTGCTACTGGGTCTGAAATACTTCATAATTCAGCAGTCCATTCTGAAAAGTAAGAGAACAACAAATTAGCACAGATAACATAACGCTCAATGTTGTAAAACACTAAATCAAGGACAAAGCAATTCATGCTGTAGAACCATTTATAATCACATGAGGAGTGCAAAGCATGAACACTTGGCAACCATATTGGAGTAATATAATTATTATTTTTATCAGGAAGAACATTGAAGCCCAAAGAAAAGAGCCAACAAGCCACACAGTTGGTAGGTTGATATTTTTCACAATCTCCCAGCTTGTAAATGCACTAGTCAGGAAAGCAAGCTTCTGCTTTGTTTATTTGTAGCTTAATTTTGCTCCCCACCAAAAACCTAACATTACTCTGTGTCTGAATCACTGTAAATGCCCCAGCTTATGGCATTCCTCTGAGTCTTCCAAAAAACTAAGTACCAGAAATGGGACAGGCTCCATAGACGACACACCACTGATCAAAGTCGCCAGCTCGGTTAAATTAACCAAAGCAAAAGGCAGCACACTTACATCACACTTCTTGCTCAGCACCTTTACAATGGGGGGAGAAGAAACCCCTGCTGCCTCCTCCCCACAAAAAGAAAAGAGAGAAGAAAGGAAAAAAGGACACAGGTGCAAGTTCTGATCAGTTACTGACACAGTATTCTCAGTTGACAGCAGCACCATTTGGGTCTGGTGTTTTGTTATAAACTCGGATCCCAAAATCATGTTTGGACAATGCAAAACGCATGATAAGGGAGAAGTAACAAAACTGTGGATTTTTTTTCCCCCAGTGCTGGGGATCAAATCCAGAACTTTGTGCATGCTAGACAACCTCTCTACCATTGAGCGAACCCCCAGCACTCCAAAACAGTTTTAACTAGATGTATTATACAATCTATCCAGTAACCTATAGCAAGCGGCTAGTACAATTCTGCACACACATTTCTTAATTCAATTTCTTCTCTCCTAAAATTATTTGATTCCTTTCATTTTAACATAAGAAGACCATAGGAAACCCATCTTCAAGATGCAGCACCTCCCTGACAAAATATGAAACAGGAATGTAGCTTCATACCAACAGAAAATATCAACTTTCATAGCTTTTAGCATATAATGTGGCAAGTACATTTAAAATTCTGTGTAGCGGAACTCTTTCAATCTGACAGTGGTTCTCTTCCTTTCTAATCCCATCATATGTCTAAGCTCAACATTAAAAGGATGATACACTACCCAAATCATAGAATCATTGTTCTGTTTTGAGTACTAGAGGTTGAACCCAAGGGCACTTTACCACTGAATTGCATCTCCAGCCCATTTTAATTTTTGAGACAGAGTCTTGCTAAATTGCCAGACTGGTCTTGAACTTGCATGCGCTACCACACCATGCAGAATAATAGACTTGTTTTGGATTGGTTTGGTTTGATTTTGTTTGGTATCAGGGATTGAACCCAGTGGTGCTTAACTACTCAGCCACATCCCAGCCCTTTTTATTTTTTTATTTTGAGACAGGGTCTCACTTGGTTGCTTAGGGCCTCACTAAATTATTGAGGCTGACTGACTTTGTACTTGCGATCCTCTTGCCTCAGCCTCCTAAATCACTGGGTTTACAGGCATGTGCCACTGCAGCTGGCTAGAATCAAAGACTTTTGATGTCAACAGGAATCATAAGACAAATCACAAAATGAGGAAAGCCCTCCTTCAAAATCCCAGCATGTCCCTGGGCACAACAGCATATGCCTCAGGCGGCTGAGGCAGGAAGATCATGAATTCAAAGCCAGCTTCAGGAACTTAGCAAGGCCCTAAACAACTCAGCGGGACCCTGTCTCTAAATAAAAATGAATGAATGAATAAATGAATGAATGCATAAATAAACAAATAAAATAGGGCTGGGGGTGTGGCTCGGTGGTTAAGTGCCCCTGGGTTCAATCTCTGGTACCAAAAAAATAAAATAAAGTAAAAAACGTGGCTATCCATCTTCTAAGCCCCTGCCTTTGTACGTGCAATGGGGTGAAGAGGAAAGACACTTAATAAGATACTATCTCACGGAAAAATTCTTCCTTAAACTGGGGAGGTATCTATCTTCCAGTCATTTCCACACCCTGGGAGTAGGCCCTCTTTCAGAGGGAAGATCCTCAAACACATAAAAGTAGTTATTAATTTTCTTCCAATTTGTGGTCCAAACAATTCCTCCAGTTCCTTCATGAGCTTTTTATATTAGACTAAAGAAGGTATCAATGATATAGGCAAACTGGAGTAACCAATAGAACCTTTTCTTTCTGTGCCCAAAATTAGCCTAAATAAATAAATTTCAAGTAGATAGTAGAGGCAGATAAAAAAATGGCCCACAAATTCTTTGCTACTCCTCTCCAACCCAGGTGAAGCCTAAGTCCTCTCCCACAGAGACTTGGGGCTGACCCTGTGAAGCAGGCAGAAGCTCATCAGCAATCCCTAGAGCTGGCCCTCTTAAATGCTCCCTGGGGCTGCCATGTTATAGGAAGCTGGTCTAGCAACTAGAGCAAGAGGGGCCATATGGAGAAGAACCTATAGCTCCAACCAACAGTGACTATCAGACATGTTCCCAAGGCCATCTGGGGCCATCTAGCTGTTCTAGTCATCATCAGACAACACCATCACAAATAAATCCTAAGGAAACAAGCAGAGAACACCCAGCCAAACCATAGAACCATGAGAAACAACATTTCTTTGTTGTGTCAAGCACTAAGTTTGTGGTGATTTGTTACACAATAGCATAACTCTTACTCCTTCTTCCCCTAAAAAGTTATCTTCCATTGCAATGAAAAGAATCTTCCAAGGGGCCTAAAATCAACAGACATTCACCAACAGTAACACTACTAATGCCATTTTTAAGCGTCTCCATGAAGTATCAGGTTCTGTGCTAGGCGGTTTCTGCATATTACTTCTGATTCATCAACCAACTCTACAAAGCAGGTGTTAACTTCCCTACTTTATAGATGAAGAAACTGAAGTAAAGTAAGGGTGAGTAACTTTCCAAGGTTACCTGGCCATGTGTCTCCTTACTCCACCCTCAAACCCTTATTATTAGAAATCTGGCCTAGTTCTGTTCTGACTCAGGGAAAGCAGGCCACACTGCTGAGCCAGGAGCCACAGGCCAGAGAGCAGAGCCTTCACTCCTTAAGCAAACACTAGGTGCCTTCAAGCCTCTCCACTGTGGCTTTTTAAATACATATGAGAAAACGTCCCTTTCAAGGAATGTACAGGATTTCCAACAAATACGCTTCTAGAAAGTAATTATACAATAAAAGGTTAACACACTCAAAAGTAAGTCACAAACTCATATGTACAAAGAATGAAAAAGACTGGAAGCTTCAGGTATTAAGCGGACTGGGTCTTTCCAATCAATCAATCTCTCTCTCTCTCTCTCTCTCTCATTAAAAAGAAAAAAAATGGCATTAATAGTGTTACTGTTGGTGAATGTCTAGTCATCCTCTTCAGCATTTATTCTTACCTAACTGGGTTTTGGGGTATCTTTTCCCCATGCTTTTAGTGTTTTCTCCACCTCTACTTTCAAAGATATTCAAGGAATAGTAATCACAGAGTCCAAATTCCCAAGATATAAGAGTACTGGCCCCTGGCTCCCAGACACCTAGCTTCCATCTCTGAAAGGAAATGTCATTAGTCTCCTGTGTATCCTTTAGAAAGATATTTAGCTTCCCAAGAAAATAAGTATTGTATGTGTTCTCCTTCCTGTATTCCCCAGGAAAAGTTTCCTAAGCATTTACAATTAAATCAAAAAAACAGAAATCAAAACCATACAAAAATACAGGCAAAACATCATATAGCAAAATCTATAAAAACTTCATATTTGAAAATACATAAAACTGAGAAAACAAACAAGAAAGAAAAGGAGGAGGAGGAGTTGGAAAAAAAGAAGGACAAGAAGATGTAGGGGAGGAAGAGGAGTTAAGAGAAGAACCCACATCTTGACCAGACTCTCCACTAGGAAGAGTGAAACAAGGAAAATGAGGTCTGAAATCATCCCACAACTGGAATCATGGAGGTGACTGTGTTGAAGCTAAATAAAAGCTGAAGTTCTCATATGGAAGACATAATGGAAGGTGCTGGAATACAGAATCAGTCTCTGCCCTCAGTGAGCTTATGGATAAATGCAGCCCTGTTCACAATCTGACAGTCTGCTCTGTCATTATTATTCAAGTGTACTATACACAGAGACTTAGAGCAATGGTGACATTAGAAGCTACTCAGAATGTACTGCTAAAAAAAAAAAAAGAAAAGAAAAACACATTTTTACACATTTTCCAAAAATACAAGAGAGACATAATAAAGTTATGAAAGGATAAATGAGGTTAAAATAGCAAAGCACCACTTTTCCTTCTTTATTTATCAGAGTAACTTTTCTCCTTTAGCAAGATCCTCTATGACGGCTATAGAGCACAAAGGCATTGCACTGATTACCTGGGAAAAGAGACACATTTCAGGTACTTCTGGAAAATGTCTCAATTCCTTTCAAATCCAATGGCAACTGCATGAGATCCTTTCATTTGCCAGGCCAACATTCTCTGCCTCTACTACAGGAGTTAAGTTCCAAGCATCTCAACTTTTCCCTGCCACTTATCTTCGTTTTTAGGTACAAACTAATAAAACCTCAAGATCATGGTCCTAATCACTCTCCTTTATAGCAACCTTAAAAATAGAAATTAACCAAGGAACCTTTACAAAACAACAGCCTAACTCTGCTGCAGGCCAACAGGAAGATGTTAAAAATTACCAGCATCAACAATAATATGACAGATAAGAAAGATAGCTTAGTGAAATAAAAAGAGCAATAAAGTTAAAAATTCTGGCTTCTGTTCTCCGCTCTGCCACTTCCTGGATGACTTTGGGAAGAATATTGTCTCTATGTGCCCTAGACAAGATCAGGATGGAAAGATTTACACAGGGCATTTTTCTAAAAACAGCTCCTATCTCCATCTCCTTAATTACCATATCTTTCCTGCGGCCCTTAGGTACACCATTAATAAAGAACTATTAACAATGGGGCATTGAGGGTGAGGGGACAAAACCAACTATAAGCTCTGTAACTTCTTAATGTACTATAGAGTAATTCACAAAAGAAGTTAGAAGTAGGAACATTTTCATTTTTACTTGGCAACTTAAAACAGTGATCACTATTTCTGAGTCTATGAGATGGCTGGGCTCAGCTAGGAGATTTCTGTACTAGTCTGACCTGGGAGCATTCTGTGGCTACAGTCACCTGGCAGTTGATTATGGCTGGGGTCTATGACGGCATCATTCACATGTCTAGGGAACTGATGCTGTTGTTGGCTAGACCTCTCTCCACTGAGAATCTCTAGCCATTCAACACACAGCCTAGACTTGATTACACAGGAGCTATCACTCCAAGACGGCCAAAGGGGAAGCTGGTAGGCCTCTCAAGGCCTAGGATCCAGATCCTGCACATTACCTCTGGTCAAAACAAGTCACAAGGCCAGGCCTGATTAAAAATGTGAGGAACAAAAAACTAGGGATGGTACCACCACATACCTGGCTATCCCACTCCTTGGAATTCTCCCAAAAGATTTAAAATCAACATACTACAGCAATACAGCCACCTCGATGCTTATAATAGCATAATTCACGATAGCTAAATTATGGAATCAACCCAGATGCCCATCAATAGATGAAGAGATTACAAAATTGTGGTGTGTGTGTATGTATGTGTGTGTATACACACACACACACACACACACACACATACACATACATACAATGGAGTTCTACTCAGCCATAAAAAAATAGGAAATTAAGGCTGGGCAAGGTGGTATATACCTGTAATCCCTGTGGCCTGGGAGGCTGAGGCAGGAGGATCATGAGTTCAAAGCCAGCCTCAGCAACTTAGTAAGGCCCTCAGCAACTCAATGAGACCCTGCCTCTAAATAAAATATAAAAAAGGGCTGGGGACATAGCTCAGTGGTTAAGTACCCCTGGGTTCAATCCCCAGTACACACACACACACACACACACATATATGAAATGGCATTTGCTGGTAAACGATGGAAATGGAGAATATCATGCTAAGTGAAATAAGCCAAACTCAGAAACTCACAGGTCAAATTTTTCTCATATGCAGCAGCTAGGGTAAATAAAGAACAGGGAAAGGGAAAGATAGGATAACATAAAGAACCAACCAAACATAAATTAACAGACAAGTGAAAGGAAGTCTAGTAGAAGAGGGGAAGGAGACTAGAGAGGGGAGGGAGGACAAGACGGGAAAAAGGAAGAGGAAAAGGGGTGATCATGAAGTGAAATCCATGCGTATATGAGTTTGTCATGATGAACCCAAGTACTGTATATAACTATAAAGCTCTAATAAAAATTTTTTTAAGAAAAAGTATGAGGAAATAAATTCATTCTACCTGTTAACAGGAACTGCAAAATATTATGTCATGTTCAACACTGCATATATGTATTCAGTAGAATGAATAAGTGGATAGGGTAAATATGTTTGCATCATCTGTTTATCTTCTACCAGTCTAATATCACAATAACTTTTATTTATTCATCAACTTATCAAAAATCATATCTCAGTACAAAAGATACAAAAGAAATAACTACAGTCCAGCTGAAAGAATTTTCAACCTACTTAAAGATAAGACATACACTCACAAGAAGCTTCATTGTAAGGATTCAACACAATCACAGAATGTACATAGTAGATTTCACCAGTAGAATACTGTACCTGCCAAATAAGAAGCATAAATAAGTATTGTGGAAATTCAGAGAAGAGGTAGATTAAGAAGGCCTAGAATGACAAAGTCAAAACTATATAAACAAACCAGAATGATGACGCATGCTGGTAATCCCAGTGGCTCAGGAGGCTGAGGCAGGGGGATGTAAGTTCAAAACAAGCCCCAGCAGTTTGGTGAGGCCCTAAGCAACTTAGCAAGGTCCTGTCTCAAAATAAAACAGTAAAAAGGGCAAGGGATGTGGCTTAGTGGTTAAGTGCTCCTGGGTCAATCTCAGGTACCTTCCAAAAAAATCTGTATAAACAAAATTCAGCCTAAGCTTTCCCTTAAATTATAGATAGGAAATATTAGTTATGGCACTTAGGAAAAACTGCATCAGCAAAATAGAGAAGTGGGAACTCATAGAAAGAAGTGTAAGGCAGATGCAGTAAGATATCTATAGGATGGGCATTATTATTCCCTATTTGAAGATAAGGAAATGAAGCTCATAAAGGTTGGTTTCCAACTGAACCCAGGGCCTTGCACATGCAAGGCATGTACTCTACTATTGAGCTGTAGCCTCAGTCTTTTTTTTTTTTTTTTTAGAGAGAGAGAGGAAAGTTTTCAGTTTTCGATGAACACAACATCTTTATTTTATTTTTATGTGGTGCTGAGGATCAAACCCAGTGCCCCATGCATGCCAGGCGAGTGCATTACCGCTTAAGCCACATCCCCAGCCCCCCACCCTTTTTTTTTAAGAGCTACAAGGGCTGGGGTTGTGGCTCAGCGGTAGAGTGCTCGCCTAGTACATGCAAGACTCTGGGTTTGATCCTCAGCACCACATAAAAATAAATAAATAAAACAAAGGTATTGTGTCCAACTACGACTAAAAAATAAATATTAAAAAAAAGAGCTACAGCAATGTGGGGCATCAGAAGTACTAAGTTAAGGCTCACAAAGCTCTTGTAAAATAATATTTCACATCAAAATACCAAGAACTACAATTTAAATTACCAGCACCTGTGAATCAATAAGCATATTGAAAATCTCCCTGGAAAAATATGTGGGAAACAGTTACGATACTTAAAAAGCCAACTTTGAAAGCCAGAGATTAGCAAAATTTATTCACACTAAGTTAAAAGCAACATGTTTCCATTAATAAGACAATCCTTTCTGCATCAGACAATTTTTGTAATGATTACAATATGGTCTAAAATAAAGAAATGCACACTGCCAGGCTCTGCCAGCAGGTAGCGGCTGCTCTCACTCCCGGTTTCTTCTGCTCTTTCCTTCTCTTTCTCCCTCCCACAGTCCCACTCACGGTCTCTCAGTGACAGGTGTGACAGATGCTGTACTAGATTAACTACTAGAAACCACAGGAGGAAGACGAGGTCCAGACCCTCAAGGAGGCTGCTGCCTATATGAAGACAAAAGCACAAGGTGGCAAGTCCTAAATCACAAAGTGTGTAGAAGTGCTGTAGGTGGCCCTGAAGGGAGATGAAATGCCACTTGAGGGAAGCCAGCCTTGGCTCTACTGGGAACTACAAGGAGGGAATGCGGTACCATGAGATGCGCCCCCCCCCC
>NW_026000037.1:16742513-16755331 GCF_001458135.2 Marmota marmota marmota
GCCCAGGGTTTCAATCCCCAGCACCACCAAAAAAAAAAAAAAAAAGCCTCCCTTGAGCTTTTCATCAATAACAGTGTTAACAGTGAAACTTCCTTAAACTCTGTCTACACTAGCCAGCTCCACTGATGCATTTCCTGGTCCCTCTTGGACCCTCTGATCTGGTACCATGGACACTACACAGCTGGGAGATGCTCTTGCAGGATCCTCAGGGAATGCCATGTTGGCAAATCCTAGGAATATTTCTCTACACTTCACCAACTCCACCTCTCAGCAGCATTCCAAAGTGGACCACCGCTTCTTTCTTGTAAAATTCCCCACTCCTGGGAAAACCAAGGATCAGGCCTTCCTGCTACTTCTCTGGTTGTACCTACTCAAGTTCCTTTAACCATCTCTACTCACGAGAGAGAAATTCTACTAGCGCAGTGTTCTGTTATACTAAGCACTAAAAAGTCTGGAAATGTTCTTTTAAAAGTCTGAAAATCATCAGTCAGGCATGAAGCAGAAGACTGGACAGAGAAAGTGAACACTTAATCTCTAGAACCAAAGGCCAATAGCACTTTGGCCTTGCAGGATACTACTAATCATCTCTGAACTGCAGAAGCAGGAGACTGTAAAGGTATGTAATCATTTACCTTCCTTTGCCTCATTTACTGGCAGACATATATTAAATAAAATTGATTCAGCCAGGTATGGTGGCACATTCCTATAATCCCAACGACTTAGGAGGCTGAGGCAGGAGAATGACAAGTTCAAGGCCAGCCTCAGCAACTTAGCAAGACCCTGTCTCAAACTAAAAAATAAAAAGGCTCCTCTCTATCCCACTCCTACAGCTCCCTGAATTCCCTGCTCTTTCCCTACTCCACTCTGTTAGTTTTGTAAAAACTTTTATATTTAAATTAAAACTTTATTTTTCTATCTGGTTGGATGATAGTTTGGGGGGAAGAGGAAAGGGAGGGCTGGGGAGTTGAGGTGGAGGATAATTTTAGGTGTTCTCTGTTTCCCCATTACATGTGAATATTAGAATGTTAATTTATTTTGCTCTCTCTGTTTGTTATCCAAATGGTAGAAGGGGGTAGATGGTAGGGATGGAGTCAGATGTGAAACCAGGGTGGAGAGGGAGCCGACTGGCCAGCAGTGCTCTTCATCCGTTCCCTCTCCAGTGCATTTCCAAACACGTGGCCTCCATGCAGGTGCTAAGAGCCTGGTGAAAACCACTGTGGTGTGCCCTTACCTCTCTGATCCCTTCCTCACCCAACATGGTATGGCTAATAATGTCCTCTGACATCATGGTGATCACCTCACCTCTCTGAGAGTTCCCCCCCTAGTAGTTTCCCTTCTTGGCCAGGTTGTGTCACCAGCCTCCTGTCTGCACATACCCTGATGAAGGTCCAAGCACGCCTCAAGCCCCATGCTTTGTAGAAAGAAACAACAAAAAAAATTTTTTAATTAAATTAAAACAAATAATTAAATAAATAAAAAGATTTGGGAATATGTCTCAGTCATTCAGCACCTGTAGGTTCAATCCTTGGTAAAAAAAAAAAAAAAAACTTCTATTTTTTTCCTACTTCTCAAAATTCCCTCAAAGATGAAACAAGATGGACATGCACTGGGAATAGCTGACATTCCATGATAGGTCCATGAAGGTTTGTTACACTATCCCTTTGCTTTTATACGTGTTTGAAATTGTTCATAATTTGTTAAAACTTTGTTTAACTTATTCAAAAGGACTGTAATATTTATATGCAAAAAGATATCAAAATAATTATAATAAATTTTTAACTAAATAAAATAGGATGTGAAATTTTATTAAATCATTCACATGACATGATATGCATGATCTAGCCTATGTATGCCAAACTTACAAAAAAACAAATCATGTAAAATATTGAAGAACAGTAATAAGTTTGGGAATGATTTCTGTCCTATTTAATAATTTCTTTTCATATTTTCTTTAAAAATGATAATTTACATGCATCAGGCTGGTTATTTAATAATGTTAGTTTTATTAATCAAAAAATCAACTGAAAACAAAAAAGACTTTTTATACAATGCTGACTTCTCTCAGTGCAAAATATTAGAACATATACACAGGGCTGATGTCAACATCACAATACTAATTTGTTACATAACCAAGGCAGTTAACCCTAGAAAGGAGAGAATAAATAATGCAGATTACAGCTTCCCAGAGAAGGGCCTCCCTGGAGATTAGAGATCCTGGCAGAGAACCAGCTGGTTAGGGAGAAAGAAAGGCAGCATCACAGACAGGGTGTGGCTGGCTCCTCTGGAGAGGGAATTTACATTTCCATCTACCAACACTGTACTTCTGTTGCGTCTTAGAGGGAACTTCATTTAGAGCTTCACAGCCTTGGCCAAATAGCATTTTTCCCCCCTGTTTACTATGCTAATGAAAATCAGATCTCTGCGCCTCAACAACAACTTAACATGATTTTCTATAATAGCTTTACCTCATTATCACATACCATTAAATTCACCCTAAATCCAGCAGTTTTATTATATTCACAAAGTGGCACAACCATCACCACTAATTTCAGAACATTTCTATCACCTCAAAATGACACCCCATATCCTTTAGCAATCACTCCCTCCCGTCTTTCCCCAAACCCATGAAAACAAATAATCTACTCTCTGCTTCAATGGATTGGTCTATTTTGGATACTGCATAAAAATGGAGCAATAAAATATGTCGTCCTTCATGTTTGGTATCTTTCACTTAGCACTTTGTTTCCATATTGTAGTACATTCACTCCTGTGGCTAAATAACACTCCATTAGATAGATCCACATATCGTTTATGTTTATCTGTTGGTAGATATGAGGATTATTTCCACATTTTGGCTACTACAAATAATGCCACTATGAATATTAATCCCGGAACAACTCATCAACACTTGTTACCACCCCTCTTTTTCATTAAAGCCATCCTAGTGGGTATGCAGTGGTATTTCATTGTGGTTTTGATTTGCCTTTCCTTAAGGACTAAAGATACAGAGCTTCTTTTCATGGGCATGGTGAATCTTCTTTGGAGAAATGGGTAATCAAATCTTTTGCTCATTTTTAATTGGGTTATGTAACTCTCTAATTGATGAGTTTTTAATATATTCTGGATAAAAATCCTTTATAGATACATGATTGGCAAATATTTACTCATTCTGTAGAATGATTTCATTCTGTTGAAGATATCACTTGAAACAAAGTTTTTAATCTGGATCAAAAACCAATCTATGGGGCTGGTGTTGTGGCTCAGTGGTAGAGTGCTCGCCTAGCATGCACGAGGCCCTGAGTTTGATCCTCAGCACCACATATATGTAAAATGAAGATATTTGACCACTCAAAACTTAAGAATAAATATTTTTTAAAAAACAATTTATTTCTTTTCTTCTTAGGTGTCATACCTCAGAAACCACTATTTGTGAAAAGGTAACTAACTTCTCCCTAATCTAAGGGCACAGATTTACATCCATTTGCTTCTTAGAATTTTATAGTTGCAGATTTTACATTTAGGTCTATGAATCAAGTCTGGGTTAAGGTGTATACATGAGTGAGAGAGTGATCCAAATTAATTATTTTGCATGTGGATATCCACTTGTCTCATCACCATCTATTGAAAAATCTACTCCTTCCCCACTAAAACATACTTGCACTCTCGTTGAAAATTTATTTCTAGACTCTCATTCAATTCCTCTGATCTACATGTCCACCCTTATGCCAGTACCAGACTCTCCTAATCACTGAAGCTTTGTAGTAAGCTATGAAATTCCTCCAACTTTGTTCTTTTCCAAGAACATTTTCACTATCCAAGGCCCCTTGCAATTCCATATGAAATTTAAGATCAGCTTACCAATTTCTGCAAAGAGTCAGCTCAATTTTACAAGGATATTGTTGAATCTGAAGACCAGCTTGGGGAGTACTGCCATCATAATAGCATTAAGCGTCCCAATCCATGAACACAGGGACGACTTTCCATTTATTTAGATCTTTAATTTCTTTCAATGATATTCTATACTTCATAGTATAAGTTTAATACTTCTTTTGTTAACTATGCTATTATGAATGGAATTATTTTCATAATTCCATTTTCAGATTATGCATTGGAAGTATAGATGAATTCAATTGATCTTTGAATATTGATTTTGTATGCTACAACCTCCCATAGTTTTAGAGTGTATTCCCTAGGGTGTTCTACATATAAGATCATGTTATCTGCAAATAGAGACCATTTTACTTTTTTCTTTCCAATACGAATGCCTTCCCCTTTTTCTTTCCTAAATGCCTTACAAAACACTGCAGAGAAGCAGCAAAAAGAGAACATCCTTACCTAACCCTCCTGACTGCTAATCTTAGAGGACAGCAGTCAGTCTTTCATCTTTAAGTACAAGCTGTAGGTTTTCATGGATGACCCTTCTATTCCTAATTTTTTCAGTGTTTTTATCACGACAGGATGTTAAATTTTGTCAAACTTTTCCTGCAGCTATTGAAGAAATTTTTGGCTTTCAACCTTTATCCATATGGCATATTACGCTGATTTTCAGATACTAAACCAGTGCTGCACTCTTGGGATAAATCCCACTTGGTGTATATTCTGATACATTGCTAGATTCTGTGTGCTAGTATCTTGTTGAGAACTGTTACATCTGTATTCATAAAGCACACTGTTCTCTAGGTTCTTTTCTTGTGATGTCTTTGTTTGGTTTTGAAACCTAGTTAATAATGCCCTCATACAGGAATCTGAGAAGTGTTCCCTCCTCTTTCTTTTAAAAGAGATTGTGGAGAATTTTTGTTAATTCTTCATTAAATGTTTGGTAGAATCACCAAATGTGAAGTCATCTGAGCCTGGATGTTATTTGTGGGATGCTTTTTGATTGTTAATACAATCTCTTTACTTGTTACTGGTCTAATCAGAGTTCCTGCTGCTTCTTGAGTCAATTTCAGTATTTTTCTAGGAATGCATATATTTCATCTAGATTATTTAATTTTTTAGCCGATAATTATTCCTAATAATCCCTTATAATCTTTTTCCTCCCTATGAGGTCTGTATTTATGTCCTTTCTTTCATTCCTGATTTTATTAAGTCTTGTGTCTTTTCTCTTGGTCAGTCTAGCTCAAGGTATCAATTTTGTTCATCTTTAGAAAGAACCAATTTTGTTCTGTTGATTTTTCTCAACTTTTTTCCCACTCTATTTATTTACAAACTAGTCTTCATAATTTTCTTCCTTCTGCTTACTTTGGATTTAGTGTGTTCTCTTTCTAGTTTCTTAAGCTAAGTTAGGTTACTGATTATTACAACTATTATTAGGTTATTGAGACTTTTCTTCTTTTTATTTTTCAATATCTATTTTTTAGTTGTAGATGAACACAATACCTTTATTTTACGTATTTATATTTATACGGTGCTGAGGATTGAACCCAGGGCCTCGCATGTGCTAGGCAAGCGCTCTACTGCTGAGCCACACCCCAGCCATTTTCTTCTCTATTAGTACAGGCATTTACAGTCCTACATCTCTCTACTTTTGCTGCCTACCCTAACTTTAGGCATATTGTTTTGTTTTGGTTTTTGCATGTAGTGTAACTGGCATTAAAAAAACATTTATTCTTGGAACAAATGATTGACAAGGTTTTGTTTAACTGTGTAAACAAACTGGTAAAATATACGTAAGTTCTGCTCATGGACATACCATGTTTGTTAGGCAGGGAGTGTGTATGGGTCAACAAGAGGATGGGAACATGGTCAGATCTGTGTCTTTGAGATCAAACCAGCTGAAGAATAAGCCAGGAAAGGCCAGTTATTGCCATTTCCAAGCAAAAGACCGTGAATTCATGACTGCTCTAGTTTGTATCTGGAATGTCCCCTCAAGGCCCTGTGTTAAAGGCTAGGTCCCCAGCGTGGGGCTCTGGGGAGAGGTGCTTTGACAGAAACTTTAGATCAGACCTAGTGAGAGGTCTCTGGGTGACTGGGGCCAAGCCCTTGAAGAGGATTATGGGACTCCAGATTTCTCTTTCTTTCACTTCCTGGCCAGGAGGTGAGCAGTTCTCTGCCATGCACTCCCACTATGACGTATTGCTCACCAGACACAAAGGCAAAGGGGCCCAGTAATCATGGACTGAGCCATCCAAGACTGTGAGTCAAATATACCTTTTCTCTTAAAAAGAAAAAAAAAATGATGTGTGTGTGTGTGTGTGTGTGTGTGTGTGTGTGTGTGTTTTCTCTGCTATTTTAGCCAGAGGCTGAGGCAGGATTACAAGTTTGAGGCCAGCCTCAGTAACTTAGCAAGACCCTGTCCCAAGATAAAAAACAAAAAGGGCTGAGGATGTATCTCAGTGGCTGAGTGTCCCTAGGTTTGACCCCTAGTACACGTACACGTACACACACACACACACACACACATACACACAGATGATTTACCTGTGTAGCCATATTAAGGGGTACAATTCAGTGGGATAAAGCACATTCACATTACTGTGTAACCATCACCATCATGACAGGCCACATTTTGTTTGCTTTTACCTAATTTTTCTTGTGATTTTCTCTTTGAGCTACTGGTGATTTGGTACTGTACAGTTTAATTTGGACATATTTGTGAATTTCCCAAATTTCCTTCTATTATTGATATTTAATTTCATTCCACTGAGGTCTGAGAACATACTTTGTATGATTGCCATGCTTTAAAATTCATTGAGGACAGGCTGGGGTTGTAGCTCAAGAGCAGAGCACTTGTCTAGCACATGTGAGGCCCGGGGTTCAATCCTCAGCACCACATAAAGATAAATAAAATAAATGTATTATTTCCAACTACAACTAAAAAATAAATATTAAAACAAAATTCATTGAGGCTTTTTTTATGACACAATATATGGGCTCTCCAAAAGAATGCCCATATATCCTTGAATATGTATTCTTCTGTTACTGGTGGGGTGTTCTATAGATATCTGTCCCTTAGTGACTTAAAAGTTTGCCTGCATCTAGGCCATGTTCCAGGAAAAAAAAAAAAAAAATTGCCAATTATTTAAACTTTAAAATTTTCATGTTATTCCCCATGTTTTATATGAACTACTGATTCTATACATATATACCTCTTTTATTTAGACCTTTTCTTTAAAGGTCTCACCTTTGAAAATAAAAATTTAGTTTCTAGCACCACATTTAGAGTTCATTTCTAGCAGCAAAACCTGCCAAAAAAGCTAAGCAGGAAGCAGCATGTATGCTAGGTGGGAGATTTTCTAAGATGTTTCTAAAGAGGAAAATCCCCAGACTTAGGTAAATAAGAAGAGAGGAGAGCATCTGATATGTAATTTGATAATATGGCAGCTGACATGGCTATCCCAAATTTCCCAAGGGATATGGGTTACACCCAGTTGAAAAAAGAAAACCTATTAAGTACTGGGCATTTAATTTGAAGACAGAAGGTATAACACTGGGGATACAAAAGGAGGAGGGGTTTTTCTCTGTTACTGAATAAAGAAGTCAAGCTAAAAAGAAGTAATACCCCAATCATTTACAATTTGGCTTTCTATAATTTAAAATAAGCATGGCAGGCTGGAGATGTGTGGCTCAGTGGTAAAGCACTTACCTAGCATGTATTGGGTCCAAGATTTAACCCCCAGCACTGACAAATAAATAAAGTAAGTAAATGAAAATAAAATAAGCATAGCTACTTCACATTTGAAACATCACTTTCTCATTCATTGAGTGTTCATACAAATGCCAATTTGTCTATCCCCTACAATACTTTTCTAAGAATAGTATTACCATGTCTATTTTACCGAAGAAAATAGATTCAGAGTTTTGGAAACAAAGTGACTTCCAAGTTCGCACAGCGACTGTGAAAAAGAACCAGGATTTCAACCAGGTTTTCTAACTTCAAATCCAGGGCTATTTCCCATTAAAATGCTATGGCTTCTTCTCACAAACACACAGAGGTCTGAGTAATTTTGACACACAAACACACACATGAACATGCACACATGTGCATGTGTATGTATTTTTTACTATAAGGAATGATCTAACCACTGTACTTAATGTTCTCAAAATACAAACAGAAGGGCCTGAATGCAGAGGAGCACCTAGTACCTGGCACAGCACCATATACTATACGAATGATCCAGAAAGAACAAATGAAGAGTAGGAACCGCAACAATAGTCCTTGAAGAGTGATCAGCAACTTTCAGTTCAGAGAGTTCAGTATTTCCCACAGACCGCCAAACGCAGGCCAAAAGCAAAACCAAGAGTAGGAACAAGAGGGAAGAAAAGGGGAATGCAGAGGAATAAAGGAGGAGCACAGCAAATACACGCAACCATTGGAGGAAAGTGGATGACGGACAAATAGGAACACTCTGTATTTTTTTTTTTTTGCAACTTCTCATAATTCTGTAATTATTTAAAAATAAAAAGTTTTGAAAAAAAACAAAAAGAAAAAAGTTTTAAAATATACCTGATGGAGACAGGTTCTTGGTCCCGGTTTTTTAAATTCACTCAATACCTAACATGCTGGCTAATCTGCCAGGCACTGCCCTCAGTAAGCTCTAAGTACACTGGGAAGAGAACAAGAAGTAAGGAACAATGGCATTCCAACACAAAATATCAAGATACCTTCCTCACAGACTCACTCTTCTGCTGACTCCTTAGTCATCAGAGGAACAGGGAAGACCACACACAACAGTGAAATGAACACAAGAGTACCACTTGGCACAGTTGTCTTGGGTGTGCCCAAGCATTAAAACATAGGCTTTGCTTATTGACCCTCACACTCCAAGGCAATCCCCCTATCTTCATTCCTTGATCTAGCAACATTCACACTGAAGACAGAGAATCTGGTAGGAAACCCTGCAGCATCATGGAGCCCCAAGGATAAGGAGCCCTGTGCTTGCTGAAGGAAAAAAAAGTGAAGTGAAGCTTTTACAGATTTACTTACTCATTAACAAATCATCATCTTCTCATATTTACTCCAAATCCTTTCAATACAATATAAGTGACCTGGCAGGGAAAAATAACTTAGAACATGAGCTGAACAATGGCCAAGACGACTAAAAATAACTTCGTATACTACTTGCTACTCACCCCCAAGAAACCATATTTCAAGCACATACACAGTATTTTAAATCTGTACTCTAGAAAAGCTTACACTTAAGAGAAAAATTTTGCAATATGTTTCAAACTAACCATAGCAGAACACTGCTGTAGTAAAATAACATTTTACATTCATATTTTATGGATTTAGGAAAAATTTCAAAGGAAAAGCACAAAAAGAGATGTGTGCCTTAACAACTGTACTATACACAGATGCTCAAATTTCCAAATTGATTTGTGACTGCCCCTTTTTTTTTTGGCACTAGGGATTGAACCCAGGGGCACTTGACCACTGAGTCACCTTAACCACTTAATAGCCTGCCTCAATTTTTCTATGTTGACTTATTCCTATTCAACTGTAACAGATTTTTTTTTTTTAAATACTAACATCACTCTAGTCCTACAATGAAATAAAAAGATAACTTAAACTAGGCATGGTGGTAACACTCCAGCAACTCAGGAGGCTGAGGCAGAAGAATCACAAATTCAAGGCCAGCCACAGCAACTTAACAAGCTCCTGAGCAACTTAGAAAGACTCTGTCTCAAATAAAAAATAAAAAGGGATGGAGATGTATCTCAGTGCTTGAGCACCCCTGGGTTCAATCCTCAGTACAAAAAAAAAAAAAAATCACAAATGTAACTAGATAGAATCAAATACATGTTTTAATACAATGCTGATAAAAAACAAACTTTTATAACCATCTAGGACAATTTGGCAACATCCATCAACATCCATCTGAATACATCTTTTGACCCAGTAAATCCAAATCTAAGGAAATAATGTATCAAGTATGCTAATATATATAAAGTTGTTCATTGCAGCTATTCATTTAAAAAGAAAATTGCAATGGGCCCTGCAGAGTAGTGCTCGCCTATAATCCCAGTGGCTCAAAAGGCTAAGGCAAGAGGATAGAAAGTTTGGGGCCAGGTTTGGCAACTTAGCAAGACCCTGTCTTTAAAAAAAAAAAAAAAAAAAAAAGGGCAAGGGCTCAGGGGTAGAGCACCCCTAGTTCAATCTCCAGTATCAAAAAAGCTATCTAAATTTTAGTAAAAAGAGCAAATCAGAAAACAGCATGTTTATAATGCCACTTTCTAAAATGAAAATTGGGGCTGGGGCTGGGGCTCAGTGGTAGAGCGCCTGCCTTGCACGTGTAAGGCACCACATAAAAACAAACGAAACAGAGGTATTGTGCCCAACTACAACTAAAAACTAAATAAATAAATATTTTTTAAAAAATAAAATGAAATGAAAATGTACTATTTATATAACAATAAATATTAAAAAAAAAAGAGTGGTGGTACTAATAGAACAATGCTGTAGCCTTTACAAAGATACAACGGCTTGTGTGAACGTACATTACTTCAAATTCAAACTCCATCATGACCCTGGGAATGGGAAGGGGGAGAAAAGACAAGACAGTGGAGGAAGACCTACATTTTACTCTGTCCTGTGTACCTCAACACTGTTTAACCATGTACATATCATCTATTCCAAATAAATATAAATTTTAAACATTAAAAATATTCATTGTCTGTCTAACTGAATCCATACTCTACCTAATAAATACCAGAAAGTTGTTTGTAAAGTCAAGTAGAATTATAAACCTGGTACCTCAGCCATATCAGTTATAATACCAAGTATTGAAAACAACGGAAACTGCAGTTTATTCAGTAAATTGTCCAAATCCAGCACTCATCTCTAGAAGTAACAACACCTATAAAGAAACAAAGCACATTTCTGAACCTCAACCAGCATGGAATTCTTGCCAAGTCAAAAATAGAAAAACAATAATGGGAAGAAGACAAATGCTCAGTTCACTGCTGATCACTGAAGTAACCACAGCCATGTTTTAAGTCAGAAAAGACACATAATCTCTACAGTGGATAAAGCAGCAACAGCTCTCAAAATATTATGACATATAACCTTTAACCCAAAGGTCAATATCTGGGAATTTACATACACACACACACACACACACACAAAATAACAAAATATAGGATTATTCTTTGTAACACTTTATAAGATTAGAAAAATTAAATGTTATCAATAGCATACTCATTAAACTATGGTATAATTAGACAGGCACGGTGGTGCATACCTGTAATCCCAGTGGCTTGGGAGGCTAAGATAGAAGAATTGTGAGTTCAAAGCCAGCTTCAGCGACTGCGAGGCACTAAGCAACTCAGTGAGTCCCTGTCTCTAAATAAAATACAAAATAGGGCTGGGGATGTGGCTCAGCGGTTGAGTGCCTCTGAGTTCAATTCCTGGTACCAAAAAACTATAATATATATGACAAGATGCTATTCAGTTATAACATTCATTATCAGTTAAAAAGGAAGTCTTTCATGTACTGATAGAACAATTTCCAAAATGTAAGTTTAATGAAAAGCAAAACAGAATAGTTGATACTAAGGTATCATCTGTATAAAAAGGAGGAAAGGTATATAGACACATTTACACATTCTTTCACGTATATAATTAATAACATTAATGCCTCCAGGAAGATAGAATGGCAACTAAGTAGAAGACAACTTAAAATTTTAAACTGTGGCCAGATGCAGAGGCGCACACCTGTAATCCCAGTGGCTCGGGAGGCTGAGGCAGGAGGATCGTGAGTTCAAAGTCAGTATCAGCAACAGCAAGGTCTGGGGATGTGGCTCAGTAACTCTGAGTTCAATCCCTGGTACCCCCCCCCCGCAAAAAAAAAATTAAACTGTGTATGTATTACCTGTTTTAAAATGAATATTTTATAATAGAAAATTTCATGCATTTAACTAGCAGTCTTCCCATTTCTAGATAATTTAAACAAGATGAAAAGAATTCTCATATACAATTACAACAGATTTTAATTCACTCATAATAAAAGGGGCACAAGTATTTCCCCTAGGTACCTTCTATAAAATTGTATAGTCAATAATGCATGTAATAAGCTTGTAACTACAATTAATACAATGTTAACAATGCCATCACTACCCAGAAGCAACAGCAACCAGTTTCCCAAAAATACAACATCTAGCCCTCACCCTAAAAATTCCAGAATCAAATCACTGATCAGCTGATGATTCAAGTAAGTATCGAAAAAAAGAAGTCCTGTTTTTATTAAAATATAAGGCTTTCGGCAACATGTAACTTTCAAACAGGCTTCTTCTCTCAGCAACGGTGCTCTCTTGGCTGTTATCTGTGGCCACTGCACAAAATTAGAACATGGCATGAATACTGCCAAGAGTCAGTCTCCTTATCCCATGGTCACAAGCTAGGTCCCAGCCAACACAGCTCTCTCATGAATGGAAGACAATAAACAGGTCTCAGAGTATCCAACCAAAAGAGTTGGATACACCTGCTTGAGGGTCCACATCTTCAGGTCAAAACAGGAAGAGGTCATATCCTTTTCCCCAGTCCCAGATTAGGAGCCTTAGTCCATTTTTGTTCCTATCACAAAATACCTGAGACTGGATGATTTATAAAAAACAGAAGTTTAACAATGGGATGTAGCTCAGTAGTAGAGTGCTTGACTAGTATGCACATGGCCCTGGGTTTAATTTCCTATATCGAAAGAGAAAGAGAGAGAGGTTTATTTGGCTCGTGGCTCTGGAGGCTAGGAAGCCCAACAGCATGGCACCAGCACCTGGTGAGGGCCTTTCTTGCTGCGCAGAACATGGCAGAGAGCATCACAGAGCAAAGTGCAGCTCTTCCTCTTTATATTCAGCCACTAATGTCATTGTGGGCCTCCCCCCCC
>NW_026000037.1:16755354-16766838 GCF_001458135.2 Marmota marmota marmota
GGGCCCCCCCCCCCCCCCGGCCATGACCTCATCTAATCCGAATTGCTTCCCAAAGACCCCTAACTCCAAATATCATGACATACAAATTGGGGATTAAGTTTCCAACATTTAAATTGGGGAGACACGTTCAAACCACAGCAGAGCCCTCTTTCCTTCTTCCCAGGGTAGCAAACATAACACATGAAGTTATAACCATCTCCTTTCCTTTCTGCCTTCCCTTTTACAATCTTCAGGAACAAAGCTGAAAAACCTTTCTCTCTGTGCTCAGGCACACTAGCAAACTGTATGGAAGAGTCTGATCAAGTTATATAGTTTATTTGGTCTCTACTAATCACCCAAGAGATACCCTAGAATAACTCTGATTTCATTTGTTTTTAGTTTTTTCTGTACCCAGGGATGCTCTACCACTGACCTACACTCTCAGCCCTTTCCTTAGTTTTTATTTTGAGACAGGGGCTTGCTAAATTGTCCAGGCTGGCCTTGAACTTGGGATCCTCCAGCTTCAATTTACCCACTGGCTGGGATTACTGGTGTTCACCACCACACCCAACTAACTCTCTTATCTCAATGGCAGCTGTTTCCATTAGACTCTCCTTTTTTTAGGCCCAATTTACTTTAATACACCCTTTCTGCATCTCTTTCAGTACCCCCACCCAACCCCAAAGAGGTCCAGTATCCAAATAATTACAATGAGACGTTCCTAATCTTCCAGCACATAGTCACTTTCAGGATTCAATAAAATCAGTACTGTGCAATGCAGCTAAATATTGTTAACTTTGTCCAAACAAATAGTCCTTTGGCAATTTCAGAAACCTGCTGCAAGTTCTGAAAAGAATGACAGAATGGAAATTTAAGTTATAAACTATAAGCAATAAGCTTAGCCTGCCAATCAGCAAATATAAGCAAGTTCATCAGCAACTGGCTAAAATATTCCACTCCTTAGCCCAGATCAGCTCACATTGAAAGTTGTTCTTTTTAGGGGCTGGGGTTGTGGCTCAGCGGTAGAGCACTCACCTAGCACGTGCAAGGCTCTGGGTTCAATCCTCAGCACCACATAAAAATAAATAAATAAAGGTCTTGTGTCCAACTATAACTAAAAAAATTTTTTAAAAATTTTAAAAAAAGAAAGAAAGTTGTTCTTTTTAAAGGACCAGCCTCCTCAGAATGGAAGCACATGCTGGGAGGGTAACATATTAAGTGGAAAAAAAAATACTCTTTGAATCAAACTTTCTGGGCAAAGAATGTACACAAAGATATAGCAACAGTTACAGATTCAGATAGCCAGCCCAACTTCTCCCAAAAGAAGGAGGAAGGTAGTTAAAAGAAAATAAGCAGCCTCCCTCCTTCCTACTCTTCCTGATCCTACTTAAGAGAGTTGAAGTTCTCGCTGAATCATTTGTTGACTGACAGTTATTTTGAAAGCATAGGAAATAGTATATTTGTTCTAGCCTCTCTGATGTTATGTTGCTTAGAACCAGAAAATGAAAGAATAAAATAATTCCATTATTTGTTTCCACCGTTAATAAGGATATTCAAAAATAAACATTAGGTAAAAAACCAGTATCTCAAAGTAACAGAAGTGTTTACATAACAATGAACTAAGAAACACCTTCTCAGGAGTCAAAATCTACTGGAAAACAAAACACCAACCTACAAGCTGAGCCTTCCCTCACTGCATCTGGACTGTAGATTACAAAATGGACTCCCAAGGGAAGTCTCATGGCCTAGGACAAGTAACATTAGATGCTACTGAACACTACAGAGTGTGATGGAGGGAAATATGATCAGACCCAAAGAGAAAGAGCAGATACTTCTCTACTAGTTAACCTTTGGAATTCTAGACAATAGAAGAATTTTTCTGATGCCATTATTTCATTTTTTTTTTCCTTAGAAAATACTTATTGCAAAAATTCAAAATAATTTTCAAATTAAGCATTGTCAAAAATGAAAAAGCAAGTTCTGGACATCAAAATCACCCCTAAAATAAGTAAAATTCCCAATTTAAAACTCAGTCACCAAAATCTCACACAGCAGGTCAACATTGTTTCAGGCATTCATGCAATGAACCCAATGCTGTGTTATCTAACTGATGTTAATCCAATACCAAACATCACCAAAAAATTCCTAAGGCATTTGGAAGAACCAGGATACTATTATCAATCCCCACACTCAGTAAAGTAACTTAAAATGATCTGAGTTAAAAACCTTGAAAAAATTTTTAATACATGAACAATAATCTTTAAAGAAGAATTTGCTGTAACTACCCAAATATATTCATAAGGATCTGTTCCATTTCACCAGTCAATCAATAATGGTTAAGCACAACACCTGCACAGTACTAGATCAGGCATCAGAGCAACGCAGGAGATACTAGATGAGGCCCTAGAGGTAAGCCCCCTCCACAAAAGGAGGAAATTAGGAAACAAGGAAATTGGGAAATAAAGAAATACCACATATACTCTCATGCCCTCAAAGTCCTTTTAATCTATTTTTGAAACACAAACTATTTAAAAGTTAAACAGGATGCTAGAGATGTAGCGAGCACTTGCCTAGCATGCCCAAGGCACTGGGTTCAATCCCCAGTACCAAAAACGAGTTAAATAGGGAGCCACAAGTATAGTTCAGTGGTAAAGTGCATGCTTATTAGCACACATAAGGCCCTAGATTCAAACCACAGCTCAAAAAATTAAAATAAAATAAGTAAAAATTAAATAATGACACACAAGAAGAAGGGAATTGGTATTTATTAAGTATCTCAAGGGGCAAAGTGATAACAAAAAACATTCATGTATCCTGTTTAAAGGGAAGAAAACAGGAGGAGGTAGGGGGAGGTGAAGTGGGAGACCATGAAGTTAGAAAACCAAAACAAGACCAGAATCCCACCGAGTGATGCAAAACAGAAGAAATTAACGCAGGTTTGTGATCCCCACTACTCAGGAGGCTGAGGCAGGAGGATTGCCAAATTTGAGGTCAGCCAGAGCAATTTAGCAAGACCCAGTCAGTCTTAAAGTAAAATTTAAAAAGAGTTGGGGCTGTAACTCAGTGGTAAAGTACTTACCTAGCATGTGCAAGGCCCTGGATTCAACCCAAGAAAGAAAGCTAGCAAGCAAGCAAGCAGGCAGTTAATTTTTTTTTTTTTTTTTAATTTTTAACAGTCTTCAACAAATTGTGTTAGGACAACTAGATATCCACATACAAAAGAATGAACTTAGACTTCCCACCTTATATCTTACACAAAAATTAAAGTGAATCAGAGACCTCAATGTAAGAGCTAATATTATGAAACATTAGAAGAAAACACTGGGATAAATTTTCATTATGTTGGATTTGGCAACAAATTCTTAGATTTCACACAGAAGCACAAGCAACAAAAGAAAACATAAATAAACCAGACGCCATTAAAATTCAATATGTTTATGCATCAAAAGTCATTATCAAGAAAGACAACCTACAGAGCAGGAGAAAATATCTGCAAATTACATACCTAATAAGAAATTACAATGTAAATTTATTATATATTTAAAATATATAATAAAACTCAACACAACAACAATAAAGATAGCGGGTATGGTGGCATATGCCTATAATCCCACCTACTTGGGAGTCACAGGCAAGAGGATCACAAGCTGGAGGCCAGCCCCTTCAACTAAGCATCACCCTCAGCAACTTAGTGAGATCCTGCCTCAAAATAAAAAATTAATATAACTTGGGATAAAGCTCACTGTAAAGTGTTTGTTCCTGAGCTCAATATCAGTACCAAAAAAAAAAAAAAAAAAAGGACCAACAATAGATTTTAAAATGGGCAAAGGATCTGAACAGACATTTCTCCAAAGAACATATGACAGCCAACAGACAACGAAAAAGTACAACACCTTAGTTGTTGAAAAATGAAAATCAAAACCATAATGCAATACTATTTCACATGTATTATAAATAAATGTAACAAAAATATTTATTAAAAAAAACAGAAAATAATAATTGTTGGTAAGGATGTAGAAAAATTGAAACTCTCATATAGTGCTAGTGGGAATGTAAAATGGTGCAGCCACAGTGAAAAACAATTTGGCGAATGCTCTAAAAGTTAAACAGGAATTGCCATACGACCCAACAGATCCATTCCAAGGTCTACCCATAAGAATCAAAAACTGAGACTCAGATATTTCTACATCAATGTTCACTGCACCACTACTGACAATAACTAAAAACTACAAACAAGGCAAATGCCATCAAAATGAATGAATAAATAAAATGTGGTATATCTATACAACAGAATATTGTTCAGCAATAAAAAAGGAATGGCATTATGATATGTGTTATAACATACCCAAACCTTTAATAATCTTTACTTAGTATGCTAGGTAAAATAAGCTAGTCACAAAAGAACAAAATATTTTATGATTCCATTCACATGAAATATTCAGAATAGGTAAATGTATGGAGACAGAAGTAAATTAGTAATTACCAGGAACAGGGAGATGGAGGAATGAGGAGCTCAGCTCAGTGAGTACTCAATGAGAGTTTCTGTTCAAGGTGATAGAAAACATTTGGAAATAAAAGATAATGGCAGTGTGAATGCCACTGAATTAATACTTAAAAATGGTCAAAATGGAATACTTTGGTTTACATATATTTTACCACAATAAAATTAAATTAAAAAGAAAAAAACCCATATTAGGTCTTCAGAGATCTGAATTGTCCAAAGGTAAATTTCAAATCAGGGACTCCAATCTAAAAGGGGCTCTGGGATCACTGGATCTAAGCCTCATTGCAAGTCTAGTGGGAAGCTTCCATCTCCTAATTCCTCCTGACTACAGAGGAGTCTCCAGATGCTGCCAGGTGGCGGTTCCCCCATGCAGCCTACTGATCTCACATGAAGGAGGAACAACCTAAGCTGGAAGGAAAGGAGGAGGAAAAGAAGATGGAAAGGAAGCTGAAAAATCTGAAAGCAGCTGTATGATCACACATTATTCAAGTTCAAAGCCTCAGCTTCCACTCGTGAATGAAAACAGCACTTGCCTTTAGTGGTGCTATGAAACTTGCAATAGCATACCTGTAACACCCAAGCCAACACCTGGCAAATGGTGGGCATTCAATCTACCATGGCTTCTGCTACTGTGCTATTCCTGGGCCTGCCAAAGGCTGAGCAGGCAGAGACTTGGGTGGGGTCTGTCAGAACTCAAACACAATCACTAGCACCATGAGGAGACTTCCGAGAAAGAGCAGTTTTAATACAGTTCAACTTCTCTTAGAAAGACTGGGCTTATTGTTCCTAGAACGAATCCAGCTACTCTTCGTTGGGAAGAGCACTGCCACACAATTCATTCTCTCTGTACAACAGGCCTCTGTTAGCATGTCTGAGCAACCGTTCATAACACAGTCAGCCTCTACCCGCAGGAAAGACACAATCTGTGAAGAAAATTAGCTGGAAGGGAGTCCCCAGAGGCTGCTCTCAATCTTTGGTGGCCTCAGAAGCACTTGGGGAACCTGTTAAAATAACAGATACCTCAGTCAGCCCACAGACATTCTGAATAGTAAATATTTTAGGCTGGGCTCTACTGCACAACTGTCTGAAGAAAGAAACACTTAAGGGTTGGGAATGTGACTCAGTGATAGAGTGCTTGCCTAACATGCATGAGGCTCTAGGTTTGATCCCAGGTATTGCAACAAAAATAACACTTAAGGTAGGACACAAAAATGTTATAAGATCACATGCCAAGGTAGACAAATACAACAATCTGCCCCACAAAACAAGGGCTGCATTTTCTTGTATGCCCATCTAGAAATGCAATGGCTTTGGTGATGTTATTGGCAACACAAGCAAATAAGCTATATCATATGCACATAATAACCAATTCAAGTTTCATACAGTACTTTCATATAAAAATCTCTTGTGATTGGTTATATTTTAAATAAATACAAAATAAGTAATAAAAAACTAAAAATAATATACCATCTACATTTCTTTTAGTAGCAAAAATATACTTCAACTATATTATTAGAAGTTGGTCAAATTTCTGTGAAACTGGTACATGCTTGGATTACTGGGAAAATTATTAACAGGTACAAATTTTTGATCAGCAATCTGACAATATGTGTCAAAAGTGATCAACTTGGTAATCTTACTTCACTGAATTTATTCTAAGAAAATAATAACACAAAAGAAAAAAAATTATATGCAAAAAGATGTCACTGTGTAATATGTGATATTAAAAAGAGATGTAAAGTATCCCAAATAGTTTATCAAAATTTGCCATATTAATTCAAATATGAAAGTATTAAATATTTAAGTTATGTACATTATAGTTACAAACTATATATTAGTTACAAGTCCATAGCAGTTACAAACTATCATAAACCATGAAAAATCTAAAACTACTTCCTACAAAGTATGGATACAAGGACAGTCTCAAAAGGTAGTACATTAAAAAATAATAGCTAGGGGCTGGGGACATAGCTCAGTTGGTAGAGTGCTTGCCTCGCATGCACAAGGCCCTCAGTTCGATCCCTATGGCCATACACATGCACAAAAAAAGGAAAGACGTAATAGCTAAAGCTGCAGATGTGGCTTAGTGCTAGAACACCTGCTTGGCATGCGTGGGACCCTAGGTTCAATCCTTGGCACCACCAAAATAAATAAATAAAGCTGGGACAGTTTAATAGGGGTTATTCCCGTCTGGTCTCTTGAATTTTTGTATCATTGCTACATTACTATATTAAGACTATAAATAAATTTGATTCTGCCTGGAGATTTAATTAAACAACATTTACATAGGTGGAGAGTGCAACATTGATCTCAGCCATCCTGAACCAAGACAAACGCACCCAAATGTGCCACAGTAACACATGGCTATGAGCCAGTTCTAGATTATTTGTCCCAAAAGATACATCTTGGCAGATGGATATAAATATGAAATCCTAGATTAATATTTTTTAAAAAGCAAGTATATGCATTAAAGGAAAGGGGGAATCTGGTTTGGCAGATATTCACATGGCAAAGAGATCAGAAGACTTCATGAACTTCATAAACTTCAATAAAAGCCAACAAAATTATGTATCTAAGAGATAATGTGGCTCATGAGACAGAAGGCCCAGTTCTTTTCCTAGTTTTATCTGGACTGGATTTCACTTGCAAACTTTGGTTTCTTATGTGCAAAGTGACAGAATACAGATACTGTTGCCCATTCCCACCTTCAGGACTTGGAAGAAAAAACAATTATGACTATAAAGATGCTTTGAAAATCATGATTTTTTGAATCTGGCTATTAATATTATGAAGACATTCATTTATGTTTCTACCCAAAAAAGGTGGGGGGTAATAATTAACAGTGTTTAAAAGGATAAAGTCTAAACTGCTACGCAGATGTGTCTCAGAGGAGCACCAAGATTGGCACCTCCTGTTAAAACTGCCTTTTCCATCAACACTGCCCTTCCCGTTATTTGCATTTTTATACCTCTTCATCTACATGTGGATAATTCTTTAAATTTTAATCTGTAAAAGCTTCCAGGCATGGAGGCACAGGCCTATAATCCCACCAACTCAGGTGGTTGAGGTAGGAGGATCACAAGTTTGAGGCCAGACTCAGCAATTTAACAAAGCCCTAAGCAACTTAGCAAGATCCTGTCTCAAAATTTAAAAAAGGGCTAGGGATGTAGCTCAGTGGTCAATCACTCCTGGGTTCAATCCCCAGTACCTAAAAACAACAGCTAATGTAATCACTGACAGCATAAATATAGAAGAAAGAATTCTCAACCTTTAAAGTGACACTCAGGTTCCATGCAGACTTAACTGATCAAAATTTCTGGATGGAAGAGAGTAAATAAATAAACCCAAGCCATTTATAATTTAACAAGTTCCCAAAGTGCTTCCAGTGACTTTCTTATTGCAATTACTACAACATTGTAATTAATATTAGCTCAATATTATCATGTATCACCCATTAAATATATGCTAGTCACTGTCCTAGCACTTTACATGTATTGCTTATATGATCTTTACAACCATGTAAGTATGTGCTGCTGTAAACACTGCCCTCCCCTCACCCTCACTTTTATAGATGAAGACAATAAAATAGAAAGAGATTACTTAATTGGCCCAAAGTCACAAGACTAACGTGGCAAAGTTCGAAAATTGTTGATCTAGTTTCCTACACTAGGAAAATTGTACAGTCAGTCATGGTGGTGCACACTGTAATCCCAGATACTTGGAGGTTGAAGCAGAAGGACTGCAAGTTCAAGGCCAGTCTCGGCAATTTAGCAAGACCCTCCACAACTTAGCAAGACCCTGTCTCAAATTAAAAAATAAAAAGAACTGGGAATGTAGCTTGATGGCAGAGTATCCCCGGGTTAGATCCTTAGTAACAAAGAAAAAAAAAAAGGAAAGAAAGAAAGAAAACAGTTGTATGTAAACTCTGGTCAGATCATATTGAAATCTGTTTTCTTTTAAAAACAGAGTTGCCCAAAGAAGCACAGTGAGCCCCTACTAAACTAGAAGAGCACCTGGGAAAGTAGCTCAGTGATACAGCACATGCTTAACCTGTGGTACAAGGCCCTGAATTCAATCCACAGCACCAAACAAATAAACCTGCAAGGGACAATGAACCTAAGGCTGTTTGCAGGTGTCCAATAAAATTGCCATCAATTCATGCTGTAGTTGTCTCCCCTCCTAGCCCAAGAGCCCTGAAGTGCAGGAACCATGTATGTATGCCTCTTGGTACCTGGGGCCTACCTGAAGGACTTAGTAAATAATCTAACCAATAAATCTAGATAAATCCTGATGGCTATCCTGGGAAATACGAAGGGCTATTGTGTAAAGAAGAAACAAACTTAATTTATGTTACTTCTCGGGAACAATTCATGTCAATAGGTAAAAGGGGAAGACCAGATTCTAGAACAGTCTAAAAACATGTCTGGCGATCAAGGCTCTACAAGAATAGAGCAGCATGCCTGAGGTTTGAGACTGAATGTAGCAGGAATATGGTAGAATGTTGGATTATGGTGCCTCTAAGAGCTCTTCTTCCAAGATACAAATCCTATTAGTCTACATTCCAAGGGATTTGTTTATCCTTTTATATAATCAGCAATTTCCACTAGGTATAAAAATCACATTAGTAAGTTACCATGGATACCATAATGTGTTCTACAAACTTCCTGTGCTTTCAAGGACCCAGAGAAGAGTGCATGTCCACAAGTAAACCTGAGCAAGGAGGAAGGTGACTATATGACAGGAAACAGCAAGGGGTGAGACTTCCAGGCGAGAATAGCCTGAGCATAAAGGGGCAGGAAAGCCCTGGGATGGTGAAGACCCAGCTATAAAAAATCAGTAACTCCGGTGCTGTAGAGGTCACTTAGTCTAATATCTATATACACTTCATGGATGATGCTCTGCTGGCACTGAGAAAAGAAAGCTTAGTTCATTTTTTAAATTATATTTTATAAATCAAAAAATTGTATCATCAATGCTTTCTTTGCTTAGTTTTTGTTTTTATTTTTAAGACTAACAGATCCTTCACTTTTTTCAAGGAAATCTTTTAAATGATTCTGCTTTTAAACATGTTTTACTACTGTCTACTATTTCAACTGTTTAATTTGACAACCAAACATGCAGTTATCACAACTGATAGCTATTAAAACTCAGATCTGGGGGGGCGGGGGGGGGGGACAACTCTGAGCCTAACATTGACCTTTAAATGATTGAGATCCACCGATGGTACTATAAAATTAAAAGTATTATATTTAAAAGTAATTTTAAGTAGAATATTATTATAAAAACACAACTCCTAAGGCCAGAATTGACATCAACAAATAGAATCTCAATCTATCTCATCCAACTTCTAAATCATGACACCGAAGCCAGGCATGGTAACATGAACCTACAATCCCAGAGACTTGGGAGGCTGAGGCAGGAAGAGGATCACAAATTCAAGGCCAGATTCAGACCCTAAGCAACTTAGCTAGACCCTGTCTCAAAAGATAAAAAGGGATAGGGATGAAGCTCAGGGGTAAAACACCCCTGGGTTCAATTCCCAGTACCAAAACAAAAGCAAAGAAGCAAAACTTAAATAGAAGACTGAAGCAAAAAAAAAAAAAAAAAAAAAATCTAAATCCAAAACCAAACAAAATATAACACATTTCAGTAATAAACTTCTTTTAGCCAGTCATTTCTCATCATCCATGTAAACTATTTTAAGGATCTGAAATCTTCCTCTATAAAAAGCAAGTTCCCATCATCTGAACTACACTTACATTCTACTGAAGTAGTTTCCAAAGCACAACACATGAAGCTTCAGATTTCTGCTTCCTTATCTACTGCACATAAATAAGGTTGAATCTGTGGGTTAATTCAAAAGCCTGACACAGTAGGAGATCTATGGTTGGGTTCTAACACGAATTTATGTTGTAAACTTTGCAAAAAACCTTTTCTGTACTTGCCACATCGACTGTAACATACAGTATTTGACATCTCCACCACTAATAAAAGTCTCTTTGAAGGAGTGCTGACTGGCTAACCTTAATTAAAAACGATGGCTGAAAATTCCTTGATAAAAATTAAAACTTTATAAACCTAAGAGGCAGTGTTACAAGTTACCACATAATAAACAATGACTTACAGAAAATGAGATTTGAGTAACTGCTACAAAGGTGCAATTAGACAACTTTACAAAAATGAGTAAGCAAACAGCTCATCAAATTTTAAAAATTTTCCTAGCAAATGGAGAAGATAAATAATATTCCGTACTCTGGGGCACTGTGTTATTTTCCTTATCTGGATGGTCTCTGCATCAATGTTACCATTCTTCTAAACCTCTTGGTGAGTAAACGGACTGGGACTGTCTAAGATCCCTTATAGGAAAAGTTCAGTAAATGTCACGAATACCGAATAATAGTAATAAAAATACAATTCCTAAGGCCAGAATTGACATCAGACTGGGACACCTGAATATGGTGCAAGGTACATGGCACATGCAACTGTTTCTCACTTCTGTCTCTTCTGCATCACTGCCTCCCAAAGGACTACAGAACCCGAAGCTCTCGTTGCCACATCTACAAATTAAAGTATCATGTTTAGAGAGCTCACGGGTTCTACGAACAGGTCAGTATTTAATGAAGGAACCAAGCTAAACAGAAATTCACCCGATGGAACACAACATGCTTTATAAGACTCCACTTAATTATGTGTTGTTTTTTTTCAATTTCGGAAATAAACACAACTCTTCTTTAAATATTATGTAATAAGTTAGACTCTGGAAAACCCCATACTCATCCGAGAAGCTCAGAAAAAAAAAATGGAAAGCAAAATTCGATTAGCTCCATTGTACCCAACCAGGCTAACGTGCAAGATCACACACTCATCTTCGTCAGAGCGTCTCTGCCAATACCAAAGAACAACAAAGGCAAGTTGAGGAGGCTGTTCAGGCTTAACTCAGCACTTGTCCGCTTTCCCAGCTTCGGAAAGAAGCTCTCGGAGGCCCCCCCCCCCCCCCCCCC
>NW_026000037.1:16766843-16803107 GCF_001458135.2 Marmota marmota marmota
AAAAAAAAGAAAAAAGAAAAAAAAAAAAAAAAGGAGCGAGAGAAGCCCACAGCGCCTGCGCAGTGCAGTCTCTCTTTTTCCCTTTACCGCCACCGACCGGGCTGGACCATAGAGAGTGTAAATCGAGACCAGAGAGGTGGCTGCCTCTCTATGGTAACGCCCTGCGCAGGCGCCGGCCTGGCTGCGTTGAGCTTCGGGAGCTGGCAACCTCGGGAGGTTTGCCTCCACGGAAAACGTTAGTTGACGCTAATGGGGACCCGTAGGGTAAAGGTTAAGGAAAGGGTAGTCAGCTTGGAGAGTTGCGGTAAAACTCGGGCAAGATAAAAGGACGGGCCTAAGCAACACACACCAGAAAGCAAGGAGAGTGATAGGAAGAGCTAGAGAGGAGTCAAGAGAGCGTAGATTAAAGTCGTCCGGCCGGAACTTCCTTTGGCTGGGGGAGGGGGGTCTAATACCTGAGGAAACAGTGTTTCACTTCTGGGTTAGGGGCGACCCATCCCCATCGGGCGACTTTCATGAAGAAAATTGTGCCCTGTGACTGCCCGTAGCGAGGCAGAGCGTCGCTTTCCCGAGGTGGCGCGGACGCTCATCCCGGAAGCATAACTTTTGAACAGTTCTTTGCTGTTTTAGGAGCAGAGCCGCCCCCGTGGAGGCTTCGGGGACTCTTGAGTCAACCTCAAAAAGGCTTTTTTTACTTATACGACTGCCTAAATAATGCCGCTTCTGCCCTTCCTGGCGCGTTACCCTCCGATGAAATGTGGGAAAGAGCTGGAGGGTGGAAAGCTATGCAAATTATAGGGCTGCCTTCAAGGATCCTGAAGGACCCCACGGTTCTGCCTTGTGAAGCTTCTGTGCTCGCCGGTAATTTGACTTTGAAAGTTTTTGCTTCGTGAAAATCACTCTTAAGAATGATGTTAATGCACGGGATTCTTCTGGAACCTCCTTGGTGCCGAGCTCCATGCTGCTGGCGTGTGAATGGGTTGGGAGAATGGTACCGGAGAAACTTGAGATAATGCCTTCTGGTCCCCAGAGATATAGGAGTCCTGATCGGAGGGGCTAAGCTAAAACAATGCTAGGTGTGGGTCTTGTGCAGAAAAGTTAAGAGAACTGTGGTTTGAAGGAGTAAGAAAAACAGGATACAGTTCCTGGTTGAATTTAGAAAGGAACGAAACACAAGTAATTTTTTAAAATATGGTTAGGTGAGAATGAAAGAACATTCCAGAGAAGAAACACCATGAGTGAAGGCTAAAGAGGAATTGGTTGGTATGTGGGAGTATAACTAATGTATAGTCTATCTGAAATGGGGAGAAGGGGGGGAAAGGGGTGATGCAAAGTAAGGTTTGATAAGTAGAATGGGAAATAATTGTTTGGTTTTTTTATACACCTAACAAAGTTTACCATCCTAATCACTTTTCATATAGTTCAGTAGCATTAAATAAGTTTACATTGTTGCGCAGCCAATCACCAGCATTCTTTTCGTCTTGCAAAACCGGCTTCAAAATTATTAAACAACAATCTTATGTTGCCTGTCTATCCTCAGCCCTGATAACCACTATTCTACAGTGTTGTGAATTTAACCTCTCTAGGTACTTCATGAAAGTGTAATAATATAGTGTTGGTCTTTTTGTGACTGGCTCATTTCACATAGCATCATGTCCTCAAGATTATCCCTGTAGACTAGTTGTGGTGGCACACACCTGTAATCCCAGCAACTCAGGAGTCTGAGGCAGGAGGATTGAAAGTTCAAGTCCATCCTTGGCAACATAGCAAGAGTGTATCAAAGTAAAAAAGGGTCGGGGAGGGCTGGGGTTGTGGCTCAGTGGTAGAGTGCTGGCCTAGCATGGAGGAGGCACTGGGTTCAATCCTCAGCACCACATAAATGTAAAATAAAGATATTGTGTCCACCTAAAACTAAAAAATGAATATTTTTTTTAAAAGGGGTGGGAGATTTGGTTACATTCCGTAAAAGAACCCTGGGTTTAATTACCCTGGGTCCATCCCCGGTGTATTTATTTTTATGTGGTGCTAGGGACCGAACCCAGTGCTTCATGCAATGCTATGTCTACCACTGAGCCACAACCTCAGCCCTGCTTTCACCTTTTTGCTTTTATGAATAATGCTGTTGTGAACATGGGCATACCCTTATCTCTTTAAGACCTTGCTTTTGAATAGAATGGGAAAGATTTGGAAACCAAGTAGAGAAATCCATACTTGATAGTACTGGTTTATATCCTTGACTAGGGTTAGTAACATTGGTAAGGAATAGGTTTTTGTTGTGTTTTGTTTTGTTTGAACCACTAGGAATCTAACCCAGTGCCTCCTGACTGCTAGGCAACTACTCTTAACACTGAGCTAAACCCCCAATCCAAAGAACTGTATTAGAAAAAAAANGGGGGGGGGGGGGAAATCACACTTAAGAGTGACTTTTCTTAAGAAAGAATAGGCTGACATCAAAAGCTTTCACTGTCTGTATAAAGCTCCACACAACAAAAGTGCATCTTTTACATTCCCTAAAAGAACCCTGGGTTTAATTACAGGTCTGCTTTTTGCTTTTAATAAATATAAAAAGGCTAGGTAGGAATACCTTTGTATGTAATAGAGAAATTAATGGGATACATCCTTTCCTACTCAACACTTCATCTTTTATTTTATATTCTCAAAAATACTGTTTGGGGCTGGGGTTGTGGCTCAGCGGTAGAGCACTCGCCAGCAAGTATTAAGGCCCTGGGTTCGATCCTCAGCACCACATAAAAATAAATAAACTAAAAGTATTGTATCCAACTCCAACTTAAAAAATAAAAATATTTTTAAAAATACTGTAAGGGAGGCTGAGACAGGAGAACTGACCAGATGGCAACAGTGACAGGGAAATCTGAGACAGGAGGATTGCAAGTTTGAGGCCAGCCTCAACAATTGAGGGAAGCCCTAAGCAATTTAGTGAGACAGTGTATCAAAATAAAAATTTTAAAAGGCTGGGGAATGTGGCTCAGTGGTAAAGCACTTTGGGGTTCAGTCCCCCATGGCAGGGTGAGGGAGTGTGTGGAGAGGGTGGATTCATGAAGTCTTTGGACAGGTAAGGAAACAGACACTGAGGAAAAATTCTTTGTCCAGTGAACCTGAGCCTACAGAATTCCTACTCTGCTTTGGTCCCCCTTTGAGAGACAGTAAGATGCCTTATTAGTCTGTGTGAATGGACAGTGTTTCTATTGTCAGTCTCACCTTCCTTGGGGAAGCATGCCCAACTCTGATGAAGCTAATGCTAATTTAAAAAGGAAGTACAGACTATAAGTGCATTGCAAACACCATTCATACTCTCAAAAATATTGTGTACAAACTATGTGCCAAACCTTTAGCAAAGCAGGGAAAAGTCCCTGATCTCATCAAGGAAATATTTTTGAAAGTAATGAATAAAATATATGACAGCTAGAATAAGTGTTGCAGGAAAAAAATGAAACAGGCACAAATAGGAAGGTAATTAATGAGGTTTGGGGTTAAATTCATCAGGGGGACCCTATTGAGAAGGGAAGCTTACTCACAAAAAGGAAGTGAAGGAACAAAAAAATACCTTGTTGGGGAAAAAGAGCATTCAGGGAGAACAATAGCAAATGCAGAATTGTCCTACAGCAGGAGACACCTCCTGCATTCTAAGAACAGAAAGGCCAGAGTGACCAGTATAGAGAGCAGAAGGGTAAAAGTAGGAAATGAGGTCAGAAAGGTAACAGGATGCCAAACTGTGTTGAGACCAACAGGCCATTATGAGGATTTTTACTGGGCGAGAGTGGATGCCTTTAGGAGGTTACAGTTTGACTTTTAGTACATGCTCTATCACTGAGCTACATCCCCAACTCCCTGACTTAAATTTTTTATTAAAATATTTTTTTAGTTGTAGATGGACATAATATGTTTATTTTATTTATTTATTTTTTATGTGGTGCTGAGGATCGAACCCAGTGCCTCACACAAGACAGACGAGTGCTCTACAACTGAGCCACAACCCCAGCCCCCCTGACTTAAATTTTTAAAGAAACACTTTGGCTTCTATTTTGAAAATAGGTTGTTGGGGAGTAAGGGGAACCATCTAGGAACCTATTATATTAGTCTACATAAGAGACAATTTTGACTTAAGAGAAAGTGCAAGCAGTGGAGGGGTAAGTATCTGGGTATATCCAGACAAGATGACACACAGGATTTGATGGAAATTTAGTTGAGGGTGTGAGAAAATTGGCCAGTCCAGGTGACGTAAGATTTTTGGCATGAACAGTCTCAAGAATGAAGTTGCCATTTATTGAAATGGGAAAGATGAAACAAAATGACAAAGGAGAAGGTCAGGAATGGGAGGAGATAAGAAATTCAGTTCTGTTAATTTTGAGGTGTCTATTAATTTGCCAAATGGAAATAAGGAGAAATTTAGATATAATGGTCTGATTACATCAGTATATAGATAGTATTTGAAATCATGATGTTAAACAAACAGAAATTTGAAAAAGATATCAAAGCCACTGAAATAAACCAGAAAAGGAATTCACATGGTGGCAGGGGAGGCAGGGGTTCAAAGATAAACAATAATGTCAATTGCAGATGAGCTATAATTGTCTCTTGGTTTTATCATTCGAGTAGTGAAGATGAAAGCCAGATTATAATGAGTTCATAAAAGAATAGTAGAAACACAATTGGAGAGAGGGAAGAGTTTGGTTGTACAGGTAGGGAGCAAAAATATACTTAAAAGGATAGATAGTATTAAGATAATAATTTTAAATTGTTTCATCTGCAAATGTATTAGTATGTTTAATAATAACTATGATCCTGCCTTATATCTTCATGGGATGTGTTCCAGGACCCTCTGTGGTTATCAAAATGTGCCACTATTTAACCTATACATAACTTCACATATACTTTAAATCATCTCTAGATTACCTAAATTATCTAATACAATGTAAATGCTATATAAATAATTGTTACACTGTTTTTAAGGAAGTGTCTATACATGTTCAGTACAGATGCAGTTTTTTTTACAATCTTCATATTTACTTAGTTATCTCAAATTTCATTACCAGCTTTATTGAGATACAATTCATACCTCATACAATTTATTCATTAAATCATATAATTCTGCCAGGGGTGGTGGCTCACGTGTGTAATCCTAGCTACTTAGGATGCTGAGGCAAGAGGTTCACAAATTCAATTTAGTCTGAGCAACTTAGTAAGACCCTGTCTCAAAATAGAACACTTAAGATCTGGGACTATAACTCAGGGATAGAGTGCCCTGAGTTAAGTAGCCAGTACCACAAATAAAATTCAGGTTACTACATTCACCACAATTCATTTTAAAATGTTTAATTCATCAACATGCACCCTGCCCCAAAAAAAAGAAAAGAAAAAATCTCTACCAAAGACTGGGTGGAATGATAATGTTAACATAAGTTTTTAAGTTGTAACAAATGTACGGTTCTCAATAGCTTGGGAGGCTGAGACAGGAAGATCATTAATTCAAAGCCAGCCTCGGAAACTTAGCAAGGCCCTCTCTAAATAAAATTTTAAAAGGGCTGGGGATATGGCTCAGTGGTTAAGCATCCTTGAGTTCAAATACCAATACCAAAAAATATATATACCATTTTGATGAAGAATGTTGATAATGGGTGAGGCTTTGCCTTTGTCTGAGCAGAGGATATGTGGAAAATCATTCTACGTCTGCAGTTTTGCTATAAAGCTAAAACTGCTCTAAAAAAATAAAGTGTTTTAAAGAGTGGTTTTAAATTTTTAATAAAAAAAAAACTGTATACCCATTAGTGTCACTCCCTATTTCTTTAAATGCACCAGCCAACCACTGATCTCCTTTTTCTCTGTTAATCTGCCTATAGTACTTCATTATCTTTTATTGTCGGATTTGTGTGTGTGTGTGTGTGTGTGCACATTTTGTTTGTCCATTCATTAGTTGATGGACTTTGGATTGTTTTTGCTTTTTAGCTATTGTGAATAACGCTGTCTGTGAACATTATATTACAAGATTTGCTATGAATGTATGTTTTCAGTTTTCTTGCCTTTGTATTTAGGAGCAGAACTACTAGATCACTATATGATTTAATCTTTCCAGGAATGGCTTGACTGTTTTCCAAAGTTAAAGTCCATTTTATATTCCCACCAGCAATATGTGATGGTTCCAATTTCTCTACATCCTCACCAACATTTGTTATTATATGTCTTTATATTTATACCTATCCTTACGTGGTGATTTTGATTTATATTTCTTTAATGCTGTAACTTCAAGTGTCTTTCATATGCTTAATGATAATGTATATCATCACAGGAGTATCTGTGCAAATCCTTTGCCATTTTTAATAGGGTTATGTCCTTAATGAGTTGTAAAAGTTCTTTATTATTATAGATTATAGATATATGACTTTAAAATAGTGTCTACTATTCAGGACATTGTCTTTTTCATTTGCTGATGATGTCCCTCAAAGCATAAAAGTTTTTAAGCATGTTCAATTTATTTTTTTCTTTTTCCACTGTTTTTGATGTCATAGCTTAAAAAGATCATCTAATAATCCTATTGTTTTTTTCTTAGAATCTTATTCTTTGGACTCTTAGATTTAGGTCTGTGATCCAATTTGAGTCAGTTTTTTTATATGGTATGAGGTAGGGATTAATCTTCATTCCTTTTCATGTAGCTATCCACTTGTCCCAGCACCACTTGTTGAAAGGACTGTTCTTTTCCCTTCTTGGATTGTCTTGGAAACCTGTTAAAGATCAGTTGAATGTAAATATATGGACTTCTTCCTGTATTTTTTTTTTTGTGTGTGTGTGTGTATATATATATTCGTATGCCTGGTGTTTTGATTACTGTCACTTCGTAGTAAGTTTTTGAAATTGGGAAATGAGAGTCCTTCAACTTCTTTTTTCTTTTCCAATTCTTTTGTTCTATTTGGTATCCCTTACATTCCCATCTGTACTTTCTGATCAACTTGTCCATTTCTGCAAAAACAGGTCGTTGTAGTTTTCATGGGCACTAGATTGAATCTGTAGATCAATTTGGAGAGTATTTCTATCTTAATATTTTTTTAAAAAAAGAGTGAGAGAGAGAATTTTTTTAACATTTATTTTTTAGTTTTCAGCGGACACAACATCTTTGTTTGTATGTGGTGCTGAGGATCGAACCCAGGCCGCACGCATGCCAGGAGAGCGCCCTACCGCTTGAGCCACATCCCCAGCCCCTTTCTATCTTAATATTGAATCTACTAATTTATTAGCAGGAGATGTCTTTCTATTTATTTAGGTCATCTTTTATTTCTTTCAATTATGTTTTATAATATTCAAAGTATGAAATTTTCACTTCTTTTGTGTGTCTATTCAATATATTTTATTCTTTTGCTGTTATTATAAATAGCATTCTTGATTTTATTTTCAGTTGGTGCACTGCAGGTGTACAGAAATGCAGTTGACTTTTGTATTGACCTTGTATCCTGCAGACTTGCTAAACTCAGTATTATTTTAGTGTATTCCTTAGGATTTTTTGTATAAATCATGTCATCTGCAAATGTACATTCTTTTACTCTTTCTTTTTCAAACTGAATCCTTTGAATTTCATGTTCTTGCCTCGTTTTTTTAATAAGAATCTCCAGTATAATGTTGCAGAGAAGTGACAAGAATGTGGGGCTGGCATAGAGCACTTACCTAGCATATGCAAGGCCCTGCGTTCAATCTCCAGTCTCACACACACACACACAAACACACACACAGAGTATTAGGCTGGGAGTATAGCTCAGTGATAGAATGTGTGCTTAGCATGCACACACACACAAAAAAAAAAAGAGTGAATATCCTTGTCATGTCCCTATTCTTAGAAAAGATTCCAGGGCTGGGGATGTGGCTCAAGTGGTAGCGCACTCGCCTGGCATGCGTGCAGCCCGGGTTCGATCCTCAGCAACACATACAAACAAGATGTTGTGTCCGCCGAAAACTAAAAAAAAATAAATAAATACTAAAATTCTCTCTCTCTCTCTCTCTCTCTCTCTCTTAAAAAAAAAAAAAAAAAGTTTCCATTTTCTACCAGTAAACATATTTGCTGTGGGTTTCTCACATAAGCCCTCTATCAGATTGAGAATGTTTTCTCTTAGTCCTAATTTATTGAATATAAGTTGATTTGCTTGTATAGTATGCCCTCATGAATTCTGCATCAATTAGTTCAATCAACCAAGGATCAAAAAAAATACATATTTTTAATTTGCCTCTTACTAAACTTGAACTTTTTTTCTTGTCACAGTTTCCTAAACAATAGAACTATTCAGCGTTTATATTGTATTAGGTATATAGGTTAGAAGTGATATAGAAGAATGTGCATAGATTATACACAAACTGTATGCTATTTTATATAAGGGTCTTGAGCATCCACAGATTTTGATATCCACGCAGGTCCTGGAACCAATATCCCAAGTATACCAGGGGACAACTGTATTTTATGAAAGACTATTGTGTCCATATTCATGAGAGGGATACTAATTTTCTTGTGATGTATTGGTCTGTTTGGGGTATTAGGATAATGCTGGCCATATAAAATGAGCCGGGAAATCTTCCTTTCTTTTCTAATTTTAAAAAAGAATTTTTAAAGTTTTGGTACTTATTACTTTTTGAACATTTGGTAAAATTTACCAGTAGGGCAATGTAGGCCTGAGCTTTAGACTTTTTTTAATATTTATTTTTTTGTAGTTGTAGTTGGACACAATATCTTTATTTATTTATTTTTATATGGTGCTGAGGATCGAACCCAGGGCCTCACACGTGCTAGATGAGAGCACTACCACTGAGCCCCAACCCCAGCCCTAGACTTTTCTGTTGTTGCTCCATTGCTTTCTTTTATTACTTAATTGAATCTTTTGATTTGTTAGACGTGTATTCATATTTTATGTTTCTTCTTGAGTCATTTTAATAGTTTGTGTCTTCCTACGAATTTGTTCATTTCATCTGAATTATCTATTTAAAAGGCATTCAATTACTCATAGTGATCCCTTTTGACCCTTTTTATTTCTGATGTTCTAAAATGTCTCATTTTTTCAGTTTGATCAACATAATCCAAATATGCCAATATATTGTACTTGATATATTTGTCTCTTATATTTCTTTCTTTTAATACATAGATTCCCTCCCTTAGTCTTTCTTTTTTCCTTGATATTTATTTATTGAATAAATAAATATTTGGGGCTGGGATTGTAGCTCAGTGGTAGAGCACATGCCTAGCCCGTGTGAGGCACTGCATTCAATTCTTAGCCCCACATAAAAGTAAAGGTATTGTGTCCATCTACAACTAAAACTATTTTGTTTTTCAAAATGAAGATATTTTTCTTAGAGAATTCCATAGTCTAGATTTTTCTTACTATATTCCTGGTTTTATTTCTGATTGTATTTAACATGTTCTTCTGCCCTCTAGTTACTTGGCAATACTTTATTCTGATTCAGGTTTTTGTTGTTGTTGTTTGAGGAGGGTACCAAGGAGCACCTAGCCACATCCCAGCCCTATTTTGTCTTTTATTTAGAGACAGGGTCTCACTGAGTTGCTTAGCACCTCTCCGTAGCTGAGGCTGACTTTGAACTCCTGATCCTCCTATCAGACTCTGGAGCTGCTGGGATTATAGGCATGCACCACCACGCCCAGCCAGGATTTTTTGTTTTTGTTTTTGTTTTTGTTTTTAATATATTTGTTTTAGTTGTTGATGGACCTTTATTCACTTATTTATATGTGATGCTGGGAATCAAACGCAGTGCCTCACACATGCCAGGTGAGCACTCTACCTCTGAGCCACAACCCAGCCCCACCCTTCAGGTATTTTTAAATTGCAAAACTATTTCATACATCCATCATAAAGAATATTCTTTCCAGTTTCCTCTTTTTGTGAAGTTAGCAGTCATTGATGACCGTTTCCTAGGTTTATTATAGTTGAAATGTTACAATTAGAACACAAAGAAAGTAGGCACCAATTGATCCAGAAGTTCCTTTGGAACTTCTCTTTGGATGATCATGAGAACTACGTTCTATACTATTTTTAGAACTTGGGAGTCAGGAGATGGGACCTAGTCCCAACTCTGCCACCAATAGCCAAGAAGCCTCTTTGGATCTCGGTTTCTTTACCTGTAGAATGGTAGAGTACACTAGTAGGACATGTAAGATTCCTTGCCAATCTAATATTTTCTGAGTAAACATCCAAATAGTAGACTTAATCTCTACCCAATATGATTTGGAAAGGTCAATGATGTTACTCTTCCCATTCATTCCAAAAGCGTTCATTTCAAAGCTAAAGTTTATCAATCATTAAGTCTGTTAAAAGCATTGTGAGATCTAAAACCATATGCCAGAAGCCTTGGTTCCTAGATTCTAGTTCTGGCTCTGCATGTTCTCAGCTAGTCACACTCCCTCTTGGGCTTGTCCCTAGAGTAGAAGATTGCATTAGTGGTCTCGAAACCTGTAAGCTTTATGATTTTTATGTCTTTTCTTGATTTTTTTGCAACAGTTTTTAGGATGATATTTTTGCTAATATCTTTGACTTTACTTGTTTTTGTACACATTCTAACTGGCAGAGGCCTTTCCTGGATATCAGTTCATATAGCAGATTCAACTTGGGCATGGTCTTGCCAAGTTGCTTAGGGTTGTAAAACTTTATGGAAACAAATGCCAAAATATTAGCAAGTTTGTATCTCTGGGGGTAGATTAGTAGTCATTTAATTTTGTACTTTATTTAGAGACAGGGTCTCACTGAGTTGCTTAGCATCTCACAGTTGCTGAGGCTAGCTTTGAACAGGCAATTCTCCTGTTTCAACCTCCCAGGCCGCTAGGATTACAGGCATGTGCCACCGCGCCCAACCTATATTTCTTTCTTTTTTCTTTTTTTTTTTAAAGGCTAACAGATATTACCAATTAAATTGCTCAACCAAATAAATAGATACCTTTAAATTTATAAGTCATGATTAAAATGCATGTCTACATTCTTCATTTTATTCAACAAAGTTGTATTTTTGTGTCATTTTTAAAAAGTACTTCTCAAAGGATTTGGAAGCATGTTTTTCATAACATACCCTAACAGAGAGGAATGGTTAAACTCTAGAGAGGAAGATTTCTTTCTCTTCCCACGATTCAGTGAAGCAATATCTTCCAGTCTAGGTTAGCCTAAATATTTTACTAATAGGTACTAACATCTAATTATATAGTCAGCTTTATTTAATCTTAATCTAGATTAGAGGCTCAAAAAGAATATTTGATACCCACAGAAATTAAAATTCAGGAAGACCAGTAGTAGATACGTACTATCGACATCTGTGTCATAACTCCTGTGGAATGTGCATTTGCATGACTTGGGAAACAGGAAGTCTCTGCCAGAGAAGTGATGTGTGTTACAGAAACATGGACAAAGGTGGGTGTGTCTTTTGCAAATGATGAAACAGGAGATTACAAACTAGTTTGCCAAATCATGTTCATAACCACTCCCTGAAGAGCAATTACTCCCATTACTTGACTTACCAGGCAAGTATCGCTCACTGAAGGAGACAATACAGGTGTTTAGTTTAACTCTCATAGGTTTCCTCACCTGGCAAGGTGTTATGTTGCAGGTATGCCCCTTGTTAGTCACTGAGTAACAATTACTTGTGAACTAGTACAGTAAGAAATGCATTCATAGGTTTCAACTCACTGAGCAAACAAACAAGTTATTCAGCCTAGTCACAAGCACTGACTTCATTCATCTTTAATGGAGATGATAGCTTTAGTTTTTACGATATCGTCACAACTAGTGAAATTGCTATTACAAAACCCATTTCTCAGTAATAAAGGCAGTTTGAAAGCGAGGGTTCTTAATTTTGAGAAGCATGACAACTTCAGGTTGGCTCTGTGGACGGCACTGATGCAAAATAAATGGTTGAATAGCCCTTTATTTTTTAATTAATTAATTGTTTTTTGGGGGGTGTTTTTGCAGTGCTAGGGATTGAGCCCAGGGTCCTGTGGATGCTGTGCAAGCACTCCACCACTGAGCTACACCCCTTTTCCTTGAATAGCCCTTTAAACATTACTTGTCACTCAATGTGTCATCTATATCTGTGCGTGTTTTGGGGAGATCTTTCTTTATTACACCTATTATGGACTAAAGGAATACCTCAGAAAATGTTTTGGAATCTCCTTTTGAACTGGCCATCAGTGAAGTCTTTCAAGCAACATTGATCCATGTCAGTTTGCAAATAGACTCTTGTGCCACTGGCCCAATTAGTGTATCAGTATTAGTCCATTTTCCATTGCTATAACAAAAGACCTGAGGGTGGGTACTTTATAAAGAAAAGGTGTTTATTTAGCTCACAGATTTGAAGGATGTACATCCAGGATCCAGCAGCCCCATCTGTTCAGCCCCTTGGCGATGACCCATCATAGAGGATGGCATCATGGTGGGAGTTCATCCAAGAGGGAAGGATCACGTGGTAAGATGAAGCCAGAGAGCCATTCAGGGGTCAGGCTTCTCTACTAGAAAAACTCACTGTCAAGAGATCTAGCTGGGGGGTCCTACAAGAAGTACTTTAATATCTTCCAAGGGCAGCGCCTCCATGTCCTAACCACCTATCACTAGCTTCCACCTCTTAAGAGTTCCATCACCTCCATACTTCCACACAGGGGATAAAGCTTCAAGCACTGAAAGCTTTGGAGAGCAAACCACATGCAAGGGCTGGGGGTGTGGCTAGATGATACAGTACTTACTAGCATGCCTGAAGCCCTGGGTTCCATCACCAGCACCACAAAACAAAAACACACCATATCATCATCCAAATGCATTTAGAGGATTCAAAGCCAAATGAAGGGACAATTTGCTTTCATTTATGCATTATCTATGAGTTTCTCCTTCAACAAAACCTAACCTGGACCTCCGTATACGCAGCTGAAAAGATAATTTTTACCCTCAAGAAAGTTGGTTTAGTAGGGAAAACCAGAAATAAACCAGCAGTTGCTGGACTACACAGTTCTTACAGTGATAAGAGACGTGTGCAGGGCGACAGAAACAAAGGGAGTTCTTAACAGATGTGAGTGAGTCAAAAGGGAGCTGAGGAAGAATAAAGGCAGTGTTCTTGAGCTAAACCAAATAAAACACTGAAACTCACTATTACGACATGTTCAGACTCAGAACTATAACAATGATTTAGACTAGTTCTCATTTGAACAGGGTTTATTTATTCTGATTGGGTCAAGCAGCTCTCAATCTTCCCATTTTAACAGGGCACTTGGAATTTTACAGATAATATCTCTAAAAATGGGCATATTTTGACATGTGTTCTCTCTCTCTCTCTCTCTCTCTCTCTCTCTCTCTCTCACACACACACACACACACACACACACACACACACATCAATGCAACCTACATAAAACAAAGTTTAAAAAAGCTAGATCAGAATGTGTAAATGAAGCCACCCTATTTCTACTTTAATAAAAATAACAGCCCTGCCTGTATTTGTTCGCTTACATTAGGTATAAAATAATCTCAAGTACCTGTTGCAAATCTCAGGTTATTGCCCCATTGTCATGCATGGGAATCTTTGGTATTTCTTCTTGTTTTGTTTCTGCCATGTTCATTACACCAGGCACTACTTGAAATGGAAGTAAAGTCTGTCACTCTGCCAACTTGCAATTAATAAGTTTAAATGATGCATTAAGAAATCAGATTTTTAAATAATTTCTAAGATTTGCATTTGCCATATTTTCATGCTCATCATCCATTCATTCATTTGTTGGTGCTGGGGATTGAACTCACTGCCTTGCACATAAGCATGTATTCCACGACTGACATACACCCACTCCAACTCCTGGTCTTATTTAAAGTTTTCAATTGCTGGGTGAAATGATCTTGTCTTCCACTGTTTGCAGGAACTCAAGTTCTTTTGTTTTGTTTTGGTTGTTTTCTTTTCAGATAATCTAGTCATGCCAGATTTTCTAGTTTTTCTTATCACCTCCTTTAATTTTAAATAAATCATAAAATATATAATACAAAGCCTAGCTTCTCATCAGTCTGTTCACAATCACTAAATTAATCCTCAAAAGTACTTTGACTCTTACCAATGCATCAAATTCGCCTTTGCTCATACATGACTTATCCAGCACTGTCTTCACTCATGAACTTGAGCACATCGAATGCATCTACATCATCTTCCATACTGCACTGGCATTCTGAGTCATCTGGGATTAGGCATCCTCCCTGCTATTAACTATGTAAAATTTAACCTTCCCCACTTGCCTGGCTCCTTTGAATTCAGACACCATGTGAATTAAACTGACCTTGGTTGCTTCCAACCTGTAATTCCTGACTGCAATATGTGGTTGTCAGCTCTTGAAACTAACAGGTTTCACTAGAAGCTCTTAACCCTTACTGAACATCATATTTTTCACTTTATATAAATTCAAAAAGCAAGAGTGTACCTTTTTAGATCAATGGACCAACCCTCTTTTGTCTATTGATAACATTTCTCAATCTAAACAAAAATATTTTTCCCCCAGCCCAGAAAACAAATTAGATTCCTTTAACTGCCAAGCAAGGGAAAAATAGAATTTTTTAGTGGAAAACTTTTACTAACAACCACTTCAAAGGATTTACCAGATAAAAGCTAGAGTAAGTTCCAAAGATAATGCTAGTCTGTACCCAGATAGCAGCCAAGGCATTTGCCTAATGACAGGTGAGATGGCTGGACTCTTTACACTTTGGCTTGAACATATTATATCCCTAAAAGGTGTCTAGGGATCATCAGTGTTTATCCAAACCATTTGATGAAAATGATAAACAAGAGAAACTTCACAACCAAGGAATTTTTGATAGTGCCTCAAGTCTTAAAATAATGGAAGTTAGATTGAGAAGGTAATTCGGATCATTTAATCCATCACCCTTGTTTTACTGCAATAAAAGCTAAAGGCCAAAGCTATTAGGGCTTCACCTATGGTCATGTGACCCTGCTTAGTGCAGGTTCAGAATTAGAAACAGATAATCCATTTTAGTAGTCTTAGAGCTGGCTACAAGTTTGTTTGACAGCTCACACTTAGAACCCATACTCTGAAAAGTATCTTATATCAATCTTCCACTGCCCCTTTCTTGGGGTAATTAGACAAAAAGAAATATTTTTAAAAGAAATCCCTGGTTATAAAAATGGGAAGAAGTACCTGTTCAGACTTGCTGACTGGAAATAATTGGCTTCCCCAAGACAAAGAAGAATCTTGGTCATGAGATTAAAGATTAAAAACTGATTGTGTCACCAGGGTAAGAACAGACATTGTGTTTCAGAACAGTACACTGAAATTAGAAACTAACTAAAAATGTTTACAGAGAACTGAATTTGGAGCTACTTACCACACTGGGAGCTACTTTGGTTTGCTTGCTTTTAATGAAGTATTTCAGACACACAAAAGAATAGACATAGACACATATAGTGAACAATTTGTGTAGCTCCTCCTGATCCTGTTTCATTCTCTGTTCCTGAATTTGGTGCTGTTATTTCTATGTTAGTTTTCTGTCACTGTGTAACAAAACATCTGAGAAAACCAGCTTCAACCGAGGAAGGTTGATTTGGGCTCACAGTTTCAGAGGTTTCAATTCACAGCTTGGTTGTGTTGCTTTGAGCCTTAGTAGCACAGTATATTGTGGCTCATGGTAGCTGGGAAGCAAAGAGAGAAATGGGAAGGATTTGGGGCCCCCAAAGCACTTTTTAGGACATGTGCCCAATGACCTAACTTTTTTCCACTAAGTCCCACTTAAAGGTTCTACCACAGGCTGGAGCCAAACATTTAACACATGGGCTTTTGGGGAACATTCCAGATCTGCACCATAGTAATTTCTGTATCTGTTCTTATGATTTTCGCATGTGTAAATGTATCCATAAGGGATATTTACTATTGCTTTCATATTTTACATGTTATATAAATGCTTTCTTATTGCATATGTATCTTATATACCAATAAAATATATCTATTGGCAAATGGGAGCGCCCCAGATAGTTTATTTTAACTGTTCTATAGTATTCCACTATATGAATGGTTTATTTTTATTTTGTTTTTTAATGTTTTGAAATTAAACTGACTTCTTATTGATCAGCAGCTTACGAGTTTCTAGGGTTTTTGCTTTGTTTTGTTTGATAGTTTATGTTTGTGCTTTTTTTAATGCTTCGTTTCTATAAACATTTTTATAAAACCCTCCCCTGATACGTGTGTGTACAAGAGTTTCTCTAATGGCATTTGTGCAGTCTTAATGTGTGCACATCTTCAATTTGACCAAAAAGAACTCAAAAATCACCAACAGAATATGAAAGTGCCAAAACACTAGTACTATGTTTTTTTCATATTTTTAAATTTTTTAAATAATCTGAAAAGTGTAAAAATGATAATTCTTTATGGTTTTAATTCACAGTTCCTTGATCCTGTGACTGAGTACAATTCCCAGGTGTCCCTGGCAGTTTTGATCTCCTCTTCTGATTGGGCCACTTTTCTCTTTATTATTTATTTTTTGGGAAAAAACTTTTTTTTTTTTTTTTTTTTGGTACTGGGGATTGAACCCAGGGATGCTTTACTTCTGAGCACATCGCCAATTCTCTTTTTCATTTTTTATTTTGAGACAAGTTCTCACTAAGTTGCTGAGGGTCTCACTGAATTTCTGAGGCTGGCCTCAAATTGTGATCCTCTTGCCTGAGTTTCCTAAGCTGCTTGGATTATAGGAGTGCAATACCTCATTCAGCTTGATATTTAGAAATTTTTTCATAATCGGGATAGAAACCCTTCATTATTTATACACACCACCAATATCTTTTCCTAGTCTAGAGTTTGACTTTTCCCTTTTATCATGTGTCTTGTCATATTTATCAAGCTTCTATTTTTGATTTATCCTCTTTTTTTCCTTCTCTTTAAAAATCTTTTCCCACTTTAAGGTCATATAGATATTCTATATTCTAATTTTTTAAAGTTTTGCTTTTTATAACCATTAGGTCTTTTATGCACCTGCAAATGATTTTTGGTGTGTTGTGAGATTGGTAACCAACTTTTTTTTTCTCAAATTGACAACAATAGTTTTGAAATCCATTATTGAGAATTCATTCTTTCCCCACATGTGAATAATGCCACCTACACCATGTATTCTGGACTCCCTATAAAGTTCAATAAGGTTATTCTCCCATCCTATATTTTGACACACCTTATTAATTACTATGCCTTAACGGTAAGTCTCAATAGCTGGAAAGTTAGCCCCTACCTGATAGGTGGTCACAATGGATTTGCACTGTGCCTCTTAAGTCCCACTCAAGGGAATGTATATGGAGGGAAGGAATCCAAGGAAGAGACTATGGGGTCTGCCATTATGGCTGCAGCTAAGGGAGAGGAGGGAATACTGTACTGGAGATCAATACCTCAAGAAATAGCCCTTCAAAACTCACATGTGTCTCCTGAGAGATCCAAACCTTGGACACCTGTGCACAGGGGGCCTCTGTGAGCAGTTTCTAAGTAAAACAGCAACAACCAGAAGAGGACTTCAATTGTTCCCAGTGAGGTAAAAAGACATTTGCTCTGAAAATGAAGTTACTAACACAATTATAATAGCATCAAAAAGAATAGGCCATTTAGGTTTATATTTATCAAAAGAAGTTCAGGACTTATACACTGAACACTTGGAAAGAAATCAAAGAATAAATAAATGAACAGACATCACCTATTTATGGATTAGAAGCTTTAATATTATAAAGATGGAGATATTTCCAGATGATCTACAGATTCAATGCAATCCCTATCAAAATCCCAGCTAGCTTCTTTGAGAAAATTCACAAACTAATTATAAAATTAATATTGAAATGCAAGCTACCAAAAAAAGCCAAACAATCATGAAAAAAGAGCAAAATTAGAGGACTTACACTTTCAAATTTCAAAACTACAATAATCAAAACAGTATGGTGCTGGCTTAATGGAATAGAATTGAGAATCCATAAATAAACCTGTACATCTATGCTCAACTATTTTTGACAAGGTTGCCAATTAAATGGGAGAAGGAACAGTCTTTCTAATAAATGATGGTGGGACAACTGAATAGCTACATGCAAAAGAATGAAGTTGGACCCCTAACTCATGCCATATATAAAAATTAATATGGAGTAGGCACAGAGGCACACACCTGTAAATCCCAGTGAATTGAAAGGCTGAGGCAGGAGTATCACAAATTTGAGGCCATCCTCAACAACTTAGTGAGACCCTAAGCAACTTAGCAAAATGATGTCTCAAAAATTTTTAAATAAAAATAAAGGACTGGGATTGTGGCTTAGTGGTAGAGCGTTTGCCTAGAATATGTGAGGCATTGGGTTCAATCCTCAGAACCACATAAAAGTAAATAAATAAAATAGAGGTATGATGATGATCTACAAAGAGTTGGGGATATAGCTCAGCCAATGGTAAAGTGCCCTCCTGGGTTTAATCCCAGTATAAAAAAAATTAATGTGAAGCTAGACATAGTGATGCACACCTATAATCCCAACAGCTCAGGTGGCTGAAGCAGAAGGATTGCAAGTTCAAGGGCAGCCTTGGCAATTTACAGAAACTGTCTCAAAATTTAAAAAAAAAAATAAGGATGGGGATATAGCTCAATGGTAACGTGCCCCTGGGTTCAATCCCCAGTACCATGCACACAAACTGATATGAACTGAAAACAGCTCTAAAATTGAAATGTTTAAAAATAAGGAAAGAAGTAAATGACTCAAAATGGATCAAATACCTAATTGTAATACATAAATTATTAAAATTCTGTGAAAAAAACATAGGAGCATCTTCATGTCCTTGGATTTGGCAAGGTTTTTTTAAAAAATATTTGTTTATTAGTTTTAGGTGGACCCAATATTTTTATTTAATGTGGTGCTGAGGGTTGAACCCAGTGTCTCACGTGTGCCAGGCAAGTGCTCTACCACTTGAGCCACAGCCACAGCCCTAGGTGATGGTTTTTTAGAGCACAAAAAGCACAGGACTGAAAAAGAGGGTAAAAATTTAATTACATCAAAATTTAAAACTTTTGTGCTTCATTTAACACTATTAAGAAAAAAATAGACAACTCACAGAATGGGTTTGCAAAATCATATATCTGAGAAGAGTATAGCATTCAGAATGTATAATGAATTCTTACAACTCAATTATAAAAAACGACCCAGTGGAAAAATGGGTAGAAGATCTGAATAGACAGACATTCCTCCAAAGAAGATATACAAATGATCAGTGAGCCGATGAAAAGAAATGCAAATCAAAACTACAGTGAGCAGCAAGGTGGTGGGGCACACCTATAATCCCAGCAGCTGGGGAGGCTGAGGCAGGATCATGAGTTCAAAGCCAGCCTCAGCAAAAGCAAGGCGCTAAGCAACTCAGTGAGACCCTGTCTCTAAATAAAATACAAAATAGGCTGGGGATGTGGCTCAGTGGTAGAGTGCCTCTGAGTTCAATCCCTGGTATCTCCCGTTAAAAAAAAAAAAAAAAAAAGAAAGAAAGAAAGAAAGAAAGGAAGGAAGGAAGGAAGGAAGGAAGGAAGGAAGGAAGAAAGAAAGAAAGAAAGACCTACAATGAAATACTACACAGGCCCACTAGTTTGGATATAATAATTAAAAAAAAAATTAGCAGACCATAACAAGTGCCAGTGAAGCTATGGAGAAATTGGAACCCTTCTACACTGCTTCTGGGGGTGCAAAGAAGTACAGCTGCTTTGGAAAACAATTTGGCAGTTTTTCAAAAAGGCAGAGGATTGCAAGTTTGAGGCCAGCCTGAGCAACTTAGATCCTGTTTCAAAATAAATAAAAGGACTGGGGATGTAGCTCAGTGGTGAAGCACCTCTGGATTCAATTCCCAGTACCTGACCCCCAAAAAATGCTAAACATGAATTGCATGTGAACAAGCAATTTCACTCCTTGGCCATGTGCTAAAGAACATTGAAAGTATGCACACAAACTCTTGTATATGAAGGTTCATAGCAGCATTATTCCTAATAGCCAAGAAGTGGAAACAACCTAAATGTTCAACAGTTAAAAGAACAAATAAAGTGTGACATATCCAGATGATGGAATACTATTCAACCATGAATAATAAACTTCAAAAACTTATGCTAAGTGAAAGCAGGCAGAAACAAAAGCCCACTATATTGTATGATTCCATTAATATGTAATTCGTAGAATAGGCAAATCTATAGCCTCAGAAAGTGGATTAATGATTGCCTATGGCTGCGATGGGGGGAGGGTTGGAGGGTGCAGGGGGATCTGGGAGTGACTGTTCATGGATATTGGGTTTCTTTGGGGGGTGATGAAAATGTTCTGGAGTTAGTGGCAGTGGTTGCACAACTTTGTGAATATACAAAAATGTTGAATTTGCATCCTTGGTATTGGAGAGTTTTGTAATATGTGAATTATATCCCAACAAAAAAATGAATCACCTCAAAAGAAGACATTTTCATTTTTTCACCATCATTTTTCATTCTCCCATACCCAAGAGCTAGGTTTAGAAGTGGGACAAGAGGGACAAGTGGAAGGGCATCAATGAGCAGACCATGCCACACAATAGGTCCCTGTAGCCCACTCTATGAAGATGAAGGGTGATTGCTTTGAGCTGGTTATGAAAAATGAAGGCTGAAACTAAACTGATTTATTTTACAGGTAGAACATGACAGAAATGTAATGGCCTGCACCCTAAATGTCAAGTGGGCTTAGGAAAGGAGGGCTTGTCAGCACCATTGACCCAGGGATGATACAAGAAATAAGGCCACTCCACACCTGCGCCTTGCTAAATCAAACTTCTCAATAAACAGGTTATATTAATATGCATATAGAATGTCCTGGGTGATGCTAAGTAAACAAAAACTATTATTGTCATATAATACAATACGCTCCTCCAGTCTCAGCCTCCCCAGATGCTGGGATTACAGGCAAGCACCACCATGCCCAACCTAAAAATACTTTTAAAAAGGTAAACAGGTCAGGCTGGGGTTGTGGCTCAGTGGTAGAGTGCTTGCCTAGCATGTGTGAGGCACTGGGTTCCATTCTCAGCCCTACATATGAATGAATGAATAAAATAAAGGTCCATCAACATCTTAAAACAATTATTTTTTTAAAAAGTAAAGAGGTAAGGTGTCATGTTGTGAAAAGTCATGATAATAGAAAAATCCACAGAATCAATGAACTGCTGCAACTGTGAGGATGTACCACATTTAATTCAGTCAGTCCTCTAATAATGTGCATTTGAGCTGTTTTTAAAATATTTTTAGTTGTATATGGACACAATATCTTTATTTATTTTTTTATGTGGTGCTGAGGATCGAACCCAGGGCCTCACTCACTTTGCCGCTGAGCTACTGCCCCAGCCGTGAGCTGTTTTTAATCCTTTGTTATTATAAATTATGCCGGAATTAAGAACCCTGTGCATAGGTTGTTAAAAATCTTGGAGGTAAGCCTTCAGGGAAAGCTCCTAAAAGTGGTATCCTTGGATCAAAGGGTAAATGCATATGGAATTTGGTTAGCTACTGCCAGTTTCACTCCAACTGGTTATTGTTTGCCTGATTTAAGACCCTGCTGGGAGCACACTTGACAACAGAAGCAACTAGAAACATAACAAATGTTTGAGGCTGTTCCTTAGCAGCCTCCTATTTGGCTGTCAGGCAGAAACTTCCCACTGGTTGATTTTTTTGCCCCCACCTCAGACAACCACTTGACTTGTTCTTGACTTTGGCAAAGGCACCACTAAGTTATCATGAAGTATACTGTTAGAGTATGTGCTTAGCATGTGAGAGGTCCTATATTTAATTCCCAGCACCAGAAAACAAAACAAAACAAAAATACCCTAGATTTATACTCATAATGAGAAATACAGATAGGGCTGGGGTGTAGCTCTGTGGTAGAGCTCTTGCCTAGCATGGGTTAAATCCCCAGAAGGAAGGAGGCAGGCAGGCAGGCAAAAGAAAGTCATAGATAAAGGTTGAAATTAAAGGGAAGGCTGGGGTTGTGGCTCAGTGGCAGAGTGCTTGGCTCGCATGGATGAGGCACTGGGTTCAATCCTCAGCACCACATAAAAAAATAAATGAGCAAAATTAAGTTGTTGTGTCTATCTACAACTAAAAATATTTTTTAAAGAAAGAAGTTAAAGGGAAAGAAAAAGAGGTACCAAGCAATTACAAGTAAAGTGAAAATCATAAAAATTAAGGTAGAAAGCATCAACCTCAAGGGAGGAATATTATATAATGATGAAGTACACAATTAATAATAGATGATAAAATTACTATAAACCTTCATGCACTAATCAATTGAAGAGCTAAATATACAAAGAAGAAACTATTAAGAAGACAATGTCTATTAGATAAAAATTAATTAACCATATAGAGAAAGTAAATAATATAATTAATATGCAATTTAGTAGACATATAGAGAAATGTCCTGCATATTAAGAATTTTAATAACTATGAAGCATTTGTAAAAAAAAATGATTATGTGGCTAGGCTTGGTGGGACAAGACTATAATCCCAGCAAATCGGAAGGCTGAGGCAAGAAGATCAAAAGTTCAATGCTTGCCTCACAATTTAGCAAGACCCTATGTCAAAATAAAAAATAAAAAGGGGCTAGGGATGTTGGGGCTGGAGTTGTGGCTCAGCGGTAGAGCACTCGTCTAGCATATGCAAGGCCCTGGGTTCCATCCTCAGCACCACATAAAAATAAATAAAATAAAGGTATTGTATTCAACTACTTTTAAAAAATAAATATTTTTTAAAAAGGGAGGGGCTAAGGATGTGACTCAGTGGTAGGGCACCCCTGAGTTCAAAACCTGGTAACCTCCCTGCAAAATTGGTCATTTCCTTGCCAAAAATAACACCAATCATAATCAAATCAAAAGAGCAGAGGTCATATTTTCTGATCATAATCCAACATATTCGAAATAATAAAAAGTAAGAAATTTCAACTAGTTGGAAGTTTAGAAATATGTTCCCTAATTATGGTAAAATCAAAGAAGATCAGAATATAACCCCCTAAAATATAACACTTTAGCATGATTGTTTTGAGTTGAAGGCAATCAGTTCTCTGCCTTTCTTCTTTCAGTCTAAAAGCAGGGCATAGATTTCCCTTTGTAAAGGTAATATAAAGGTCCATCTGCAAAGGTGTGTGTTATGGTTAGGATCTGGAACAGCTCCAAAGGCTAATGGGTTGAAGGTGTGGTCCCTTCAGCAATGTTCAGAGGTGGGATTTGGGAAAAGAGATTGGACTGTGAGAAATCTAACCTTATCAGCGGGTTAAGTCACTAATGAATTCCTAATCTGAATGGAGTCTTGGAAGTGGTGGAAATTGCAGGGGGTGAAACCTAGTTGAAGGGAGTGTCGCCTCTCTTTCTTTTTCTCCAATGCTAAGCAGCTTACCTCCTCCTTACCTTTCTGCCTTAGGTCAGCTGACCATGGACTGAAACCTCTGAAACCATGAGCCAAAATAAATCTTTTCTCCTTTAAGTGTTTTCTCGGGTATTTGTCACAGTGACGAAAAGCTATGTTAGTACAGTCTCCATACCCTCCACCATCACAGGAAGAAAACTACACAGGAGACAACTGGAGATTCTTCTCTGTATTACAAAGGTTAGTGAACAGTTCTTATATATCATATAGTCCCCTTTCTTAACTCACCCCTTCTGGAAGCTCAAAACCTCCTTTTATTTGCTTTGTCTCCTCACCACACTCCATCACCTGTTTTTAAGATGACCCAAAGACCCCAAATTCTACCTACCTCCTTGAGTCACATTTTTCTGGATGCACTCCCATGCCTACTTACATAATTAAATCCATTTTTTTTCTCCTATGAATCTGTCTTTTATCAGTTTCATTCCTGAGATCCAGTCACTGGATCTAAGAGAAAGAGGAAGACTTTTCTTTCTTTTTTAAGTTGTAGATAGACACAACACCTTTACTTATTTATTTTTATGTGCTGCTGAGAATTGAACCTGGTGCCTTGCACATGCTAGGCAAGTGCTCTGCCACTGAGCTCCAGCCCCAGCCCCCAGAGGAAGACTTTTTTTTCCCCCATTCCCTATAAAAATAACAACACTGAAATTACAGTGTGAACTTGTAATAAAAAAAAGGAGAATATCACATACCAAAATCTGAAGGATACATCAAAAGCAGAACAGAGCAAAAAATATGAGCTATTTTATTATTTTGTTATACAACAAAGAAGGTCACATGTAAGATAATTAAATCATCACATTAAGAAACTAGGAAAAGACAAGAAAATAAACCAAAAGAAATAAAGAAGAGAGAATTAATAAATATAAAACAGAGACTATTGAAGTAGAAAATATAGAAGAAAAAAGAAATATTAAACAGTATTTTGAAAAGACCAATAAAGTACATTAACTTCTTATAAGTCTGGTTTAAAAAACGTGGGAGTGCATGCAAAAATTTACAGAAAAAGAAATGATCACAGAGATAATCACACAGATAGGGTGGCTACAGAGAAATGAATGGGAGAAAAATATAGCAGGAGATGGGGTCAGAAAGGCAGGTACGGGTCAGACCACCTAAGCCTTATAGGCAGGCCATAAGTACAACCCTTGCCTTTTACTCTGAATAAATGAAAAACCACTGGAAGGATTTGAGTCAAATGGTGTTAAGACTTTCCTCACATTTTAACAAGATACTATCCTGTGCTGAGTGTAGACTACAGGAGGGGTCAGCTGCAGGACTAAAAGGAGTTGCCAAGATCCAGGTGGGAGTTTGTTGGGTCGATGTTCAGAGTGGGAACTGGCCAATCTTTCAACATGTTTTGAAGGTAGGGTGAAGGGGATTTGCTGATGAATTGGATCTGGGGTATGGGAGAACGAAAAGTCAAGAACAATTTTCCCAGAGAAGCTGGAAGAAGAGGGTTGACATTAGCCGAGAAGTGGAAGGGGACAGGAGGAGCAAATATGGTGACAGACCATGTGCTTAGTGTTAAACATGGAGTTTGAGATGTCTGTTAGTTATCCAAGTGAAGAGGTCAAGTAGGCAGTTGAATGTCTGATTCTGGATTCAAGTGAGAATTATGAATTTGAGAAATAAATTTGGAGAATAAGGTATAGATGGTATTTGTCTTAGACTGCTTAGGTTGCTATAAAAAAATTCTAGAGACTGGGTGACTGAAACAACAGAAATTTATTTTCTCAGTTCTGGAAACTGGAAGTCAAGGGTCAGGGTGATGAGAGACCTTTTCCTGTTTGCAGACAGCTGCCTTCTTCCTGGGTCTTCATGCAGCCTTTCTTTGGTGCTTATGGTAGAGAAAGAAAGATCATCTTAAAAGGTCATCGATCTTATCAAAAAATTAGGATCCCACCCTTATGATCTTGTTTAATAGTATTTACTTCCTAGATACCTTATCTCCAAATACAGTCACATTGGGATTAGGGTTTCAACAGGGCCTGGGGATGTAGCTCAGTGGTAGAGCATTTGCCCTAGCATGTGCAAAGCCCTGGGTTCAATCTTCAGCATTGAAAAATTAAAGGACTTCAACATATGAATGAGGAAGGGGGTTGGAAACAATTTAGTTCATAGCAGTATTTAAAGCCTGGATGAGTATTTAAGGAGATCCTAGACTTGGGAGGCTGAGGCAGGAGGGATCACAAGTTCAAAGCCAGCCTCAGCAACTTAACAAGGCCCTAAGACATTTATCAAGACCCTATCTCTAAATAAAATATTAGAAAAGGCTGGAGATATGGTTCAGTGGTTCAGAACCCCTGGGTTCATTCCCCTTTACCAAGAAGAAGTAAATGAATAAAGTAAAGAGAGATGGAGATGAAGATGGTTCAGGATTTTGCTCTAGGCAAATGCTATTTAGAGATTGAGAAGATGAGGTGCAAACAGTAAAGGAGGGTCAAGAGAAAACTGGCCATTAGCTATTCAAACTGAACATGTGTTCCTCTATGACCTGGCAATTCTACTTCTGGGTATTTATCCAGCAGAAATGAGTGCATATACCTACCACATGGCATATACAAGAATGTTCATAGCACCTTTATTCAAAATTGTTCCATATATAGGGTTGGGGATAGAGCTCAGTTAGTAGGGTGCTCACCTCTTATGCACAAGGGCCTGGGTTCAATCCCCAGCACCTCAAAAAAAAAAGTTCCACACTGGAAATAATCAAAGTGTTTATCAATTAAAGAATGTTTCCAGGATTAGAAATTCATTATATACTCATGTAATAGAATACTATACAGTATTTAAGGGGACAAATCTCATAAACATCATGTTGAGCAACATAACCAGACAAAAAAAGAGAAAGTTTTCTGAAGATTCCATTTATGAGATGTTAAAAAACAGGCAAAACCAACATATGAAGCTAGAGGTCAGAATGGTTGTTGCCTTTGGGAAGATTATGTGTAGTAAAGAACTAACCTGGGCTAAGGTTGTAGCTCAGTGGAAGAGCGCTTGCCTAGCATGTGTGAGGCCTTGGGTTTGATTCTCAGCACGCATGTAAATAAATAACAAATAAAGGTCCATCGACAACTAAAAAATATTTTTAAAAAAGAACTAAACTTACCCAAAGAGAGGTCTTCTTTGCCTGCATTTCCTGGGAGATGATCTCTAACTTTTGGAATGTTCTACCTGATAAGTGTCTTTGAGGCCATGAGCCACACTGGCTGGGCTGACAATGTGATTTGTGGTGGGGGGAGTGGGGTAAGCAATATCATGCTTGCCTGCTAGAGGGACTGGAGGTTAAGGTCAACCATGTAGCTAGTCAGCCATATCCATGTGACCAAGATCCTACAAAATGCTGGACACCAAGGCTCAGGTGAGCTTCCCTGGCTAGCAATATTCAGTATGTGTTGTCACACATTCTTGCTTGGAGAAGTTAGCACTGGCCATGATTCTTCTGGGAGAGGATGACTGAGCCAGCAGTTGGCCCAAATGCTTCTGGTCTGTCACTCATGTACTTCTCCTTTGGCTAATTTTAATCTGTTTCCTTTCACTGTAACAAACCATAACCACTAGTCTAATGCTTTTTGGTGAGTTCTTGAGTCCTTCTGGTGAATTATTGCAACTGAGACCCACAAATTGCAATTGGTATCAGAAGTAAGAGTGGTCTTGGGAAATCCCAAATACTGCAGCTAATGACTGGGATGGGATGGGATGCAGCTTTCTGGATTACTGGAAGTGCTCTGTATCCTTACCTGGGGGATAGATACGTGAGTAAGTACATATGTTGGAAGTCATTGAACTGTACACTTAGTAGTTGTTTACTGTAGTATATGTAAATTATAGACCAATTTTTTTAAGAGAGAGAGAGTGAGAGATACAGAGAGAGAATTTTTTAATATTTATTTATTTATTTATTTATTTTTAGTTTTCGGCGGACACAACATCTTTGTTTGTATGTGGTGCTGAGGATCGAACCCGGGCCACACATATGCCAGGCGATCGCGCTACCGCTTGAGCCACATCACCAGCCCAAATTATAGACCAATTTTTAAGTTGCCAAAATAAAAACAAAACTCAGAAGAGTTTGGAGTCCTTGGAGCCAAGTGTCACAGGTTAACTGTGTCCCCCAGATGGATAAGAGGAAGTCCTGATTCCAAAGACCTGTGAATGTGACCTTATTTGGAAATAGGGCTTTGCAGGTGTAATCAAGTTAAGATGAGGTTCTACTGGATTCTCTGAGCTCTAATCCAAAGACTGGCAACCTGAGTTTGGACCCAAACAACACAGAAATATCATTATGCAGCCACGGAGTCAGAGACTGGAGTTATGCTGCCATAGGCAAGAATGCCTGGGGCTAGCAGGAACTGGAAAAGCAGGGAAGCACCTCCCTGGAGTCTCCAGAGGGAGCCGGCCCTGCTGACACCTTCATCTCCAATTTCTAAACTTCAGAACCGTGACACAGAGATTTCTGTTGTTCTAAGCTGCCTAGTTTGGGGCACTTGTTGTGACAGCCTGGGAAACAATACAGATGTGTGCAACTGCAGAGAGAAGGTTGGGCTGCTGGTGTAGCTCCCAGTAGAACACTGGCTAGCTTGCAGGAGGCCCTGGGTTCCATCCCCAGCACTGCCAAAAGAGGTGGGGAAGAGAGAGGTTAATCCTATTAATAATAATGGTGACCTCAGAGGACATTTGGCTGGGGATAATTTTTATCTTTTCCTTTATATTTGGGTTAGTTTCCTTAAAGAGAGCTTCCTATTTATCTTAAAATTTTGTTTGGCTGGGCGTGGCGGCACACACCGGTAATCCCAGCAGCTCAGGAGGCTGAGACAGGATCAAGAGTTCAAAGCCAACCTCAGCAACTGTGAGGCAATCAGCAACTCAGTGAGACCCTATCTCTAAATAAAATACAAAATAGGTCTGGGGATGTGGCTCAGTGGTCGAGTACTCCTGATTTCAATCCCTAGTACCCCACCCCCCCCAAAATTTTTTTGTTTAATGCCTTTCAAATTATAATTTAGTCAGACATTCTTACTGTAACAAGAATTCAGTGTAAATATTTTAATTTCAGAAATCAATGAATAATTTTTAGTATAAATATTGTGTTTGGGTCAGTTTTTCCATCCCTGTGACCAAAAGACCTGACAAGAACAACATTGGGGAGGAAAAGTGTATTTGGGGCTCATTGTTTCAGAGGTCTCAGTCCACAGATGGCCAACTCCATGGCTCTGGAGCCCAGGTGAGGCAGAACATCATGGCGGAAGGGTGGTGGGAGGAAGGCACTCAAGTCAGGGCAACCTGTCCTGAAGCAGAGAGAGCCCTGCTCATCAGGGGAAAACACCAACCACAGAGGTGTACCCCCAGTGACCCACCTCCTCCAGCCACACCCTACCTGCTTATAATTACTGCCCAGTTAATCCATATCAGTGGATTAATGCACCGATTAAGTTAAGGCTCTACTAGTCCAATCATTTCACCTCTAAACTTTCCTGCATGGTCTCACACATGAACTTTTTTTTTTTTTTTGATTAGTATAGTCTTTATTTATTGAGCAGCTGCTCTGCCACAAATAACTATAGGTGCTTGGGATGTATCAGAGAATAAAATAGGCAAAGATACTTGCCTTTGTGGAGGTCACAAAGAGGAAAAACAGAAAGTAAACCTGATAAATAGTGGTGCAGAAAAGAACAAATAATGGGGCTGTGGCTGTGGCTCAAGCGGTAGCGCGCTCGCCTGGCATGCGTGCCGCCCAGGTTCGATCCTCAGCACCACATACAAACAAAGATGTTGTGTCCGCTGAAAACTTAAATAAATAAAATTTAAAAAAAAAGAAATGAACAAATAAAGGAAGAAAGGGGGGTGGCCCCGGGGGAAGAGGCCAGTGTGGCTGGATCAGGGAGTCAGAGGCAGTGGGTGGCAGATGGGGTGTAGTCAGGAGCAGGGCATCACACATGAACTTTTGGGAGACAACTCCCAAAAGTCTAAGCCATAACACATTCCATGTGACATCAGAGACATACTTACACTAAAAACTGGGCATTCGGTATTTATTGGATCTGGGCATGCTCTTTCCCCAGTTTGCCCTGTGGCTTGCTCAGTCACTTCCCACAGGCCTTCACTCATCTCGTGAGGCCCTTTCCCAACTGTGTTAGATTTTTGATGCTGTGACCAAAATACCTGGAAAGAACAACTTAGAAGAAGATTTATTCGGGTGCACAGTTCCAGAGGTTTTAGTCCATGGTCAGGCCACTCCAATTCTCTGGGTGGGTTGAGGGGAGGTAGAACATCATGGCAGAAAGGCTTGAAAGAGGAAAAGTGCTCAGTTCATGTCAGCTAGGAAGTAGAGAGAAAGGCAGGAGCCAGGAAGAAGATGAAGTCCCTAAAGGCATTCCCCCAGTGACCTATCTCCTCCAGCCATGCCCCACCTGTCCACTATGACCACCACCTCAGTGGATGAACACGCTGATGAGGACAGAGCCCTCATGATCCCATCCCTTTCCAAAGGCCCCACCTCTGAACATTGATGTATTGGGGACCAAGCCTTCAATACATGAGCTTCCAGGGAATGTTTTAGATCCAAACACCAACAACGCTATTTGACACAACACCTCCACTTCCACTTCGCCCCAAATTTGCTCTACCACCAGCCCCCTGCACAGTTTCCTGTTTATCTGCTTAGTGTCTCTCTCCTTCGGTAGGCAGTGTAATCTCATGAGACAGGGACTTTGGGATTATATTGACCACTGACTCCCAAATGCCTAGAATAATGCCTGACATGGAGCCGACTCTCAATATAACACTGTTGGGTGAATGCATCCATGATAAATGAATGCTGCCTGCTTGCTTTCTGCAGGGCCATGAGGCAGATGGTTTCTAGCAGCTCCAGGGAAGCAGACCGAAAAAGCAGGCCACAGCCCCTGCCCTCTGGTAGAACTAAAAGAATCAATAGTTTTCACTTATTCATTTAGTGTGCTTTGAACACCCTCTCTCAGCCAACACCAGTTGGCCACCAGGGATATTGGGTAGACAATCCCACAAGCTTCCTGTGATCTGAGGGAGGAGACATTAACACATAGAATGCAGATGACTATTTGATTGCAGTGGTGAACCATCAATGGAGGAAAGCAAAAAATTAAATTAGAAGAGAATAACCTAATCTAGGCATCAGGGAAGGCTGAGAGACCTGGAGTTGAGGTCTGAGAGTTGAGCATGAATTAAGTGGGTACAGAGCTCTAGGGTGGATAAAAGCACTGTCTGTCTCTTTTTGAGTCTGTGTGGTGCTGAGGATTGAACCCAGGACCTGATGCATCCTAGGCAAACACTCCACCACCGACCTACACCCACAGCCCCACACTGCCTGTCTTTAAACTTCAATTTGCGGCCAGGCTTTGTGGTGCACATTTGTAATCCCAGCTTCGCAGAAAGCTGAAGCAGAAGAATCACAAGTTTGAGACTGGCTTCAGCAACACAGCAAGACCCTGTCTCAAAAAAACAAATGAAAAAAAAAAAGGACTGGGAATATAGGGAAATAGCTCAGCAACCCTGGGTTCAATCCTCAATACCTGCCTCAAAAATGAGTAAATAAACTGGGCATCATGGCACATGTCTGTAATCCCAGCGGTTTGGGAGGCCGAGGCAGGAGGATCACAGATTCAAAGCCAGCCTCAGCAATTTAATAAGGCCCCAAGCAACTTAGCAAGACCCTGCCTCAAAAAATTTTAAAAAGGGGCTGGGATGTAGCTTAGTGGTTAAGTGCCCCTGGGTTCAATCTCTGGTACCAATAAATAATAAATAAATAAATGAAATTTAAGTTTCCTAATCAAAGAAAGGATTACAAAAGATGAGATCAGGTTAATTTCTTTTCTAGTATTGGAGATGGAACCCAGGGCTCACACTTACTGGGCAAGTTTCCAGGGAAGATTTATGATCCAAACAAACAGTATCATTGACTAACATAAAGTATAACTGGCTTATTGTTTTCCTTTAAAAGTAGGTTTATTCTTGAGTAGGGCAAAGTGGCACACACTTGTAATCCCAGTGGCTCGGGAGGCTGAGGCAGGAGGATCACAAATGTAAAGCCAGCTTCAGCAAAAGTGAGGCGCTAAGCAACTCAGTGAGACCCTGTCTCTAAATAAATCATAAAATAGGGCTGGGGGTGTGGCTCAGTGGTTGAGTGCCCCTGAGTTCAATCTCCAATACAAAAAAAAAAAAAAGTAGGTTCATTCTTGTTTTTCCAGTTATAAGAGAAATGCTGGGAAAAAAAGAGAAATGCTAGATAATAAACAATTTGCAAACTATAAAAAAGTAGAAAGAAAAAATCTCTGTCCCCACCATTCAAAGGTAACTAGTATTAAAATGTCAGTTTCTTTCTTTCCTTTCTCTATGTATATATTTCTTTTGTTTTGATATAGCCATCATCAAACCCTGTGTCAAATATTGGGTTTAGTTTTTCTTTCTTTTTTCTTTTTTGTACTAGGGATTGAACTCCGGGGGGAATTTTACCATTGAGCTACATTCCCAGTCCTTTTTATATTTTTATTTTGAGAGAGGGTCTCACTAAGTTGCTGATGGTATCCCTAAATTTCTGAGGCTAGCCTCAAACTTAAGATCCTCCTGCCTCAGTCTTCCAAGTCACTTGGATTATGGGTGTGCACCACGGTGCCAAGCTAGTTGTTTCCATTTATCTCATTAAAAATCACTTGATCATATTATATTAAACTTTTCATGGATACAAATCATAGGTTATTTTCTTATATTTGGTTGTTTACATCATTGCTATTTTTGACATTAATAGGGGCTGGAATTGGCATTTTAGTGCAGAAAGCTTTTATTATATTTAGAATTTTTATTCAGTAGATTTATAGAATTAAATTACTAGGTAATAAAGTACAAGTATTTTGAGGTTCTTTACTTTTACTGAAACATTATGCTGCATAGCATTTGTTCGTGTATACTCCCGCCAGCAGTACATGAGGGCCCTTCTCACTGCTGATTCTCTTCATGAAAATATCTGCAATTTATTGGAGGTGGAAGGTAAGAAAGGGGAGGCATCTCATTGTTTTTCTGATTTGCATTTCTTTGATCTTTGGTGTGAGCATTTTCCCCTGTTTGGAAAACAGTCTGAATCAAAAACCTCAGCGTTGGCTAAGCCCCAGGGGGTGAGTCATTTGGGTTTGGCAGATTAAATGGAACAAATCACCTTCCCTGCATCTGACAAATCCCTGTCTGAAATGCCAAAGGCCAGAAAACTGCCAGACGCCCTGGTAGAAGCCAGGGATACAGTGAGGTCCCTGTGGACCACATTCCTCTCAGCTCTCACGACCTGGGAGAACATTCCCAGCCATGACACCGCCGCGTGGGCACTCCCACATTCGGTTCTTGCCCTGCTGGGGCACTCAGGCGAGAGCTGTGGTTTTGATCTACAGATGGTTTGATGATGAACACCTCCAGTGGAAGTGGGCAGTCCAGACCTAGTGAAGCGGCAGTGAGGGGGACAGAAGCAGGCAGGTGGGAAGGTGAGAGACGCCAATGTCAGCGTTACAATGAGCACTCAGTGCCCAAGCAAGAGGCGTGGGGAGTCCTGCCAGCAACAGAAATCTCCAGTGGAACTGGCAGCATCTGAGTGCTAGTATCCAACTCAAGTGAATAGAGAAGGGTTGCTTTTCTCCCATTATTGAACATACACTTAAGGCAAAGGAAACAGAGCCAGCTGCAAGTAGATTGGGCCACCCATGAAGGGTGACCTTGCTTTATAACTACCCACTTTTGCTAAAACTAGCTCACTCCTGAGACCAGCATTAATCCCTGCTTAGGCAGTGGCCAGCAATCTAACCACTAGGCCCACCTCTTTTATATATATATATATATATGTTTTCTTTCCTATGGCAAAATGTTAAGAGTGATTATTTCTTTCTGGATTTGGGGGATGATGAATGCTCTTTACATCCTTCTTTATACTTTTAAATTATTTGTCATTTTTAAAAAAAATAAACAATTACTATTTTATAATTGAAAATAGCCAAACATAGCCAAAGGCCCTGGGTTTGAGGCTCTGGGTTGAATCCCTGGCACCACATAAAAATAAATAAAGGTATTGAGTCCAACTAAAATATAAATATTTTTAAAAAAAGAATCAAAGCAGATATAAATCCAAAACGGGCCAAGTGTTGACCTGAGATCACTAGGTAAGGGTAAAACAAAGAGAAGATGAGTGTGTCCCATGAAGTTCCATAGGCTGGAAGCTTGCTTGGTCCCAGGGTGGCAGGTTGATGTAGTGGGACTTTCATGAGGTGGGGCCTAGTGGAAGTGGTTAGGTCATGGGACCACCTCCTCAGAAGGGATGGATGCTAGTCTTGGGGGTGAATTCGTTTTTGTAGAAGTGGGGTTGCTATCTAGTGAGGCCATCCCACTTGCTGACCCCTTTTGCATGCAGCTGGTTCCATTTTTGTCCCTCTCTCGTTGTGACACAGTCAAGGGGGCCTAGCCAGCTCATCAGCCCCTTGTTGTGGATTCAGCCACGAGAGTTATGAGCCAAATTAACCTCTTGATACCAGTTTCAGCCTCCAGTATTTTGTTAACAGTGACAGAAAACAGACTAAGACACTAGTGTTACATGAAGAAAGCAGGAAGGAAACCTGATGGGGGAGTCCCGGCACCCAGATTTGGGAACAGGAAGCAACGGGCCAGGGGGAGGGTTTTGTGGGGATGGCAGGAGGGCAGGAGTGAGTCTGCATAAAAGCAGGTTATAGCTGAGTGCAGTACTGCATGCCTGTCATCCTAGCGGCTTGGGAGGCTGAGACAGGAGGATCGTGAGTTCAAAGCCAGCCTCAGCAAGGGAAAGGTGCCAGGCAACTCAATGAGACCCTGTCTCTAAGTAAAATACAAAATAGGGCTGGAGATGTGGCTCAGTGGCCAGTGCCCCTGAGTTCAATCCCTGGTACTAAAAAAAAAAAAAAACAACCCACGAGTTATAAAATGTCTGAAGTGATAGACATGCCTCTTACTCTAATCTGAGCATTACATTTGTATTGAAATGTCAAGCTGTACACCACATACTACAATTTCTATGTGTCAATTAAAATTTAAATTTTTTTTTTTTTAATGCAGGCTATGCTCCTTAGAGGGCCTGGTATGTCATCATAGGTGTTTAATAAGTATTTGTTAGTGAATGGGTGAGTGGGTAAAGGATCAGCCTTCCTTTGGAACTGAGGCTTCTGGTTGCCCTAACTTATGGTAAGAAACTACCATAAGAACTTTCCCACATGGAGACACTGAGTGTGGTTCCCCCAGGGCCAAGGCCAGGTGAGGTGAGCATTACAGCTCCATGAACCTGCACCCCATCCTCAGGGTCAATGAGGCTTCTCGGTGCAGCTGCTCTCCCCTAAAGGTATGGGGCAGAACCAGGGCTGGGTGGTGGGAGTGGAAAGGAAGACCTTCAGAAGGGCTGTGTGAGGGAGAAGCGGAGTGCTAGACACCGAGGGGAGGCAGGCTTGGAGGGACCCCCAGGGGAGTCCCTGCCCTCCACTGGGCCAAGACAGGATTTCACTGTATTACCATGTTCTCTTCTGTAATGTGTACATTTAAAAACTCTATGCCTTTATTTCCTATTCAAACACCCTTCCTGTGTGTGTGTGCGTGTGTGTGTGTGTGTGATACAGGGGATAGAACCCAGGGCCGCTTACATGCTAGGCAAGTGCTCTACCGCTGAGCCACAACCCCAGCCCAGCCCACTTTAACACTTTAAAAAAACAGACTAGGGCCAGCGTTGTGGCTCAGTGGTAGACCACTTGCTGAGTGTATATATATATATATATATATATATAAAACAGACTAGTGAATGTATAAACAAAATGGTATACCCAGGCGTGGTGATGCATACCACTAATCCCAGCAGAGCTCGGGAGGCTGAGGCAGGAGGATCATGAGTTCAAAGCCAGCCTCTGCAGGATCGAGGTGCTAAGCAACTCAGTGAGACCCTGACTTTAAATAAAATACAAAATAGGGGGATATAGCTCAGTTGGTAGAGTGCTTGCCTCGCAAGCACAAGGCCCTGGGTTCAATCCCCAGCACCAAAAATAAATAAATAAATAAATAAATACATACATACATACATACATACATAGAAATAAATAGGGCTGGGGATGTGGTTCAGTGATCAAATGCCCCTGTATTCAATCCGCCATACCTGCTCCCCACTCCCGCCCCAGAAAAAGTTTGAGGCCAGCCTCAGAAACTTAGCAAGACCCTAAGCAACTTAGTGAGACCCTGTCTCAAAGTAAAAAAAATTTTTAAAAAAACAAATAGAAAAAGGGCTGGGGATGGAGCTGATGGATAGCAGTGAAATATTATTAAACCTAAAAAGGGAAGGAAATTCTGATCCATGCTGCATCATGAATCAACACTGAGGACATTGTGCCGTTCACAAAAGGCAAATGCTACATGATTCCTCTAGGTACCTCTGTACCAGATACCTAGAGCAGTCAAATTCACAGGGACAGAAGGTTGGATGGTGGTTGCCAGGGGCAGGGGAGGGAGAAATGGGGAATGGGTGCTTACTAAACTCAGAGTACAGAGTTCTGTGAATGAACAGCCGTGATGGCTGCATAGCAATGTGAATGTACTTAATGCCACTTAACAGCACACTTAAAATGGACTAAGATGGTAAATATTAGGTACAGTTTGCTGCAATTGAAAAATAGGAAAGTACAAGGTGTACAGGATAGTACTGCGTTGTTCCATGTGAGCGATGAAGGGAACACAAATGCTGTTCCCTGCTACAGGAAATAGAGGAGGCTGTGCCAGTCTGCAGGGAAAAATGAAGTGAGCTCTGGAAGGTGACAATTCTACTCTTTAAAAA